>NC_133513.1:17205000-17830000 GCF_049354715.1 Callithrix jacchus | reverse complement strand
TGTGATCCCAGCACTTTGGGAGGCTGAGGCGGGTGGATCATGAGGTCAGGAGTTTGAGACCATCCTGGTCAACATGGTGAAACCCCATCTCTACTAAAAATACAAAAATGAGCCAGGCGTGGTGGCACGTGCCTGTAATCCCGGCTATTCAGGAGGCTGAGGCAGGAGAACTGCTTGAACCCAGGAGGCGGAGATTGCAGCAAGCCGAGATCTCGCCACTATGGTCCAGCCTGGTGACAGAGAAAGACTCCATCTCAAAGCAAACAAAACAGCTCACTGAAGGCTAATTTTAGCTGTGTGACCCTGACCAAGTTGTTCCACCTCTCTGGGCCGCAGTTTTCTCATCTGAGAAATGGAGATTGTAACAGTCTCACCCATCTGGGGTGGTAGACAGGAAAACTGAGACGGTATGCATGGGGCCCCCAGCAGTGCCTGGCATCCCATCGCTGTTTGAGTCAGAGCCATGGAGTGTCTCTGCACCAGATGGATCCTGTAAAGATGAACAGCAGCACGTCCCCAGGGGCAGCTGTTTGGCAGAGGTAGGAGGGAGGCAGGACTGGCCCTCAGGGACTGGAGTGCTGTGCCTCCATGCAGGCTCCCCAGGAGGCCAGCCTCCCTCCTCTCGGGACAGTCTCAAAGCCTTTAGTGTGTTTAGTTTCGTAGGAACTGACCAGCATTCCCTTCCCACTTGGCCCAGGGCTTTGGGGCTCCCAACCAGAGTGACTTCCCCAATCTGAGCCTCAGTTTTCCCATCCATGAAAAGGGAACAAAACCTCAGTGCGTGGTTAAGAGCACTTGAGGAAGTAAAGCATGTCCCAAGTCAACACTGGCTCCCCTCCCCATTCCGGCTGGGCCTGGGCTTCCTTACTGCCCAGTAGGATGACAGTTCCTCCCTAGCCAGTGAGTGACCTAGTAGGATGTTCATACAATAATGCTAAGTGGGAAAAAAGGGTGTTTCAATATGGGACATAGGAATGGTGTCTTTTCTTTTTCTTTTTCTTTTTTTTTTTTTTTTTGAGTCAGAGTTTCGCTCTCGTCACCCAGGCTGGAGTGCAATGGCGCGATCTCAGCTCACCGCAATCTCCGCCTCCTGGGTTCAGGCAATTCTCCTGCCTCAGCCTCCCGAGTAGCTGGGATTACAGGCACGCACCACCATGCCCAGCTAATTTTTTGTATCTTTAGTAGAGACGGGGTTTCACCATGTTGACCAGGATGGTCTCGATCTCTTGACCTCTTGTGATCCACCCGCCTCAGCCTTTCAGAGTGCTGGGATTACAGGCTTGAGCCACCGCGCCTGGCCGGGAATGGTGTCTTTTCTAAAGAGCAAATAAGCTGGGAGCAGTGGCTCACTCCTGTAATCTCCACACTTCGGGAGGCCATAGCAGGAAGATCACTTGAGGCCAGGAGTTTGAGACCAGCCTGGGGAACATAGTGAGTACTCTGTATCCTAAAAATTGTAAACAATTAGCCAGATGCAGTGGCTCATGCCTGTAGTCACAGCTACTCTGAGACTG
The DNA here is from genome assembly GCF_049354715.1 of Callithrix jacchus. Classification (NCBI taxonomy): domain Eukaryota; kingdom Metazoa; phylum Chordata; class Mammalia; order Primates; family Cebidae; genus Callithrix; species Callithrix jacchus. Next base: position 17,828,486 of record NC_133513.1, on the reverse strand, counting down.
AGGCGGGAGGATTGCTTGAACCCAAGGAATTTGAGACTGCAATGAACTGTGATGACACCACTGCATTTCAACCTGGGTGACAGAGCAAGACCCTGTCTGAAAGAGAAAGAAAAAACTTTATGGCCGTGTGTGGTGGCTCACGCCTGTAATCCCAGCACTTTGAGAGGCCGAGGCGGGTGAATCACCTGAGGTCAGGAGTTTGAGTCCAGCCTGGTCAACATGGGGAAACCCTGTCTCTACTAAAAATACAAAATTAGCTAGTTGTGGTGGCGGGCGCCTGTAGTCCCAGCTACTCGGGATGCTGAGGCAGGAGAATGAGGTGGAGCTTGTAGTGAGCCAAAATCGCACCACTGTACTACAGCCTGGGCAACAGAGACTCCATCTCAAAAAAAAAAAAAAAAAGAAAAAGAAAAAACTATATATATGTGTGTATCTGCAGAAATCAGGTTAGAAATATATATATACATATATACATGTGTATGTATAATTTAATACTAATGTTATGGGTAGATTCTTTAAACATTTTTTTGAAACAAATGTGGAAATTAAAAGTCGTGAGCTGGTGGGGGGTGTTGATGGGGGGAGGCCATGCATGTGGAGGCTGGGGGAACATGGGGACACTGTGGACTTTCCACTCCATTTTGATGTAACCCTAAAACTGCTCTAATAAATACTGAGTTATTAAAAGCAACCAATAGGCCAGGCACAGTGGCTGACTCCTGTAATCCCAGAACTTTGGGAGGTCATGGTGGGCACATCACTTGAAGTCCAAGTGAAGAGTTCAAGGCAAGCCTGGCCAACATGGTGAAACCCCGTCTCCACAAAAAAAATACAAAAATTAGCTGGATGTGGTGGTGCATGCCTGTAATCCCAGCTCCTTGGGAGGCTGAGGCCGGAAAATCGCTTGAACTTGGGAGGTGCAGGTTGCAGTGAGCCAAGATGGTGGTGCCACAGGACTCCAGCCTGTGCGACAGAGTAAGACTCCGTTTCAAAAAATAAATAAAGCGGCCAGGCACAGTGGGTCACGCCTATAATTCCAGCACTTTGGGAGGCCGAGGCAGGTGGATCACGAGGTCAAGAGATCGAGACCATCCTGGTCAAAAAGGTGAAACCCCGTCTCGACTAAAAATACAAAAATTAGCTGGGCATGGTGGTGCGCGCCTGTAGTCCCAGCTACTCGGGAGGCTGAGGCAGGAGAATTGCTTGAACCCAGAAGGCGGAGGTTGCGATGAGCTGAGATCGTGCCATTGCACTCCAGCCTGGGTAACAACAGCGAAACTCCGTCTCAAAAATAAATAAATAAATAAAGCAACCACGAATCAGGGGGTGTGAAAACTGGAAGCCCTGTGTTCCACTTGCTCTCCCTAAAGCTTTCCTTGACCACAGGCATCAGCAGGTGACGGGGGCCACTCTTGGCCCCAGCTCCTGGCAAAACTGGTCTTGGTTCTTTCACACTGGAAGATCATTTTGTCTCTTCTTAAGACACGTAGCCCCATTTCACTTCATTCCAGCCAAACCTCACCCCTGACCCCTGCTGTTATCCGGACTCCAATTACCCAGGACTCTGGGTTGTAAGTGACAGAAACATAGGCAGCATAAATGAAAAAGGAAATGTGGTGCATGGAACAAGGACATCAAGGTGGACTTCAGGCATGGCCGGATGCAAGTGCTCACACAGTGCATCAGGGCTCTGTCCCATGTCTTTCTCATTAACTCTCTTGATACAGTGGGCACATTGGCTAAATTAGGGCCTGTGGGCCCTGATTTAGAGGACTTTCTGTTAGTTTCCACTGAAAAGCAAAGTGTCTGATTGGTACAGCTTAGGTCATATGCATACCCTGAACCGGGGCATGAGGAACTCTGATTGGCCAAGCCTGGTCCACACCCATCTCTGGCTGGGGTGCTGTGATTGACAGCTCCTTCACGACCATACAGTATGGGGGCCTGACAGTTCCCTTAGAGCAAAGCTCTGGCTCACAATACACCACACGTGGTTTCTGCTTTCCAGCCCTCCACCTCCTTAGAATGTGGGACAGAGGCCATTGGCTCAGGTCTGTGTTCTTAGGGCTGGGACGCCTCATATGGTGGAAAGAGGAGGAGGGACTTTGTGCTCCAACAGACCTGGGTGTGAATTCAAGCTCTGTAGGTCACTTTGCCACCCTGAGCCTTGTTTTTGCTCCCGAACATGTCTCCCAACAGGATGGTGCCAGGGATTTAAATTAGTCTCTAAGGGTTCAGTGGGAACCTGGGCCCTGGTCTGGATTCGACAGCCATGATGGGGGTCAGGGCACTGCCTGAGTCTTGTGTTAGAGAGGTTTGGATCTCCACTCAGCTGTGCACACTTGGGCAAATAACACTTCTCCAGACCTCAGTTTCCTCCCTTGCAACAAATAGAGACACATACTGTCTTAGTCCATTTTCTTCCCTCCCTCCCTCCCTCCGTCCCTTCTTCCTTCCTTCCTTGCCTTCTTGCTTTCGAGATGGAGTCTCACTCTGTTGCCCAGGCTGGTGTGCAGTGGCTGACTGCAACCTCCACCTCTGGAGTTTAAGCAATTCTCCCGCCTCTGCCCGCTGAGTAGCTGGGATTACAGCGTCCGCCACCATGCCCGGCCAATTTTTGTATTTTTTTAGAGACGGGGTTTCACTGTGTTGACCAGCCTGGTCTCCAAATCCTGACCTCAGCTGATCTGCCCACCTTGGCCTCCCAAAGTGCTGGGATACAGGTGTGAGCCACCTCGCCTGGCCCTTAGTTCATTTTCTGTTGCATATCACAGATTACCTAAAACTGGATAATGTATACAGAAAGTTTATGGTGGCTGAGAAGCCCAAGTTCAAGGACTGCATTTGGTGAGGGCACTCTTGCTGGTGGGGACTCAGCACTGAGTCCTGAGGTGGCACAGGGCATCCCATGGGGATGAGGCTGAGTGTGTTTGCTCATGTCTCTCTCCCTCTTCTCTTAAAGCCACCAGGGCCACACCCATGACAACCCATTCATCTATTACTCATCCATTCATTAATCCATGGGTTTCTCCTCACCCAGTCACCTCTTAAAGGCTCCACCTCTCAACACTGGTACACTGGGGATTCAGTTTCAACATGAGTTTTGGAGGGCACAGACGTTCAGACCATAGCACATGCTGACCACAGGGGCAGTTATTCAGATCATGGGAGATGACACAGGCCTATTTCTAGAGGTCACGCCCCCAGGCCTTTGCTGCTGCCGTCCCCTCTGCCTGACAGGCCTTGCCCTCGGAGGCTTCTGGGGTAAACTCCTTCCCACCTGTGCTTGAAGACTCAGACAGCAACTCCTCCAGGGCGCCTCCCCTGACTTCCTATCTCCTATCATCCTCCCCACAATTCCTAGGTCTGATTAGCCATGCCCTGCTGACAACTGGATCGGGTGGTTTTGAAGTCTAAGTCCTTTTTCTTTTTGAGACAACATCTTTGCTCTGTCACCAGGCTGGAGTGCAGTGGCGCAATCTCGCCTTACTGCGACCTCTGCCTCAGGTTCAAGTGATTATCCTGCCTCAGCCTCCCGTATAGCTGGGAATACAGGCGTCCGCCACCACTCCTGGCTAATTTTTGTATTTTTAGTAGAGACAGGGTTTCACTATGTTGGTCAGTCTGGTCTCGACCTCCTGAGCTTAAGTGATTCACCCGCCTCGGCCTCCCAAAGAGTTGGGATTACAGGGGTGAGCCAGCACCTATGTCCTCTTTATCCTAACCATGAATGGCTGGGATTCCTCTGCCCGCTCTTTGCCTGGCATGCAGGAGGGATTGAGTCAATGTTTGCAGGATGAGCCTTTCTGGTGGTCACCCATCTCCAGCACAGGCCTGTGTCCTTGGCTCTGCTGGCAGCGTGACACCTTCCTGGAGGAGGGGGCCTTTGGGTGGAGAGGAAGTCCAGGCTGCCCCTGGAAGCACAGGCGGCTGATTTCTAAGAAACCAGATGACGGACAGGAAGGCTGGGGCAAAGGGTGATAGGGACGGCTTTTACTTTCAGTTTTCTGTGGGGCTGGAGCAAAGCAGGTGCCCCAGGTTCTCGGTGGGGAGGGGAGGATGGTGCAGTCACAGCCTCCCAGAGTGAAGTAATAGCCACCACTTCAGGACATAGACCAATCCTGGAGCCCAGAGAGGCCCCGCTTGGCCTCAGTGACACAGGCGTGAGGGGGGGTACAATGGGCGGCCGGTCACTGGGGGCTCCCAGGTGGGACACAGTGTCTGAAAGCCTGCCTCCTGGCCCCTGGCTCGTCCACTTATTCTTTATTTATGTATTTGTTTATTTACTGAGACAGGGTCTTGCTATGTCACCCGGGCTGGAGTGGAGTGGCACAATCACAGCTCACTGCAGCCTCGACCCCCAGGCTCAAACAATCTTCCTGCCTCAGCCTCCCAAGTAGCTGGGGCCACAGACACGCACCACCACACCTGGTTAATTTTTGTAGAAACAGGGACTCGCTGTGTTGCCCAGGCCGATCTTGAACTCAAGCCATCCTCCTGCCTTGGCCTCCCAAAGTGCTGGGATTATAGGTATGAGCCACCGCAACTGGCCTCACCCTTTATTTTACACATGCCTTAGATTATTCATTCCTTCACTCACTCATTCATCCATTTGCTCATGCATGCCTCCTTTCTGTTGTGCTTCAGTTCTCTCCCTGTTTTCTCTTTCCGTCCTTCTTTTTCTTCTCATTTCTCCCTGCCTGTCCCTCCATCTGTGTCTGTTGCTCCCTCTCTCTCCATCCTCTCTGGGTGGCTCCATCCCTTTCTCCCTCTGTCTCCCCAACTCTCTTTTCGTTTCTCTCCCCTTCTGTCCATCTCTGCCTCCTTTCCCCCGTTCGGCCTCTCTCTCTTCTTTGACTGCCTCCGTCACTTAAGACAATGTTTTTATTGTTGCATTTTGAGACAGGATCTCACTCGGTCACCCCAGGCTAGAGTGTGATCACAGCTCACTGCAGCCTTGACCTCCCAGGCTCAAGTGATCCTCCCCACTCAGCCTCCTGTGTAGCTGGGACTACAGGTGTGTACCACCAGGCCCAGCTAATTTTTGTATTTCTTGTAGAGATGGGATTTTGCCATGTTGCCCAAGCTGGTCTTGAACTTCTGGGCTCAAGTGATCCACCCGTCTTGGCCTCCTAAAGTGCTAGGATTACAGGTGTCAGCCACTGCACCTGAAAACAATGTTTTTACCATATCATTTTAACCAAATGTTCCCCCAAACGTTAAAGAAATCTAAATATCTACTTGTGTGTTGTCTCAGGAAATAATAACCATAACATCTAAGGTTTTATGAGATGCACTTTTCCCTAATGGACACTGAAATAAACAGAACCATTAAGAGGATGTTTGCAGCCAGGCTTGGTGGCTCACCCCTGTAATCCTGGCACTTTGGAGTCTGAGGCAGGTGGATTGCTTGAGCCAACAATCCAAATTGAGTTTGAGACCAGCCTAGGCAACATAGGGAGATCCTGTCTTAGAAAGAAAAGAAAGAGAGAAAGAGAGAGAAGGAAAGAAGGAAAGAAAAGAGAAAGAGAGAAAAAGAGAAAGAAAGAAAAAGGGGAAAGGAAAGGAAGGAAGGAGAAAGGGAGGGAAGGCAGGCAGGCATGCAGGCAGGAAAGACAGGAAGGCAGGAAGAAAGGAAAGAAGGAAGGAAGGAAGGCAGGAAGAAGATGTTCACCAGTTTTATACCTGACACATGATAGGCAGGGCACCATACCTGCACCTGGGGAGGGGCTGGGTTAGTGTCTCCACCCCCATAGCCTGGTTCCTCCTTCCCTCCATTGCATCCTTCTTCTATTTTTTTTTTTTTTTTTTTTTGAGATGGAGTCTCGCTCTGTAGCCCAGCCTGGAGTGCAGTGGTGTGATCTCTGTTCACTGCAACCTCCATCTCCCAGGTCCCAGGAGAAGACTGGGACTCCATCTCAAAAAAATAGGAAGGTGCACCCAGCTCCCCTCCCACCCCCCTTTTTTTGAGATGGAGTCTTGCTCTGACACCAGGCTGGAGTGCAGTGGCACAATCTGAACTCACTGCAACCTCCGCCTCCCAGATTCAAGCCATTCTCCTGCCTCAGCCTCCTGAGTAGCTGGGATTATAGGCACATGCCAACACGCCTGACTAATTTTTGTATTTTTTAGTAGAGATGGGGTTTCACCATGTTGGCTAGGCTGGTCTCAAACTACAGACCTAAAGTGATCCACCTGCCTCTGCTTCCCAAAGTGCTGGGATTAAGACGTGAGCCACCTTGCCCCACCCCATTGTACCCTTCTCTCCATTGCTCCCTCGTTACTTAGCCCATTATCTGCACTAGATGTGGGACTGGTATTCCATTTCTAGAGAAGCTTTTTTCCTAGAGAACTTTTTTTGTAACGGGCATGCTTCCAGGCAATTTACGGATGTTAATCAATTTACACCCCCTTAACAGTTCTGGGAGATAGTGACAATCCATACTTAAATGGGGAAACTGAGGCACAACGTGGTTTCATCAGTGATTAAGTAAACTTGCTTATGTTACAGAGGTTAAACTCTCTCACAGAGAGGTCCCTGTCCTCTTGGCACTCACAGTTTATAAGACAGAGCAAACCTCTTGGCAGTCCCTTATGTGGACTTTAACAGAGGCAGCGGGACTCAGCAGAAAGAGTCAAGGAGAGCTTCCTAGGGGAGGTGTTTGCTGAGTTGGGTTTTGAAGGCTGAATAGGAGTTTGCTAAGTGAAAAGGAAGCAAAGGAAACAGCAAAGACTTTCGCTGGGGAGCTGGGAAGGCCTAGGGAACCATGAGAAATTGGGGCAAACGGGAGCAGATGAGGAGTGTGACAGGAACAAGGTGTGGTTAGAAATGTACATTGGGGCCAGATGGTGGGGGTGCGGCCTCAAATTCCATGGGGAAGGGGTCATATTTGAATATCTAGCAGTTGGAAGCTGCTGGAATGCTGTGGAGTCACCTTGCTTGGTTCAAATACTGCTTTACTTTGACTAGCTGTGAAATCATGGACAAGAAACATAACCGCTCCTGGCCTCAGTTTCCCTGTCTGTAAAATTAGACAATAACAATACCTACCTAGAATGTGCTAGATAAGGGTGAGCTGACAGGAATCTTATTTGCAGTGAGAGCTTAGTGTATAACTGGGGGTGTAAGGTGATGGCATGTGCTGTTTGGGTAATCATACTGCAAATTCCCTCCTAATGCCTGCCTAGGGGGCCAGGGCCTACATCTCCGGTCCTCAGTTTCCCCAGTGGAAATCCAGTGAAGGGGAGCCTGCTTTAAGGCTTCAGTGTGCCTTCCTCCCCTGCCCCCATGCCCCTGCCCACCTGGCTGGGGGAACCCAGAGGCCCCTCCAGGCTGAACCTGTAGTTTTACTTTGACCCAATTTTTGGCAACTGTAGCTTTTCCTGTCAACAGGCTGGCTAGGAGAGGACTTGGCAAAGGTGAGACAAACAGCAGAATGGTGCCAGGGCTGGGCATGCCGGGGGTTCCATTTTCAACAGTCCAAGCTGGGGACAGAGGAAGGGTCCCCTTTGCTGGGAACAATATCATCCCTTTAGTTGACCATGTACACTGGGCTCCAGTTTATTGTCCTTTCTTTTTTTTTTTTTTTTTTTGAGACAGGGTCCCACTCTGCCACCCAGGCTTGAGTGCAGTGGTGTGATCTTGGCTCACCGCAACCTCCACCTTCCACATTCAAGTGATTTTCATGCCTCAGCCTCTGGAATAGCTGACACTACAGGTGAATGCCACCATCACCTGGCTAGTTTTCTGTTCTTTGGGGTTTTTTTTTGGTAGAGAGGGTTTCAACCATGTTGCCGCAGCTGGTCTCGAACTCCTGCACTCAAGCAGTCTGCCTGCCTACCAAAGTGCTGGGATTACAGGCATGAGCCACCTTGACGAGCTTATTATCACTTTCTTTTAATTCTTCACACCCTGGGGGCTCTGGGTGCGTATCCCATTTCACAGGTGAGGAAACTGAAATGAGTGAAGGGGCTGCTTGTCAATAACACACAGCTGGCAGTATTTCTCCGGGGGTGGGGCGAACGCCCTGGAGGGTCTCTAGGTGGTGATTTTAGGTAAAACATGGGGACATTTTTATAAAACACTGAGGCCCCTTCCTCCTCTGTGAAACCGCGATTTCATATTTTCATCCTCCTGTAGACTTTCTGCTTAAGTCAAAAAGTAAGTCTCATATTGGTGCTACTGTGTCATAAACACCTCTCTAATGCTTGCTAATACTCCACCTTCTCCCCATTTTTTTTTTTTTTTTTTTTTGAGACTGAGTTTGCTCTGTTGCCCAGACTGGAGTGCAATCTTGGCTCAATGCAACTCCACCTCCCGAGTTCAAACAATTCTCCTGCCTCAGCCTCCAGAATAGCTGGGATTACAGGTAGCTGCCATCATGCCCGGCTAATTTTGGTATTTTTGTAGAAATGCAGTTTCACCATGTTGGCCAGGCTGGTCTTGAACTCCTGACCTCAGGTGATCCACATGCCTCAGCCTCCCAAAGTGCTGGGATTGCAGAAGTGAACCACCACACCTGGACTGACACACTCTCTCTCTTTCTCTCTCTCTTTGAGACAGAGTCTCACTCTCTCACTCATGCTGGAGTACAGGGATGTGATCTCGGCTCACTGCAACCTCTGCCTCCGAGCTTCAAGTGATTCTCCTGTCTCAGCCTCCCTCGTAGTTGGAATTACAGGAGTAAGCCACCATGCCCAGCTGATTTTTGTATTTTTAGTAGAGGGTTTCACCATGTTGGCCAGGCTGGTCTCAATCTCCTGACCTCAGGTGATCTGCCTGCCTCGGCCTCCCAAAGGGCTGGGATTACAGGCATGAGCCACTGCACACAGCCTCCTTCTCTCTTTTTCTGTCTCTCAACCAAACATGGAGCCAACCTTTTGCTCAGCACACAGCAGTCTCTAGCTAGAATTTACACTGTTTGGATTTCCTTGCATTGCTTAAGGGTTGCCTCTTTGTTGTGGGAAATTCTACCTTCCATGTATGGTAATGAACCATTTCCCTTGAAATAAAAATTAAGGAAATCGTGTAACTTAATTTGTAGAAAATATTAATTGAATAGCAGAACAGCTGGGGACTTGGACATATCTGGCAAAAAAAAAACAAGCAAAGCTTCAGTGACTGATGGGTAAGAGCCTCGGTGTAGACAGGAGAACAAAGCCATGGCTATGAAATTAGGCTGCTCGGGGATAGAATCCACCCCGCACCAGGGCTCTGCTACCTACCTTCAGTGTGACCGAGCCCGTTATTTAACCCTGTGCCCCAGTTTCATCATCTGCACAATGAGGGTAATAATAGTTCTACCTGATTCATACAGTTCTTGTGAGGATTAATTGGGATACTATGCATGAATTACTTAGAACAATGCCTCGCGTCTAGGGAGCATTTGACATGGGTGAGCTGGCAGCCACCACTGTGCTGTTATTAGCAAGAAGCGGGCTGAGAATGGGACCAGGTGGGTCCAACTTCATGGCTATGCTGATTCAAATTCTCTGCACAGCTGGTGCGATGCAAAATAACAATTATAGTTCTGGCTGGGTGCGGTGGCTCATGTCTGTAATCTCAGCTCTTTGGAAGGACAAGCTGGGAGAACCACTGAGGCCAGGAGTTCAAGACCAGGCTGGGCAACATAGCAGTACCACAGTCTCAAGTAAAAAAAAAAAAATAGCCAGGTGTGGTGTCGCACACCTGTAGTCCCAGCTACTTGGGTGGCTGAGGCAGTAGGATCCCTTGAGCCCAGGATTTTGAGGCTGCAGTGAGCTGTGCTTGTACCATTGCACTCAGCCTGGATGACAGACTTGTGTTTTTCGAGACGGAGTCTTGCTCTGTTGCCCAGGCTGGAGTGCAGTGGTGTAATCTAGACTCACTGCAACCTGTGCCTCCCAGGTTCAAGTGATTCTCCTGCCTCAGCCTCCCTAATCGCTGGGACTACAGGTGCATGCCACCATACCCAGCTAATTTTTATATTTTTATTGGAGACGGGGTTTCACCATGTTGGCCAGGATGGTGTCCAACTCCTGGCCTCAAATGATCCGCCCACCTCGATCTCCCAGAGTGCTGGTGTTATAGGCGTGAGCCACCGTGCCGGGTCTATGAGACTGTGTTTCAAACAACAACAGCAAAACCAGCAGCAATGAACGAATCAAGCAGAGAAGGCTGATTCCAGTGACTGGCATACGTCACGTGCTAAGTGCTAGGCATCCTCTGATTGAACTTCACCCATGAGGTGGGTAGTTCTTAACCTTATTTCCAGGCAGGAGGAGAGTTTCAAGATCTAAGGGGTGGGGAGGGGTCGGCGTGGGCCGGAATGGGGTAGAAGCAGAGCACGTTTGTCTCTCAGGACTTGAGGGGGTAGGAGAGGGCCCGCTATTGTGGCCTTCACCTGGCCTGCCCTTGGTTCATGCCCTCCCCAGGCCTGGGGTCTTCCAAGAGCCCTGAGGTCCCGGCGGACAAGATGCACCACGAGGAATGGGAACCACGTGAAAGCTGTAAAGGCTGCGGAGCCAGCAGTGCTTCGGCGGAGCCGAGAGGAAGCCGAGGGGAGCCGAGTGTGGCCAAGCCATGCCGAGTGGGTTGGGGGCAGCGGCTGGTGGGGAGAACGGCGCAATGACGTCACTGGCGTGGCACGTGATGGCCGAGAGTGTGGGCGCCATGGGGCCTCAGCTCGACTACAGCTGGTTGGGCCTCATTTGTCTGCCTCCACCCAGACGCCGGCTGGCAGACAGCACTGCCGAAGGGAGACCAGGGAGCAGCACAGGCAAAGGCCCCGAGGCCGGAGGGAGCGCGGTGAGTGCCTTGCCCAGACCCCTGGGCCGTTTTCTTGGGACGTTGGCCTTCTGAGCGCCGCTGCGGGGACCCATGTAGGGCTGCCGCATGGGATGCCGGACCCGTCCTGGGTGTCGGGGTGAGGGGTGGAGGAGGGTATACTGGGCCCATAGAGCTTTGAACCTGTTTCCCCTGAGGGCCATCCGTCGGGTTCCAGAGCCAGGACCACAGTCGGGAGGAGCAATTTGAGGGCCCACCTGGGCACCGCTGTCTCTGGGTGAATTTGCTTTGGTGAAAACTGCGCCTCCCTCTGAGGGTCACTAGATGCCCCCTGCCCCCAAAGCAGGCCAAGCCTACTGTGTTATTCCTAGTAAGCTCCCAGCCCCAGGGAGGCTCTGGGTGATGGCAGTGGGAGGCCAGGTGAGAAGTACAAACTGGCATCCAGGTGGAACTGGCCACACACACCTCAGCCCAGCATCCCCCAGGCAGGTCCTGTGGCCTCCTCTTGTCGTTGGTCTGATTGGCTAAAGCCAAGGGACCTGGCCAAGAATGAACGCTCCCTTGTGACTCTGCAGGAGGCAGGGAGTCCAAGCCCGTCTCTCCAGGCCCCCTGCTCAGACCATCTGCACCCAGCAGCCAGGTCAGAGCAGGTCACCTCCACGTTCCTCATCATTCTGGAAATCCACACTTTCCACCAAAGTCTACAGGGCACCACGAGCCCTGACCCCCACCCATCCCTCCCACCTTTTCACTTTGCTGGCCTTCTTGAATGGTTTGGTAAACTCCTTCCTACTGAGCTCCTTTGCACTTGCCCTTCCCTCTGCCTTGAAGGCTCATCTCATCTCCTGGCTCTACCTGGCTGGCGCCTTCCTGTCATTCCAGGCACAATAATAATTTCAGCGTCACCTCAGAGAAGTCTCCTGACCTTTCTCTCTAAAAGAGCCCCATCCACTGCCCAATTATCCTGCGGAGTTTTCATCTGACCACTGTTGCTATGTACTCGGAATGCTCCTTTTCCTTTATTTCACGTTTATGTACTGTCCAAGGCCCCGAATGTAAACCCCGTGAGCAGGGACCAGACCCCCCTGTTTTATTCAATTCCTGTATCCTTTGGGCTTAGAATAATGCCTGGCTGGGCACAGTGGCTCCCACCTATAATCCCAGCATCTTGGGAGGCTAAGGTGGAAGGATTGCTTGAGCCCAGGAGCATGAGACTGGCCTAGGCAACACAGGCAGATCCCATCTTGGTAAGAATAAATTGGCCAGGCCTGGTGGTGCACACCTGTAGTCCTAGCTACTCAGGAAGCTGAGATGGGAGGATCGATTGAGCCCATGAAGTCAAGGCTGCAGTGAGCTGTGGTCACACCACTGCACTCCAGCCTGTGTAACAGAGACCTCGTCTCTCAAAAAAAAGGAGGAGGAGGAGAAATAGATAATGGCTGGAACACAGGAGGTGCTCAGTGTTTGCTGTATGAACCTCAGCTATCATTATTGGCAACTCATCATTCAGAGATGTATTTGGCACCTGCCATGTGCTTATGTAAGCACTTTCTTCCTATCATGTCATAGAATAGGCTCAGCTGGCCACTTCCTGGCATAATGACCGTACCTGCTCTTGATCCTGGGAGGATCAAGCAGGTGGAAGCGAGGCCTAGGAATGTGAATTTTCACCAGATTCCTCCCTTATCCCATCCCCTCTCTCACTACTTAAGAAACCCATCCTGGGCTGAGCAGTGATTCACACCTGTAATCCCAACACTCTGGGAGGCTGAGACAGGAGGATCACTTGAGCCCAGGAGTTCGAGACCAGCCTGGGCAGCATAGTGAGACCCTGTACCAAAACCAAGGAAACTAGATGGGTGTGGTGGCCCACCCCTGTAGTCCCAGCTACTCAGTCCCTGGGCTGAGGCGGGAGAGTCGCTTAAACCCAGGAGTTTGATTCTGCAGTGACCTGTGATCTTGCCACTGCTCCAGCCTAGGCAACAGAGCCAGACTCTCTCTCAAAAAAAAAAAGAAGAAACTTGTCTTGTTTACAGTGGGATGGACTTGGTCCAAGTCCTGGCCATCACTTTTGAGCTGTATGACCTTGAGTAGGTGGCTGCACTTGTCTGAGCCTCCATTTCCTCCTCTGGAACACGGGGGCCAGAGTGTGCAGGGGTGGCTTAGAGGCTGGTCACAGGCTATCCCTGCACCCACACACAGTCCTTGTCATTCCAGAGAGCACTTCTTTTCTCATGCTGCCTGCCTCATGCTGCCCTGGCTCATCCGCTCACCTTCACTGCACCTGGGCCCCAAAGTCAGTCCTTTGCACACACAAACCCTCCTCTCACTCTTCATTCTTGTAAATTGACGTCAGCACTGCTGAATCATGAAGCTGAGGCTTGAGAAAGGGAGAGAATCTGCATCACCTGGGAAGCCACATGGTGCTTGCGCACGCGTGGGCACAAACACACACACACACACAGCCTTTTCCCCCTGCAGTGGCGCCTGCACACACTTTTAGTCACACGGGACCTGGGATGCAGCTTCCAGGGTGTTGAGGTCACTGTACCTATGTTAGTATAGATTTATTTTAAATGACTCATAAAGGGAGGAAGGGGCCAGCTCTGGGAAGTGTGATCAGAGGGGCCTTTATTCTTAGCTGTTCTGCTTCAAGTTTTCTAAGGGGAATGGGTTTGGATACCCAGCACTGTGTAAGGAATATGTGATTTTTATACTTTTTAAAAAGGAGGGGAAAAAAACCCGTAACATATTGCAAGCTACCTGCTAGATGACCCCTCTTTAGAGGAGAACCTGTTTCTCATCTGTAAAATGGGGATGATTCACAGTACCTAAATCGGAAGGCTGGGTGTGAGTTGAATGCTTCACACAGGTGATGCGGGACCCAGGAGCAGTCTGTGCATAGTGAGTGCTATATAGAAATATGAGCAGCTGGTGCTATTATTGCAGTGGTTAGGTCCTCAGGTTACCTAGTGGTACCCAGCCTCTAAAAAATTCCTGAGTGGGTTTGCAGAATCTGGCTCCACGCCTTGTTGTGGCCCTGTTTTGCGTCTCTGAGCCTGTTCCCCAGCTGTAAAATGGGGCCAGCATAGCCAGTACGCGGTCACTGAGTGTCTGTGGGTATCACTAGTATTGCAACCCAATCCCCAAGCATTGCCGCCTTGGATTTCTGTTTCTCCAGACACTGCCCTGAGTAGGTAACAGACGGGAAAGAACAAGGACAGGACTTAATTAATCCAGGCAGAGAAGGAAGGGCAGGGGCGTGGCTAAAAAAAGAAACGAAAAGAAAAAGAGATTCTTTGGCAGCAGAGACAAGAGCCACCTCCCTCCCTCCCACTTCACCTTACTGAGGGGTGAAATTGCCAAAGCTCTCTGAAATCCTAAATCTCTTCTGGCCATCCTTAAAGGCCTGAAGCCTATTTAATCCCCAAGACAGGCCTGTGCTGCTCTGGCTCTCTGACCATCAAGTGAATTTTATGCTTTGCTTTCGAGTCTGAAAGGTATTATTAAGCGTTAGGGCACTATTACAAGTGTGTCCAAGGCTGCAGAGGGCCATTCTGGCTTCTAAAGATGGAGTGTGACATGGCCACCAGGCTGCTGAACCCTAAACCTGAAAATGACTCAATTCACCAAGCATTGAGTATTCCCTGCAAGTTGCAAACATGGTCCACATGTCAGGCTGGCCAAAGACACAGAAGGTGCCGGACACCCAGGTCCCAGGCACTTTCTGATGCTGTGGGTCAGCCCCACAAACGTCCTGGAGCCACCCTTCCCTTCCCTGGCTCCTGAAAACATCAGCCTCCTCCATGATGTGTGCAAAGTTGCCTTTAGAAAGGTGGGAGGCCCAGGGAGGCAAGGGGAATTGCCCTAACCGTGGCGGCACCTTCCCACCACCACAGACCACAGAGCCTCCTTCTGGCTCCAAGTGGTGTGTTCACCAAAAAGTACACAAGACACAACAGGGTGAGAAGGAAGCCAGAGCCAGCCCTGTATCCCCCATCCCATCCCAAATATGTCTCCCTTGATGCTGGTTCAGAATGTGCCACTCCTCCTTCCAGAAACTAAGCCCCCACCCCCGCCCTCTTCCTGGAAGCTGTTGTGGTCATAGAACCAAAAAAGTTTCCTCTCTGTTATCCATTTCAAGCAGCTGCTTAGTGAGCAGCCAAAAAAAAAAAAAAAGCCCAAGTGTTGTCGTCTTTGACACAGAAATGGCCATAGCAGATTTACTCAGGTTTCCCTTCTGTAGAATGGGGATCAGACCCCCTGCCTCACAGGGTGGTGCCTCTCTCTCGATAGGATTAAGTAAATATAAGCATGCAAAGCACAGAATTAGGGCTGGCACACACAAAGTGCTCAAATTCGAGCTGCTGCTTTACCAGACACATGCCAAAACTAGACCAACCGTTTCTCTCCCTGGAGAGCTGTGGGTGTAACTGTGAGGGATGCCCAGCCACAGAGCAGGCCCGTACCCCACCTATAGCCCAGCAGGTCAGCCTTAGGGCCCTCTGGTCCCTGGACCTGTTCAGAACCTAGTTAAACTTTTGGCCAAAGCACACGCTTTAGAAACTTTTTTTTAAAAAAAAACTTTCATAATAAAGTTTATTACATAAACTGGCTGTAAAAAATATAAAATAGGATTCTGCACAGCAGAAAAATAAAGCCAGAGACCCTCCCCCAACCCCTGGTTTGTGCAAAGATACTGGGTATATGTAAACATGAAGAGGTAGGAGGTGTGAGTTCAGGTCCTGGCCCCAGATACAGTTAAGTTAAGCTGCTACAACAACCAGGGGGACCCAGAGGGAGCACCAGGAGGGGGAGCACCCCCTCAAGAGGTGAGGAGGGGGGGTCTACGGCCTCACCTCCAGCCGAGAGCGGGAGGCGCCTCACCCCTACCCCCTCTCTCTTCAACCCAGGCGGGGGAGGGCACCCACGTGGTCCCAGGCAAATAATAACAGGGCACCCCAGTTAATGCTCCGTGCACGGCGCGGCAGGTCAAATCTGAAAGGGGAAGGAGCTCAGGTAGTCGCGAAGAACCGGGTTGAGGGGGATGCGCGCCAGGTTCTCGCGGCCCACGGTGGCCACGATACGCTGGCGGCACAGCTCCTGCAGCGGCCGTACGCGGCGCTGGCGCAGCGGGGCACCCAGCATGCGGCGCGGCGCCGCCACGTAGTGCTCCAGCAGTTCGAAGAGGCAGTCGAAGCTCTCCCGGCTGCCGTCCAGGTGGAAGCGGCCGGCCTGGAAGTGCACGCGGATACTCGTGGGACCCGAAGCCATCTTCACGCTGAGGGCGAAAAAGCAGTTCCGCTGGCGGCTGTCGCGCACCAAGAAGGTGCCCACGGGCTCCGCGCGCAGCCGCTCGTGCGCCCCGTGCACGCTCAGGGGACCCCAGTAGAAGCCGCAGGCGTCGAGGAGCGCGCTAGCGCGCGTGATGCGCCGGTAATCAGCGTGCGAACGGAACGTGCGGAAATGCGTGTCGCCGGGGACCGGGGCCGGGGCCGCGGGGCACGGCCGCTGGCGCGCGGGGGCCGCGGAAGAGGAGGAGGAAGAGGAGGAAGGCTCTGGCCGCCGTCGAGGCTCTGCTGCTGTGGAGACTGCATTGTCGGCTGCCACCTGGTTGTGTGCTACCATCCTACAGGAGGAGCCAGCCGGAGGGGTGGGCCATAGCGTCCGGGGGTGCGCTGCGGGGGAAGAGAAGGCGGTGAGCCGGGGCGCTGCGGAGCCGGGCAGGTGAGTGCCCGCGCGGCAACTCCGGAGGGCGGCCCTCCCGGCGGACCCGGCCCTAGGGGGCAAGCATGGAGCACCAAGTCCGCGCGGCTCCGTTCAACCTCAGTGGGCACAGCTAGAAAACGGGTTCTGCATTCCGCGGAGCTCTTCCCGGCGGGAGGGGGTTCGGTGGAGGCGGAGTCGGGCCTCCGGGCAGAACCGAGAGGGGGGCGTGGAGAGCAGCCGGCTCCGGCTACAGCCGTCAGGGCCACCGCTCGCCGCCCCGCGCTCGCCGCCTGCTGGCCAGGCCGGGATCGGCGCCCGGTCCGGGCGATTTCGGCTAGCGCCGAAGAAAGGCTGTGTTGCTGGAGACTCGCGGGCGGGGGGCGGCCTGGGTGGGGCCGCTGGGGGCCTGGGGCGTGGCGGCCGCGACCCCATCCTGCAGCCCCTGAGGCCCGCCGGACTCCCCGCTGCCCTGGACTCCCCTCCCTCCTCCCTCACGCCTCCACGCCCAGGGACCGGCTCACCTGGGGGCGGTGCGCGGGGCGCCGCGGGCGGGGCGGCGGGGGGCTCCGGGGGGCTCCGGGCCTGCTCTCGCGCATGCTCCGGGGTCTGGAGCCGTGCAGCTGCCACGGCCGCAGCTCGCTCTGCTCGGCGCCCGCCCCTGCGCTTGCCTTTTAAACCCGCGCGGAGGCGGGACCAGCGAAGGCGGGAGGCCCCGCCCCCTACCGGCCCCGCCCCCAGCTCCACTTTCGGTTTCTCTTCCGCGGTGGCGTCGGCGGGACCGCTCCGGCGCCTCTTCCACCTCTCTTCGGGATACTCCCGCAGGGCTCTCTGCCTGCCTGTTTGCACCTGTCCCAGCACCCGTCCCTCGAGGGGCTCTGGCTCCGCCCTGCACCTTCCGACCACTTCTCGGACGCGACTTGGCGACCCGGCTTTTGCCCGGCTACCTTGGGTTCCACTTTCTGCCTCCAGGTCCTCTTGGGACGCGCCCTGACACACCCTCCTCTGCCCCAGGTGTCTCCACACCCGCCGGGACAGAGCCCTGTACTCTCCTCCCCTGCAGCCAGATCCGCCCGGGGTTCCCCGGAAGGTGTCCCCAACCCTGAGCCTGACCTTACCCCTAGACCCCTTTTTAGCTCCAGCTCCACCTGCCGTCGACCCCCACAGTCGCCCGCTCTCCTGTTCCGAAGCCCCAGCTGGCCGCGGTCTCTGGTCTTGGCTCGTGCTTCCCGGGAAGCAGCGGTCTGACCACAGACTTCAGAGGAACCCCTGACGGCGCGGGCGCCTCCACCCCGGCCCAGTTCCTCGGAAACTGGGCGGGGCCGGGCAAGGTCCCTGGTGGCTTGACTACCCTCCCTGCGTTCCCACTACTCGACAGCGGAAGAAACTGAGGCTGGGGAGGGGCTGGTATTTGCAATGGCTTGCAGACTGGGAGCTCTGGACCTGGATTCTGTCCTCCCCGTCTTTATTTTGGGGAAAGGAGCAGCTGGGAGAGATCAAATTGGAGCCCAGTGGAAAAATGGTGCATCCTCAGAGTGATGATTCCCAAATCCTGCTTTCCTAGCCCTCCTCTCCCCAACCCCTACCTCGTAGATTTCCCCCTGCTGCTGCGTCAAGCATCTGCCCTTCAATGACTGCCTTCCCACTACACACACACATGCCCGGGGCTTGGGATGGTGAGCAGTGGGTGGTCAAGGCTGTAATTTGCACCCGTGTTTGTGATTTAGTGATTCCGGCTGCCATGCAAGGCCATGGATTATGTGCCTGGCTGCTCCGTGTATTTTTGAATGAAGGTATATGGGGAGCCACATAAAAGCTTGGCTAGGCTGAGGGCCTGGTGACTGGCCAAACGCTGGCACACACTGCCCTCTACAGACAGCTCTCAGGTGGCAGCCCAGACGGCTTCTCCCCTGGAAACCCTGGTGCCTGGTCCTTCTTCCCGCCTCCCTGGCCCTATGTTACCTCCTTCCCCGGACAGAGCCTAGGTCCTTATGCTTCCTCCTGAGCACAGGGGGTGGCTCAGAACCAGGCCGACTGAGCACCCCATCAGCGTCCTGAATCTGCGTGTGGCCAGGGCTGGTGGTGGTCGTTGTAGGTTGTGTGTGTGCAGGGGGTAGAGAGAAGATGCAGAGCCTTGCCTGCACGAGGGGTCAGGTGTGTGGTCATTTGAGAGATGTCCACTGGACATCTGCCAGGGGCAACACTCTGCAGTGGGTGATGGATAAAATACAAGGAGACCCAGTTTCAACTCTACACCTTTCTCTTCTTGTGACCTTGAGCATGTAATTAACCTTTCTGCCATGGTTTCTTCATCTGTGAAATGGGGGAGGATAATAATAGTACCTCTAGCAGGGTGCAGTAGTTCATGTCTATAATCTCAGTACTTGGGAGACCCAGACGGAAGGATCGCTTGAGCCCAGAAGTCTGAGACCAGCTTGGGAAACAAAGTAAGATCCAGTCTCTACAAAAAAAAAAAGTACAAAAATCATCCAGGCGTAGTGGCTTGCACCTGTAGTCCCAGGTGGCAGGAGGATGGCTTGAACCCAGGAGGTCAATCACTGCACTCCAGCCTGGGCAGCAGAGTAAGACCCTGTCTCACTCTCTCTCTCTTTCCCCCCCTCCCCCACACTGTATAGAAAAGTCTTCTGCCAGAGACCCTGTCTCAAAAAGAAAAAAAACCAACTGTACCTGCCTCCCAGGGTTGTGTGGGAATCAGATGATTATGGATCGGTGCGTAAAACAGCCATTAGGGTACACTAAGCACTCAGCAGGTGTGAGCTGTTGTTCATTCAAGGGTCCCTGTGGGTATGGCAGTGTGTTGGAGCCCACAAACACACAACTTCAACCCCTGTGTCCATTTTTTAATAGAGATGGAGTCTTGCTCTGTTGCTCAGGCTAGAGTGCAGTCATAGGACCATAGCTAACTATAGACTCAACCTCCTGGGCTCAAGAGATTCTCCCATCTCAGCCTCCAGAGTAGCTGAAACATCAGGCACGTGCCAACACACTAATTTTTTAAAATTTTTTGTAGAGATGGGGGTCTCACTATGCTGCCCAGGCAGGTCTCAAACTCCTGACCTCAAGCGACCCTCCTCCTCCCCACCCCTGGCCTCCCAAAGCCTTGCCTTGTATCCGTGTTAGAAGCCCTAGCTTGGGGACCACAGGCCAGGGAAAGCTGCAAGGGAGCAGGAAAGCGTCTCAGGGTACACTCAGCACACGTGGGTTCTCCTCACTGCCACCAATGACAGACAGCTTTGGTTTCATTTTCTGAAGTCCTGTGTTCAAAATGAAACCAAATCCAGATGCCAAAGGAGAAAAAGAAATCTCCTGATTGACAAGCATCCGCCTTGTGGGCTGTTCTCCCTGGATGGCTGGGTGCCAGGCTCACTGGAAGCCAGGCATTGAGAAACCCTGAGGGGCTCAGACTGCTTGGCAGGGTCGGACCAGGCTCTGACTCCAGACTTGCTGCATGACCTTGGGCAAGTGACCTGCCCTCTTGGGACCTCACTTGCCCCAATGGCAAAGCCAGCTCTGGACCTCTTGTACTTCACAAAGCAGCCAGACATACAGAGCCAAGGGCCAAATGCTAGGCATGGAGTCGGTGCTTGGCACAGTGACCTCTTGCCACAGGGCAGATGGACCAGCTGTCTGTCCACAGTTTGCTAAACCACAGCCAGATGTGTGGGAATGTTCTCCTCCCTACTTTGGCAGGTCCTCGTACCCGAGATGTGGGGTGCCCAGCCAGCATCTGGGGGAAGTCAAGATCCTAGTGACTTATGGCCCTCAGCTTTTCAGTTTCTCTTTCCAGCTTTGGTGGCACCTTGCTGGGAAAAGCAGCTCCTGACCGGTATGTGTAATCATGAAACTGCCCTCTGCTCTGAAATTCCTCAGCCCTCCTTTTCCTCTAACCCACGTGTCAGTGAGGTTCCCATGGGAGCCTGTGCCCCTGGGAGTCCCGAGCAGTAGGGCTCACAGTGTGGATTCCGCTGACTGCTGGTCTGAATTTAAATCAGTCATTTCATAAGCATGTGACCTGGGGCCAACTTCTTAGCCTCTCTGTGCCTCAGTTTTCACATTTGCAAGATGGGGTAATAACATATCTATTTCACTTCTTCGGTATTAATTGAGCAGGTGTTTATTTACTGAGTTCTTACTGTGTGCCAGGCACAGGAGACTCAGAGGTCTTCAAGCAGCGCCAGGGAGGCAGTGAATTCACACCATCATTGCAGATCATACATGTTGCTATGTGGGAAAGAAACAGAGAGAAAGGGGTGACTGGTTATTTGTTGAGTGAGATAAGTAGGTTAGGAAAGGCCTCTTGGACATGGTGACATTAGCACGGGGGTCTTTCTATAAGTGGGATGAAGACCCCAGCGGGAGAGAGCAGCCAGTGCAGAGGGCCTGTGGTGGGGGAGCTTGAAGATGGGAAAGGAGGGTTGGTGTAGTGAGCCAGGGGATGGTGTAGGAGTGAGGCATAGGTGTTGGCGGGGTCTGATCCAGCTGGCAGGGCGTTTTGCCCTGAGTGCCTGGGACAGCGTGAAGGCCCAGGAGGCACCATAGGACTGGGTGTGGAAAGAGCCCTCTAGCTCTTTAGCCATGCTGAGCTGTAGTAGTGGTGGCCTTGGGACAGTTTCCCATGGTCCTGTGATTTGGAAATTGTGTGTTTCGCTTGATGAGATGAGGAGAGCCCAACTCGGGGAGCTGGTGGAACTTGGCGAAGGTGTTTCAGGGAGCCCTCGGGCTTAACGGAACCTGGCCTGAAGTCCTCTGTCGGGAGAGGTTGCTTTGATGTATGTGGTAGATCCCTTCTGCTCCCACCACAGGAACGCTGTGTATCTCAGTGGCAGATAGAGGGGTGTGAGCTCGGGGCACCCAAGTCCAAGGAGAAAGTGTGAGAGGCCAGGGAGCTATGGCCTGAGCCAGTGGCTGGACTCCAAAGTGGCACCAGTCCTGGAGACTTGGTGGGACTCTTCCAGAAGGCGCAGGTGAAAGGGAGATGAAGTCAGCCGCTACTTGAAGTTGTCAGTAGTAACTGGCTTTCAGAAAGCAGTCACGATTTTTATGTTAACAGCTGTAAAATAGGAGGGGCAGGAAAGTAGAATTCTGGGAATGCTGGTGGAGGAGTCCAGACACACCTGCTTCAGTCCCAGCTCCCCTCCCCATCAGCTGTGTGGCTTCAGGCAAGTTGATTTAATCCAGTGGCCCAGAGAACTGTCACAAAGCCCAAGCCGGGAAGCGCAGTGCCCACTCCACAGTAAATCCCTTGGGCTCTTCTTCGCAGTCTGTTGACTTCCAGTTTTGCACAGTATTCTAACAAGCCTCACCAGTTTCCACCCAGCCTACCCCATCCATAAGTGACAAATTAGGTCTCAACAGCTGATGCAAGGACCAGTCGCAGTGACGTAGTGGGGAAAGAACTTGCAGAAGCTATGAAACTGCACACAAGAGCTAGCGCACAGCAGGCTGGGGACATTAGAGTCTGGCAGGAGGGTTCCTCATGTCCATAGCCCCTCACTGCAGTGATGCTGCATGGAAGTGGGCCCAGTTCTCTCTGAGGAGGCGTCTGGTCTCAGGGCACACAGATCAGTAGCAGTCTCCACACATGCCACAATGTGGGAAGCCCAGTGTCTGCTGCCCACTTGGCAGCGCCCTAAGCAGGCTTAGGGAGAAGTGATCCTCAGCTGAGTTGTAAAGCTCAGGAGTTCAAGACCAGCCTGGGCAGCCTGGCAAAACCCCATCTCTACAAAAATACAAAAAAAGTTATCTGGGCATGGTGGGCCCTGCTATTTGGGAGGCTGAAGTGGGAGGATCACATGAGCCTGGGAGGCAGAGATGGCAGTAAGCTGAGATCGCACCACTGCCCTCCCGCCTGGGCTACAGAAGGAGACCCTGTGTCCAAAAAAAAAAGGAGTGAGATCTCACCAAGGGAAGGGTGGGAAAACATATTCCGGAATGTTTCCCCATGCCTCTGCCATTTTCATGGTTTTTCCATTTGCCTGTTTGATGATTTGATAAGTGGTGGCTTCTCATTGTTGCTTTAGTGCCTGCTCCTTCCCTTTATTCAACAGCTATTTACTGCACTCCTAATATGTGCCAGGCACTGTGCTAAGTCTTGGAGATGCAGCAGTGACTAGCTGCAGTCTTCTTTACAAAGTGTGAGATGCACCTGAGACTCAAGAGAGTTTAAGGAATGGGCCTGGGGCACCCAGCAAGGGAATGGGGGAGCTGGGATTTGAAGCCGGATCTGTGTGGCTTTGAAATATTTTTCCTCTTAAATCATAGCTCACATCGGCATCTCCACCCAGGGTCTGCCCTCCCCTCTGACCGCTTCGTTCCCCTTGGTAATCCCTCAGGCCTGCAGGAGTGACAGCCCCCCAGGTAAACCCAGGCAGGCCAGGCCTCATTTTCCAAACCTCACCTCACCCCGAGTAGCCCACTGAGATGCAATCTCTGAGTATCAAGATAGATCATCTTCAGAACCCACATGCTCTCTTCCTGGCTGAATTTATTGCCTGTCTCTTTCCATTTCCTGAATTTGGGTCTCCAGCAGGCCTCCCCCGACCTACTGCCACCCACCCTAAGTGAAAGGATGACTCTATGGTTGGATTTTTTGCCTGCCATCGTACATCTGACTGTGTGAGGGTGGCATGCGCTGTGAGTGCTTGCTTGCATGTGTGTTTCCTGTGGGAAGGGTTGGGGGGGTAACCGAGAGCCTGCATGCATGTGTGGGGGGGGTGTGTGTGTATTTGGGGTCCATGTGTGAATGTGGGTCTCAGTGTCTGGGTTTGCACAGCTGTTTTTTTGTATATGTGGCCAGGAGTTTGAGGCTGTGATAAGCTGTGATCATATATGTGACTATCTGAATTTGTGCCACTTTCGTCTCAGTGCTGCTTTCAGGGAAATGTGGAGTTAAGGATAGCACCATAAGCCACACGCGTGACCCAGTCCATTGGCTTATAATAAAAGATCTGCCTTCAGTAATCATATCATAAAAGGAAACAGGTTAGGAAGTCAGGAGGTCCTTTGGTGAGTGGGGCTCAAAGTCCTCGACCTTACGTCTAACCTGCCTCCACTTCCTCTTTCAAAATGTGTTCCTAAACTTTTCTGCACTGATGTGTCAGTTACTATCATGGCTTAATGTGGCCTTAAATATTCAGTTGGGAACCCGGAAGTTTGGGCAAGACATGAATCTCTTATCTCAGACCTGCCTACCAGGAGTCCTTGACCAAGTTGTTTCACCTGTGAGTCCCATCTGTACAGTGGGAGCAATAATATTTCTTGTTGAAGAGTGTGGATTCTTTGGAAACGTTTATGTTAAAATATCTGACAGCTAATCGGTAATCAATAAACGTGATTGCCAAGCCTGCTTAAGTCCTTCCCCACACCCTCTCCCAATAGAAACAACCTGAACATTTTCATGCCGTGAGGGGAGGATAAAGGGGCCCAAGGAAAGGAGATTGACAGTGGCATAGAGCGGCATTGATGGGATGGGCCAGGCCTTCTGTTTGATGCTTGCAGGTGCATTGTCTCAGTGAACCCCCGCAGGGACAGGAGGCACCGTTAGCCTCCCATTTTACAGAAGAGACCAGGATGCAGAGGGGGACCTGAGTTGCTCAAGGCTACACGGCTGAGATCTGAAAGAGGAACTTCCATGGCACGCCACTGCCTAGGCTCAGCAAAGCTCAGTCCTGCAAGGCCTTCCCCAAGATATCTTGGTTCATTTCCCTCCACTGCAGACACCCCACCACCACTCATTTCTACTACTGCCCCACCTCCCTGCAGCCCAAATGCCAAATGCAACACAAAAGGAAACAAAGTGACCCTGTGTCTGGCGCTGTGCTGGGCAGGTTCCCACACAGCAGGCTGCTGGGTGCCCTGCCTCCCGCCATGTCGGCCTTTGACAGAGGAGGTGAGTGAGGCTCAGAGTGGTCTAGTCCTAGTGCCCCCAGCTAGGAGAGCAAGAATCAGGGCAAACTGGAGTCTGACCCTAAAACCAAGGCTAGTGGGTGTGCAGGTCAGAAGCCACTTTACACAGGATGCTGACCATTCACCAGTCATTTGGTCTGGCAGCCAGCATTCCTTCATGAAAATCTGCTTGGTTCAGGAGGCTGAGGCAGGAGAATTGCCTGAACCCAGGAGGCGGAGGTTGGAGTGAGCGGAGATCGTGCCATTGCACTGCATTCTGGGTAACGAGCGAAACTCCATCTCAAAAAAAAAAAAAAAAAAGAAAATCTGCCTGGTACTTTTTATGCTATATTAATAACAGAGGCTCACTGAGTGCCAGACACTGTGTCATGACATGTGGCACATTGACCTCTCCCAGAGCCACAGCAAGGGTGCCCATTTTGCAGATGAGGGCAGGACTCCATGTCTATTTGGAAGCCCCACATAAGTGGGTGCTCAGTAAATGTTTATGGAAGAGGAATGAGGATGGGAAATCTCTCTGCTAGACCAGGCTGCCATTCTGCCAATTGCTGTACCTGTCCCATCCCCTGCAGTCCAGTCTCCACACAGCAGCCAGTGCCATTTTGAAAACACACCAGGCTTGGAGCAGTGGTTTACGCCTGTAATCCTAACACTTTGGGAGGCTAAGGTGGGTGGATCACCTGAGGTCAGGCGTTTGAGACCAGCCTGATCAACATAGTGAAACCTCGCCTATACAAAATTAGGGGATTGGGGCAAAGAGGAGGGACAGCATTTGGACAAATGCCTAATGTATGCAGGGCATGTGCCATGGTGGCACATGTATACCTATGTAACCTGCATAGGTTACATAGTAACCTAGAACTTAAATATCTTAGAACTTAAAATGTAATAAAAAGCAGTGACAGAATGCCTGCACAATGCAAAAATTAGCTAGTTCACCCATTAATTTACCCATTCTATTCATTTATTCAACATTGTACCACAACCCCAGCCTTGGTGACAGAGTGAACACACCAGACTCTATCAACTCACACTTGAGAGCCTCCCCTGACTTCTCACACCAAGAATAATGTCCAAGCTACTTCTTGCTGAACTTGGTCCAACCCCAGCATGGTCTGGCCCATGAGCTGGGGGCACCTCGTGTCCTGGCACCTGCAGATTCTGTGTTCTTCTGGAACACAATTTCTAACCCAGGTTCATTCCCTCACTGGGATGACATCTGCATTCATAACAAGACTTGTCAGAAATGAGCTGTATCAAGGAAGGAAGCAGATGTCAAGTCTTGTGTGTTTGGACGGTACGCTCCATGAGGCCTTGTGTGTTCTCTAGTTCTGTTCCCAGAGCCCAGCACAGCCCCTGCATGGACTTTGGTCCTTTAGTAAAAGTTTAATGGCAGTGTTTTTGAAAATGTGCTATTGAAGTGGCAGCTTTGAGGACTGTTGAGGTTGGTACAACAAGTGAGGCTCAGATATGGATCACAGTCCAGCAAGTATGAAAGGTGAGCCAGGCTTCAAACTCAGGATGCTCTGGATGGCAGAATGCACATTCTGAACCCCTCTTCCTGTCTCCTGTCATGTTCTGTGGATCACATGAATAGATGTGGACATCTTGTATGTCCACATATGTACGCACCCTGTACGCACCCGTGTTTGAGCATATAGGGCAAAAGATGAGATATTCAGGCAGGTTGCCCATCCACTCTGCAGGCTTCTTGGCATCCCATCCCTGTTTATTTCTGTCCCAAGACATGTAACGCCTTTATTAGTGAGATCAAAATGACTACTCAGGGATAATCTTGCAGGGTACAAGCTTTAATTAGTGTTGCATAGAAATCACCATAGGAGCATGTTCCTGCAAGAAGATGGACTTCATCCTAGCATTCTGTGCCTGATGGCGTTTCTCATTTGGGTGAAACACGCAGGAACAAGCCAAGGAGTGCAGTCTCATGCGTTGGATTTCTGTCCTAAGAGATTAACAGTGAGAAAGGAAGCTTTAATAGCTGAGCGCTTCATGAAATCACCGACCTTTACGTCTTACGCTAATTTGTGATTGAATATGGGGTGGAGACAGAGTTTAGACCTATGTGAATCCATCCATCCATCCATTTATCCCTTCCATTTGTCATCCATCCATTCATTAGTTCACCCATTCTATTCATTTATTCAACATTTCTTTTCCATTCTATCCCATTAGTCTAGACATCTATTCTTCCATCTATCATTCAATTACTTCATTCAAATAAATGTATCAATTCATCATCCCTCCCTCTATCTAGAAATCTGAGCTACCATCCACCTACTTAGCCAACCATTATTTAACCAATCAAACCAACCCATCAAAACTAACTCTGTATTCAACCATTTCATCTACCAACCATATTCTTCCAATTAATCATCTACCTAACAAACCAATGGCTAGCCAGCCAGTGCATTAATCCATTTATTTATCCATCCATTCAATCACATCCAACCTTGCTGCCATTTAACCAATGCATTCTTCCAACTATATATTCTTTATTTATCCACCCACCCATCCACTCAACCTCTCAACCCCATTCATGCTTCCATCTAGCCAATCTGCTGACTGACCAACCTTCCATCCTTCCAATCAGCCCATCCCATTTATTCAAAGTCTGTCAGTGTTGATACATTCAACTGGCCAACTGCCATTGTTTCTCTTCTCCCTCTTCATCCTTGCCTATGGTTCCTCTGTGACCTGGCTACAGATCTCCCCTTACTGCCCCCCAGGGTCTGCCCCCTGTCATCCGTGGGCTCTGGGACCCTTCCCCACGTCCTTAAAGGGTACCTGAGCTCCGCTTCTTGGTTTTGTACACCTGCCGGATCCTCTTGGCCATTTTTCTCTTGTTCATCTTGCCTTCCAAGTTCTTTCTTCTCTTGGGGCAGCTGCTGTAAAGGATGGTGGGCCGCGTGGGAGAGTGGTGGGAGTTCATGGTCTTTTTGTGGTTCTTTGGTGGTGGATTGGGTCTGGGACTCTGGCTCTGGCGGCCAGAAGAGCTGTGGGTGCCGGGTGGGCTGTGGTGGGTGGTTGGGCTCCAGCTGGAGCTCCCACTCCGGCTGCAGTGCTGGCTGCAGTGCTGGCTGCAGTGCTGGCTGCAAGTCTGGCAGTGGCGGCTGCAGGTGCACGGGCTGCAGGCGGTGCTTT
This sequence comes from Callithrix jacchus, assembly GCF_049354715.1. NCBI lineage: Eukaryota > Metazoa > Chordata > Mammalia > Primates > Cebidae > Callithrix > Callithrix jacchus. Next base: position 17,800,927 of record NC_133513.1, on the reverse strand, counting down.
GGGGCCGAGAGTTTCTATGGTGTGGGGTGTGGGTGATGGGAAGGCTGTGAGTCTTGGTGTCCATAGGAGGCCACGATTGGAGGGGCAGGGCCTCCTCTTCCTCCTCTCCCAGCAGGCCTAGATTTACAGAGGCCCTGGCAGCCCCTGGTTATATAGTTGGGGCTGATTATGATGGCACAGGCCACAGGGATGTGACAGATGTAGCCCAGCCAAGACAAAGCCCCCTACCCCTTACCCTCACCTCCAGGGCGGGGCAGCACTTAGGGGTACCCTGGGGTAGTCCCAGTTGCTGGTTCAGGGAAGGAGCCCTTGGGTCAGATTGAGCTTTGTCTGCATCCCAGATCTGCTTTTTCCGCATGTCATCCCTGGGGATTGGCCTGAACAAGTCTCAGTTTCCTCATGTCTGCAGAATAGAGACAATAATTAGAAGAATTATTATAAAGGAGAGAATTTCTGTCAAGCAGTTAGCCCAGGCCCAGCCCGCAATAAGAGCTCAGTAAACATCACTGACCAGCATCATCAGGTCTTTTGCTTAACACCCTCAGCAGCTTGGGCGCCAGGGGTGCAGCCCTGACCCTAGTGATGGCAACTGAATGGTGGGCAGTTGGTAAGATAGATGATTAGTGCCCGGTTGATGGGGAGGTGATGAATTGATCAGATGACTTGGTGGATGGGTGAAAGATGAGTAACCACATGGACCAAGGGGTGGTTCTGGGGCCCTCCCGGCAAGCTCACCTCCCCAGCCAGATGGAAAGTCGGGAGATTCTGAGCCAGGTTCAAATCCCAGTTTACACTGATGTTCAACCTTGGGTAGGCCATTGTGGTTTCTGAGGCTTAGTTGCCTTATGTGACGAAGAGGTGTCTTTCCTTCTTTTATTGTATTCTTGTGAGCCTGAGATGCTTGTCAGGCTATAGGAGGCCCCTGGAAACCCGTCTTTCTCTTTCAGTTCCTGCCTCTTGATTCTCCTCCCCTCCCTGCTAACGAAGTCTGAATGATGCCTTCCCTGCTCAGACACCCCAGCAACTGGAGGAGAAAGCCCAGACTTACGTTTGAACACCAGGCCATTTGATCTCCTGCTCTTTGGGTGTTCATTCAGAGCCCTCCACCCCTCCCCACCTTGGCCGATGCCTTTGCGCTTGGCCCTTGGCCTGTGCTTCCCTACTGGTCCCTGCAGAGAACACCCTCTGTCTCTGTCTCCCCTCCCTCAGCAGGCCCCAGCCTAAGGCAACTTCTCCCTTCGCCCATGTGCAGCTTTGCCTCTTGCTATGAGGATTTGCGATCATCTGCTTTTATGGAAGTTTTTTTTCTTTTTGTTTTTTTCAAAACAGGGTCTAGCTGTGTTGCCCAGGCTAGAGTGCAGTGGCATGATTACAGCTGACTACAGCCTCCTAGATTCAAACGATCCTCCCACCTCAGCCTCCTGAGTAGCTATGACCATAGGTGCATGCCACCACACTTGTCGAATTTTTTTTTGTAGAGACAGGGTCTCACTTTGTTGCCCAGGTGTGTCTTGAACTCATGAGCTCAAGATATCCTCCTGCTTTGGCCTCCCAGAGTGATGGGACTACAGGCATGAGCCACCATGCCCAGCCTTTGCAGTTTATTTCTTAATAAAAGTGAAATTTCTCACAGTGAGAACTGCTTTCATTTACTGAATGCTTTCTACGTGGCTGGGCTCTGGGCCTCACCCTATCCAGGCAGCTTTGCCCTCAAGCCATAAAGTCACTCTTTGTAGTGGACTGAATGGTGGCCCCAAAAATCTAGGAGTCCACGTTGTGACTCCTAGAACCTCTCAATGTGATATTATTTGGAAAAGGGGGTCTTGCAGATGTATTTAATCTGAGAATCTGGAGATAAGCATGTTGGCTTAGCCAGTGGGCCCTAAATCCAAATCCAGATGTTCTTACGAGGGACAGAAGAGTTGTCACTCAGGGAGAAGAGGAAACTGTGTGAAGATGGAGACAAGCTTGGAGTTCTCTTTTTTTTGAGACAAAGTCTCACTCTGTTGCCTAGGCTGGAGTACAGTGGCACAATCTCGGCTCACTGCAACCTGTGCCTCCCGGGTTCAAGCGATTCTCCTGCCTCAGCTTCCTGAGTATCTGGGTTTACAGGTGCATGCCACCATGTCCAGCTAATTTTTGTTAGTAAAGATGGGGTATCACCGTGTTGGTCAGGCTGGTCTTGAACTCCTGACCTTGTGAGTTGCCCACCTCGGTCTCCCAAAGTGCTGAACTTAGAGGCGTGAGCCTCCTCACCTGGCTGACGAGCTTGGAGTTCTATAAACTAGAGAAGACAAGGAAGGATTCTCTGCTAAGGCCTCTGGAGGGAGGTCAGCCCAGCTGGTGCCTGGACTTCAGACTTCTGGCCTTCAGAACTGCAGAGAACACATTCCTATTGTTTTTAGCCACCAAGGTTGTGGCAGTTTGGTATGGCAGCCCCAGGAAACTAACATACCCTGTGAGGCAGCTACAATGATTACATTTAGCAAAGAGGGAACAGGCTCAGAGAGGTGGAGGAGCCAGCCCAGAGTACCCCAGCCGCTCAGGGGCAGAGCCAGTCATATTCAGGTCTGGCTGCCTCTGGAGGTCACTAAGGGATTCTTAGAGATTAGAGAGGCACCTTTGGCGGGGTTCCCAGGGCCTTGCTGTGGGTGGGCTCAGCAGGTCCAGTAGTGGGCTGTTTGGGTCTCTGGACCCCTCTTCCCATGACCTCCTGCTCCTCCACTGCCGACGCCCCGCTTCCCCTCCTTCGAGCAGAATGTGGAGATCTCAGCCTATCATCAACTGGCCTCTCCTCCACACACCTTTCCAGTCCTCCCAGGGAGGGCCAACCTCTTCCAGCAGCAGGTGTGCGGCACGTCACATACCTGCCCCCGCCCCCATGACTGTGAACTCTCTTCCAGGATGGTAGGGACTGTGTTTCATTAGTACCAGCATCCCTGGTGACTAGCACCATGCAGGGCATAAGACGGGCTCAGCTCATGTTTCCTAGGTGAATGAATGGGCTGGTGGACCTTGGGCCTTGGACAAAAGAACAAAGCTGGCCAAACGAGTCATTTGTGGGGCTGGGAGTGGTGGAGTATCGAGGCCTCCCCTTTCCTCCAGCCTACCCTTGGCCATTGCAAGGCTGAGCAGTGGCCTCACCTCGGGGTAGCCCAAGGCCCCTTCCTACCCTCACACACAGCCCCCAGCGAAACCAAGTCTTCCCTGAAAATTTCCCACCCCCCAGCCCCACTGCCACGGCACCAACTAGGATCCCCTTGGGGGCAGGTGGCTGGTGCCTGGAGGACTGTGAGGGAATGGGGTAGTGATCACATTTGTCACTTCTTTTGGATGGAAGGGGTGAGGGAGGAGCCAGGGCCGGGGTGGGCAGAAGACATGCTCCACTGAGCCCAGAGCCAGAGAACGGGGCCTGGGTTCTGTGTCTGCACCCAGTCACCTCCCTGGACCTCCTTTGCCTGCTGCTCTCATGGGGCACTGTCTCTGTCCGAAGGCTAGACCCCTTGAAGAAGGCAGGAGTGAGCTTCCAGGTGGGGGTGCAGATGGTCGCCAGCAGCATAGACTGGCAGCGGAAGAGTCCGAGGCTCACTATGACCCCAGCAATAATCCCTGTTCTAGCTCAGCACTGGTGGTGCCAGGTCTGGTCCCACCCAGTACTTGAGCTAATTCTCCTGATCAGCTGACCCATGAGTAGCTATTAGCTTCCCCCAAATGCTGGGAGGGGCAGGCTGAGGTCCAAAGACATGCAGTGACTTGCTCAAGGGCACACGGCTGGCAGAAAAGAAGTTTGAACCCAGGTCCGCCGAACTCCCAAGCCAATGTTCTTAAAAATCTGTCCGTGGTTGGGGAGCACAGTCCCCCCAACCTGTCCTAGAGATGGGAAGATTTGGCTGAGTTGATTCCCCTCCCAAAGACCCTGAACCTCTGGCTGGGGCTTGGGAACAAGGTCACCGAGCCTTGCTCTTCAGCCTTCCTCCATGTGCACCCACAGGCTCACACATTCACACACATGTGCACATGCGATACCAGGAGGGAGGGGGTGAGGGGACACCAGAGACAAGGAGGATTCCTCAGACTTTTTACTGACTCTTCTCTGAATACTTCGGTGGGAGCAGCAGTGGGTGTCCCTTCCCGGCTGTCATCATGGGTCAGGAGTGCATCTGCTTGGGCTCGGGGTTCTGCTTGTCCTTGGCACTGTCCTCATCCCTTCCTGCTGCTCCGGCTCCATCAGTAGCAGCTTGCCCTGGACCGGCAGCTCCTCTTCCTCCTTATCTTCTCCTTCCTCTTTCTCCTCCTCATCTTCTTCGCCCTCTGATGACAGACAGAAGTTATCCTGACTCATGCAGGTCACGAGCTTCTTCATGGTAGATTTGTGGCCACGGCCATAGCTCTTGCTGTGGCCGGTGCTATGGCCCAGGCTGTGGCCTGTGCTGAGCTTGGCACAGTGGGAACCCATGGTCCACGTTGCCTGTCTCTCTGGACTGGGAGGTGAGGTAGTTGGTGGAGGGGCTGTGAGTGGGGCAGGATGCTGACATCACAAAGGGGCTCCTGGAGCCCACGCCCACTTGGGAACCTGGTCTGAGCCAACAGGATTGAGACCTCAGCCACCAGCAGCTGCCAGCCCCTACAGGGCAGGTCTGCAAGGCAGAGTGTTGGGGACAGCACCGACACCACAGTCCTCATTTGCCCTGGAGAAAGTTTCCCTTGTAGCTGGGATGGCAGTTAGGGATTTAATTTCTAGAAGCGTGGGGGTGGGGAGCACACACAGACTCCTCCTCACATTCCAGAAAGAGTCAGCCAGAGAGAGCTATCTGTGTTGTTTCTTGACTGCTGACCATTTGGAATAAATCACCAAGCTGTGTGCTTCATAAAACTCAGGAACCCTTAGAACTCTTCCTTCTGGGGCCTGAAAGTGTGAAATCTTCTTGAAAAGCAACGGCTTCTAAGCTTTTTTTGTTTGTCTAAGGCGTTGGGCACAGGCCAGAAGCCAAGCTGGGATGAACAAGGGGCTGCTCTGTCCTTGATACGAGATGGACACCAGCAACCGGATGCCTCTCTGCCCAGGTCAGGGTGGAGTGACATCCTCTTAAGTTGTTTAGGGCCACAGGTCTCTTTGAAGACATCATGGAACTGCCCTGTAGCAAGGTTCCCCTGTCTGGGCAGCACCATTTCAGCATGCGCGGGGGTGGGGGGGTGGGGGTGGGGGTGGGGTGAGCACTTTTTTTTTTTTTTTTTGAGACAGAATCTCGCTTTGTTGCCAGGCCGGAGTGCAGTGGTGAGAGCTTGGCTCACTGCAACCTCTGCCTCCCGGGTTCAGGCGATTCTTCTGCCTCAGCCTCCCAAGTAGCTGGTACTACAGGCACTTGCCACCACACCCAACTAATTTTTATATTTTTAATAGAGACGGGGTTTTATCATGTGGGCCAGGATGGTCTCAATTTGTTGACCTCGTGATCTGCCCACCTCAGCCTCCCATAGTGCTGGGATTACAGGCATGAGCCTGTAATTACAACCACTCCCAACCTGTCATTTTTTTTTTTTTGAGTCAGAGTCTTACTCTATCACCAGGCTGGAGTGCAGTGGCGCGATCTTGGCTCACTGTAACCTCCACCTCCTGGGTTTAGGCGATTCTCCTGCCTCAGCCTCCCAGGTAGCTGGGATTACAGGCACATACCACCATGCCCAGCTAATTTTTGTATTTTTATTAGAGACAGGGTTTCACCATGTTGTCCAGGATGGTCTCGATCTCTTGACCTCGTCATCCACCCACCTCAGCGTCCCAAAGTGCTGGGATTACAGACGTAAGCCACCGTGCCCGGCTTACTTTTTTTTTTTTTAATACATTGAAATGGCAGTGGTATTTTTTAAATTTAAATTTTTTCAGGCTGGGCATGGTGGCTCATGCCTGTAATTCTAGCACTTTGGGAGGCGAGGCAGGCGGATCATCTGAGGTCAGGAGTTGGAGACCAGCCTGGCCAACATTGTGAAACGCTTTCTTTACTAAAAATACCAAAAATATATATATTTTTTAGCTCCTCCAGCTACTCAGGAGGTTAGGCAGGAGAATCACTTGAACCCAGGAAGTGGAGGTTGCAGTGAGCCGAGATGCACCACTGCACTCCAGCCTGGGTAACAAGAGCAAAATTCCATCTCAAAAAAAAAAAAAATTTTTGGAAAGTCATTAGATTGGTCATTTCTGAGCACCAGGAATCCAACACAGAGGTTGGATCTTGCCAATTTTCTTCCCCCAGTCCTGATCCTAGAATCTGTCATGTGAGATGGGTATTGAGATAGGTTTGTCCATCAGACAGGGATGCACCTGCAAACCAAGGAGAGCAGGCAGCAAGGATCAGATGAGCCTCCTGAGGCCTCACATAGCCAGCCCATTACTGGAGCATGCCAGACCTGCTTCCCACCTTGAAGCCATTGCCTGCACTGCTCCTCTGCCCCCACCGTTTACACTTCTACCACCCAACATGTGTTTTTAAACTATGGTCTTTTAAATATGACTGCAAGATGCCTTTAAGTCACAAAGATGTCACTTTTGATTGTGACTTGTTTCTTCACTGGAGGGGGATCAAGACAGAATAATGGAAAGATGCACATGGACAGGACAGCATCACCCCAGGCACAGTAACCCTCTCCTAGGCACCCTAAGAGCGTCAGAGCTCCCGCCCTACCCGCCCTCGAAGAAGGGCTGCAGAGAAGCCTCTATCCACCCTGGGTGAGAGGGAAGCCAGGTTTATGCAATTTGTGCGAAGGAGACCCCAATAGGCCAGCGAGTATCTTGTCTTTATTGGGCAGGTGACTTTGGCACATTTCACTCAGATCTTGTGAGCTTCTCAGCAGCAATTCAGGGCTTGAGCATTTGATGTAGGGGTGTTGCTATGGCCTCACTTGCTGGTTCTTGGGCAGGTGACTTTTTCTTAACTTCCAGCAGAGGGTGAGGGGCCCGGGAAGCTTAGTACCTTCTGCATCTTCTCCTCCTCCTGGATCTGCAGCCTTTTGGGAAAGAAAGATCTGGTTGAGGGGGGCACCTAGGGACTCTGGGTGGGGACAGGGGTCAGGGAGCTGAAGCCTCTGCCAGGTGGGGTGGGTCCCAGCCTCCCTCCTGTGCCTGGGGTGGTGAGGGGCATGCAGGGTGGGGGGCACGGGCAGACCTCTGCGAGGCCTTCTCCGGTATCGGCAGCTGCGTCTTCTGCGCCTTCTGCAGGAGCGACTCCGTCTTCTGTGAATCCGGTACCGCCTCCTGCGAGAGCAGCGCCTGCGCCTATAGCTAGAGTAGCCTTGGTGGGTCCTCCCGTAGACCTCGCCACCTTCTGCGCTTAGCCCCTGCTCTTCTTGGCCATTACGTCCTTGCTCCTGCCAGTTCACCAGCTGCCTGTACTCCTCGTGTGGGCGTTCGCTCGGGCTCCTCACGCGGTATCGGACCATGGTGTTGGGAGATCTGGTGGCTCCTGTGTTGAGGTTGCACTGAGCCCTGGGGTGGTGGAGGAGGGCTGAGGCCTGCCCACCTGCCCTTGGTGTTAGTGTTGGTCTGGTCTGTGAGGCTCCCTGGGAGCTTGTATTTAAAGGGGGCCCCCACTATGACTCCGCGGCCCCACCCTGTCCCCGCCCTTCCCAGCCTCCTCTGTGAGGGCAGCACAGGCTGGAGGTCACAGCTAGCAGGGCTCTGGCACCCAAGCTGCAGGGCTAGAAGGGCGAGAGACCCCTTGCCTTGCCTGTAAAGTATGTCACCTGTCTCTTGTAGAGGGTGCGACCATTCAGATGGCAGGTGTTTTATTGTCTAATCCAAGCCCTCATCGCCCCAAGCTGGTGGGAATGCACATTGTCACTTGGAAGTGTCCTCGCCTCTTCAGTGTTGTGGCGTGTTCCACCATGTGGAAGGGACTTCCGTGCTTGGTTCTGCACACAACTTACTGTTGAGATGGCGACAGCAGCAAACAGTTCCCTAGTAGCTCCTATGTGCCAAGCATTGATTCATTTATTTCCCATACATTCACTCATTTTGTCTCTCTCTCTTTTTTTTTTTTTTGAGACAGTATCTGTCACCCAGGCTGGAGTGCAGTGGCACAATCATGGCTCACTGCAGCCTCTACCCCCTGTGCTCAGATAATCCTCCCACCTCAGCCTCCTGGTAGCTGGGACTACCTGCACACAGGGAGATAGAGATAGGGTCTCACCATGTTGCCCTGGCTGGTCTCAAACTCCTGGCCTCAAGTGAGCCTCCCATGTTGGCCTCCCAGAGTGCTGGGATTAGAGGTGTGAGCCACCACCCCTGGGCATTCCTCACTAGAACAGTCCCCATTTTCTGTGGGGCAAACAGGCATGAAGAGGTTGAGTTGCTCGAGGCCACTCTGCTGAGAAGCACAGGCTGGGCTAGCCTGGCTTTAGTCATACCCTTGGCTCTCTGCCTATGCCCAGCGGAGGGGATGCTCCCTTCTCCTCCTCTCAAATATGCATCTTCTCTCCTCCCGCTCAGCCTTGCCAGGGCTTCTCATTGAATTAAGTCCAGGATCAGAATCACAGAACCACAAAACCAGCTTCCCTTTCATGGAGGGCAGGGAGAATGTGGGAATGTGGCAGACTGGCCAAATTAAGGATGTGAAGATGCAGATCACCCGGGTGATTTTGGTTGGCCCAGTGCATTCACAGGGGCCCTTAGAAGAGAGAAGAGGGAGGTGGGAGGCTCACGGGAAGAGAAATTGGAAGAAGCCATGCTGCTGTCTTTGAAGATGGAGGCAGAGGCTGTGAGCTATAGGGTCCAGCCCTATAGGGTTCTGTGAGCCCCTCCCTGTTGGTGCCGAGACAAGAAACTGTAGAGATAAAAGACACAGACACAGAGATAGAGAAAAGAGAGTGTGGGCTCAGGGGTCCACTGGCAACCAAAGCGTGGGGACCTGCAGTGGCCCCAAGTGCCAGGACACTCTGCCTTTTATTGAGTACAAAGCAGGGGGCAGGGAAGGTAGATTGAGGTAATGGTGGTCGGTGAGAGGGTGTCTTGAAGGTAGGGGGCCCAAGACTTTCAAGTGGCCGAGGGGAGGAGAAAAGCCAATGAGTCAGCGCTCTTCGCATATTTGCCAGAAATATCAAGGACACTAAGATTAGTAACTATTATTAACTCTTATCTTTTAAGAAAAAGAGAAACCAGATGCAGGAGCAGGGTGGGATAGTAGACATGGAGCATGACCACCGAAGCACAGCATCACATAGAGACAGTTAAGGCCCCGGGCGTCTGCGGGGCTACCTGACAGCCGTCAGGCCTTGCCACAAGAGCTTGGAAGAGTGGAGTTTTCTCCTAACTCCCCCAGGAAGAAGACGTCTCGGCCATTTTGGACTTCTCCTTCCCTAGCTGGCTAAATAGCAGGCGCTTTCCCAGCGCTGCCCTACGCAGATGTCACAGAGAGCTTAGAACAACGTGCCTTAGGATCACTTTGTTCACAATGTCACCTCAGTTTCATGCTTCATAACCTGATAGTCATTAGTAAAATTAAAGGTTATATTGAGTATATATCTTTATGATTATAAGTGAGTAACTATAATCAAGCTGGAGCTTGAATAAAGGAATAACTTTATACAAAGTGCCTAAATTTCTAATTATTTTAGAATTAGAAATCCTAATTCTAAATTAGGCACAAAAGTGCCTAAATTTCTAATTCTTTTCTAAATCAATATTTATATGGGAACAGGCTGAGGCTTCAGACCCTTGCCACAGCGCTTGCAGGGTTTCCTCCCTACAATGAGCTAAGGCAGGCAGCCTCTCGGGGATGGACAGGGAAATGGGTTATCCTCCCCTTGTGCATCCAGGAGGGACACAGCCCTGCTGATTCCTTGATTTTAGCCTCATGAGACCTGTTTCAGAATTCTGACTGCAGACCTGTAAGATAATATATTTGTGTTGTTTAAAGCTACAAAACCTGTGGCAATCTGTCACAACCTGTGGCAATCTGTCGTGGTGGCATTAGGAAACAAAGTCAGAGGGCTTAATCTTCAGATTCTTACAGGAGGTGACCGGTGATATTGCCATGCCTGCGGTGTTTCTGTGCTGCCTCTCTTTGGGGATAAGAAGGTCCGTTAGAGTGGCCCTCAAGCTCCCTGAGGGTGTGTGTTAAAAATATGAATGCTAGGACCTTACCCTACATCCTGCTAAGTCAAATCTCCACGGCCAGAGCTTGCTGATAAAAATAGGAAGAAGCTGGTGTGATGGCTCACACCTGTAATCCCAGCACTTTGAGAGGCTGAGGTGGGAGGATCACTTGAGCCCAGGAGTTTGAGACCAGCCTGGGCAACATAGTGAGGCCCCCATCTACAAAGAATAAAAAAATTAGCCTGGGTGTGGTGGCATGTCGGGGAGGATCGCTTGAGCCCAGGAGGTCGAGGCTGCAGTGAGCCACATTCACACCACTGCACTCCAGGGTCTGCCTGTCCAGCCAAACTGCTGTCATGACCTGACTGTGTTACAGAGGGCCACTGCTGAAGTGATCAGGGTCATGGTAGTGGCAGGGCTAGCACTGAACTCTGATGTGCTCACTTGGAAGCACAAGGTTGTTGATACCTGCCCCAGGCAGCCGCCTTGTGCCAAGGCAGGAGAATCACTTGAGCTCAGAAGTTTCAGACCAGCCCGGGAAACATAGTGACACCTCATATCTACAAAAAATTAGCCAGGCATGGTGGTGCGTGTCTGCGGTCCCAGCTACTCAAGAGGCCAGGAGGCTGAAGTAAGGGAATCACTTGAGCCCAGGAGATTGAGGCTGCAGTGAACTGGGTTGCATCACTGCACTCTAGCCTGGGTGACAGAGAGAGACCCTGTCTCAAAAAAAAAAAAAAAAAAAAAAAAATGTATGCAGAATGCTAGGCACAGCACACAGTTGGTGCCCCATAAGCAAAAGTCATACTGTGACATTTCTGAGGTGCTTAGTGCACCCTGTCACTTCAGGGAACTGGGTCTCAGAGCCTGTGATCCCTGCTGAAGTGCTCTGGGCATTGCTCTACCATCATGAAATGACTGTGAGCCAGGGTCTGTGTTAAGGAATCAGAGAGGGTGGGCTAGGCTGTGAGTGAGCCAAGTAGCCCACTGCCTGCTAGGATTTCTTGTGTCTGGGTGGCTGCCTCACTTCTCATCCTTCCCCACATCTCAGTGGGGTCTTAAACTCTCTTGCCTTGGAAGTTTTAGTATGGGTAGTGTATCATACACAGCTTGAGTGGGGACTAAGGTTCGATCAGACGGACACGTTAACCTTTGTTTCCTCAAGTGGACATAACGTTGTGAAACCTGCCCCAAACCAGTGGTTAACAAAATGTTTGGGTTTGCAGGATGGTAGATAAGAAATTTCCTTAATGGCACTTGATTAAAAAGTTCAGCTACCGTTCAGCTACCTGTATGTGTTATCACTGTAGCCACTGGGTATGAAAACTTCTGGCCGGGAATGAGGAAACACTTCTGTGTGACTGGCTTAATCTATTTAACTTGTAAACTAAGAGTTCATTTGTTGAAGAATGGAAATTTCCACTTTGGGCTAAAATAAACCCTGGGTGGGCAACTAGGGGAGAGGTCAGATAAGGGGAGCTGAGATCCAGCTAGATGTTTAACTGGAACCCCTGAAACCCCAGGGATGGAGGGAACCCAGATTTGTAGCATTTGCTAATTTCTGGAAATTTCCATGGTCCCTTTCAAGCTGCCAGGATGAAGTCACTGAGCAGAGTGGGGAAATGTACATAGTGAGTCCTCAAACTTGACTCGGTTGCCGCAACTCCACTGGGTAGGGATCTGTGAAGAGGGGGTTAAGTTTTGATTGTGACTTGGGCAGGTTTTGGTTGTGACTTGTTGGTACTACTAAGAGTTTGGAACAAAACCCAGTGTGACTACGGTTACTCTCTCATGCCCCCCCTACCCACATCCTTCTCTGTCGCATGCCCTCTCTCCCTCTGCTCATCCTGAGCCCTCCTCCCCACTGAGCCTCCCCTCTCAAGGACAAGGAGACAAGAGTGGGATGACTTTTCAACATTTATTGATTGACAGGCGGCATTGTTCCTTAGCAGGCTCCTGTTTTTCATTGCATGGTGGCATTTTCAAGATGTGGCAAGAGGGTCTTGAAGTCTGGTAAAATTCTCAGGCAGGAGTTTGGTGGACTTGCTATTTTGTGCAATTATGTGCAATTAGTATCTTCTACATGGCAGCTTGTACCTGCGGCGGCAGCACCCTGGTGAGACCATGAAAGGTGGTGAGAGGAAGCTTGGGCACCCGAGAGCCCCCAGCCCCAGCCCCAGCCCACCCTCAGCTGGGCTCACTTACTGCTGGCCCTCCGTCTCCGGCAGCTCCGCCTCCTTCGTCTGCGACCTCTTCGTCTTTGGCGGTAGCATCTGCTCCGGCTCTGGCTGCGGCAGCATCTGTACCTGGCCATGGTGCAGGATGGCTTGGCCTGGTCGCTCAGAGCAGGGCACTACCTTGGCTGAGCCAGCCAACCTGTGAGCAGGTGGAACTCCGTGGGCTGTGAGCCAGGGGTTGGCCCTGCGGCCTCTTATAGACGCCGGGGGGCCCTTGGGCATTGTGAGGGCAAAGGGGCTGCGACCTCACAGACCATGGCCAGGTGGCTGGCATCATGTCCATATATGGGCATGTGAGGGGTGGGCGGGGCCCTGGGTGAGGAGCCTGCCTATGTCACAGCCAGGGAGACACAAGATGACTCCTAAATGGGAGCAATCATCTATTCAATTAACAAAATATTACTGTCCATATTTTGGCCTATTGCATGCCAGATTTTGGTCTAGGCCCTCCAGCCTCAGCCCCCCAAATAGCTGGGACTATAGGTGCACACCACCACACCCAGCTAATTGTTTTTTAGTAGAGATGGGGTTTCACCCTGTTGGACAGGCTTGGTCTTGAACTGCTGACCTCAAATGATCTGCCCACCTCGGCCTCCCAGAGTGCTGGGATTACAGGCATGAGCCACTGTGCCTGGCTACTATTATTATTATTTTTTTGTAGGGATGGGATCTCTCTATGTTGCCCAGGCTGGTCGCAAACTCCTGGCCTCAAGCAAACCTCTTGGCTCTGACTCCCAAAGCACTAGATTACAGGTGTGAGCCACCACACCCTTCCCCTAATAGACTTTATCATCTAACTATAGAAGGCACGAATGAAATCGCCCCGAAGAATAATTGCAATAGTGGTAAATGCTGAGAAAGGGACACCTCAGGTTCCTGAGGACATGTGCTGGAGAGCCTGACCTCAGGGGGGGCCCTAAGGAGAGCCCCAAAGAGGTGCTGGTGAAGTGAGCCCTAAAGGGTGCCAGAGTAAGAGGAGGACGGAGCACCTGGGAAGAAGGAGCTGCTCCTCCAAATGTCCTGAGGCAGCACAGGGTGTGCGGTTCTGTTTCTGTGGAGGGCCTGGCATTGGGAGTCTGTGGAGACAGAAACTGATCAGGGTGACCAGGATGGGTAGAACAGGGAGCAGCTATGCCATGGGTGCAGGGCTTCCTTCTGGGCTGATGCTTTGGAACTTGGCAGAAGCAGTGGTTACACAACATTGTAACTGTACTAAATGCCACTGCATTACACACTTTATTTATGAGTGAATGAATTAATGACAGGGTCTCGCTGTGTTGCCCAGGCTAGAGTGCAGTGGTACAACCTTGGCTCACTGCAATGTCTGCCTTCTGCTTCAAGTGATTCTCATGCCTCAGCCTCCCGAGTAGCTGGGATTACAGGCATGTGCCACCATGCCCCGCTCATTTTTGTATTTTTAGTAGAGACGGGGTTTCACCATGTTGGTCAGGCTGGTCTCGAACTCTTGACCTCAAGAGGTCCTCAAGACTCGGCCTCCCAAAGTGCTGGGATTAAAGGCATGAGCCACCATGCCTGGCCTTGAATTACACACTTTAAATGATGAGCTTTATTTTATGTGACTTTCAGCTCAATTTCAGCTTTTTGCAAAAGCACACTGCCCGTTGGGGTAAAGCAGAGCTCGTAGAAAGGAGAAGGGGCTGGTGGATACCAGGTATGCTGTTAGTTCTCTCTGTCCCAAAGCAGGTGGAGCCCACCTCCTCCCCCAATAAGGTGGGGAAACCATGAATTTGAAGCTAAAGTCTACTCTATTACTAAGATGAATACACTAGCACATAGTAGGTTAGCAGTAATTTTTCAGTGATTGGCTTGGGTCTAGACTGATGTAAAATTGTTACTCCCAATCCTCTAATACTTGATACTTTTTATTTTAGTTGGAGTTTCACTCTTGTTGCCCAGGCTGGAGTGCAATGGCACCATCTTGGCTCATTGCAACCTCTGTCTCCCAGGTTCAAGTGATTCTTCTGCCTCAGCCTCCTGAGTAGCTGAAATTACAGGCATGTGCCACCTTACCTGGCTAATTTTCTATTTTTAGTAGAGACAATTTCATCATGTTGTCCAGGCTGATCTCCAGCTCCTGACCTCAAGCCATCTGTCCACCTCAGCCTCCCAAAGTGTTGGGATTAGACTTGAGCCGCCATACCCAGCCCAGGGTGGATGTCAATCTTTGACATCTCAGGTTTTTCCAAGACCTTGTGCGTTACCCTCTCGCTACGAAAGAGACAAAATTAGCTGGAATGGTGGCACTCTCCTATAATCCCAGCTGCTCAGGAGGCTGAGGCGGGAGACTTACTTGCTGGGATTATAGGTGTGAGCCACCTTGTCCAGCCACAGAGATTAGTTCTAAGTTCTAGGAAGAGGATGTCCTGCTAGGCGGTAGGGACATTTGGCCTCATCTGAGGTCTTGACGCCTTCGGTGGCCATCTGAAACTTTGGGTTTGTTTGTCACTGCAGCTGGCTGTCACTCTAATACAGTATTTATGATTTGTCTCCCCAAGTGGGATGAAAGTTTACTGAGAACAGGGACTTTCTTTTGTTCACTGTGACAATCCTAATATTGAGAATAGCCTGAACTAAAAGGAACTGAAATATTTGTTGAATGAATATGTGAATGGCAATGGATGCTTTGTATGATAAGATTCTTTTCTTGGCTTTTTCCAAATCTAAAATTGTATTATAATGATTTTTAAAATGACATTTAGCCTCTCCCTGCCAGCTTCCCTGCTTCTATTGAGTATGGTCCCTGGCACTGGTGATTAGAAATGATACCAGTCAACCAAGACTCTTACAGCTAAATACATGCTGAGTCTCAGAAGGGGATGTCCAGTGCTGTTCCCTGAGGTCCCAATTGGGCAGCCACATGGCTTGTCTCTCTCCCAACCTCCACATCTGTGATGTCACAGAGGCCTGCCACCACCCTGTTGAAGGAGAGACTCACCTAAGGAGGAAGGCAGGGGTGGGGATATGTGCCCCCTTCTGCCTCTGGGAGGGGTGAATGCAGGCAGTTCATTCCGAGAATAATGAGGATAATTTGGCAGTAAGATGACAGTGTTTCAAATGTGCCAGCGTGCCCACAATTCCGTAATCAGTGATTTATCCCAAGGAAAGTCTCCTGTGTGCTCATAGATGTGTGGGATGGAGGCTGTTCATTAAAGCATTGTTTGTAGGGGAACATTAGAAATAGCTTAAAGTTCATCTTCAGGAAATGGTAAATCAGTTATTTCATCCCTGTTGTGGAATAGCTTACAGGCATTCAGAACCCTGGAGAGTGATGTGGACTTTTATGGAAGGAAATCTATGCTGTATCGAAAGTGAGTGAGTTACTAAAATATAGGGTGTCATCCTATGTTTGCAAAAAGTTTAGAAATAAACGCTCACACAGAGGAAAATGTCTAGAATGTGATACATTGACCTGACAGTGGGAGGTAGAATAATGGAAGGCTTCACTTTCTACTTTATTTATTTCTGTATTTTGTGGGGGATTTTTCACTGGAAGGGTGAAGGCATGTCATTAAATGTTGAGTGAGTTATTTCCATGAACAGAAAGAAAAAAAAAATGCTTGTAATCCTAGCACTTTAGGAGACTGAGGTGGATGGATCGCTTGAGCCAAGGAGTTCAAGACTAGCTTGGGCAACATAGTGAAATCCCATCTCTGTAAACTTAGCTGGGTGTGGTGCTATGCACCTTTTAGTTCCAGCTATGCTGGTGGGAGGATCACCTGAGCCCAAGGATGTTGAGGCTGGAGTGAGTCAGCATCCCGCCACTGCATTCCAGCCTGGACAACAGAGTAAGACCCTGTCTCAAAAAAAAAGAAAGAAAAGAATAATGATACCCATTACCATTTCTAAGCACTTACTGTATGCCATGATTCTGTTTAATTCTGAGGCTATTTTTTTTTTCTTTAATAAGCTTTTTCTGGCCGGGTGCAGTGGCTTACACCTGTAATTCCAGCACTTTGGGAGGCTGAGGCGGGTGGATCACTTGAGGTCAGGAGTTCAAGACCAGCCCGGGATTATAGGCATGTGCCACCATGCCCAGCTAATTTTTGTATTTTTAGTAGAGATGGGAGTTTCACCATGCTGGCCAGGCTGGTCTTGAACTCCTGACTGAGGCAAGAGGATTGGTTGAATATGGGAGGCTGACACTGCAGTGAGCCATGATTGTGCAGCTGCACTCCAGGCTGGGTGACAGATCTAGACCCTGTCCCCACCACCAAAACAAACAAGCAAACAATAAACAAACAAACTTACCCAGATACCCTTCCAGTGATTCATTTATTTATTGAATGTCCTCTATGCTGGGCACTATTTTAAACACCATGAACAAAACAAAGATCCCTGCCCTTGTGGAGTTACATTCTAGTGCAGGAGATGAGCAAACAATAAGAATGATAGATGGGTAAATGATACTGTAGATTGAAAGGAAAACAGAAACACTAGGGCACAGTGAGAAGCATTGGGCATTGTGGAGGTGACTGGGATGAGTGGCAGTTTGGGGTGCTCAGGGCAGGCCTTGTTGAGAAGGTGACATTTAAGCAGATCCTGAAGGCAGTGAGGGAGTTACTCATGAGGACATCAGGGAAGAGTGCTCCAGACAAGGGGTACATCACCTGCAAAGGCCCTGGGGTGGGGATGTGTCCTTCTGCTGTGCCCAGGGAACAGTAAGGCCAGAGTGGCTGGAGCAGAGCAAGGTGGGGTTGGTAGGAGATAAAGTCACAGAGGTGGGGGAGGGGCATCACATTATAGGTGGCTTCATCAGCCTCCCTGAGGATTCTCCCTGAGGATTTGGAGAAATGCAGTGGGGACCACAAGAGTGACATTCTTTGTCTTAAGGACCCCGCTGCTCCTGTGCTGGGAAGAATGTAGGGGCAGCGGTAGAGGCACAGAGGCTGTGGAGGCTTACACCAGGGGGGTAGAGGAGGCTGGTGAGGAGTGGTCAGAATCTGGCTGTGTGTTAAAGATGGGGCCAGCAGGACTAGCAGCCTGGATGAGGGGAGTGATAAGGAATTAAGAGTGAAGGTTCCGTCCCAGATTTTGGCTCAAGCACCTAGAAGGATGGCATTGCCACCAACTCCATTGGGTGCAGAAGGCTTGGGAGGAGGGTCCAGAATTCAGACGTCTCAGTAGAGGTGTCCAATAAGTAGGCAGCTGAATATCGAAGTGTGACACTTAGCCTGGAAGTGATATATTTGGGCATTGTCACTGTTACAATCAGGAGACTGGCCAGTCTTTTAGTTTTTTGCTGCTGCCGTAACAAAGTACCCTGAACTTCATAACTTAAAGCAACAGGAGTTCATTAAGTATTTTCCCCCCTCAGTGGCACAATCACAGCTCATTGCAGCCTTTACTTCCTAGGTTCAAGTGATCCTCCCGCCTCAGCCTCATTGAATAGCTAGGATGGAAGCCTGGCTCCATGCCAGCTACATTTTTCTTATTTTTTTTGTAGAGATGGGTCTCCCAGTGTTGCCCAGGTTGGTCTCCAATTCCTAGGCTCACGTGATCCTCCCACCTCCCAAAGTGCTGGGATTACCAGCATGAGCTGCCACCCCGTTCTATTATCTTATAGTTCTGCAGTTCAGAATTCTAAAATGGTCTTAAGGGGCTAAAATCAAGGTACCAGCAGGACAGCATTCCTTTCCAGAGTCTCTGGGGGAGATTCTGTTCTGCACCTTTTGTTTTTTCCCTGTGTTTCTAGAGGCCTCCTGCATTCCCTGGCTCATAGCCCTTTCCCCATCTTCAAAGTCAGCATCTTCCAGCCTCTCTCTGACTCTGGCTCTCCTGCTTCTGTCTTTCCCTTATGAGGCCCCTTGTGATGATACTGGACCTACCCCGTTAATTCAGGATGATCTCCCCATCCTGAATGAATGAATGAGGGTCCTTCATTTAATCATTTCTGGATGGTCCCTTTTGCTATGTAAGCCAGATTATTGACAGGTTCTAGGGATTTGCACGTGAGCATCTTTGGGGTCATTATTCTACTACCACAAGCACCAAGGGGGTGATGGAGAGGAAGAGAGTGCCTAGGACCAAGCATTAAGAAGTCAGGAGCTGGCCAGGCGTGGTGGCTCATGTCTGTAATCCCAGCACTTTGGGAAGCTGATGTGGGTGGATCACTTAAGGTCAGGAGTTCAAGACCAGCCTGGCCTATGTGGTGAAACCCCGCCTCTACTAAAAATACAGAAATTAGCTGGGTGTGGTGGTATATAAATATAAATATATAATATAAAAATTAGCCGGGCGTGGTAGTGGGCACCTGTAGTCCCAGCTACTCTGGAGGCTGAGGCAGGAGAATTGCTTGAACCCCAGAGGCAGAAGTAGAAGTGAGCTGAAATCATGCCACTGCACTCCAGCCTGGATGACAGTTAGACTCCAAGAGTTGGAGTCTAGAGCTCAAGAGTTGGAGACCAGCCTGGCTAACACCACAAGACCCCACCTCTACAGAAAATACAAAAAAATTAGCCAGGTGTTACAACTGTAGTCCCAGGTACTCAGGAGGCTGAGTGAGCTGAGGTCGTGCCACTGTACTCCGTCCTGGGTGACAGAGCAAGACCCTGTATCCAAGGGAAAAAAAATGTCAGGAACTAAGGAGGAGCAGCTAGGGAGGTAGGAGGAACCAGGAGACCTGGGTCCAGGAAGACCAGTGGATAGAGGGCACACAGGAGAGGGTAAGCAGCAGCTGTGTCAGTCACGTCAGAGGTGGACTCAGATGTCACCTGTGGACGTGACAATGTGGCAGTAACTGGCGACCTTCAGAAGAACGGTTTGTACGTAGCAGTGGGGGCCAGGCAAGCCTTGTGAGAGTGGGATTTATTTATTTTATTTTTATTTATTGAGACGAAGTCTGGCTCTTTCACCCAGGCTGGAGTGCAGTGGTGTGATCTTGGCTCACTGCAACCTCTGCCTCCTGGGTTCAAGTGGTTTTCCTGCCTCAGCCTCCTGAGTAGCTGGGACTACAGGTGCCCACTACCACGCCTGGCTAATTTTTATATTTTTAGTAGAGAGAGGGTTTTATTATTAGTAGAGGCAGGTTGATCTCCATCTTCTGACCTCAGTGATCTGCCTGCCTTGGCCTCTCAAAGTGCTGGGATTACAGGCTCGAGCCACCACACCCAGCCTGGGGGTGGGATTCAGAAGGAACACAAGGAGACAAGTTGGAGAGAGCCAGAACTTGCTGCTCTTTCAAGGACTTTCACTGCCAAATAGAACAGAAAACAGGAATGTGGCTGGCCGCATAAGTGGGCTGGGAGAAGGTTTGGTTTAGTTGGGGTTTGGTTTCCAGGGGGACAGCAGAGCGGGCTTGTTCGCTGGTGGGAATGTGCAACAGCGAAGAATGACAGATGAGGCACTATTTTGGCTCCCAAGCACAACAGTGGGTGTTGGTGAGTGTGTGTGAGATGTGCCTGCCTCAAACCTTCTTACAAGGTTAGCATGTTACTCACCTGATGTGAAAAGAAGCAGAGAAACACATGAGACTGAGGAGGGAGTTGATTGATAGATAACCGGCTTACCCCACACTTCTGCATCTTACTTTTGTTCACTTAACCACATATCTCAGCAACATCTCCATGGCCAGTATTGCACCAAGCAGTTTCTGCTTGCATAAATCTACCCTCTCGATCTGGGCCATCCAGTGGAAAGATAATGCAAGCCAGTCCGGTGAGGTGGGTCATTCCTGCAATCCCAGTGCTGTGGGAGGCCAGGGCAGGAGGATTGCTTGAGGCCAGGAGTTTGAGACCAGCCTGAGCAACATAGTGAGGCCCCATCTTTACCCTCCTCCCCCACAAAAAAAGCCAGCTGTGGTGTCATGTTCCTGCAGCCCCAGCTACTTGGGAGGCTGAGGTGGGAGGATCACTCAAGCCTGAGAGGTCGAGGCTGCAGTGAGTTATAATTGCACCAGTACTCTCCAGCCTGTGCAATAGTGAGACTCTATCTCAAGAAATAGAGTAGAGAAAGAAAGAAATAAAATGCAAGTCACAAATTTGGGCTCTATGTCATTTCAGTTTTTCTGGTAACCACCTTTTAAAAAGGTTAAAAAAGAAAGGTACAGTGTTTGAATGTTTTATTTAACTCAGCCTATCCGAAGTATCAGCACTTCAAGTTGTCAATATAGAATGATTGAGATACTTTACATTCTTCTGTTCATTGCATTTATCCTTACAGTACATCCCAATTCAAATAGGCCACTTTTCAAGTCAGTTGCCACGTGTGGCTCAGGGCTCTGTGGTGGGCAGCACAGCCCAAAGGAACTCACATAGATGAGCAGACGCTACATGCGGGTCAGATGGTCACAGCGCTGCTGATATAACCACAAAGCTAGAGCCAGCCTCGCTCTCCCATGGCGTGGGGCTGACCTGTACATCATGGCTTTTTGTTTAAAAAAAAAAATTAAAGGAAACATTCATTTTAGTTAATTTATTTATTTAAATGAAAAAAAAATTTTTTTTTGTCTCCCTCTGTCGCCCAGCCTATAGTGCAATGGTGTGATCTCAGCTCACTGCAACCTCTGCCTCTCGGGCTCAAGCAGTCCTCTCACTGGGACTACAGGCATTCGACACCACACCCAGCTAATTTCGTTTATTTTTTTTGTAGCAATGGGGTTTTATCATGTTGCCCAGGCTGGTCTCGAACTCCTGGGCTCCAACGATCCACCCTCCTTGGCCTCCCAAAGTGTTAGGAGGACAAATATGAGCCCCTGTGCCCTGTCTGAATCATTTTTAAAGAGCATGTGTTGATTAAAAATTATTTTAATGAAGCTGCTCAGGTCTTTAAAGTATCTCACCTCCAATCCCTGGCTTAAAATAGAAAACAATTGCAGTGTATTGGAAGCCCTCATTTACCCCTTCCTCCCGTCATTCCCATCCTTCCCTCTCTCCCTGGACACTGGCGTTTACCGTTTCTAAGTTCATCTTTATGTGCGTAAGTGTCCCCAGACAATCACAGTACTGTTTTGAGGTGTTGAAAGCTTTGTGCCCCCAAATAGAACAGTTTTGGGGGGGTTGAAATCGTTGTCTGGCATCACACTGTTTGTCTTGCTGGCTGGGCACAGTGGCTCATGCCTATAATCCCGGCACTTTGGGAGGCCAAGGCAGGCAGATCATCTGAGGTCGGGAGTTCGAAACCAGGCTGGCCATCATGGAGAAACCCCATCTCTACTAAAAATACAAAATAAGCTGGGCATGGTGGTTCATGCCTATAATCCCAGCTGCTCAGGAATCTGAGGCAGGAGAATAACTTGAACCTGGTAGGCGGAGGTTGTGGTGAGCCGCTATCATGCCACTGCACTCCAGCCAGGGCAACAATAGTGAAATTCTGTCTCTAAATAAATAATCTGCTTTGTTGCTAAGGGGTACCTGGGTGAGATTTATCCTGTAGACACGTGGATGAAGAGAGAGGGCTTGAGCTTCTATTCACCTTGTTACATAGTAGTAAGTATGTAACATAGTAATCTTTATGCGCCTACGTTGTACCTCTCTTAATTGCTTCTTGTTTTTTGTGGGTTTTTTTTTTTTGGGGGGGGGGCAGAGTCTGACTGTCACCCAGGCTAGGGTGCGGCGGCATAATCTCGGCTCACTGCAGCCTCCACTTCTCAGGCTCAAGCGATTTTCCTGCCTCAGCCTCCCGAGTTGCACGTGGCCAATTTTTGTATTTTTAGTAGAGACAAGGTTTCACTGTGTAGGCCAGGCCGGTCTCAAATTCCTGCCGTCAAGTGATCCACCCACATCAGCTTCTCAAAGTGCTGGGATTATACGTGTGAGCCACTGTGCTTGGGCTTCATTCCGTTTTGATTGTCACTTGAGCTGTTTCCAATTTTCTGCCATTATAAATAGTGTTGCTGTGGCTAGAATTTCTCTGGAACATATTTAGTGGACTAGCAGTTCTCAAATTTTAGCATATACCAGAATCACTTAGAGGGCTGGTGAAGACAGAAGGTTCAATCTAGAATCCTACATTGCGTTTATGCTATTCCTTTTTTTTTCTCTTTTTCTATTAAAAATTAAAAAAAGAAAGAAACAGGTTCTCACCATGTTTCCCAGGCTGGTCTCAAACTCCTGTGCCCAAGTGATCCTCCTACCTCAGCCCCCCAGACTGCTGGGATTATAGGCGTGGGCCACCATGACCAGCCCTATTCCTTTTAAAATTATTAATAATGAGCAAACCTGGAAAAGACCCCACACATCCAGATGTGTTCAGGTGAGGAGCAGGGGAGAGGGCCATGAGAGAGGGTCAGCATTTTGACCCAGCCTTCCTTGGGCCCTATGAGGACCTGTGGGACCTCTGGGCCCCTCTCACTCCCAGCCAGGCTGGCTCCTCCCCATGCTCAGCTGGATGCAGTAGGTGACCTGTCTGTACTGCTGCCCCTGTGGGCGCTATAATTAAAGAGATAACTGGAGTTCGGCATCTCCATGACCTGGTAGAGTTCCTAGAAAGAGTCTCAGGCTTCCCCCCTGTGGAGGAGTCTGGGGCGGAGGTGAGAGGCCCCGAGGGGCTGCACTCAGAACTTGGGTCTTTCATTCATTTGGCAAATCTTTTTTGGAGACAGAGCTTTACTCTTGTTGCCCAGGCTGGAGTGCAGTGGCATAGTCTCTGCTCTCCACAAC
This sequence comes from Callithrix jacchus, assembly GCF_049354715.1. NCBI lineage: Eukaryota > Metazoa > Chordata > Mammalia > Primates > Cebidae > Callithrix > Callithrix jacchus. The sequence goes on along the minus strand of NC_133513.1, from coordinate 17,777,987 downwards.
CTCCACCTCCTGTGTTCAAGTGGTGATTCTCCTGCCTCAGCCTCCTGAGTAGCTGGGATTACAGGCATGTGCCACCACACGCAGCTAATTTTGTATTTTTAGTAGAGGTAGGGTTTCTCCGTATAGGTCAGGCTGGTATCGAACTCTTGACCTCAGGTGATCTGCCTGGCTTGGCCTCCCAAAGTGCTGGGATTACAGGTGTGAGCCACCATACCCAGCCTGGCAAATCTTAAATGTCCCAAGTATCCACCAGCCCTTGTGCTGGTGCTGGGGGTACAGTAGAGAGCCTGACACTCCTACGGGGCTCCTCATCAAAGGGGAGGCCTACAGTAAACAAAGAATTACACAAATAAATATAGAAAATGAACTACCATTTGCGGAGTTGTGGGCCTTGGAGTAGGGTTTTGAGGAGTGAGTAGGAATTCACAAAGCTGCAGAGGAAGGGGGAGGACTACGTTATTCATAAAAATCTCATTGGAAATAAAAAACCCTTTGGGGGTTCCACTGTCTCTTGTCAGACTGCCAGGAAACTCCAGCAGGCCCACACAGCAAAGCAGTCTCTCAAGGCCAAATAACTTCAAAAAGTAAAATTAGAAAAGCCTCTCTGAAAAGTGTTTTTATGCCTCAAGTCTACATTTAATGTGGCCCGTGGGTGTGTTTTGTAGGTTCCCTCTGATGTGGAGTGGGGCCCCCCAGGCAGTTGTACCAGTCACACCTCTGAGCTCCTAAAACAGCTCTGGCAGCCAGGCAGGAAAACCATGGTCAGTTTCTTATAAAGTTAAACATTCACCTACGCTGAGACCCAGCAGTCCCACTCTCAGATATTTACCCAAAAGCAATGAAAGCATGTGCCCATCAAGATCTGTGCACGGATATTCATAGGAGCTCTGCTCCTAATAATCCCAAACTGGGAAGCGTCTCAAATATCCATCAACAATGAGAATGGATAAACAAATTGAGGTGCCTCCATACAATGGGACGCTGCTCCCATTAAACATTGCAAACCATTGCACATGCCACGTCATGCGTTGTGTTGTGTGAAACAAACCAGACGAGAAGGGACGCGTCCCAAGTGACTGATGGCTTTGTGTGCAGTTTAAGAATGGCAGATCTCACTGCTCTAGATGGCACAGCAGAGGTTACCACTGCTGGCGGGGTCAGGGGGCAGGGGCGGGGAGGGCACCTGTGGACTGGGAAGGGACCCTAGGGAATCTTCTGGAGGCTGAAGGTGCCCTTGATCCTCATTTGAGTGGTGACTATATAGGTATAAAATGTGATCAAGCTGGACACTTAAAGTCAACATCATTTATGTACCTTCACATATAAATATTATTCCTCCAGAAAATAAAAACAGCCCCAGTGGCTCCCCGCTTCCCCGAAGACTCCCCTGCACCCCACCCCCCCCACCTCTTTGCCTCGCACCAGTACTGTAAGGCACTTGCTTGACGGGAAAGAGAAACTCGGCCGCCAGCTGGGGTTCATTTGCACTTTCCTTGCCTGGTCTGCGGTCTGGTTGTGCAGCTGGCCGCTCCGACGGGGAGGCGGGGCCCAAAACCACAGGCTGGCTGCCTGGGCAGGGCAGAGGCACAGCCAGCTTCTTGCATGTGCCTTCCTGGGGAATGGCTGCAGAGCCTGAGACTGCCACGATGTGGACACAGCCCTGGCAATAAATGGCCGCCCAGACTCACTTCAGGCTGGGGCCTTGGTTTTCCCATCTGGAAAAGAGGGTGAAAAGCACCATCCTTCCAGTGTAGCAGTCGAGGCATTTCCAGCATGTGTTTGTGCTCAGTGTATTGACATAGAAGGCTCTCAAAAAGGATGCAGAAAATATGAATGGTTGTAAGCCCTGTTTTTCTAAAATTACAATAAAAAAATAAAAGCTAGACAAGGTCTGGGCGAGGTGGCTCATGCCTGTAATCCCAGCAGTTTGGGAGGCTGAGGTGGGCAGATCATGAGATCTGGAGTTTGAGACCAGCCTGACCAACACTGTGGAACCCAACCTCTACTAAAAATACAAAAATGAGCCAGGTGTGGTGGTGGGCACCTGTAATCCCAGCTACTCGGGAGGCTGAGGCAGGAGAATCGCTTGAAACTGGGAGGCAGAGGTTGCTGTGAGCCAAGATCACACCACTGCACTCTAGCCTGGGTGACAGTGAGACTCTGTCTCAAAAAAAAAAAAAAAAAAAAAGCCAGCTGAGGTGTTATGTGCCTGTAATCCAAGCTACTACTACTCATGAGGCTGAGGTAGGAGGATGGCTTGAGCCCAGTTCAAGTCCAGCCTGGACAGCATGATGAAACCCAACCTCTACACAAAATACAAAACGTAGCTGAGCGTACTTCCTAGCTACTGGGGAGGCTGAGGTAGGAGGATTGCTTGAGCCCAGGAATCTGAGGCTGCAGTAAGCCATGATCACACCACTGCACTCTAGCCTGGGTTACAAAAACTAAAATAGGCCAGGCACAGTGGTTCACACCTATAATCCCAGCACTTTGGGGGGCTGAGGTGGGAGGATCACTTGAGCTCAGGAGTTTGAGACTAGCCTGGGCAACACAGTGAGACCCCATCTCTACAAAAAATTAAAAAACAAATGAGCCAGATATGGTACCGTGTCCCTGTTGTCCCAGATACTCAGGAGCTTGAGGTGGAAGGATCACCAGAGCCCAGGAGTTCAAGGCTGCAGTGAGCTATGACTGCACCACTGTGCTCCAGCCTGAGTGACAGAAAGACCCTGTCTTAAAAAAAAAAAAAAAAAGAAAAAGAAAAATATTAAGTTTAAAAATAAATAAAACTAGAAGAGGAAACACAAACTATTTCCACATGTGTTCGTCTGAGAAGAGGGCAATGTGAAACACACACCAATTGTTTTACCATTGGTTTTCCCTGAAGGTTGGGTTACAGGAAGGGAGGGAATTAGCGTTTGAACACACCTCCCTTTGTCCTGGGTGTCCTGCTTCAGTGTGTGTGGATGGTAGCTTTGTGGTTAAAAAAAAAAAGAAATGAAAGCAAAAAGTACTTTGAGAACTCTATGTAGCTATCACATCCCCAGACCCTGTGGTGAGAACCTCCAGGGACACCTGTGAACATGCTGGTTCCCAGGCCCAGCCTCAGGGGTCTGCATGTTTAAGAAATGGATAAACTTGTCTAATGATTACGGCAACGGTGCCAGACACTGCCTGAATGTCTGCTCTCCAGGACAAGCCCTGGAGACGAGCATCATTATCCCCAGTTCAAAGATGAGGAAACTGATGGGCTGCAGTGCCTCATCTGTAATCCCAACACTTTGAGAGGCTGAGGTGGGCAGATCATCTGAGGTTAGGAGTTCAAGACCAGACTGGCCAGCATGGTGAAACCCTGTTTATACTAAAAATAAAAAGATTAGCAGTGTGTGGTGGTGTGCACCTGTAATCCCAGCTACTCAGGAGGCTGAGGCAGGAGAACTGCTTGAACTTGGGAGGTGGAGGTTGCAGTGAGCTGAGATCGCGCCACTTTACTCCAGCCTGGGCGATAGAGCTAGACTCTGTCTCAAATAAATAAATAACAAAAAAAACAATAAAGATGAGGAAACTGAGGCCAGCATGGCTTTGAGACTGGCATGAGGGCTCACAGGAAGTATCTGATTTAGTGCTCCTATCCTGGAAGACCCCATTTTACAGGTGGACCAATTGAGGCTGAGAAAGATAAGCGGACCTATCCAAGGTGAGGGCCAGTGAGGGGCACTCAGATCCGAGTTCCTTCATTTTTTCCAGGGGAACCTGGTGAAAGGAAGCTTTGGATTCATCCCCAGACCCTTCTCTTGTGCCCCAAAACCTGATTTCCCTGAGACCCACACCCTAGGAAGGCTGGGCCAGGGTGAGCCTAGACAGCTGTCCCCAGCCCCTGCCCACCCCAGGCCAGCAGGAAGTCATTTCTTGTTTTCTGCCCCTGCTGGGTGCTCTGCTCTGACGAGGAGGGCCCCAGGTAAACACTAAGGCTGCCTGGACATGCACTGCTGGCTCGTCCCTCCCCAGGACTCCCAGCCACAAATCCTGGCCCCTCCCTGCAACCCTTAAGCACAAACTCTAGTTTTGCATCAAACGAGTCTGCAGAGTGGGGGAAGGAAGCCGCCTGTGGAGTTGGGTGGAACCTGGGGAGGTGTGTATGTGTCTCTGAGCCTCAGTTTCCTCATCTGGACACAGGGCTGGTAAGATCAGCCTTGTAGATCTTGTGTAAGGATCAGAAACACCACCAGAGTAGGGCCTGGCACACATGCTAAGAGGCCAGAGGGTGGTGGTTCCAGCAGGGGGTCCGGAGCCCAGTGCTTGGTTCAAGTCCCAGCACAGGTCTTAACTTCCTTCTATTCATGCTGGTCACACTCAGAGGATATCTGCTGAGCACCTGTGGTGTACCAGGCACTGTGCCGGTGCTCTCTTGGCCTCAATTTCCCCGTCTGCCCAATGGCAACTCTCACGGCCCTTGACTAATAGGGCTTTGGGAGGATTAAATACCTTAGCAGTGCCTGTCACAGCAAGCAACTGAGTTTGCTGCTTCCGGGGCAGTGCCTCTCACGGGATGATGGTGGCTTGATGACAAGTAGGGCAGAGAGTGCAGGCTAGCCCAGGACTGCTTTCCAAATCAGGCCTTACTGCTCCGTTGGTGGCCTGGAGTTTGAAAGGCCTTACTCAGGCCGGCCAAGTGTTCTCAGTCCTCAGCATCTGTCCCTCTCCTGGTGGCCTGTCCAGCGATGCATGCTGGTTTCTGCAGACACCTTCTTCCATAAAAAAGAGAAAATGAAATTACATTTACGACCATGTTGGTCTAACGACAAATGTAATCCAGGATGGATTTGTTATCATCGTCATCATGATCCCATTTGTTCCCCTTTTGTCTTTTAAAATAACTTGAAATGAGAACATTTCTGTGGGCCCTTGAAGTGTCATAGTTCCAGGAGCTCCTGCTGGACCCAGAAGGGGTCCACCCTATTTGGGCTTTTTCAGATGGTAAATCCCCACCTTACCTCTTCTCAGAAGGCTGCCCTCAGCTGGGCATGGTGGCTCATGCCTGTAATCCTAGTGCTTTAAGAGGCTGAGATGGGCGGATCACTTGAGCCCAGGAGTTCAAGACCAGCCTGGGCAACATAGTGAGATCCTGTCTCTAATTTTAAAAACAGAAAAGCAAGCTAAGGTGATGTGTGGGTGTGTTTAAAAGATAACAAAAAAACAAGCAAAAGAAAACAAAAAGCCACCCTTGTTGTATTAGAAAGTTGGAAGTTTCCAGGGAGCAGTGTTGCTCATCTAGACCTCACTGCCCTGAAACCTACTCCTCCTAACCCCTTTCCTTCCTACTTTCCCATGTCAAGTAGGGGGCAGAGAACCCTGCCTGCTAAAGCTCTTTGACTGACTATGTGACTGTAGCTATGACCATGGAAATCATAGCCTCTAGCAGTGTGGAGTATTTCACATATTTCATATAAACCAGCCGGGCGCGGTGGCTCACACCTGTAATCCCAGCACTTTGGGAGGCCCAGGCGGGCGGATCACGAGGTCAAGAGATCGAGACCATCCTGGCCAACATGGTGAAAGCCTGTCACTACTAAAAATACAAAAAATTAGCTGGGTGTGGTGGCATGTGCCTGTAGTCCCAGCTACTCAGGAAGCTCAGGCAGGTGAATCGCTTGAACCCAGGTGACAGAGGTTGCAGTGAGCCGAGATTGTGCCATTGCACTCCAGCCTGGCAACAGAGCGAGCCTCCATCTCAAAAAAAAAACAACCCAAAAACCAAAAAACAAACAAACAAACATTTCACATAAACCATTGGTCTCCCTAGTAGACAGAAGCCCCGGGGAAGTCACAGAACATGTCCAATGTTAGGCAGCAGCTTTGATAGAATCAAGATCAGCCAGGGAGCCCTAAAAGTGGCTGTTCTTCTTCCCCACAATATCTTATAAAGTATCAGCAAGGCCCTTGGTGGTGGATGCGAACTCATTAATAAATTATATAAATTGTGTTCATTTCCTAAGGTTGTGCTAACAAATTCCCACAGACTGGGTGGCTTAAAACAATAGAAGTGTATTCTCTCATGGTTCTGGAGGCCGGAAGTTCAAAGTCAAGGTGTTGGCAGGCAGGGCTGGTTTCTCCCGGAGGCTCTAGGGGAGAATCTGTTCCATGCCTCTCCCTAGCTTCTGGGAGCTGCCAGCGACCCCTAGTGCTCCTGGGCATGGAGATGCATTAGTCGCTCCAGTCTCTGGCTTCCTCTTCACAAGGCCTCCTCTCTGTTGTCTCCTACCCTTCTAAGGGACACTTGTCATTGGATTTAGGGCCCACCCTAATCCAGAATGACCTCATCTCTAGATCCTTCACTTAATCATGTTTGCAGAGGTCCTATTTCCAAAGTCACCTTCATAAGCTTTGGGGGTTAAGACGTGGACTTATCTTTTTGGGGCCACTACACATGGGACACAGATTAGTGCTGAAAGGAATCTCAGGAAGCTGTCAAAAGCGACAATAAGGATATGAACACCGTAATATTTTAGGCGGGGCATGGTGGCTCACACCTGTAACCCCAGTGCTTTAGGAGGTCAAAGCAGGAGGATCACTGAGACCAACATGGGCAACATAGTGAGACCACATCTCTACAAAATTTTAAAAATTAGCCAGAGGTGGTGACACAAGCCTGTAATCCCAGCTACTTGGGAGGCTGAGTCAAGAGGATCATTTGAGGCCAGGAGTTTGAGACCAGGCTGGGCGACATAGCAAGACTTCATCTCTACAAAAAATAAATCCTAAAAATTAAATAGTAACATCTTGGCATGTGGCCCAGCACCTGGCATATGATTAGTACATATATAGAGGTATATATAGAGAGATTTATAGAAAATTATGTATGTATGTATGTATTTCCTATTATATATGTATGTGTATATATATCTATATATAAGTTTCTTATATGTATAAAGTTTGCAGTCTCAGAGAAGACGTTTGGACGTACTGGCCTTGCCCAGGTTCAGTGTCTCCCCAGACACTAGCGAGTCTCCCCCACCTCTCATGAGTTTGCTGAAACAACTTTAGTCTTGTTTTCTGTTTGGCACATGGCCGGTGTTCCTGCCGCTGCTTCAGGTCTGTGCAAGCCCCACTTGTGACACTTGATCTGCAAAAGGGGCCCTTGATTTTTCCAGCCTCGGGCCTTTCCTCCTGCCTCCCTTGGCCCAGGGTGCCCCCACCCTCCCTTTTCACCTGTGGAGATGCATTTTGTGAAATGAGCTTGCCTTCTGTCTGCCTTTGTTACAGGAGGCGGTCAGACATAAGCAGGGCAGGAGAGGGTGCTCCCGCCTACCGGGAGTGTCAGACCTCATCAGGTGATGATCAGATGATTATTAACTGTCTCTCCAAAATAATAATGGGTTGCAGCCAGCACCAGGGAAAGGCAGGCTCCCAATAGACAGAAAACACCAGAAATGTGATCAGCAGCTTCACCGTAAGATCTCAGGAGCTGGGCGAGTGGGCTCAAGCATGCATTCTAAGAGGCAAAATGGTGGAGTTTAACTGATCTGTGACATGCTTCTAGGAAGGCTGGAGTGCTAAGGGAAAATGCTTCAGTGAGCACGCGCACAACTTCAGTGAACACACTGCGCAGGCTCCTCTCCCAGATGCTGGCAGACCGCTGCGAGGGGGACAGCCCACTCCAAGGGAAGAATCAGGAGAAGTAATGCAACGCTGGAAACGTGCAAGCATAGACGACCCCAGTCACATGGCAAACTGTGCACCTGACTCTTTCAAGTCACCGGCTTGGCCCTCTTCCAAGTGTACTTTACTTCCTGTCATTCCTGCCCGAAAACTTTTTAACAAACATTCACTCCTGCTCTAGAACTTGCCTCCCTTTGCCTTATGCCCCCTTGGTGGAATTATTTCTTCAGAGGAGGCAGGAACTGAGGTTGCTGCAGACTCTATGGACTCACTGCTGCTAACACACTCTGGCACCCTGTGACTGGGATACGTTTCCTAGTGCTGCCAACACCCCAGCTCCAAAAGAACTGGGCCAAGTCTGTCCTCTTCACTTTGCTGGGTCCTTGTGCTGGAAAAGAAGCCCTCACCCACCCCCTCCACAAAACCATTTCCAATAGCCTTGAGACTTCTCACCCTGCCCCAACCCACCTTTCTGACTCCATCTGCCCCACCCCTCCTCATCCCTTACGTTTCAGTTCCCAGAATTGAAATCACGTTGCCGTTGCCTCTGTTGTTCTGCATCAGGGCATGGCTGACACTTTTGTAGCTTCCAGATCACAGCCAAGTGTCCTGGGCCTGCTATGCCTGGAAGGGACACATTTTGGGTGCCTCCTTACCCATACCATTGGATGATCCGGCAGCCGGGTGCTCTGTGTCGCCTCTCTGTGTGCTAGCTGCTTCTCTCCAGCAGATCACGGTATCCTTAAGAATAAGGACATTGCTTTGCTCACAGCTGCAGTCCTGACACCTAGCAAGTCATAAGTGACTAGAAAATACTGTGTTCAGACTGGGCACAGTGACTGATGCCTGTAGTCCCAACACTTTGGGAGGCCAAGGCAGGTGGATCACTTGAGGTCAGGAGTTTGAGGCCAGCCTGGCCAACATAGTGAAACCCCGTATCTATGAAAAATACACAGATTAGCTGGGTGTGGTGACATATGCCTGTAATCCCAGCTACTTGGGAAGCTAAGGCACGAGAATCTCTTGAACCCAGGAGGCAGACATTGCAGTGAGCCAAGATTGCACCACTGTACTCCAGTCTGGGCAACAGAGCCAGACCTTATCTCAAAATAATAATAATAATATTCTAGGTATGAATTATATCATTCTCTCTCTCTGAAACAAGAGCTTCCACTTATGGGTCATGAGTAGATTTCAATGATAGAGAATACCCTAAAGTTGTAGGCAAAATAGGGTTTCTGTGGAAGCATATTTCTGGGCAGAGTACACTGTGTCCATTTTAGGGGTCAGCATTCCCCAAAGACAGAACCGTCACTTTACTTAAGTGATGCCGCCTACCCCTACAGCCATCCTCATTTCATTCTACTTGTTATTAAACATACATCGGGCCTCCCGTGCCAGTTAAGGACACCAAACCATATGAGGGAAAGTCTCTGTTTTGGTCATTTGGGTCTCACAGTGCCAGGCATACAGTCAGTGCCTCATTTGTGCTGCCAGATGGAGGAAGAAGTTCAGATTCCACTTCAGCTATGGGACCCTGGGCTGAAATGGTGCCTGTAATATCTGGAATCCCAAGCAGAGAAAGCACTTGGAATCCCAAGTGAGTCTCAGCCCCAGCAGCCGATGGAACCTGGAGGCGTCCACAAACTGTGGTGCCCCACTTCAGGCTACTCGGATCAGTGTGTCTCGGCTGGGGCCCCAGCATCAGTATGTTTTAAAAGCTCCCAAGGTATGCGATGGAGTATTATTCAACAAAAAGAAAGAATGAGGTTCTGAGAATTGGTTTTAAATCATGGCACTGCATTCAAACTACAGGACGAGTGAACTTGAAGATCATGCTGTGTTGAAGAAGCCAGGCACAAAAGACCTCATATTATATGGTTCCATCTACAGGAACTGTCCAGAATAGGCAAATTCCTGGAGACAAAATTAGATTAAGCCTAGGCGGCAGAGCAAGACCCCATCTCTATAACAAATAAAAATATTTGGCCAGGCACAGTAGCTCACACCTGTTATATCTGGCAGTTTGGGAGGCTGAGGCAAGGAGATCACTATCACTTGAGGTCAGGAGTTTGAGACCAACCTGGTCAACATGGCGAAATGCTGTCTTTACTACAAATACAAAAATTAGCCAGGCATGGTGTCACATGCCTGTAATCCCAGCTATCCAGGAGGCTGAGGCAGGAGAATCGCTTGAACCCAGGAGGTGGACGCTGCAATGAGCTGAGATTGTGTGCCACTGCACTCCAGCCTGTGCGACAGAGTGAGACTGTCTCAAAAAATAAATTTTTTTTAAAGGAAAGAAAAAAAAAACCCTTTTATACACCCATGTTCATAGCAGCACTATTCACAATAGCCAAACATGGAAGCAACACAAATGCCCATCAACAGGTGAATGGGTGAACATGATGTGGTTTATCTTAGGTTGGTGCAAAAGTGATTGTGATCTTTACCATTAAAAGTAATGACAAAAACCACAATTACTCTTGTACCAATGTAATCCGAATGCTATGGTCTGAATGCTTGTGCCCTCCTGCAATGCGTATGGTGAGGTGTGAAGGTGTGTTAGGAGGTGGGGTAATTAGGTCATGAGGGCTGGGATTAGCACCCTCATAAAACAGTCCCCGGAGAATGTGTTCACGCCTTCCGCCATTAAAGATCCGACAAGAATCCTCCTTTATGGTCTGTGAACCAAAAAACAGGCCCCCAGCAGACACTAGATCTGCCAGCACCTTCATCTTGGGTGTCTCAGGCTCCAGAACTATAAGAAATAAATTTTTGGCTGGATGAAGGGGCTCACGCCTGTAATCCCAGCACTTTGGGAGGCGGAGATGGGCAGATCACCTGAAGGAAGGAGTTCAAGACCAGCCTGGCCAACATGATGAAACTCTGTCTCTACTAAAAATACGAACTGGCCAGTCATGGTGGTGGACGCCTGTAATCCCAGCTACTCAGGAAGCTGAGACAGGATCATCACTTGAACCCAGAGGCGGAGGTTGCAGTGAGCTGAGACTGCACCACTATACTCCAGCCTGGGTAACAGGATGAGACTCTGTCTTTAAAAAAACAACACTTTGAGAGGCCAAGGCAGGCAGATCACAAGGTCAGGAGTTCAGGACCAGCCTGGTCAACACAGTGAAACCCTGTCTCTACTAAAAATATAAAAATTAGCTGGGCATAGTGGCAGGTACCTGTAATCCCACCTACTTGGGAGGCTGAGGCAGGAGAATTGCTTGAACCTGGGAGGTGGAGGTTGCAGTGAACCAAGATCACGCTAATGCACTCTAGCCTGGGCAACAGAGCCAGACTCTGTGGCTCATGCCTATAATACCAGAAATTTGGGAGGCTGAGGCAGGTAGATCAGAAGGTCAGGAGATCAAGGCCATCCTGGCCAACATGGTGAAACCCCATCTCTACTAAAATACAGCTACTGTATTCCCAGCTACTCAAGAGGCTGAGGCAGGAGAATGACTTGAACCTGGAGGCGGTTGCAGTGAGCCGAGATCGTGCCACTGCCCTCCAGCCTAGCAACAGAGCAGGACTGTGTCTCAAAAAAAAAAAGAAAGAAAGAAAAGAAAGAAAAAGAAAAAAATTTTTCTGTTGTAGATAAGTTCCCTAGTTTATGCTAGTTTGTTATAGCAGCCTGGATGGACTAAGGTAACATACAGTGGAAGATAATTCAGCCCTAAAACGAAAGCGAACTTTGACATGTGACAGTATGGATATGCCTTAAGGACATTATGCACAGTGAAATAAGCCAGTCACAAAAGGACACAGACTGTTTGATTCCACTCATAGGAGGTACCCAGAGAAGTCAGACTCAGAGAAACAGAAAGTGGAATAGTGGTTGCTGGGGCAGGAGGGAAGGGAAATGGGAGTTGCTTAATAGATGGAGAGGTTCAGTTTTGTAAGATCAAAAGAGCTCTCGAGCTTCATGGCAGTTATGATTGCACAACAATGTGAAAATGTACTTAAAATCCCGAACTGTGCCCTTCAAACGGTTCAGATGGCAAGTCATATGTGTATTTTATTACAATTAAAACTTTTGTTAGGCTGAGTGTGGTGGCTCACACCTGTAATCTGGTCACATGATCCTTTGGCTGTTGCTTTGATGGCTGGAAAACTCTGTGGCGGGTGGCATCTTTTGCCTGAGCTTTGCTTGGGCCCATTGGGCTCATTCTGCCCACTCAGGCTGGCAGGCTGTGCTCAGCTCACACTACCAGCCTAGATCCCACAGGGCAAGGCAGGCATGACGCAGTGCGGGGTGTGAGTGAGTCAGGCATGCCAGCTGCTACACAGGGCAGGGCTCCAGGTGCCGGCTTAGGTGTCAGCTCTCTGTGAGGCTGTGACTAGACCAGGTGCACCACAGGCAGCGTCCACAGCTGCCACCGGAGATTGCAGTGGTGCCTGGAAGTTTGGAGACTCCAGGAACCACAGGGCCCCCAAGGGGGAGTTCCAGCCCTGACTTCGGCTCCCAGGTCTGGGTTCCCTGAAGGGCCACAGCTCTTCTCTCCTTCTCTTCACCCACAACATGGTGAGCAAGGGGTGTGTTTCAGCCCTGTTTGTGTTACAGTTCTTTCAGCCCTGCCATTCGTCAGGTCCCAAGTTCTTGTCCCACCCAAGAAGAATGAGGTACACAGACAAGTATGGTGTGAGCAAGGTGAACAGGAACTTTATTGAGTGACAGAATAACTGAGAGGAGGCTCTGGAGTGGGTAGCTCCTCTCTGCAGCTGGTTGACCTGACATCTGCTCGGCTTTGGCTAAGCCCAGTTCCTTTATGAGCCTCAGAGAGGAGGAAGTGCATGCCAAATGGTTCATCAGTGGCCAAGAGTGGGCCCAGAAAAGGCACCACAAGTTCCCACTCTGGTCTGTGGGACTGGCAGCCTGGCTCATAGCCTTCAGGCCCTCCCTGGCCTGAAAGTGGTTCGTCACTGGGGACCCACTCCCTTTCACCAAAGAAACTGTCTGCCTTCTACTATCATTCATGGTGTCCAGGCTGTAGGTGCCAAGGGGTGCCTGCAGGTCAGTTCCAAGCTGCCCTCAGCTCCCCCTCGGTTTCCCATCTATGCTTGTTGGCTGAGGCAGCAGCGGACTGGCGTGTTAGCACTGCCCTGGGTGTTCACATCTGGCCAGGCTGTGACCAGGTGCCAAGGGGTGCCTGCAGGTCAGTGCCAAGCTGCCCTCAGCTCCCCCTCAATTTCCCATCTATGCTTGTTGGTGCCCAAAGTCCAGAGGGGGCTGAGGCAGCAGGGGACTGGCGTGTTAGCACTGCCCTGGGTGTTCACATCTGGCCAGGCTCAGCCCCAACTTTGCTCCAAGATCAGGGTGGGCACTGACAGCAGGGAGAAGCCAGGCAGTGATAGCAGGTACTTCTAAGCCTATGAAGGCAGGGGAGCTTTCCTGGGCCCCCAAGAATGCAGGGATGCCTGGGTCAGCAGCTGCAATTTGGGTGACTACAGCCATGCTGGGGACAGGGAGTGCAGGGCTTCTGCCTGTTTTATGGGGTGGGGGGGCTGAGTCTGTAGCTGTGATTTGGGCGGCAGCAGCTGCACCTGGGAGGAAACAAGGCTCCTACCTGCTCCATGAAGGTCTGCAGGCATGACTTGGGCAGTTGTGGCTGTGCCTGGGAAGCTCCTACCCCACCAACTCAAAAGGGGTAGGGCTCCCATTTGTCCCTAGCTCCTGCCACCTCCAGAGAATGTGCAGCCCCAGCCATGCCTCCTTGCTGCAGCTGGCATGATAGCAGAGGCCACTCCAGATGGGCTACCTCTGCCATCAATCCCAGCACTTTGGGAGGCTGAGACAGGAGAATTGCTTGGGCCCAAGAGTTCAAGACCAGCCTGGGCAACATAGCAAGACCCCATCTCTACAAAAAATAAAAAATTAGGCATGGTGGCACACATCTGCTTGGGAGGCTGAGGTGGGAGGATCCCTTGAGCCCAGGAGTTTGAGGCTACAGTGAGCCACTGTACTCCAGCCTGGGCACCAGAGCCACACCCTGTCTCTAAAAAAATACAAAAAGTTTTTAAAATTATTGGCCAGACATGGTGGCTCACACCTCTAATCCGGCACTTTGGGAGGCTGAGACAGGCAGATCACTTGAGGTCAGGCGTTTGAGACCAGCCTGGCCGATATGGTGAAACCCTGTCTCTACTGAAAATACAAAAATTAGCCAGGCATGGTGGCAGGCACCTGTAATCCCAGCTACTTGGGAGGCTGAGGCAGGAGAATCACTGGAACCCAGGATGTAGAGGTTGCAGTGAGCCAAGTTCACACCACTGCACTCCAGCCTGGGTGACAGTGTGAGACCCTGTCTCAAAAAAAAATTTTTTTTTATAGTATGCAGTAAAGTGCACAAATCTTCAATGGAATTGTACATGAGTACACACTCACGTGGTGACCACCCAGACTGAGACAGAGAACAGTGCCATCTTCCTGCCATTCAGTCCCTCTCCTCCCTCCCCCCAGCTCCCCGGGGATCAGACTCTATCACCAGAGTCTGTTTCTGTGACCAGATGTTCTATAAACAGAATCATGTGATGTGTGCTCCTCTGTGCCTGGCTTCCTTCTCTGAACATGATGTCCATGTGCTTTGCTGTGTTGATGTGTGCAATTGTTTATTTGTTTTGTGAGACTGGGTTTTACTCTCTTGCCCAGGCTGGAGTACAGTGGTGTGATCAGAGCTCACTGTAGCCTTGACCTCCTGGGCTCAAGTGATCCTTGCACCTCTGCTGGGACTATAGGCACAGGCCACCACACATGGCTGATTTTTGTATCTTTTTGTTGAGATTGGGTTTCGCCAAGTTGCCCAGGTTGATCTTGAACTCCGGGGCTCAATTGATCCACCTGCCTTGGCCTAGGATTATAAGTTTGAGCCACTGAGCTCAGCCTGATGTGTGCAGTTGTATCCATTCCTTTTTACTGCTGTGTAATATTCCACCATCTGAATGGATCATAGGTTTATCTGACCTGATTTCAACAAACTCTGTTCTTCCCAGCTTGGAGCTGTCATGAATAGCACTGATATGTGTGTTCTTGAACTTGTCTTTTGGAGAACGTGCGACCACATTTCTCTGGGGCATATCCTTGGAAGTGGGATCGTGGGGTCATAGGCTGTGTATGTGCCCAGCCTCAGGAAATCTATGCTAAGCAGACTTCTAAAAGATTGCACCAACCCAAGTTCATGGCGGCAGTGAGTGGGGGTTCTGGTTGCTCCCCATCTTCACTCTTGGTTTTGTCATTTTCACCTTGCACCTTCTGGTGCATGTGTTGTGTGTGGGCGGCCCCTTGTTTCAAAGTGACCAAGGTTAGGGGTCACTGGTGAACCCAGGCCACAGGCGGTGGGATGCGTGTGGCATGGTCGTCCATGAAGAATCCCTGGTTGGAGGGCTTTGAAGACCAGCTCTTGTCCAGTAAAGGCTCCTATCGACTCTATAGAATACCTGGCGCTTGTTAGGAATGCAGACTCTTGGCTGGGCATGATTACAGGCCCATGCCTGTAATCTCAACACTTTGGGACGCTAAGGTGGGAGGATCGCTTGAGCCCAGAAGTTTGAGACCAGCCTGGGCAACATGGCAAAACTGAAACTGACTCAGTAGTAGTTCCATAAATAGGTTTTTGGGTAAACAAAGAAATTGACCCTTCCAGCTGTAAAGCTTGAAGCTTTTATTTGTTTACCTGAGTTCTTTATCAGGAAAGGACCTTCAAGCCTCTCAAAAAAAAGTATCAAAGAACTGAAAGTAACCAGATCAGGACGTCCAGACAATGAGATGTGGGGGCGGGGGGCCCTCATTCATCACGATTGTTTCCTTGCCCCCGCCCGTTCCTGTTTTCTTGGACGTCAGTGCCTTTCTTCCCTGCTATATAAACCCCTAGTTTTAGTTGGTCGGGGACATGGATTTGAGCCTGAGGTCCCATCTCGGCTGCAGCACCGTATTAAAGCCTTCGTCCTTGGCAATGCTCGGCATCTCAGTCATTGGCTTTCTGTGTGGCAAGCAGCAGGACCTAGACTGAACCCCTGGGGTCTTGGTAGAAAAACACATCTATACAAAAAAAATTATATATATATATATATATATATATATAACTAGCTGGGTGTGTGGTGGCGTGTGCCTGTAGTCCCAACTACTCTGGAGGCTGAGGTGGGAGGATGGATTGAGCCCAGGAGTTCGAGGCTGCACCACTGCACTCCAGCCTGGGCAATAGAGTGAGACCCTGGGTCCAAACAAACAAAATCCAGACTCTCCGGCCCACCTCCCACCCACAAATCAGCAGCTCAAGAGGGGCCCAGCATGGGGTACTTTCACAGACCCGCCTATGAGAGGACAGAGCTGTGCTGAGGACAAGGACTCTGCCTGTCCATAGCTCCCCTACCTTGGACTCCATGCTCATCCTGTCTGACCTCAGTTTTCTCGTTTGTAAAATGAGCATAATAATAGTACCCACTTCAGTAGGGTGTTTTGGGGATGAAAGGGACTCATGTTTATACTATGCTCGAAGCAGTCCTTGGCACATAGCTACCACTCAATAAATGCCTATAAAATTTAAAGTTAAGGCCCTGGCCGGTCACAATGGCTGACACCTGTAATCCAGCACTTTGGGAAGCTGCGGTGGGTGAATCACCTGAGGTCAGGAGTTCAAGACCAGCTTGACCAACACGGTGAAACGTGTCTCTACTAAAAATACAAAAATTAGCCAGGTGTGGTGGCACATGCCTGTAATCCCAGTTACTTGGGAGGTAAGGCAGGAGACTCGCTTGAACTCAGGAGGCAGAGGTTGCAGTGAGCTGAGATTCCACCATTGCACTCCAGCCTGGGCAACAGGAGCAACTCTCCATCTCAAAAAATAAATAAACTTAAGGCCCTGTATGGCCCAAGGGAGGTTGGCACTAGCGTGGCCTGATACAATGGTGCCATATAACTGTTAATTTCAGTTGGGACATGGGGAAACTTCTGCCACCTGCCAGGCTCTGGCCCAATGTAAAGCTCAAGTCTAGAGGGCTGGGGGTTGTGGGAGACAGGACTGTCACCCCAGGACTATCAGAGAGAGGGGGGAGCTCCTGGCTCTTACTTCTGCAGAAGCAGCTACACAGACAGGTCCCTCACTCCAAGGAGCCTCCTGCACTTGCCCAAAACTTTCTCTGGTTTTACTTCCAGTTTCTTAGAAAGGGCTGGCCTTCCCGACTCTGGGCCCCTCCCCTCCCCACCCAGGATCTGGGCACTGGTGGTGCCAGACATCTGTCCAAGGCTGGCAGATAAGAAATGTCCCTTGTCTCTGTCAAGGTCAAAATCATCCACACCCAGGTGGGGCGATCCTGCCTCTGGGAGGCGTCTTGCAGAAGCGCTGCCAGGAGTGTGAGGTGGCTCCACAAGCTGTGTGCGCAGCAGCGGGAGTGGCCAGGGTGCAGCGGGAGTGGCCAGGGTGCTGCAGGGCATCCCACACCATAACCCACGAGGCTGCCTCCGTGGGCTGATGGGGGATCAGTGCAGGGCGGTAAGGGCCAGGGCCAGGTCTGAGAGGAGAATGGGCTAACGTTCACGTGAGTGGGAAAGGCAGTGTATGTGTCCAGGTGTGTCAGGTTGTGTAGAGCGTATCTTGAAAAGGCACACAAGGGATGAATCAAAGAGGTTGCCTCGGGCAAGGGAAACCAGTTTTTTGTTGTGAAGTCTTTGGCTGCTTTGAATTTTTGTTTAAATCCTGTGCATGCAGGATTGTTTGTCCTCCCACCCCGACCTCCACCCCAATACAGAAGAAAAGAAAGACACTTCCTTTCTTAAACTAGTTTTCCGGAGGGCTGGACATCCGATGTTGCTCATTTTCCTGGAGATTTAGGTTACAATTAATTAGGGCTTTGGAGTTAGACTGTCTGGGTTCAAACCCTGGCTGCCCCGTTTTGTAGCTTCTTGGGCAAGTTGCTTAACTTTTGTGAGCTCTTACTTTCTCTCCTGTAAAATGGCACAGTATTACTGACATTATTATGGGTCTTTTTTTCTTTGGAGGCAGGATCTCCATCTCTTACCCCAGTTGGAGTGCAGTGGCATGGTGCGATCAAAGCTCGCTGAAGCCTCAACCTCCTGGGCTCAAGTGATCCTCCCACCTCAGCCTCCTGAATAGCTGAGACTACAGGCATGAACTATCATGCACAGCTAATTTCTTTCTTTCTTTTTTTTTTTTTTTTTTGAGACAGAGTCTTGCTATGTTGCCAGGTTGGAGTGCAGTGGTGTGATCTTGGCTTACTGCAACCTCTACCTCCTGGGTTCAAGCAATTTTCCTGCCTCAGCCTCTCAAGTAGCTGGGACTATACCCTGGCCAATTTTTGTATTTTTAGTAGAGACTGAGTTTCACCATGTTGGCCAGGATGGTCTCGATCTCTTGACCTTGTGATCTGCCAGCCTCGGACTCCCAAAGTGCTGGGATTACAGGTGTGAGCCACCGCGCCTGGCCAATTTTTTGTTGAGACAGGAGTCTTGCTTTGTTGGCCAGGCTGGTCTCCAACTCCTGGGCTCAAGTAGTCTTCCTAGCTGGGCCCCCTAAAATGCTGGGATTACTGGCATGAGCCACCCCCCTGCCACCCGCCTGATGTTAATATGTTGATATTAATGTGATACTAACAGTTCTTGCCTTCCAGGCTTTTGCGTGGCTTCAATGAGACAGTGCAGGGAGATGCCTGAGAAAGTGCCAGGCACCCCCACCACATGAGGGCAAGACTCAGTGTCTGCAGTACACTCCCACTGCTACAGGGGGCGGATTGGATGGAGAGCTCTGTGCCTATTTGCAGATGGGTAGGTTGAGGTACACAGTAGCAAAGTCCTGGGGTAAGAGGCCTGGTTGGGGCCACTGGTGCCCTGGATCTATTAGTGACCTGCTTTGGGAACTTGGGATGGTCCCTTCCCCTCATCCATGAATTGATGGGTTTGGAAAGGCTCTCCTGGGAATCGTGAAATGCGGGGTCTCCAAATGCTGGTGACAAGTGAGGTGGCAGTACCTCAGAGCCTTTTCTAGGCCCTGGGAACAGGCATTAGCCCTCAGGCTTAGGGGCTTCCATCTGTGTCCTCGGCCAGCACACCTGTTTTACCAAGCACGTAACTTCCATGAGGTCTTGTTCAGTAGAATCCAGATTCTGACCCAGAAGGTGCTCCCTGGAGAGGCCAGTGCTGTTGGGTTGAGGGCCACACTTTGAGTAGCCAAGGTCTGAATTTGATGTGGGTCATGGTATACACCTGTGTAAAAGCTATCAAGGCCAGACGCAGTGGCTCACGCCTGTAATCCCAGCACTTTGGGAAGCCAAGGTGGGAGAATCACCTGAGGTCAGAAGTTCGAGACCAGCCTGGCCAACATGGTGAAACCCCATCTCTACTAAAAATACAAAAACTAGGCTAGCATGGTGGCACATAGTCTGTAGTCCCAGCTCTTTGGGAGGCTGAGATGGGAGGACTGCTTAAGCCCAAGAGGTGGAGGCTGAAGTGAGTCGTGATCGTGCCACTGCACTCCAGCCTGGGTGACAGTAAGACCCTGGCTCTTAAAGAAAAAAACCTGCAAGCTGTGTATTTAGATGAGTGCACTTGGCTGGTGGAAGTTTGTAAGTTATCTCAGCCAGTGTCCTCACAGGCAGTTACAGATCCGGCGCCCCCGCCCCTCCCCTTTCTCACTACTGCACTTGACACAGCCTAAAAACCAAAAAGGGCCAGGTGCGGTGGCTCATGCCTGTAATCTCAGCACTTTGGGAGGCCGAGGTGAGTGGATCATTTGAGGTCAGGAGTTCAAGACCAGCCTGGCCAATACGGTGAAACCCCATCTCTACTAAAAAATTTTTAAAAATTAGCTGGGCATGGTGGCATGTGCCTGTAATCTCAGCTACTGGGGAGACTGAGGGGGGAAAATCGATTGAACCTGGGTGGGGGAGGCTGACTGAGCTGAGACCATGCCACTGCATTCCAGCCTGGGAGACAGAGCAAGACTCCACCTCAAAAATATAAAAAATAAAAACCCAAAAAGATGAGTGCACTCTTACTGTATACGTTATTAAAAATATTTCAAACACACACACACACACACACACACGCACACAATTCTGGGTTCTATGTTGACAGAAAGTTGCACATAAAATAACATAAACAAAAATCCAGCCCATGAAGGGTTGCAGATGAACTCAGAATGGTTAATGAACCATGAGCCAAGTGGGGGCTACTGGCCACCCATGGTGCCCCTCAGCCCTCCCCTCCCCTACCCCATCTCCTGTACACTCACCCCCCAACATCCCCTCCTATCCAGGTGCTAGGGTGGGATGCAGGCGCCTCACACAGCAGCAGCCCTGCCTTTCTCAGGAAACGCGTGTGGTCTCCAACTCTGGTCACCAGGAGACAAAGCCACCCGCTTTGTTCCTTGGCCCCCAGCAGGAGGAGGAAAGGGAGAATTTCCTTAGGAGAGATTCCAGCAAGAGGGATTACTGCTTCAAAGGGAACATACCATTTCAGTCGGCTGAGTACTGCGGCACCACCGTCCAGAAGGGGCCTGACACCCCTCTTGTTCCCAGCATGTGGACCCAGGCTGGGTCTGCGGTAAAGACCACTCTCTTCCTGTCTTCCATTCCCTCCCTTGCAGTTAGTGACCCCTGAGGTCTCCTCTGAGTGGCCTCTCTCCTTGGTCACCCACCCGCCCTGTCCCCTGTCCTGGTCCCCTTGGTGGGGATGGATAGCCCCTTCCTTTCCCCCCACCCACCCCACTGCCTCACTCTCATCATCTAGGTCCTCATTTAGGTCCTCTTCCCTGAAGGGCGGTGGAGCTGAGCGACCCAGCGTGTCTCCCTGGGTCCCAGGCTTGTGGCTGGAATCTTCACACTGCCCTGCTGTGATGTGGGCCACTGTGTCACCTCTCTGTGCCTTGGTTTCCTTGCCTCTGAAGACAGACCTCGTGGGGTTGTTTGTAAGAATGAATGCAAAAATGCAAGCTGAGTCCTTAGAATTCTCGGCAAGTAGCAAGTGCTCAATAAACTGCCTGGCTGTTTACTGGGGACACAGTCCTTTGCTCTCTGGATGTCTGAGTGTGCTCTGTCCCTTCTTCACAGGGCCATTGCTCAGCCGACGAGCCCGCCTTGCACGGGGCGCTACCCCTCCTGCTGGGTCCCAGATCCATTTGTCCGGGAGTGTGTGCACCATCCCTGTGACTCCCTCCACCTCACCGCCTGGGGACAAAGGAAGAGACCAGGACAGCAGCAGAAAGGAGTGCTGCTTATATGGCTCTTCCCAGAAGCGGGAACCTCCCAGGCCAGGAATGTGAAACCATTTTGCAGACGAAGAAGATGAAGCCAGAGAGGTTATGAAACAGACCCAAGTGGGCTCGCTCTTCAGTCTTGCCGTCCGGAGTCTGGAACGTGGGCCTGTGTCTGGAACTGCTGTGCCCAGGCAGCTTGCCTGGAAATCAGGTAGCATGGGTGAACCCCCAAATCCCCCTGTGGCAGACCATGAATTTGCTGTGGCTGCACACCTCTGTTTTGCTTCCAAGAAATGACACTTTGGCGGCTGGAGAGGGATGGAGTGGGGCGGGTGGGGTACAGCAAGACCAGCAAACAGAACTGTCATCTGATGTCTGCAGAAGGTGACAGAGCCAGCAAGTGGGATGAAGCACCCGTGTGCTTCGTGGCCATTACCGTGTCTAAATCTCTCTCTAACTGCCACACAGTGAGGAAGGGTTTCTGTTTCCATTTTACAGATAAGCAAACTGAGGCTCAGAGAAGTAAAGTCACTTGCCCAGGAGACTCACAGCTGGAAGGAGGCGGGGCTGGAATTCATAATTTTTTTTTTTTGAATGTTCAAAAGATACTTCTTATTTGCCCATTTTCAAAAAAATGTTCTCCCTTACTTTAGACAATTAGTAAAAGTTACAGGAGCCAACAGAAGGTGAAGGAGAGAGCTGTCATTCAAGGCCTTTCCGAAAGGGGCATCAATGTGAAGAATGGTAGAGACACATTATGGCATTCAAAACTTTAAAGAACTTCTTGCATTAAGAATAAGTCAGTATTTGTAATAAAATCTTGTTTTTGGCCAGGCACGGTGGCTCATGCCTGTAATCCCAGCACTTCGTGAGGCCAAGATGGGGAGATCACTTCAGGTCAGGAGTTCAAGACCAACATGGCTAACATGGCGAAACCCCGTTTCTACCAAAAATACAAAAATTAGCTGTGCATGGTGGAATGTGGCTGTAATCCCAGCTACTCAGGAGGCTGAGGCGGGAGAATCACTTGAACCTGGGAGGCAGAGGTTTCAGTGAGCCAAGATTGCATCACTATACTCCATCCTGGGTGACAGAGCAAGACTCCATCTAAAAAAAAACATTGTTTTAATCAATCATTTAGTTTTGTATTACTGTATTTTAGAGATGTATTTCTAGAGATACATGTTACAGATGTATCTCTAGAAAGATTCTTATAACGTCTTTATAATTATAACCAACTGAATTACAGAAAAATTCTTTTTATTAACCTTATTGTGATATAGACCATTCACAATGCAATTTTTTTTTTCAAACGAGGTCTCTGTCACTCAGGCTGGAGTGCAGTGGCATGATCATAACTCACTATAGCCTCAGCCTCCCTGATTCAAGCAATCCTCCCACCTCAGCTGCCTCCGTAGCTGAGACTACAGGCACCCACCACCACACCTGGATAATTTTTTACTTTTTGTAGAGTCGGGACTCACTGTGTTTCCCAGGCTGGTCTCAAACTCCTGGACTCAAGTGATCCCCTCACCTCAGCCTCTCAAAGTGCTGGGATTACAGGTGTGAGCCACTGTGCCTGGCCCCGGGCTAGAATTCAGACCCAAGCCCTCACCTCAAAGGCTGCAGAACTGAGCTCATGTTCCACTGTAGGGGGAGACAAGTGATGAACAAGTAAGATTAATATAGGCAGAATGATGTTTTGGAGGAAATTAAATGAGATGATATGACAGAGGATGATGGCAAAGGGGTGGAATCTAGACCAGCCAGATGGTGGGGGTGGGAGGGCTCTTGGCAAAAGCCATGTTTGAACTCAGATGGGGAGGAAGAAGAGGAGGAACCAGGCATGTGAATGTCAGAGGGAACAGTGTCCTGGGCACAGCGACAGCACATGCAGAGGTCCCGCAGTGAGACTGAGCCTGGTGTGCTAGAGGAACAGAAAGGCCTGCATGGCCAGAGCTTGTGACTGACGAGCAGGAAGGCGCAGGGACTGGAGAAGTAGGCAGGGGCTGGCAGGTCATGTGGGGGAGTTTGGGTTTATTCCGAGGGCAGCCGGAAACCACCAGGAAGGATTGAAGCAGGAGGTTAACCAGATTTCCAGGAGTCATAGCCTTACCCCTCCTCAGCCCTGGTCAGGTCACAGGGGTGCCTTGGATAATGGTTATGGGAGTGCCCTGAGGCCCCGAAGCCTGGAACTGTCCCGGGCCTTGAGGCTCCGCACACCTGGGATTGGATCCCAGCTCTGCCACTTAATGGCTTTGCCATCTCGGACCCACAGTGTCAGTTCTCTGAGCCTTAGTTTCCTCAGCTGCAAAAATGGGGCTGTCAGCCAGGCGAGGTGGCTCACACCTATAATCACAGTGCCTTGAGTAGCCAAGACGGGCAGATCACAAGGTCAGGAGATTGAGACCATCATGGCAAACATGGTAAAACCCTGTCTCTAGTAAAAATACAAAACATTAGCCAGGCATGGGGGCGCCCGCCTGTCATCCCAGCTACTTGGGAGGCTGAGTGAGGCAGGAGAATCTCTTGAGACTGGGAGGCAGAGGTTGCAGTGAGCTATCGCATCACTGCACTCCAGCCTGGGCAACAGAGTGAGACTGCATCTCCAAAGGAAAAAAAAAGGGAGGGGATGTCAGCCAGGGGCATTGGCTCCTGCCTGTCATTCCAGCGCTTTAGGAGACTGAGGCAGGAGGAATGCTTGAGCCCAGGAATTCAAGACCAGCCTGGGGAACATAGCCCCAACTCTACTCACTCTGTCTTCCCTCTCTCTCTCTTCGTGTGTGTGTGTGTGTGTGTGTGTGTGTGTATGTATATATATATATATATATATAATTTAGGTAGGAGTGGTGGCACATGCCTGTAGTCCCATCTACTCTGGAGGTTGAGGTGGGAGGATCGTCTGAGCCTGCAAGGTCGAGGCTGCATTGAGCTGTGGTAGCACCATCCTCCCTTTGCAGAGCAGGCCTGAATACCAAGCCCTTGGTACCGAGCTGATGACCATGAATGCTGCCCGGTATTTCTGCAATTGTCGCAGTTAGCATCCCTGCAGCACCTTCTCAGACCCAAGGCCGATCATGTCCTGGCTCCTTGGGAGTCCCCACTGCCCAGGGTGCATAGAGTTCACTATGTTTCTGGTCTCTAACTCCTGGACCCAGGGTGATCCTCCCGCCTCGGCCTCTCAAAGTGCTGGGATTACAGGCGTGAGCCACCGTGCCTCGCCCAGGGCTAGAATTCAGACCCAAGGGGAGGAGCCTGGGGATGGCCCGGCTCCCAGAGCTCCCCATTCCTGTTTCCCTGCCGGGGCCAGCTCAGCAAAATTTCCATGGACATCAAGCGTTCTTTCCTGTGGGGGCAGCACAAGGAGGGTCCAAAGAGCAAGCTCCTGTGCCTCCAGGGATGGGCGTGGGTCAGGGAGCCTCAGTTTATCAACTTGTGAAAGGGTCACAGTAAACTCAGACCTCTTCAGCACTGGTTCCCTGATTTGAGAATTTCAAAGATCAGCAGACTTAAAAATATAAATATGGAGGCAGGGGTTCCCAAACCCTGGGCCACAGACTGGTACTGGTTTGTGGCCTGTTAGGAACTGGGCTATACAGGCCACAAAGCAGGAGGTGAACAGCAGGTGAGTGAATGAAGGTTCATCTGTGTTACAGCCACTCCCCATCACTTACATTCCTGCCTGAGGTCTGCCTGCTGTCAGATTGGCATTAGAGTCTCATATGAATGCAAATCCCTATTGTGAGCTGCACGTGGGAGGCTTCTAAACTGCATGCTCCTTATGAGAATCTAATGCCTGATGATCTGTCACCTGAAGTCAGGAGTTCAAGACCAGCCTGGCCAACATGGCATAACTCCATCTCTTCTAAAAATTGAAAGGATTATTTGGGCATGGTGGTGGGTGCCTAGAATCCCAGCCACTTTGGAGGCTGAGGCAGGAGAATCACTTGAACCTGGGAGGCTGAGGCTGAGGCTGCAGTGAGCTAAGGGTCACAACACTACACTCCAGCCTGGGCAACAAGAATGAAACTCCATCTCAAAAAAAAGGAAAAGAAGAAGAAAATCATGTCAGGATGCCCTGCTGGACCCTCAGTAAGTGCTAACACTGCCTGAGGGCACTGGCCATCCCTGTCACTGTCTTCCATTACCCCAGATGGGACCATTTCATTGCAGGAAAACAAGCTCAGGGATCCCAGTGATTCTACATTATGGTAAGTTATAGAATTATTTCATTATAGATTACAACGTAATAATAACAGAAATAAAGTACACAATAAGTGTAATGTACTTGAATCATCCTGAAACCATCCCCTACCCACCAGCTCATGGAAAAATTGTCTTCCATGAAACTGGTCCCTGGGACGGGCATGGTAGCTCTTACTGGTAATCCTAGCACTTTGGGAGGCCAAGGCAGGTGGATCACCTGAGGGTAGGAGTTTGAGACCAGCCTGACCAACATGGTGAAACCCTGTCTCTACTAAAAATATAAAAAATTAGCTAGTCGTGGTGGTGGGCACCTGTAACCCCTGCTACTCAGCAGGCTGAGGCAGAGAATCACTTGAATCTGGGAGGTGGAGGTTGCAGTGAGCCAAGATCACACCACTGTACTCCAGCCTGGGCAACAGAGCGAGACTGCATCTCAAAAAAAAAAGGAAAGAAACTGGTCCCTGGTGCCTAAAAGGTTGGGGGCTGCTGTATGAAGGAATTCGTAGAATTAATTACCAATTTTAAAAATTTGCCAAGAACGGAGTTGTGAATAAACCAAATATTATCTGTGGTTTTCATCCCTTCCTGAAAGGAAAGATAATTCGCTGGTGCCGGTGTGTCAGCTCCTATCGTGAGATGGAAGCTGGTACCTGAAATGCCAGGTGCTGCTCTGGATGCTTAAGAACTCACTGCGGGATGCATGCCCAGGGACAGGAAGTGGCCACACAACTGTGAGGTGGCAGATCTGGGATTCAAGTCCCCAGGGGCCGCCTCCCCCATCTGTACTTTGTACCTCTAAAGCCAGTGGTCCTTAAGCATCAGCAGACACCAATGTCACCTGCAGCACCCACCTGGAGCTCCAGTAGCCAGGGTGTGCCTGAGAATGGGCATTCCTCACCGGTTCCCAGGTGGTGCCAGTGCCACTGGCCCCAGGCCACCCTTCAAGTACCGCTCCTCATGTGAGCTAAGCAGGGTGTGTCTGCCTGAATTCTAGCACCTTGGGAGGCTGAATTCTAGCACCTTGGGAGGCTGGGGGATCCCTTGAGGCTAGGAGTTGAAGACCAGCCTGGACAACACAGTGAGCCCCCATCTCTTTTAAAAAACCATACACACATGCAAACATATATGTATGCCTACACAAATACACACTTACATGCATATATGCATGCTTGCATATACACATACATGCATTCCACCACTCTCTGCTCTCCTGTGCCCCAGATGAGCTTCTGCTTTTTGAAAAACCTACTCGTTTTGGCTTCTCGTTTTGCTTCGAAGACATCGGGGATCAAACCCATTCTGGGACCCATCATATGGGACCCTCAACTGGGGCCAGGATACCAGGTCTGGGGCTGCCCCACTTCCAGGGCTGTGTTCCCATCTGACAAGTAGAACAATAGTGACCTCCACTGTCTCTCTGCAGGAGACCAAAGGTATGAGGAGGGGAACTCAGAGAGATGCTTGGTGAGGAATCTTCTAGAAGATGGACACTGCCCTCAGGCAGTGTTAGCACTTACTAAGGGTCCAGGGTGTCCAGATACTATTTCCTTCCTTTCTTTCTTTTCTTTCTTGTTTGGTTCTTGTTGCCCAGGCTGGAGTGCAGTGGTGCAACCTGCTACCACACACAGATAACCTTTTTTTTTTTTTTTTTTTTTTTTGAGACAGAATTTCACTCTTGCTGCCCAGGCTGGAGTGTAGTGGATTCAAGCAATTATTCTGCCTCAGCCTCCCAAGTAGCTAGGATTATGGGCATGCGCCACCATGCCCCCCTAATTTTGTATTTTTAGTAGAGACAGGGTTTCTCCACGTTGGTTAGGCTGGTCTTGAACTCCTGACCTCAGGTGATCTGCCCACCTATGCCTCCCAAAGTGCTGAGATTTACAGGCATGAAACATCACACCAACCCAGACACCATTTTCTGTACTGATCTATCAAATTTTTGCTGTGAGCTGTTTGGGCTCCAGGCAGCCACTATTATAATGTTTTACATCAACTCACTTAATTTCCCTTATGAGGTAAGGACTGTCATCCCATTTTACAGGTGAAGAGACAGGCACAGGGAGGCTGAGTTCCTTGCCTGAGGTCCCACAGCAAGGCCAGGATTCCAGGCCAGGTCAGGAGGCTCCCGGCTCTCTGTTGGCCCAGCCCTGGTCTTCTTAATGAGATCCCAGAATAAGGCTGGGATGAGGGGAGAGCTGTGCCTGGCACTACTGCTAGCTTTCCAGGTGTAATAGGTTAAAAGTGTCCCCCAAAACATAAATCCGCATTCTAACCCCCAGAACCTGTGACTGTGATCTTATTTAGAAAAACAGCTTTGAAGCTGTCATTAAGGATCTGAGGATCTGGAAACGAGAGCATTGGTGGACCCCACATCCAAGGTCAGGTGTCCCTGGAAGAGAGAGGCAGAGGGAGATTTGGGACACAGACACAGAGGGGAGGAGGCCTTGTGCAGATGGAGGCGGAGGCTGGAATCACACAATTCCAAGCCAAGGAATGCCTGGAGCCAGCAGAAGCTGGAAGAGACAAGGAAGGGGCCTCCCTTCAATCCTCTGGAGGAAGCAGAGCCCTGCTGAAGCCTTGGCTTCAGACTTCTGGCCTCCAGAACTGTAAGAAAATCAAGTTCTCTTGTTTTAAGCTACTGAGTTCTTAACTTGTTACTTGCGGCCTCAGGAAACTGACACCCTTGGTAAAATCTCTCTCCTCTCTGGGCCTCTGTGTCTTCACTTCTGTGCCCACCATGCAGCTCCTGGCTCCCCTGCTCACTAAGCCCTGACACCAGCTAGCCAGGGACCCCTCCAGTACGTGTGGGGAGTATAGTGGGCCAGGGGCCTCCCAGAACTGCACTGGGCAGGCCCAGCAGGCTTATGCCTGTAGCTGCCTCCTTCGACAGATGCACTGGGCTGGGATCAAGAGGGGTGGGCTCTGCTGCAGACCCCAGTGGCCTTGGACAAGGTACTGTTGCTCCCTGGGCCTGTTTCATCTGGGAGATGGGAGCCCTCTCACCTGCTGGGTTTGCTGGGAGACTATACAGGGTTCTTTAAATATGACAGGGCCTCAGTCTGTCGTGGACATGATTGTCATTGGCTTATTATCTATCTATCTATCTATCTATCTATCTATCTATCTATCTATCTATCTATCTCCCTCCCTCCCTCCCTCCCTCCCTCCCTATCTATCTACCTACCTGTATATCTGTTGAGATGGGGTCTTGCTGTGTTGCCCAGGCTGAAACACAGTGGTGCAATCATGGTTCACTGCAGTGTTGACTGCCCAGGCTCAAGCAGTTCTCCCACCCAGCCTCCCAAGTAGCTGGGACCACATGCCATCATGCCCAGCTAACTTTATTATTATTATTATTTGTATAGATAGGGTATTGGTATGTTTTGCAAGCTGGGCTCAACTCCTGGGCTCAAGCAGTATCCCCACTTCAGCTTCCCAGAATGCTACGATTACAGACGTGACATGCTGAGCCCAGTCTTTTTTAAATTTCAGATTATTTTATTATGATTTTTTGAGCCAGAGCCTCACTCTGTCACCCAGGCTGGAGTGCAATGGCACAATCTCGGCTCATTGCCACCTCTGCCTTGTGGGTTTGAGCAGTTCTCATGCCTCAGCTCCCCAAGTGACTGGGATTACAGGCACCCACCGCCATGCCCAGCTAATTTTTGTGTTTTTGATAGAGACAGGGTTTTCACCATGTTGGCCAGGCTGGTCTTAGACCCGTGACCTCAAGTCTTAGACCTGTGACCACTTTTGGCCCCCTAAAGTGCTAGGATTACAAGTGTAAGCCACCGTGCCTGGCCTATTTTAGCTTATTTTACTTTATTTTATTTAGAGAGTCAGAGTCTCACTATGTCGCCCAGGCTGATCTCCTGGGCTCAGGCAGTCCTTACTCCTTGGTCTCCCAAGATGCTGGGATTACAAGTGTGAGCCACCACGTGAGGCCCATTGTCATTCTTATAATGAGTTTTTCCTGAGCCCCTCCTCCATGCCTGGCTGGATGTGAAACCCCTCTCAAGGAAATAGGGTGAGTCTGATGCTGATAATGACCTTCATTTTAGTAATGAGGACACTGAGGTCCAGAGAGGTGAAGACTTATGGAGGCGCACAAGCTGGCCCAGGTCCCCTGACACTGTAGTGCCCTGTGACTGCTGGGAGCTTTCTGGTAAATGGGCAGGGGACAGCTGGTGATGTGGCATGTTGGGACAGAGGAAGAGCAGGCAGAAGGGTGTTCTGGGCCAAGGGTACACTTGCATGAAGTCCAGGAGTGTGGAGCTTGATGCCGGGTTAGGCTGGGGCAGCGAGGGGCCCGGAAAGGCCCACTGACTGCAGTCAGAGTGGGCTGAGCACGGTGTTCTCTGTGTTTCTGAGGCTGACCTCTGTGAACTCTGAGAGAGAGAGAGAAGGGATGCTTGTGTGTGCTCGCGTGATGTGCGCCCAACCGTGAGGCCTGGCAGCCTTGTGAGACGGGCCCGTGTACAAGCAGCTCCGTTGTGTGTGCAGGGCGGCCTGGAGACCATAGGCCTGGGATCTTGAGTGTGTGTGAGTGTGTGTTTCCACTGGTGGAAAATGGGTGCATCTCTTAGCAGGAGCTGGGAATGTGAGTGGGCCTGAGGTCCAGGGAGAGCAAGCCTATGGCTGCAAGTGGGCAGACCACATGAGAAGGGTCTAGGAGCCTTTGCGTCCATGTGCATGCATGTGTGTGCCCGCACCTCGTGGTGTATGCCCCAGTGGATGAGTGTATCCAAGCCTGTGTATGCAGTCATGCACACACATGCATGTGTGTGTACATGCATGTATCTGTGCCTATGTGTATGTGAGTGCATGTGCCTCTGTGTGTCTGCTTGTGTCTGTGTACAAGCCTGAGTGTGCGTGCATGTGAGTTTTGCTTTCACATTCAATGCTGGTCACAGACTCCAGTTCCTGTAAACCTCATGGTCTCATTTTCCAGCAGACATCACAGAGCAGTGGCGTTGGGCACAACAGCCTAGGCTAGGTCTGGCCTATGGCTTCCCCTTTTCAAGCCTCTGGCTGCAGAGTGTAGAGAGGATGTAGGTGAGGGCAGGACACCTGACCCCCAGCTGGCTGTAAGCCCCATCATTCCTGGCATGTATGACATGAAGCCGCCCATGGGAGTCTGATGGAAGTCACATTGCTGGGACTGGGTAGGGCAGAGCTGTCGTGGGAAACGTGGGTACACTTTCATTGTATTAAAAATGAAAATCAGACCACGCCTCTCCTCTGTCTCTCTTAAAACCCTCCAAGAGTCCCTGTTGCATTTAAAACAAAACACCAGTCTCTATCCCGCATCTCAGGTATCACCAGGGCCCCACTGGCTAGAAAGACTTGGGAAGGAACCGCTCATGGCATATCCACTGTGTGACTCTGGGCTCTGGGTCCCTTACTGTAAAAGCAGAGTAGGAAGTCCTTGGAGGGGGCAGGGATGATCGCGTGCTTGTGGCTGTTCCTTTGGCCACTGGGTAGATGCTGGGAGGCTCTGGAGACTTGGCCATGAAGGAGACAGTCCTCCCAGTGGGCCAGAACCTTTTCACTTTCCATACAGCCATATGAGATAGCAAAGAGTGCTTTTTGAAAATTTTGATTTTATAGTATTTTATTTTTTGAGACAGGGTCTTGCTCTGTTGCACAGGTGGGGTGCAGAGGCGCGGTCACCACGTACTGCAGCTTCTACCTCTCAGGCTCAAATGATCCTTCCCCCTCAGCCTCCACAGTAGCTGGGAACACAGGTGTGCACCATCACACCTGGCTAATTTTTAAATTTTGTCTACAAACAGGCTTTCCCTGTCTTGCCCAGGCTTGTCTCAAACTCCTGAACTCAAGTAATCCTCCCGTCTCAGCTTCCCAATCCTGGGATTACAGGCATGGGCTCCCGTGCCCAGCCCCCATGCCATTTCTGTGCCACTAGGAAATAACACTGGCTAGCCATGGGATGGCATTCTGTTGTTCCAGAGTGAAATGAATGAGTGCTACTTCTTTAACCCTGAAACTACCCCCACATGGTTGGTACTAAAATCTTCACTCTTACTTGGCAGATGAAGAGACTGAGTCCTGTTAAAGACCGTGCTTAGGGTCACGTGCTAGGAGGTGGTCGGCCGGAACCGACCAGGCAGGTGCTAGCTTGAGAGCCACTGTTCTATCAAGCCCTTCTCAGGCTTCCACTCAGGCCAAGGGAGGAGGAACGACCCTCGGGCAGGAGCAGTGTGAGCAAAGGTGTGGAGCTGGGACCGAGGAGGGCATGTCAGGAGAGAAGGAAGAGCTCTGTGCCGGGGGGAAGGGTGAGGTCAAAATGGAGAGGCAAAAGGAGAGAGGGGTGGGGAGGTCCTTGAATGCTGGCATGAACACTCCGGGCCTTCCGGGGGGTGGGCAGAACAGGGGAGGGGGGTCTAGCCAGCTCCTGGCTGATTGCTCTGGCTCAAACTATCTTTATATCAGGCAAGGGCACCTGCATGGATTCAGTTGCTCAAGCCCCAAACCCTGGCTCCATCCTTGACTTCTGTCTTTGTCTCCCCTCGTCGGGCCATAGGGAGTAGACTGAAACTGCAGCTGCAGCCTCCTGGCAGGTCTCTCCGCTCCTCTCCCCCACAGCCAGTCTCCACCCGGCAGCCAGGGGCGTCTACTGAAAATGAAAATCAGATCATGTCTCTCTCTCTCATATGGAATATCCCTCTGTTGCCAAGGCTGGAGTGCAGTGGCGCAATTTTGGCTAACTGCACCCTCCACTTCCCAGGTTTAAGTAATTCTCCTGCCCCAGCCTCCCAAGTAGATGGGATTACAGGCTGCCCACCACCACACCCGGCTAATTTTTATATTTTTAGTGGAGACGAGGTTTTGCTATGTTGGCCAGGCTACTCTCAAATTCCTGACCTCAAGTGATCCTCCCACTTTGGCCTCCTCAAGTGCTGGGATTACAGATGTGAGCCATGGCACCCAGCCTCTCTCTCTCTTTCTCTCTCTCCCTGCTCCAGAGAATGCCTGCTCCTGATGCATTTAGAACAAAATCCAAATTCCTTTAAGTGGCCTGTGAGTCTCTAGCTGATCTTGCCTCACCTACCTCTTGACCGCGTCACTGACTGTTCCCCAACCACTGGGGCCTTTCTGTTCCTCATACACACCAGGTCACTTCTGCTGCAAGGCCTTCATGTTCGCCATTCCCTCTGGTAGGAGTGCCCTTCCCCAGGACACCAGCCCCTTCATTCAGGTCTCAGCAGAGGGAGCCTGCCAAGATAAGCCCCTCTCCCCCTCCCTCCTAGTTTATTTCCTTCATCTGCATTTGCTCAGCACCCAAAACTGTCTCTTGCTCCCTCCCCGCCTTCACCAGATTATAAACTCCATAAAAGCAGGGTCTTTGTTGGTTTTGTTCACTGCCGCACCCCAGGCATTCAGTGAGCACTCCTTGAGTGCAGAAATTAGACTGTCTTCCCCTCTGTAAAATAGGATCACATCACACCTCCCGGCAGGGCGGTGGTGTGGCTTGTACACAGTTGGACTTCTTCCCTACTGGCCCAAGGAGTTACCTGGCCACCCCTCCTGGAGCCTAGCCTCCTCCAGCTCCCCCAAGCCCTCTGCCCTGGCAGCAGACACCTTAGCAGAGGGGCTGTCCTCCAGACCCTTTGCAGCCAGGCCTTGCTGCCCACAGATCCCTGAGGACATCTGAGGGGGTTGTCGCCCAGAACCCAGCCCCAGGCTCATGCAAATTCTGTCTTCCAGTCTAGCAGCTGTGGCCTCCTTCATTCGACCTTTTAAAAGAAATTCTTGGGCTGACTCACACTTCCTTTGTCCCCAGCTGGGTTCAATCAAGTGTCATTGTTTTGCAAGGCTGAGGTTCGAGTCCCTCAGAAGCAATCTCTAGTGCAGGGACGCTATATGCTTCAGTGAACCTCGAATGGGGGTTAGGCCCCCTAGAAAACCTCATCCCAGGACCACTGGGAAACTCCCCCTCACTGGTGGTCAGGGCATTCTGGGTTAGAGAAACTGCTTTGGGGCTTTGGCAGGTGTTCATTTTGTCCATCCCCTGCCTCCACACCTAACCCTGTCCCAAAGTCACTCAGAAAAGTGCCCCTGCTGCCCCGGGGGGTGCATTTCAATGTCTCGTGTCCCCTGCTTTCCTTCCTTCCCCATAAAATCGGGTATTCGGAGTCGGCACACTTCTCGGAAGGTTTGTTTATTTCTGTGCAAACACGTGGAGTGATG
The DNA here is from genome assembly GCF_049354715.1 of Callithrix jacchus. NCBI lineage: Eukaryota > Metazoa > Chordata > Mammalia > Primates > Cebidae > Callithrix > Callithrix jacchus. The sequence continues at coordinate 17,744,700 of NC_133513.1, read as the reverse complement.
CGTGGTCTCGATTTTCTAGCACAGTTCCACTTTCACAGAATTGCGGTTATTTTGAAAAAAGGGGTACAACGATATACTGGCTTGAGTTCTTTGTTTATTCCCTGGAAGAGTTTTTGTGTAAATAAAGTCACACTGCTCAGAGGGAAAGAAATCCCTGAGGAATTCCCTGGAGAGAAAGGGATGGGTGATATTTAACCCATTTTCTCCCCTGTCTCCAGTAGAAAGAATTGGAGTTTTGGAGGTCAGTTTGATTTCTGGATACTTTTTTTGTGGGGGCTGGGAGGCGGGGAGGTTCGAAGTTTTTTTATTGACTTATTCTTTTAGAGACAGGGTGTTTTTTTTTTTTTTTGAGACGGAGTTTCGCTCTTGTTACCCAGGCTGGAGTGCAAGGGCGCGATCTCGGCTCACTGCAACCTCCGCCTCCTGGGTTCAGGCAATTCTCCTGCCTCAGCCTCCTAGGTAGCTGGGACTACAGGCGCGCCACCACCATGCCCAGCTAATTTTTTGTGTTTTTAGTAGAGATGGGGTTTCACCATGTTGATCAGGATGGTCTCAATCTCTTGACCTCGTGATCCACCCGCCTCGGCCTCCCAAAGTGCTGGGATTACAGGCTTGAGCCACCGCGCCCGGTCGAGACAGAGTCTTGTTTTGACATCCAAGCTGCGGTGCAATGGCTTGATCACGGCTCACTGCAGCCTCAACTTCCCAGGCTCAAGTGCTCCACCTCAGCCTCCTGAGTAGCTGGGACTACAGGCACACACTGCCATGCTTAGCTAATTTTTTAAATTTTTTGTAGAGATGGGGATTTCCCTGTGTTACCCAGGCTGGTTTTGAACTCCTGGGCTCAAGCATCCTCCTGTCTTGGCCTCCCAAAATGTTGGGATCATAGGTGTGAGCCACTGCACGGGATCTGGAACCATTTTTAGTAAATGGAAGTGAAATTCACGTAACAAAATAAACTAATTTGAAATGAACAATTCGGTGATGTTTAGTAAATTTACAGTGTTCTGCAACTGCCACCCCTCTTTAGTTGTAAAACATTTTCATCATCCCCCAAGGAAAGGAAACTCTGTATCTATTAAGCAGTCACTCTCCACTTCCTCTTCTCCGAGATAGTTAACTTAGGTACCCACGAGGCTTTCTTGGCTAAAGTCCCGGAAGAGGAAAAAAGTGTTTTCCAGCTGGGCCACCACTTGTGACAAGTTGTCATTTGCTTGGAGCTGGGATTCTGTTCTGGGTATGTATATGCCATTCTGTAACTTTTTTTTTTTTTTTTTGAGACAGGGTCTTGCTCTGTTGACCAGGCTGGAGTGCAGTGGCGCAGTCTCAGCTCATTGCAACCTCTGCCTCCGGGTTTAAGTGATTCTCCCACCTTAGCCTCCCAGCTGGGACTACATGCGCCTACCACCACGCCTGGCTAATTTTTGTATTTTTTGGTAGAGACAGGGTTTTGCCATGTTGGTCAGGCTGATCTCGAACTCCTGACCTCAGTGATCCACCTACCTCAGGCTCTCAAACTGCTGGGTTAACAGGCATGAGCCACCATGCCTGGCCCCATTCTATACATTTTAGCACAGCTGAGAGTATCTAACCACCACCAAAAGCAGTATACAAAATAATTTTATCCCCCAAAAAATTCCCTCTTCCTACCCTTTTATGGTTGTCCGTTCCCTGCTCCTGGCCCCTGCCAACTACTGGTCTGTTTTCTGTCCCTAGAGTTTTAGCTCTGCCCAAGTGTCAGATGAATGGATTCCTGTAGATGTGAACTTTTGAATCTGGCTTTTTTTGCCCAACACAAAGTATTTGGGATTCATTCAAGTTGCTGGTTGTATCAGTAGTCCACCCCTTTGCTTTGCTGAGTGGTAGTTTATGGTGTGGATGTACCATAGCTTATTAAATTCCTCTGTTAAATTGGGTTGTCTTCAATTTGGGGGATGGTAAATAGACTGCTCTAAACATTTATGTAGAGGTTTCTGTGTGAATGTAAGTCTTCTTTTCTTTTTGACACAGGGCTCATTATGTTGCCCAGGCTGGAGCGCAGTAGTGTGATCATAGCTCACTGCAGCCTGGACATTAGGGGTTAAGTGATCCTCCCACCTAGACCTCCCAAAGTGTTAGGACTACAGGTGTGAGATGCCATACCCAGCCTTGAATCTAAGTTTTTATTTCCCTAGGTTAGACCCCCCAGGAGTGGGAACGCTGGGTTGTATGTGAGCAGATGCGATTCTGCACTGTTGGACCTGGGTAAGTTAAACCTCTGTGGATCCCAATCTCCCACTTCTGTAAAATGGGTATAAGAAAAGTGCCAACTCCATTGGGTTATTGTGAGGACGAAATGAGATGCATAAGGCACAGAGTATGTGCTCAATAAATGTTGCCTTTTGCTTTTGGGTTGGATTTTGTTTCACCCGTATCTGTGGCCATGTTTTCACCTGCAGCAGGGGAGCTGTCAGCCAGTGCTGTGGCAGGAGGTGGGGTGTGAGGATTTCCTTGAACCCCCTTTCTGGGGCCAGAGTTTGGACTCTTGGGGAATTCATGATCAAGTCTGGTAGTAGACAGAGGTCCTCTCTGTAGAAAAAGGCATGAGTTAGGATGCTCCAGTCCCTTTATTCCACAGAAGGGGAAAGTGAGGCTCAGAAAGGGACAGAGCCTTGCCCAAGGCCACTGAGCCAGACAGTGGCAGAGAAACAGTTGGTCCCAGAGCTACTGACTTGCCAGCCCCATGTACCTCCACCTTGATTCCTGTGGCCAGTGTTTCTTGAATGACTGAATGAATGAGTGAGAATACATTCCTAACACATTAGGAACACAAGCTCTGCAGCCAGCCTGCCAGAGTTTCACATCAGGTTCTTCCTTGCACAAGCTGTGTGATTTTGAGCACATTCTTTGACCTCTCTGAATCTCAGTTTCTTCATCTGTAAAATGGGAACAATCATTATGTCTATTGTACAGGGTGATCAGGAGACTTAAATGAGGTAATGTATGCAAAGACTTACAACAGTACCAGGCACATAGTAAGTGCTGAATTAAAGCTAACTTTGGCCAGGGGCAGTAACTCAAATCTGTAACCCCAGTGCTTTGGGAGAACAATGAGGGAGGATCGCTTGAGCCCCAGAGTTTGCCCAGCCTGGGCAGCATAGTGATGACCCCATGTTTACAAATAATTTTAAAATGAGCCAGGTGTGGTGGTGTGTACCTGTAGTCCCTACTACTCAGGAGGCTGAGGCAGGAGGATTGCCTGAGCCCAGGAGGTTGAGGCTACAGTGAGCTATGGTCATGCAACTATACTCCAGCTTGGGCAACAGAGTGAGACTGTCTTAAAACAAGGCAACTTTTTAAATGAAATTCATGACAAGGACATGGTGGGGGGCCGCAAACAGGTGTATTTGCAGGGAGTCATGGTCCTGCCAGTGATGGAGCAGGTCTCCTTCTTGGTTTATTAAAAAGTTGAGGAAAATGTGGACAATTCATGTCCAGGGACCTGTGGCCAACAGAAAATAGCTCCTACCTTTACCTACTCAGAGCTGTACTAATACAGAAGCCATGGCCACATGGGCCGACTGTGCACTTGAATGGTGGCTTAATATGAGTTCAGATGAGCTGTCAGTGTCAGTTATGGATTTCAAAGATGTGGTACGAGCAAAGGTCCTGAGGCAGGAGGGTATCTGCATGTCTGGGGACCACAGAGCGGTGTGTGGGAGATGAAGGCAGCGATGTGATCTTGTAGCATCTGTTTCTGTGTCTGTCTCTCCACTTGACTGTTGCTTCCTTTGGGCAGGGGCTGCATCTGTCTTGTACGTCTCCATAGCCCCAAGGGCTGGCACAGCATCTGGCATATAGTAGGTGCCTGTTACATGTTTGTTGAATGAATGAATGCACGTTGGTGGTAACTAAATCCAGCTAAGTTCAACTGAGCACAAGGAGAGAGAGGACCAAAGGCCTGCTGTAGTGGACACTGGTGTGTGCTGGGGTCCCCCTTCTAGACAGAGGCACTCACGCCCCAGCTACTGGGAGAGCTGGTGGCTGATGGTTGGTGCCCAGCAGAGTCTCTCTGGGCATGGTCCCCTAGACCCCCCACCCCACGGGACAGCACACCTCCAATGACTGGTGAATGTGGAGTACAAAAGCCTGGCCCCTTTTCCCAGGCAGGACAGCTCTGCAGCACTAGTCCAGCTCCAGAACTTCCCCACAGATGAGTGACGGCTATGTTGCGACTGTGTCACAGCTCAGATCCTCTGCCTGTCCTGACCTCTCTCCCATGCAGGTGCTGCCTCCAAGAGTACTCCCAGTAAACCTCCTGCTCACTCATCCGTGGGCTTTCCTGGGAACCTGACCTGTTACTCCTCTCAAGCCATAACCCTATCATTCATTCATTCATTCAGTCAGTCAGTCAGTAAATAGGTATTGAACAGCTACGCCCCAGGCATCGTTTTGGGATCCAGCAGCAACCCCAAACAGACCAGGACTGTTTGTGTAGGGATATTGGCCATCGAGTTTCTAGATTCCACCAAGACTGAATCTCATCATCCACAGCCCCACCTTGACCATGCCACCTCTGGGAGGGCTGGCTGCCTCAGCTCCCTAGAGTGGCCCCTAGAAGGTGTGGACAGGTGTGGTGAGAGGAAGGGAGCTGACCCAGGAGCCCAGGTCTGTGGAGTGAGGCCCAGGCTTGAACTCAGCTTAGTGCTTTTTTGCACTTCCCTAGTGACTAATGATGTTGAGTATCTTTTCATGTGCTCATTGGCCATTTGTATACAGTGTTAGTTCATTTTCATTGCTCTAAAGGAATATTTGAGGCTGGGTAATTCATAAAGAAAAGAGGGACAGGGTGTGGTGGCTCACATCTATAATCTCAGCACTTTGGGAGGCTGAGGTGGGTGGATCACCTGAGGTCAGGAGTTCAAGACCAGCCTGACCAACATGGTGAAAACTCGTCTCTACTAAAAATACAAAAATCAGCCAGGTGTGGTAGTGTGTGCCTGTAATCCCCGCTACTGAGGAGCCTGAGGCAGTCGAGCCACTGCACTCCAGCCTGGGTTACAGAATGAGAATCCCTCTCAAAAAAATAAAAAAGAAAAATAAAAGAAAAGAGGGCTGGGTGCAGTAACTCATGCCTGTAATCCCAGCACTTTGGGAAACTGAGATGGGAATATTACTTGAGCTCAGGAGTTCGAGACCAGCCTGAGCAACATAGCAAGACCTTGTGTCTATTATAAATAAAAATAAAAAGTTAACTACCAAAAATTAGGTGGTGTGTAGTCCTAGCTACTTGGGCGGCTGAGGTAGGAGGATCGCTTGAGCCTGGGAGACTGAAGCTGCAGAGAGCTATGATCATGCCATTGCACTCTAGCCTGGCTTACAGAGTGAGATACTGTCTCAAAAAAATAAAATAAAAAAGAAAAGAGGTTTATTTGGCTCATAGTTCTGCAGGCTGTACAAGCATGGCACCAACATTTGTTTGGATTCTGGTGAGGCCTCAGGAAGCTTTTACTCTTGGTGGAAGGCAGAGGGGGAGCAGGCATGTCATGTGGTAAGAGAGAGAGGGAGGAGGTGCCAGGCTCTTTTAAACAACTAGACCTGAAAGGAACTCATAGAGTGAGAACTCACTGCTGGGAGGACAGCACCAATCCATTCATGAGAGATCCACCCCCGTAACCCAAACACCTCCCACTAGGCCCAACCTGTAATATTGGAATGATGCCACATTTCAACATTGGAAGAGAGATTTGGAAGGAACAAAACATCCAAACCATACCATATACCTTCTTTGGAGAAATGCCTGTTTAAGTCCTTTCTCAGTTTTAAATTTTGTTGTGTGGTGGTGAGTTTCAAGTCTTCTTTATCTACTCTGGATACTAGACCTTTATCGGATATATGACTTGCAAATATTTTTTCCCATTCTGTAAACTGTCTTTTCACCTTTTGGATAATGTCCTTTGATTCACAAAGTTTTTACTTTTTGTAAAGTCCAGTTTGTTTTTTCTTTTATTGCTTGTGCTTTTGCTGTCCTCTCTAAAGATCTGTTGCCAAACCCAAGGTTGTGAAAATGTACCCTTCTGTTTTAAGAGTTTTACTGTTTCAGCTCTTACATTTTGGCCTTTGATCCATTCTATATGGTAAGAGAGGGGAGGGGTCAGACTTTCTTTTCTTCCTTTTTTTTTTTTTTTTTTTTTGAGATGGAGTCCTGTTCTGTCACCCAGGCTGGAGTGCAGTGGCAGGATCTCGGCTCACTGCAACCTCCACCTCCCAGGTTTAAGCAATTCTCTGCCTCAGCCTCCCAAGTAGCTGGGATTACAGGTACCTGCAACCATGCCCAGCTAACTTTTTGTATTTTTTGTAGAGATGGGGTTTCACCATCTTGGCCAGGCTGGTCTTCAACTCCTGACCTCATGAGCTACCGTGCCTGGCCTCAAACTTTCTTCTTTTTCTTATAGTTCTGGCATTATTTATTAAATGATTCTTCTCCCATGGAATGATCTTACTGGCCCTTGTTGAAGAGCCACTGGGGGCCAGGTACAGTGGCCCATGCCTGTAATCCCACACTTTGGGAGGCCAAGGCAGGCAGATCAACCAGGGTCAGGTGTTCAAGACCCGACTGGCTAACATGGTGAAATCCTGTCTCTACTAAAAATGCAAAAATTAGCTGAGCGTGGTGGTACATGCCTATAGTCCCAGCTACTCAGGAGGCTGAACCTGGGAGACGGAGGTTGCAGTGAGCCGAGATCATACCACTGCACTCCATCCTGGGTCACAGAGTGAGACTTCATTAAAAAAAAAAAGAAGGAAGGAAGGGCCATTGGAAATAGATGTATGGGTTTATTTCTGGACACTCATTCTACCCTCTGGATCTCTATATGTCTGCTCTTATTCAGTACCACACAGGTTTGATTATTGTAGACTTAGTGCCTTTTTGAGCCTCAGGTCGTTTTTCTCCTATAAAGGGAGGGCAGAAGTAGATCTCTGGCAGGGGTTTGTGGAAATGGGCTGGACTAAGTCATAGCAGTTACTGTTATTATATTTAAGATGGAGGTTGTGCTTAAAGACTCCTCCAGAGAGCTGGACATGTTTGTTACTCAGATTAGGCTGTTAAAATACTGTAGACTAGGTAACTTACAAACAACAGAAATGTATTGCTCATAAGTTTTTTTTTTTGAGATGGGGTCTTGCTCTGTCGCCTACACTGGAGTGCAATGGTGCAGTCATGGCTCACGGCAGCCTCTGCCTCCTGGGTTGATGTGATCCTCCCACCTCAGCCTCCCAAAGTGCTGGGGTTACAGGTGTGAGCCACTGTGCCCAGGCTGTTCATAGTTCTGGAGGTGGGGAAGTCCAAGGTTGAGCCACTAGGAGATTCAGTGTCTGGTGAGGACTCAAATTCTGGCTCATTGTGCCCTCACAAGGTGGAAGGGGCAGAAGAGCTCTCTGGGAACCCTTTTATAGGGACACTAATCCCTTTCTTAAGGGAGGACTCCACCCTTGCTCATGAGACCTAACCACCTCCCAAAAGACCCACCTCCTAACACCTTCACATTGGGAATTTTCTTTTTGTTTCCTTTTTAAGTTTTTCTTTTTCCATTTTTTTCCATTTTATTTTTAGTTGACATGTAATAATTGTACATATGTAGGAGATACAGAGTGATATTTCAATACGTGCATACAACATGTAATGATCAAATCAGGATAATTAGCATATCCATTTCAAACATTTATCAATTCTTTGTGTTATAATCATTGAAAATCATCTCTTATAAAGTATTTTGTTTTTGTTTTTTTGTTTGTTTGTTTTTGAGACGGAGTTTCGCTCTTGTTACCCAGGCTGGAGTGCAGGGGTGTTATCTTGGCTCACCGCAACCTCCACCTCCTGGATTCAGGCAATTCTCCTGCCTCAGCCTCCTGAGTAGCTGGGATTACAGGCACGCGCCACTGTGCCCAGCTAATTTTTTTTGTATTTTTAGTAGAGATGGGGTTTCACCATGCTGACCAGGATGGTCTCGATCTCTTGACCTTGTGATCCACCCACCTCGGCCTCCCAAAGTGCTGGGATTACAGGCGTGAGCCACTGTGCCCGGCCTGTTTTTGTTTTCTTTGAGATGGGGTCTCACTCTCGTCACCCAGGCTGGGTGCAGTGGCACAATCTTGGCTCACTGAAACCTTCACCTCCTGAGCTCAAGCGATCCTCCCACCTCAGCCTCCGAAGTAGCTGGGACTGTAGGCATACACCACCATACCTAATATATATATACATTTTTTTTGTAGAGACAGGATTTCTCCATGGTGCCTAGGTTGATCTCAAACTCCTGAGGTTAGCCACCTGCCCACCTCAGCCTCCCAAGGTGCTGGATGACAGGCGTGAGCCACCACACCTGGCCTCTTCTAGTTTTTTGAGAATATACAATAAATTATAGTTAACCATATACAGTGGAATATATGAATTTGTGGGGAGAGGGCACAAACATTCTATTCACACCGTGGCAGTGTGCCGTGGGCTGCAGACATCACCATCGGTGCACAGGTCCCGGGAGTGTCAGTCATCAGGCAGTGAGGTGTGACTTCACCCTGTTCTACCCACGCTCCCCTGAGGCCAGCCTTGGGCCTGCATGAAGTGGAGAACAAAGGGCACCAGAGACCAAGAAGTATCAGCTTTCACAGTGACCTGGTGATATCCTGTGAGTGAGGGAAGAGGAAGTTTGCTTGTCACTGAGTGGAAGGGATCTGGGTCCCAGAATCATTCTAGGGTGCTACCCCCAGACATTCCAGTGCAGGAAGGCTGTGCTGTGGCCCTGGAACCTACAGCTGTCCCCAGATGATGCGTTACTGAAACAACTGTGTAGTGAACACCATGCACCCCCCATGCGGATTCCACAATCAACAGTTGACTCTAGTCACCTCTCAGCTCTAGCCACGTGTCCTTCCCTCTGTCCACCCATCCATCCACCTTATTTATTTTATTTCTTGTTGCATTTCAAAGTACGTTGCAGAAATTCCATCCACTGCCCCTTTGCATACTTTGGCAGGCATTTCATTAACCACAGTTCAAAATGTGTATCTGAGGCCAGGCACAGTGGCTCACACTTGTAATCCCAGCACTTTGGGAGGCTGAGGTGGGCGGATCATGAGGTCAGAAGTTCAAGACCAGCCTGGCCCACGAAGAGAAACCTCAACTCTATTAAAAATACAAAAATTAGCCAGGTGTGGTGGTGCATGCCTGTAATCCCAGCTACTTGGGAGGCTGAGGCAGGAGAATCGCTTGAACCCGGGAGGCAGAGATTGCAGTGAACCAAGATAACACCCCTGCACTCCAGCCTTGGCAACAGAGTGAGACTTCATCTGAAAAAACAACAACAACAAAACTAAAATGTGTGTCTGTGTATTTTCATAAAACCTGTATTACACACACACACACACACACACACACACACACACACACACACAGATTCCCCAGGGAAATTCCCTGGTGCCAATCCTGGATATGGAGTAAGACCTTATGTTAAAAACTACCGTCCTGATTACTGAGAGACACCTGAGAGGAAGACTTCGTAAGGGTTCCCAGGGTGGGGATTGGTCCCTGGCTCTACCTAGCTGTGTGGTCTGGGGCAGGTCACATCATCTGTCCAAGCCTCAATGTCCTCATCTCTAAACTGGGCTTAAGAAAAGTATCTACTTCTTAGGGTTGTCATGAGGAATAGCTGAGTCTCTGCACGTGACATGCCTGGCATGGTGCTTGGCACATAGTAAGGGCTCAGCTAATAACAGCCTTTGCTGTTATGAAGATGCCACTCTATGGATACCTTCCAGAACAACCGCTTTTCTTTTTCTTCTTTTTCTTTTTTTTGAGTTGGAGTCTCACACTGTCACCCGAGCTGGAGTGCAGTGGTTCAATCTCAGCTCACTGCAACCTCCACTTCCTGGGTTCAAGCAATTCTCTTGCCTCAGCCTCCCAAGTGGCTGGAATTACAGGGGTAAGCCACTATGCCTAGCTAATCTTGGTATTTTTAGTAGAGACAGGGTTTCACCATGTTAGCCAGGCTGGTCTCGAATTCCTGACCTCAGATGATCCGCCCACCTAAGCCTCCCAAAGTGCTGGGATAACAGGCGTGAGCCACTGTGCCCGGCCCAGAACAACCCATTTTTGTAGGGCAGTAGGGTTCATTGTTTCTGGAAGCTAGAAGCATTTTGGCCTGATCGGCCTGGGAACTGGTGAACAGGCAGGTTGAGAGTGAAGCCAGGGCCTACAATTCCTCTCATATTACCTGTGTCCTCACTGGTGCAGGTGGCAGGAAACCCCCTTCCAAGGATCTTTGATCTCACTGGGAAGCTGGGGTTCAGGGAGGTTGGCACACGGGATTGCTTCAGACCTTCGCATGAGGGTGATGGATTGTAGTGTGGGCGATGGGGGATGATCCTCCCTGGAAGGGAGGCTCACCCAACATGTGTCAACAGACCCCAATTGTCTGCTCATGACTGTAATTTAAGATGCCAATTTTGCAACTCCTGGAGCTGGTGAAACACTATAGCCCCTTGGGTATTTTGTAGGAGATTTAAGGAGCTGCAAATTAGTGAACACGCAGGCTGCCTTGGTGCCTGGAGCAGAGCTCACATTCTAGAGAGAGTTTGCAGATTGGCAGACCACAGGCCAGAGTCATTCCACAGATGACTTTCAGGGACACATGGTTTGTTTTTGTTCCTTTATGTTCGAATTGAATTCCTTGCCAGCATTTTTTTTTTAAACATGGAAATTATACATGGAAATGTTTTGAGCCAGGCACGGTGGCTCATACCTGTAATCCCAGCACTTTGGGAGGCCAAGGAGGGTGGATCATCTGAAGTCAGGAGTTCGAGACCAGCCTGGCCAACATGGTGGAAACCTCATTCCTACTAAAAATACGAAAAATTCTCTGGGCATGGTGGTGGGCGCCTGTAGTCCCAGCTACTTGGAAGCCTGAGGCAGGAGAATCATTTAAACCTGGGAGATGGAAGTTGCCCTGAGCCGAGATCATACCATGGCACTCCAGCCTGGGCGACAGAGTGAGACTCCATCTAAAACAAAAACAAACACAAAAAGAAAATGTCTTGAAAAATCAAATCTAGCAACAGTGGGCCCACAGTCCTGCATGACAATCATTTGCTGAGTGTGATGGACCCTTTTGCCAGAACGTCAGAAGGCCAGTTTGTCCCTGCTACACCAGGGTTACCTGTCTGTCTGCTGCTGACAACTTAGTTTGAGACCCCAGGCTTTACTGGTAAGACAGACACAGACTCAACTATTTATCAGTGAGTATTGCAGCTTAGGACAGTGGTTCTCCATAGAGGTGACTGAGCACCGTAGGGGACAGTGGCAGTGTCTGAAGACATATTTTGGTTGTTGCAACTTGAGGAGGGTGCCATGGCATCTAGTGGGTGGAGAGCAGGGATACTGCCCAACATCCTACAGTGCACACGACAGCCCCAACAAAGATTATCCAGCCCTAAATATCAGTAGAACTGAGGTTGGGAAACTGTGGATTAGGGGCACCAGCAAACTGGTCTGGAAGGAAGAGGTTAATTCCAGTGGCGGGGCTCAAGAAAGGCTCCCTGAATAGAAGAGGTCTCGCTGGTGAGCAGGCACTTGATGATGTTCCTGTTCCCTTCTCAGCCCAAGCGCCTGGTTACTTTATAGGTCAGGGTTGAGGTGTTGTATTAGTCTGTTCTCATGCTGTTATAAAGAACTTCCCAGGACTGGGTAATTTATAAAGGAAAGATGTTTAATTGACTCACAGTTTTGCAGGGCCAGGGAGGCCTCAGGAAACTTACAATCATGGCAGAAGGGGAAGCAAACATGTCCTTCTTTACTTGATGACTGTGCCAGGTTTCAACTGAGAGCAATTGAGGGGAAGGCACGTGAGTCAGAGAACAGCACAAGCAAAGGTCTGGAGGTACCTTCGATGGGTCGAGGTGGGCAAGAGCGTGAACAGTGAGATGGAGCCTGTGGTTTGAGATACATGAAGTTTGGGGTAAGATGGATTTGGGTTTAAGTTCTGACCCTACAACTCAGTAGCCATATGCCTTCAGGCTTATTATTGGCCTGAACCTCAGTTTCATCACCTGTAAAATGGGGATAAGAAATGAGGGCCAGACACATCTATCTCCAGAGTTCCATTCTACTCTGCGTCCCAGCCATTCTTAACTACTGGCAGTTTGCTACATGCTTCTTGCTTCCTCTCCCCTGTCTGGGCTCTGCATGTGCAGTTCCCTCTGCCAGGAATGCTCACATTTCAGATGTGTGGATTACACCATCAAGGTGTTATAAACGCAGTGCTGATATGCTCAGACTTGTGTTTTGAAAAGATCACTCTGCCAGCAACGTGGTGTTGGGCTTGTGGGGGGCAGGGAATCTGGAGGCCAAGGGAATGATAGGGAATTCTCAGGCCCACACAAGAAGCCTGAGAGCTTCTGCCTTCACCCTCTCTCCCTTCCCCATCACTTCTCTGGCCTTAAGGTGCCTTGGGGGAAGGTCAGTGAGGACCCAACAGACATGAACAGGTTGGATTCTCTCTTGATTAATGTTCCTGCTCCCTTCTCAGCCCAGGCGCCTGGTTACTTTATAGGTCAGGATTGAGGTGTTGTATTAGTCTGTTCTGACGCTGTTATAAAGAACTTCCCAAGACTGGGTAATTTATAAAGGAAAGAGGTTTAATTGACTCACAGTTCTGCAGGGCTGGGGAGGCCTCAGGAAACTTAGAATCATGGCAGAAGGGGAAGCAAACATGTCCTTTACATGGCAGCAGGAAGGAGAAGTGCTGAGCAAAGGGGCAAAAGCCCCCTATAAAACCATCAAATCTTGTGAAAACTCACTATCACAAGAACAGCATGGGGGTATCAGCCCCCATGATTCAATTACCTCCCACAGGGTCCTTCCCACGATATGTGGGGATTATGGGTAGTACAATTCAAGATGAGATTTGGGTGGGGACACAGCCAAACCATATTAGATGTAGAGGCAAAACCTCATAGAGGCTACTGAGAGTCTGTGGTCAATCGACGTAGCTTCCTTAGCCTCAGTTTCCTCACCTTTGTAGAACAGAGTTTTTTCATGGTCTGTGGGGTATATGGGATACTTCCTACAAAGTTCTTACAACAGGACCTGGCTCAATTTTATAAAAAATCAAACTCTTGACTGGGTGCAGTGGCTCACACTTATAATCTCAGCACTTTGGAGGCCAAGGTGGGTGGATCATGAGGTCAGGAGTTCGAGACCAGCCTGGCCAATATGGCTACTAAAAAGTACAAAAATTAGCTGGGTGTGGTGGCGTGTGCCTATAGGCCCAGCTACTCAGGAGGCTGAGGCAGGAGAATCGCTTGAACCCGGGAGGCAGAGGTTGCAGTGAGCTGAGATTGTGCCACTGCACTCCAGCTTTCCAGCCTGGGCAACAGAGTGAGACTCCGTCTCAAAAAAAAAAAAAATCAAGTTCTTGCTGAACACTCGCTGAATGCCTGGTACTGCAGAAGGCCCTAGGAATCCAAAGTCTCTCTCTCTTTTTTTTTTTTTTTTTTTTTTTTTTAAGTAGGGACAGGTTTTCTCCATGTTGGTCAGGCTGGTCTTGAGCTCCCAACCTCAGGTGATCCTCCCACCTCGGCCTCCCAAAGTGCTAGGATTACAGGCATGAGCCATCGTGCCCTGCCCCCAAAGTCTCTCTTAAGAACTGACCTTGACTTTTTTGATTGCCTGATATAGGATTTGTGGACTCTGCTGACTGGGGACATCCAATTTTTAGGGAGAAATTTCTGGGAATTTTGTTTGAAAGATGTGCACAAAGATTTAGCTTTTAAGTAGGACCACAGTGGTTATATTTACAGAGTAAAAGATTGGAAATAGCCTTAATGTCCAACTATAGGATATTGGTTTAATATGTGATGAGACAAATCCTGTATTATGCAGTCATTCAAGAGGAAGCAGGTGGATATTTGCTGTTATGGAAAGATGCTCATTATTAAGTGAAAACTATATACAAAACAATCTTTGTATATCAGTAATAGGCCAGGTGTGGTGGCTCACACCTGTAATCCCAGCACTTTGGGAAGTCAAGAAGGGAGGATTGCTTGAGCCCAGGAGTTCAACATGGGCAACATGGCAAAACCTTGTCTCTACAAAAATACAAAAATTAGCTGGGTGTGGTGTTGCACACCTGTAGTTCCAGATACTCAGGAGGCTGAGGTGGGAGAATCACCTAAGCCCAGGAGGTGGACACTGTAGTGAGCCATTACTGTGCCACTGCACTCTATCCTGGGCAACAGAAAGAGACCCTGTCTCAAAAAAATACACATGCGCGCGCGCACACACACACACACACACACACACACTTACTTTAAAACCTGAAGGCTAATAACACCCCCAAATTAACAGTGGCTATCTATAAGCGGTTTTGACAATTATTTTCTTGCACATTTTTTCCTTTTCTAATTTTTTTTTACAATAAACATGTATTTCTTTCGTGAAAAATAGCAATATATTTTGTTAACCTTAAAAGTATTTGATGCTATTAAAATATAAATGAAATAACAAAGAAAGGGTAAGTTTTCCAGCTGTTCCCTTCTCCCTCTCCAGCCTTATCTCCTGACTGGATTCCTGACCAGTCCCAATAAACACAGGCTCTCATTCTTTAAAGTATTCACTAACCTCAAAACAAGGCAGTATAAAGATGAATAAACACACTTTGCAGGTGATCTGTATGCACGCCAAATTTTGAGATGCGTTGAAAGAGGACGTTCTTTACCTCTCTGTCTTCCCTTATTTATTCTCATTTAATCCTTTCCTTCATTCATTCCTAACTTGCAGTCGTTTCTTTAGTGTCATCTACAACTTGAGGGCGTTTATTTACTTTTTTCTACGCATGCGAACTGGCTGAGAGAGAGGTCCGCTCCGCCAGGCAGTCCAGCCTTCTGACGTCTACCATTGGCCGGGTCTGCCAGCGCGCCCCTGATTGGTGGCTGCGGGCCGGGGCTCCGCTACTTCTCAAAGTTGGCGGGAAAGCGGCGTCGCGGCGGAATAGCGGCGGCTGCGGACTCCTTCTTGGGCGGTCCCATGGCAGTGCGGCTGCCGAGGTCGCCGCCACTCAACGTGCTGGCAGAGCAGTTGCGGCACGACGCGGAGGGCATCCTGGGAGCGTGGCGGCTCTTGCGGGCGGCGGTGGCGGGCCGCGAGCCGCTGGAGCTGGCGGCCGTGGGGATGCAGGCCACGGTGGTGATGGCGGACCGCGGCAAGGCGCTGCTGCGGGACCCGAGGTGCCGCGCGGGCGGCCCTCTCTCGTCCCAGGTAATGCCCGGGCCTCACTGGGGGCCCTCTTCCCTGCTGTCCGCCAAGGAGTTGCCGAGGCGAGATTCTTCAAACCCGGTCTTGACACTAGAAAGGGGGCGGGGCGCGGCGGCGCTGGCCTACCTCCGGGCCTCTGCCCCTGCGGTTCCCACCTGGGAACCCTTGCTCTGGTCCCTCCTCCGTCAGGTTGATCTGATGATAAGTATCACCTGCAGTCCCTTTAACAAATCCGGATTCCTGGGACTCTTCCACCTGGTAGTGGGAATCTTATGGGGAGGGACCCGGGCACCTGCGTTTGTCACAAGCCCCCTCCCCCAATTGATTTCCTTTTTCGTCATCAAGTTTTGGGAAATACTATCCTTAACGTCTCAAATGTACCTTTCTCAGGGAAGTCCTCCCTAACCCCTAGGAACGGCAGACCTTCCTGTACTGCTCCTTCGTTGAACTGTCCTGGGCAGTAGCTCACTTACGTTTGCCTCCTCTTTTTTGATTTTTATTTTGGAGGGAGTCTCACTTTGTCGCCCAGGCTGGGGTGCAGCGGCACAACCTCGGCTCAGTGTAGCCTCCACCACCCGGATTCAAGCGATTCTCGTGCCTCAACCTTCCGAGTAGCTGGCATTACAAGCTTGTGTCACCACACCCAGCTAATTTTTTTTTTTTTAATCAGAGGCTGGGTTTTGCCATGTTTGTCAGGCTAGTCTGACATGTTTGTCAGGCTAGTCTCCTGGCCTCAAGTGATCTGCCCGCCTTGGCCTCCCAAAATTCTGGGATAACAGGCGTGAGCCACCGCACCCTGCCTGCTTCCTCTATTAAGCCACTGATGCCAAACTTGAGCCTGTATGTCTCTGCTGGAGGGCTTGCTAACGCTGGGATGGCTGGGGCTCCACCCTCAGGGTTCCTGAGTCACGAGGTCCAGGTGAGGCTGGAAATTGCGTTTCTAACCAGCTCGCAGGTGAGGCTGATGCTGCTGGCCTACGTTGGACTTTTTAAAATGTTTTATTTATTTGAGATAGGTGTGTTGCCCAGGCTGGCCTTGAGCTCAAGCAATCCTACTGCTCAGCCTCCTTGGGTAGCTGGGACTACAGGCCTGCACCACCATGCCTGGTGTTTGGGGGCCATACTTTGAGAACCACTGGGCCAGACCAAGCTTCTGGAAGGCCACAGCTGTGTGGTCCTGACAACTATATCCTCAGCATCTGGCCCAGTGCCTGACACATAAGTGCTCAAAGAACCAACTGTCTTGAATGTCAGGCAGTGGACATCCATCTCACTTGTTCACTGAGATATCAGTGGAGCAGGTGTTACACGTCAGCCCCCCATGTGCAGCGCTGGGCTGCAGCCAAGACCCACATAAAGCCTGCCGGGAGATAGGCAGTGAACATGTGTCCCAGAGGATCACTGATCCCAGGGGAGCCATGAGGATGTACAAGGTGCTGAGTGGCCCTCGGAGGCTTCTAGAGGATGTGAGGTCTAAGCTGAGGAGGTCTGAGGATATGTGGGCCTTCCCTCCCCTCGGCTCCCTACCCTGGGAGATCAGGCCAAGATCACTTCATTATTAAGGGCCCCTCCTGCTCAGTCTTGGAGTCTTAATTAGAGGCAGATAGGTCTGTGGTCTGGCCCGAGCTGCTTTAGATTCAGAGACAGGCTTAGGTGAATTCCTGGTTCCACCCCTTCCCAGCTGAGCTGCCTGGAGCACTTTTGTTAACTTTTCTGGATTTGTACTCTTTTGTAAAAAGGAGCTAATCATTCCTGTCTGTTGTGTAGATTCAGTAAGTAAACAACTGCCTTAACAGGAGGCTTGGCTCATAGAGAGGGTGCAAAAACACTTCTGCCCCCTCTCCCCACCTTGCCCTTCAGCCTTCCCTCTGTCTGCTTGCCCTCAGCCCTAGCGCTGGTCTAGGACGGGGTCAGCAAACTACAGGCCTCTTCTTTTCACATGTCCTGCAAACTAAAAATGCTTTTTAATCTTTTATTTATTCTTATTATTTTTATTTTTGAGACAGAGCCTCGCTCTGTGTCTCAGGCTGGAGTGCAGTGGCACAATTACAGCTCACTGCAACCTTCACCTTCCAGGTTCAGGTGATTCTTGTGCCTCAGCCTCCTGAGTAGCTGGGATTACAGGCGTGCACCACCACACTTGGCTAATTTTTGTAGTTCTAGTGGACATGGGGTTTCATCATGTTGGCCAGACTGGTTGGTGTCAAGTTCCTGGCCTCAACTGATCCACCCACCTTGGCCTCCCAAAGTGCTGGGATTACAGGCATGAGCCACTGTGCCTGGTGAGTTTTTACATTTTTAAATGGTTGAAAAAAAAAATGACATGTGAAAAGTATATGTAATTTGAGTGTCAGTGTCCATAGTAAAGTTTTTTTTTTTTGGAGACAGCTTTGCTCTTGTTGTCCAGGCTGGAATGCAATGGTGCTTGGCTCACCGCAACCTCCACCTCCTGGGTTCAAGCGATTCTCCTGCTTCAGCCTCCCAAGTAGCTGGGATTGCAGGCATGCACCACCACACCCGGCTGGTTTTTTGTATTTTTAGTAGAGACGGGGTTTCTCCATGTTTATCAGGCTGGTGTTGAACTCCTGCCTCAGGTGATCTGCCTACCTCGGCCTCCCAAAGTACTGAGATTACAGGTGTGAGACACCGCACCCCACCATAAGTAAAGTTTTATTGGAATACATTGGTAATTTACAGAATGCCTCAGCCAGTGTCCCACTACAGTTAGAGTTGAGTATCTGGGAAAAAGACCCTATGGTGGGAAAAAAGCTTGAAATATTTACTCTCTGGCCCTTTACAGAAAATGTTTGCCAACCCTTTCCCTTAGCCTTTGCCCAGCACGTAACCCATGCTGCTCGGTGTGTTGGCTTGCAGGCAGGCTGGGGCAGTCTCCTGTCTGGTCTCAGTCCTGGCATAAGCCCGGCATCTAGTAAACATTTCATTGTTTGAACCAGTGGGCATTGGTGAACTTGTCTGACATACTCACTGACCTGAATACCAGCTGGCAGGGCTATATCATTTTCCTCTTGTTAATTAATACCAAGTCCAGCTTGACAAAATTGAGTCACTGCCTTCAGGCAAGGAGGCAGGGAGGTAAGCAGGCCACTAAAACACAAAGTAACGTTGCAGGGAAGAGCCAGGTGGCGCAAACCTGGACAGCTGATCCAGGTTTGAGGGCTCAGGGAAGGCTTCCTGGAAGAGGCAGCCCTGAAAGTTGCACTGGAGTTGCCTGTAAGGACCAACCCTCCGGGGTTGCCTGGGACTGATTGGGTCCTGGGTCGTGGGACTTTCAGTGTTAAAACGAGGACAATTGGGCACCCTCTGTCTGGGTGCAGTGGCAGGAGACTATGCAGCTGCATGGAACAGCCTGTGCAAAGGCTTGGAGGGGATAGAGCCTCATGCATTTGGGGAGCCTGGCTGGGGCAGCGGTGGAAGGAAGGAGGGCTCTATCCTGATGAGCCTCAGTGGCTGTCTGGAAGGACCTGCCGGCTTCAGCGTGGCCTTGAGCTCTGCTCACTGCACTGCTGCTCTCGTGCTGTTCCTCCACTGCCTCTTCCTCTGGAACATCCAGGAGTTTGTTTCCATAAACCGAAGGTGCTGAAAATGCTGAGCTGATTGAGAAGCTCTCCCTGTCCTCAAGCTGCTCTTTGGAGGAGAAGCAGAGAAACCACACTTACCTAGATCGTGCTGTGATGAACTGAGTTCTGGAGGCAGGAGGTGGATTTGAGAATGTTGACTGCAGCTGTGAGGTGGGGGTGGTTTTGAAGTGGAGGAAGCTGGCAGAACATGGGCTGGGAACCATTGGAGTGGTCATGGCAACTGGGCGTGGGGATGCGGAAAGGAGAGGGAGGGACAGATTGGAGAGCTGCTTTGGAGTGGGAGAGGGCGTGGGTAGAACCCACAGGGCCAGTTTGTCTCATCGCGTGCCTTTGAGCTCATCCGGCTGGCGCTGTGTGCCTTCCTAGTAGAGTTCCTGTTCCCCTCTCCTGGTCGGAATGTCCTTGGGCTTGTTCTTCTCTTCCTGGGCCTTCAGTTCTACTTCTATGGGTTCCAGCACTAACAGCACTTTAAGCCCATTTAGAAGGGACAGTAAGTGCATTTTCAGAATTAGCCTCTCACTGAGAGACCCAAGTGGATTGTGGGGAGGAGCTCTGAGAAACCTGATCACATCCTGCCTGAGGTTGAATGGGGGGATCAGGGGTCAGCTTGCCTGGCTTCCTGCTCAAAGCCCCAGGCCCCACATGCAGTGCAATGGAAGTAGCCTCATAGGGGCAGTCAGTGGGGCTGGCACCAGGCCTGTCCTTCCTGCAGTGTTTGGAGTTTTCTTTTACACAGTTGGGTTTTGTGTGGTTTAGATTGGCCAAGTTTTGCTTTGAAGGAGAGTCACTTCCCCAAGGGAATGGGAAGTGAGTATCACAGTTAATATGTCATTAGTTCATCCGGGTGGCAGCCTGCCCTTGTGTGGATTTGCTTGTATGTGCTGGAGGTGGCAGGGATAGGTCCCAGCAGTTGCAACAGTAGGGTAGGGGCTGCCTGCCCAGCCTTTCTGGCAACACGGAGGGAAAATTGGATTTGCTTGGTAACTCTCAGAGGGTGTCTGCAGAAAGGGGATGTGTCCTGTGCACAGAGACTAGTCACATACTCCATAGCTTTGAACAAGGAACGGGATTAGAGGAAAGCTGAGGTTTTCTGCCCCTAATTATAACTCATACTCTGATGGGAGTGTCTCCTCCATTCCTTGGGCATGATTACAGTTTATGTGACAGTTTTGTTTGGCCTAGTAAAATCAGAAACCAAAGAAGATGGCCAGGGACAGTGACTCAAACCTGTAATCCCAGCACTCTGGGAGATCGAGGTGGGTGGGTTGCCTGAGGACAGGAGTTCCAGACCAGCCTGGCCAACATGGTGAAACCTTGTCTCAACTAAGAATACAAAAATTAGCCAGGCATGGTTGCAGACACCTGTAATCTCAGCTACTCAGGCGGCTGTTGCAAGGAGCCGGGATCACACCACTGCACTCCAGCCTAGGCGACAGAGTGAGACTGTCTCAAAAGAAAAAAAAAAAAGAACATTACTGTGGGTTTCCTTCTTTTTCTAGGAAAGTACGTGATGGTGATGGGAGTGGTGCAGCCCTGCAGCCCCCAGCCACGCCTGCAGGCTGTGAAGATGACACACCTTTCTGATAATCCCATCTGTGAAAGTATGTGGGAACTGGAAGTGGAAGATTTACACAGGTATGTTCCTTAGATGATATTGGAACTGTCATTAAAAACAACCAAAATCCTGAAACGATTTAAAGCTTATAGTGATGTGGATTTCGTGGATATTTTTCCAAAGTTTCTCAGAGAGCCTTGCTTTGGTTGACTGAGGAGTCCGGATGTAGGAATGTTTAAATCCTGGGATACTTCAGTGACAGCCTCTGCTGCCCCTTGCTTTGCCTGTGTTTGCTGATGAAAAGCAGATGATTTTTTCTTCCTGGTATGTGTGTGTGAATTCTCTCTCTGTGTCTTACGTTGCATTTTCCAAATTTTATGCATGGTGATACTTTTTCCATTACTGCTGCATTCCTGTTTTACAATGCAAAATGTATCTCAGGCATTGCCCTTGGTGATTGAAGTGTGGTTATGGGCAGGAAGACAGACTGTGTAAAAAAGGAATGACATCATGGCTCCTCATCTTCTTCATCAGCAACTACCATAACCAGTTTGAAAGTCAAATGGCATTTCCTAACAGCAGGCTCAGTGGCCCCCGAAAGGCAACAACAGCTCCCTTTCTATTTCAGACACCACTCAAACGTTGAGACACCGCTCTATTCATTTCCCTTGGCTAGAGAAGGTGATACCTTCTTCCATCACTCAGACTTTGAGATGTTTTCAGAATTAATTGTTGAAATGAAAAACATCAAGATTAAGGATGCCTTTTAGGCCTTAGCTAAACTTCCGCTTCATAACTTTGGACGAGACACAGCGAGCCTCCTGGTTTAGAGTTCTTTTGTCTTTTTGTATGGAATGACTTGGCTGTGATTTGAATGTTGGGTTTCTTTCGTCTGCTTAGTACCCGTGCCTGATTTTTTGAGATCGTACATATCAAGGGAGTTAGATTATGTTCTGACATGGTTATAGACTTTTGCCTGGATTATTGATATTCTACCTCTAATAAATTGTTTAATATGCTGTATAGGTTTTTCTTTTTTAAATAGACTTAAGAAAACAGTTCTAAGTTTTCAGAAAAATGGAGCAGAAACTATAGCGTTACCACATACTCCACACTCACACACCACTCTCCCAGTTTTTCCACCTGTGAATGACCGTCTTTTATTAGGATAATACATTTAATAAACCAACATTACATTTTTTAAAGTCTAATTTACATTAGGCTTCATTCTTCCTCTTATACATTCAGTGGATTTTGCCAAAGGCATAATAACATGTATCCACCATTACAGTATCATCCAGAGGAGTTTCACTCCCCTAAAAATCCTCTGGGTTCCCCTTGTTAACCCCTCCCCCCTACCCTGATAATCACTAATCTTTCTTTTTCAGTTTTGTGTTTTCCAGAATATATAGCTGGATCATACAGTGTGTAATTTTTTTGGACTGGTTTCTTTAATTTGCTGTGCATGTAAGAGTCCTCCATGTCGTTTTTTTTTTTTTTTTTTTTTTTTTTTTTTTTGAGACAATCTTAATCTTACCCAGGCTGGAGTGCAAGGGCACAATCACAGCTCACTGCAGCCTCCACCTCTCAGGCTTAGGTGATCCTTCCATCCCAGCCTCCCGTATAGCTAAGACTACAGGTGTGCATCACCATGCCTGGTGAATTTTTTGTAGAGACAGGATTTTGCCATGTTGCCCAGGCTGGTCTCAAAGTCCTGAGCTCAAGAAGTTCTCCCACCTCAGCCTCCCAAAGTGCTGGGATTACAGGTGTGAGCCACTGTCTCTGAACTCCTCCAGGTCTTTTTGCAGCTTATTAGCTCTTTCTTTTACTTTTTCTCTTTTTTTAAATAAATGCCCATGTTTATTATAAGATAGAAACCTTAGAATTCCTTAGGGACTTTATTTCTTTTTTTGAGACAGACCCTGTCACCCAGGCTGGAGTACAATGGTGCAATAACTGCTCACTGCAACCTTCGCCTCCCGGGTTCAAGTGATTCTCCTGTCTCACCCTCCTGAGTAGCTTGGATTATAGCTGTGTGCCACCATGCCCGGCTAATTTATGTATGTATGTATGTATGTATTTGAGGTGTTTTGTTTTTGTTTTTGTTTTAAGATGGGGCCTTGCCCGGTCACCAAAGTCACCCAGGCTGGAGTACAGTGGCACAATCCTGGCTCACTGCAGCCACCTCCCAAGCTCAAGCAGTCCTCCCACCTCAGCCTCCCGAGGAGCTGGGACTACAGGCAGGAACTCCCAGGCTTGAATTTCTGGGCTCAAGTGGTCTTCCTGCCTTGGCCTCCCAAAGTGCTGGGATTACAAGCATGAGTCACCACACCCGGCCAGCTCATTTCTTTTTATCACTGAATAATGTTGCATTGTATGGATGTACCATCGTTTTATCTAATCCACCTATTGAAGGACATCTTACTTGATTCCACTCTGGTAACTATGAATGAGCTGGTAACATTCATGGCCAGGTTTTGTGTGGGCGTTAAGTTTCCAGCTCATTGGAGTAAATGCCTAGGAGTGCAATTGCTGGGCCATATGGTAAACCTATGGTTAGCTTTGCAGAAACTGCCAGACTGCTTTTACATTCTCACCAACAATGAAGGGGAGTTCCTGTTCCACATCCTCGTCAGCATTGAGTGTTGCCAGTGTCTTCTTGGCTGTGCTGTGGTTTTTGTTTGTTTGTTTTTGAGACGGAGTCTTGCTGCCTTGCCAGGCTGGAGTGCAGTGGTGGTGATCTTGGCTCAATGCAACTTCTACCTCTTGGGATCAAGCGATTCTCTTGCCTCAACCTCCCGAGTAGCTGGGACTACAGGCACATGCCACCATGCCCAGCGAATTTTTTTTTTTTTTTTTGAGACTGAGTCTTGCTCTGTCACCAGGCTGTGCAGTGGCGCAATCTCGGCTCACTGCAACCTACGCATTCTAGGTTCAAGCGATTCTTCCGCCTCAGCCTCCCAGGTAGCTAGGACACCACAGGCGTGTGCCACCATGCCCGGCTAATTTTTTTTTTGTATTTTTAGTAGAGACGGGGTTTTACCATGTTGGCCAGGATGGTCTCAATCTCTTGACCTCATGATCCAACTGCGTCAACCTCCCAGAGTGCTGGAATTATAGGTGTGAGTCACTGTGCCTGGCCTATGCTGTGCTTTTAAACTCTTTTCTTTTTAAAGCAGAGCAGATTGAAGTGTGCCTTGTTTTCATTGCCCACATGAAGCTTGTTTTGAACTGTTTTATGTTCACAGTTTGGGATTTTTGAGGCAATATTGCTGAGCTGTCCTGTCAATTTGAGCCCTTTGTCTGCCACTAACCTTGCCATGTGACTATGAGCAAGGTACCTAGCCTTTCTGTTCTTCAGTGTCTTTATCTGTAAAATGCAGATTATGCCCAGCTCATAGCACTAGTGTGAGGAATAAATGAAGATATGTGTAGATCACTTTTACATGGTATGTGACACTTGGAAGGCACCAAATCATTATTGCTGGGAGAGTCAGTATATTCTTGCTTGCCTACACACATACACACACCCACACACACAGAGAGAGAGAGAGAAATTGCAGAGATAGTACCAAGAGTTCCCATGTACCTGTACACAGCTTCCCCTATTATTAACATCTTACATTAGTACGGTGCATTTGTTAAAATTAATGAACAAATAACAAATACTGAGATGCTCTTATTAACCCAAGTCTGTACTTCATTCAGATTTGTTGGGGTTATTCCTAATGTCCTTTCCTATTCCAGTGTCCCATGTGGGACACCGAATTCCACTTCATCATCATGTCTCCTTCTAAGCACTCTCCCTGGCTGGGTCACTCGATGTTGGGAGGTCAAGGAGGACTGATCACTGGAGGCCAGGAGTTGGGGACCAGCCTGGGCAAAATAGTGAGACCCCCGTTTCTACTAAAAATAGAAAAAAATTTGCCAGGCATGGTGGCACGCACCTGTAATCCCAGCTACTCTGGAGGCTGAGGCATGAGAATTTCTTGAACCCAGGAGGTGGAGATTTCAGTGAGCTGAGATTGCACCACTGTACCCCAGCCTGGATGATGAAGGCAGATTCTGTCTCAATTTAAAAAAAAATGCAAACCTTATTCACAAAATTATTATAGTGCACCTGGTAGTAGCCCCTGAGCTAGATGTGTAATAGACTCCCAAGATCTTAACCTGAAGTCTAACCTGCTGTGGCGAAACCTGCTTGTATGCCAGAAAGTAGACCCAAGCTGCCGAAAACCGCCTGTACCGTATCCTGCCCTGTTTATCCTCCCCCAACTTCTGGTAAATAATGTCCATTAAAAAATGCTGGTTGGGCTGACATGGTGGCCTGAGCGATAACACATCTCAGGAATGTGGGGGGGTGGGTGTGGGGTAGGAAAAGGAGGCCACTGTGTTTTTTCTGACAGTCCCCTCGAAACTGCTGGTGGCTCAGTGCTGGAAGGGTGTCGCCCCAGCATGTTAGCTGAGCTGTGTGGTTTCTCTGAATGTTAATAACTTTCACTGCTTCGGCTTGTGTTTCCTCCTTGACATCACCAAATGAAAACATGTCAGAGGTTTTGGGTTTCTGGTGCCAAATCCAAGCTGGTTTATCAGCAAACGCCCCCCGCCAGACAATGGAGTCTGTGTGCTGAGGCAGAGCCTCTTTCCCTTTGACACTGGCTCTTTTCTAAGAACTGAAAATAAGCTGCAGAGGCTGTGACTTCACTTTTCTTGGAACTGCTTTACATTACCCCAAAAAATGCAGAAAACCCTCATTTAGCAGTTTTTGGATTGCTGAGTTCTCTACTTCTTTCTGTTGCGTATTCTTGTAATGCTCACGTTTGACTGAAAAATTCTTCTGCATCAGGCGAAGCGGGAGGGGGAAGGAATGACCGCGTGAAGGAACTGTGTGCTTTGTCACTTGGCCTGTTTGTGGTTTAATGGTTGATGAGAAAAAGCACCTGGAAGAGACACTGTGTGTAGAATGCCTTCAAATTCCAAGGGTCACAACCCTGCGATCTGTTGACCAGCAGTTGGCTAGGGCTGGTGTAGCTGAACATCAGGCTATAGCCCAAACTTACAGAGCAGCTGCAAGGACAAGAGGAAAAATGCGTTTTCAGCCACAATGACCGACATTTACTAGATACTTTGGAGCTTGTGCAAAAGGACATCTTCAAGGGTTAAGGGAGATAGTGATGTCAGCCAAACCTGGGGTCTGGTCCTGGTCCTGCCGGTTCCTGTCTGATTTTGGCCTTGAAAGTCAGTCTGTGAAGTGGAGACCATTCTTCCTTCGAAGGGTGGTACCGGTGGGTTCTTATGAACTGAATTAGGTTTCCCTTCCTGAGAGTGGGTGTCTGTAGACAGGCACATACACTGTTCTGAAATCATCTGTTGCTATCTCTGTCTCTGTTGGAGGTACTTCCAGTGATGTGTGACTATGTCTTAATTATCTCAGTATCTCTGCCCAGCATGGGATCTTACGTAACATACATGGGCAGTCAGTCAATGTTAGGACTGGCTGGGTTTTAGGCTGGAAGACTGGAAATATACAAGCAAAGGCACAGTGTCTTGAATTTACACTTGGCCTGCAGCAGTTTTGAAATGAAAGGAGCCCCCTGCTTAGGAGGGCCTTTTGAATTGGGCCCTCTGTATAGTTTATAGTGGGTTTGAGGGTGATGGCTAGACTGTTGGGGAGTGCTCTTTAAGTACAGAGGGAAGACTTGGTAAAGACATAAAAGCATGGAGGAAAAGGAGGGAGACAGCCAAGTCCAAAAAATGATTCATGTGATTGGGCAGAATCTGAAAAGAGAGGCCTTCGAGATTGACTAAATGTCTCTTGATAAAGAATGCAAATTCAGCTGGGTTCAGTGGCTCATGCCTGTAACCCCAGCACTTTGGGAGGCTGAGGTGGTCAGATCACCTGGGGTCAGTTCAAGACCAGCCTGGCTAACATGGTGAAACCCTGTCTCTACTAAAAATGCAAAAATTAGCCAGATGTGGGTTTAGGGCACCTGTAATCTCAGTTACTTGGGAAGCTGATGCAGGAGAATCGCTTGAACCCAGAAGACAGAGGTTGCAATGAGCTGAGACTGTGCCACTGCACTTCAGCCTGTGTCACTTCACTCCAGCCTGTGTGACAGAGCAAGGCTCTGCCTCAAAAAAACAAAACAAACAAAAAGAAAGGAAGTTCAACTAAGAATTAAGTGCCAGGGACTATGCTAGAAGCTGTCTCATGAGTTGTTTCATTTTACTGTCCCAGTACCCCTGGGAGGTCCGTTTCCCCGTCCCCTTTCACAGCTGTGAAAACTGCAGCCAAGGAGATGAAGTCCTTTGTCCAGGGGCTGTGTTCAGCCACAGAGCCAGGTTATGAACCAGTAGGTGCCCCTCATCATTAAGGAAACTGTTGTTGCGGGTGGTCAGGAGCAGGCCCTTCCCTATGGCAGTTCATCCCCACGGCAGCTGTGGGAGCTGATGGTCTCTGCACGGGCACTGGCACCCCCTGCTGGTCTGTGCTTGGGAAATGGGATGACAACCAGTTACCAGAAAACAAAGGCACAGAATGAAGCAAAGGAACGAAATGGGGCTATGAGAAGGTGAAGATCCCTGTCTACCCAGGAGTTCTGCCCATTATGGCCAGGCCGCGGTGGGGGTGGGGTTATGCTTGATTTGGCAACCAGATGGGTTCTGAGGGGCTTGCAGTGGGCTCAGCCCCACTGTTCATTCGTTGGATGACCTTGGGTGGGTTATTTCACTGCCCTTACTTCTGGCATCCATAGAAATGGGATGACATGGGGTCAGAGAGGTTAAATAATTCACCCACATGGCTGTTAGCTGGAATCCAGTGCTTAAAAGTTGACTTTAGTGGCTCACGCCTGTAATCCCAGCACTTTGGGAGGCTGAGGTGGGCAGATCAGCTGAGGTCAGGAGTTTGAGACCAGCTGGCTAACATGGTGAAACCCTGTTTCTACTAAAAATGCAAAAAAATTATCCAGGCATGGTGGCACTTGGTACTTGAGAGGCCAAAACAGGAGAATCGCCTGAACCCGGGAGGCAGAGGTTGCCGTGAGCCAAGACTGCACCATTGCACTACAGCTTGGGCAACAAGAGCAAAACTCCATCTCAAAAACAAAAAGAAACCACAAAAGTTCACTTTATTGGCCTTTCTGTGGCCAAACACCTGCTGGGTTCCAGGCTCTGGGGATACACGAGGTGAATGAGACTCATGGTTGCTCCCTGTGCAGCCTGGTGACTTCTTGGACCTCCCGTTCCTCCCTATCGTTCCTGTTTAAGCCCGAGAAAGTCCTGTGCTTTTAAGAACGTCTGTGGTTAGATCAGGCTCACCTGGGTATCCAGGCCAATCTCCCCGTCTCAAACCCCTTACTAATCCCACCTCAAAGTCCCTTTTGCTACATAAGGTGACATATTCAGAGGTTCTCGGGATTAGGGCATGGACATCATTGTGTGGGAGGGACAGTCTGCCTACCTAGTCAGCCCTCTAGACCCCGAAGATGTGTGTTCATCCCAAATACAAAATACATCCACCCTGTCCCAAGGCCTCATCCCATCATAACATCAACTCAGGAGTCCAAAATCTGCTCTAAATCTCGTCACCTAAAACATCTCAATCTGGCATGGGGGAGGCTCTGGGGATGACCTATCCTGAGCAGTTCCTCTCCCTCTGGGAACCTGGAACTCACTAAACCAGTTACCTGGCCCTAAAGTGTAGTGAGCGGCCACCCGGAGGGGTACCATCTAGTTCTGTCCCTGATCCAAGGGACCTGATATGTGATATGGGCAAGAAAAATAAGGAAGAAACAATGAGGCTGTACACTCAGAAATACCAGACCACAAAGCCTCCTTTCCTCCTGGTCACACAGGACATGGAAAGGAGTTTCTCCAAAGGGTCTGTTGGCACCTAATTCCATGTACTGTGAGCTTGGGAGAAGGCCGAGACAGACACTTTCCTTCCGTGGGTACTGCTCATTTTAGAAAGTGAGTCAGGCCAGGCGTGGTGGCTCACACCTGTCATCCCAGCACTTTGGATGGTCAAGGCAGGCAGATCTCCTGAAGCCAGGAGTTCATGACCAGCTTGCCCAACATGGCAAAACCCTGTCTCTACTAAAAATACAAAAATTAGCCAGGCATGGTGGTCCCAGCTACTCAGGAGGCTGAAGCAGGAGAATCGCTTGAACCCAGGAAGCCTAGGTTGTAGTGAGCTGAGATCGTGACCCTGCACTCCAGCTTGGGCCACAGAGTGAGACTCTGTCTCATGAAAAAAGAAAGAGTCGGAGTCAGGGCCTGCCCTGGGGTCTTCCATCGGACAGCCGTGCATTAGTCGCAGGTGAAAATGTTCCCAGAGCACAGCTAAGCCTGGTTGTCCTACATGTAGGACTCTGGCACGTAGCTAATTATTAGCTCCACCTGGGCTGTTGTTATTTGGTCCCTATGCATATCTTCAATTAGGATCCGTGTGCTGGGGGCTCAAGAAAGTCTAAGCTTTTAGAAAGCTCTCAGGTGAGTCTTGTCATCAACCAGGTTTGGCAGGCACGGAGCTACAGCTTTCTGGCCCAGAGACACCTGGGGCACAGGAGGGGTCAGAGCTGTCCCTGACGCTGGTTGTGAACTGGCGAAGGCTCCCTCGAGTGGGGACCGTGCAGCCCAGGGGACCAGGACCAGGGGTCCCTGAATGCCCTAGGCTTCTGAGGAAGAGAAGAAAGGAAGGCTGGAAAAAGCCCATGTGGAGGAATAGAGTTGCTCTATGGACGTCCAGGGCCATACTTAATACTGGGCCATTGCAAGGTAGTGCTATCAAGTTCCCTTTTTAAAAAGCCCTGTGACTGGGTGCAGTGGCTCACACCTGTAATCTCAGCACTTTGGGAGGACAAAGTGGGTGGATCACCTGAGGTCCGGTGTTCAAGACCAGCCTGGCCAACATGGCAAAACCCCATCTCTACTAAAAATACAAAAATTAGCCAGATGTGGTGGTGTGAGCCTATTATCCCAGCTACTCAGGAGGTTGAGGCAGGAGAGTCGCTTGAACCCAGGAGGCAGAGGTTGCAATGAGCTGAGATCACTCCATTGCACTCCAGCCTGGGTGTCAGAGTGAGATTCCATCTCAAAAAAAAAAAAAAAAGTGAGCCCTTTTACAGAAAACTATTAAGTAAACAGTAGTACAGTGGTACCTGAGTGACTGAGGTGTGGGTACTTGCTTTTCCTTGATGTTTTAGAGTAGAGCTGCGCTGTTAATGTGATTGTCAGCAGCCTCATGGATCTATGGAGTACTTGGAATGTGCTGGTGTGACAGGCAGGGTTGTCAAACTCAGTAAATAAAAGTTGAGGATGCCTCCTCCATCAGTGTGGGCTGTGCACAGTGACTGCCTTCCAGAATGGAAGGGGGATAAAAGAGTAATTTTACAGTGGCAAAACTTGACAGACTGCCCCAGCCAGCCAGCCAAGGTTAACGTCAAGTGATACAGCATGTTAATAGCACACCTGGGTAAGACACCTGAGGCCCTATGGGGCCAGGACTTAGAAGCTTCAAATTCCACAGACACTCCTCACTGCCCTCACGTGGCTCCTGCAGAGAGTAGTGACAGTGCCCTAAGGGGCCTTTAGGAGCCTGATGGGACCACAGGAGGTCTCTTGGAGCCCTCTTGGAGGGCTTGGCATTTTCCATAGGTGTGACAGCCGGGGTTTGTGCTTGAGACCTCTGGTCAGAGCTGGTAATGTTACACAATGAATTGCCACAAACTTAGGAGCTTAAAAAACAAATGTATTGACTGGGCGCAGTGGCTCATGCCTATAATCCTAGCACTTTGGAAGACCAAGGCAGGCGCATCACCTGAGGTCAGGAATTCGAGACCAGCCTGACCAACGTGGAGAAATCCCATCTCTACTAAAAATACAAAAAATTAGCCAGGTGTGGTGTTGCATGCCTGTAATCCCAGCTACCTGGGAGGCTGAGGAAGGAGAATTGCTTGAACCTAGGAGGCAGAGGTTGCAGTGAGCCGATATCACACCACTGCCCTTCAGCCTGGGTGACAAAGTAAGACTCCATCACAGAAAAAGAACAGCCTTGTTAAATTCCTTCTGTGTGTGGATGCATTTGCTGTTAATATTTATTCCTGCTATTATGAGTCACCTGCTCCCAGGGCTGCCCTGCCCATTGCGAGACCTCTTCTGTCTTCCTAAGTGTGAGATAGTGTTTTCCCTGTCTTTACCACATTCTCCACCTCTCTGGCTGGTGTCGTGGCCCTTTAAGGAGAGTGAGCACATTGGCTCTGGGATGTTGGTCTCCCCAGTTTGGCAGCAGGCCCCCATTTGGCATGAGAAATAAATGTCGGTGGGAAAAAAAAATTTTTTTTTTATATAGAGTCTCGCTCTGTTGCCAGGCTGGAGTGCAATGACACAATCCCAGCTCACTGCAACCTCCGCCTTCCAGGTTCAAGCTATTCTTCTGCCTCAGCTTCCCGAGTAGCTGGGACTACAGGCATGTGCCACCACACCCAGCTAATTTTTGCATTTTTTTAGTAGAGATGGGGGTTTCACCATGTTAGCCAGGATGGTATTGATCTCTCGACCTTGTGATCTGCCAGGCTCAGCCTCCCAAAGTGTTGGCATTACAGGCGTGAGCCACTGCACCCGGCCAGGTAAAGTCTGTTTAAAGATGCACATATGTAGTAAAATGCATATCCCAACACAAACGTCATTGCACCTGTTGATGTGTCTTAAGCCTGAGGTAGGGAAGTTTGGTAGGTGGAAGTTACTTTCCATCTCCTTTCTCAGCATGGCACATGGAAGAGAAGATTTTGGCTTCAGCATTTCATTGTGAGCATCCTGCTTATTCCATGGTCATGGGCCTTTAGTACCAAATTTACGTGACAACCTTGTGAAATTATTTATGCAGAAAGAAAGAATGAGGAATCTTGGGTAATGGGAAAGCAACTGACCAGTTTTGCAAAAACTCCAACATGGGTGGTTTATAGCTAATTGGAAAAACATGTCTTATCTCAGTTGACTTAATCCTTTTTGCAGTGCTGGGATCTTAAGTGTTCCCAGAAGGTTTAAAGAACATAATCAGCTCCCAAGGTGGTCAGCACAGTGACAAAAAAGGACAAAGGATTCTGCTTGCATCTGAGGGTCCTTCAGTCATGGCCAGCTCTCTCTAGGGGAGCAAAGACCCTGTCTGTCCTTGGCCTGCCTGGCTATGGCAGGGGCATGGGTTGTTCTGGCTGGAAACTTAGTCTTGGAAACAAGGTTTCAGAGGCAGAGTTGGAGACCCAAACAGGAGAAGGAGATGGGCAATGTTGATGCTCTCAGAGCAGAGGGTCCCGAACTGTTTGATTATAAGTGCAGTGTTGGGTCCTTACATACTTTTATAAAGTTATTTTCAGAGACACGGAAGTCAGTGAACCCACTTTCTCTTCCTCGTTGGAGTTCCCTGGAAAAGAGTGTTCCCAGGGACAGATGATCTGATGGGGCCATGGCTCCACCAGTGTCCTTAAGAGGGAAAGCTCTGTCAGCAGAGAGAACCTCAACCCCAGCTGATCACATAGGCTACACTAGGCCGGGATCTGCGGACACCAACAGCCTTCCCTAAGGCTCCCAAGTCAGAGAGGCCTGGTTGGTTCCAGTCCTGGCTTTGCTATCCAGTCTCAGTCCCTGGTTTCGTCTCTTGGGGGGCTGATACAATATTATTTGTGAAATGGAGCAAATGGCATTGCTCCTACCCCCACCAGGGTGGCATCAGGATGAAATTCAACATGGGAAGTGCCCTCCCCTCACCCCCATGGACCAAGAGGTGATGCTATTAGTTATATGGGTTTGTGGTTTCCCCCTACTGTTTCCACTTCCTTCCTGAAACCCTGCAAGAGGCTTCGCGGGAAAGGAAGGGTCTTTCAGATGCCTGAGTGCAGCTGAGAATGGCTGTTCCCAGTTAGCCAGGCTGGTTGGAGTCCAGGGTGAGTTGGCTGGATTGTGGGTTTGAACCGCAAGAGCCACTGAGGCACAGCTGGCCCACTGCCAAGTGCTGCCAACCATCCTGCAAATGCCACCATTGCTCATGCCAGGGAGACGTTCCAGCATTGACCAAAAGGGTTTCTGGGTCTTGTCCTGTGCAGGACAGGCCACTGTAGAGTGATCTATTGTCATACTATAAGGACAGATCTGGTTCCTTTGCCTCCCAGGGACCCCGAATACAGAATGCCCATGACAGGACCCCAGCCCATGGACACAGCTCCTCTTTTTAGTATTAATTATTCACTTAAGTGAAATGCACCTGCTCATGAAGAGGGGGACAGCCAGTGATTAAAACAGTTGAGGGCAGGTCACCAGGCTGTTTCAGGCTCCATTAGGAAATGGCTCTGAGAGGGTTACTTTAGAGCAAGGGAAATGTCTCGCTGTTGGAGGGGCTCTGTGCCTGGCCAGCCGCTTACTTTAAACCCTGGCCTGCTCCAGCCACCCAGGAATCTTCATTAAGTGGCTCTGAAGTAGGAACTGCTACTGAATTTGCAGGGATCAGCACAAAATGAAAATCAATAATTTTCAGTAATTAAGATTCAAGTGCACCGGGCGCAGTGGCTCATGCCGATAATCCCAGCACTTTGGGAAGCCAAGGCAGGTGGATCACGAGGTCAGGAGTTTGAGACCAGCCTGGTCAACATGGTGAAACCCAGTATCTACTAAAAATACAAAACTTAGCTGGGCATGGTGGTGGGCGCCTGTAATCTCAGCTACTCAAGAGGCAGAGGCAGGAAAATCGCTGGAACCCGGGAGGTGGAAGTTACAGTGAGCCAAGATCCAACCATTGCACTCCAGTCTGGGCAACAGTGTGAGACTGTGTCCCCCCCGCCCAAAAAAAAAAAAAAAAAGAAGATTCAAGCAGCAGAGCATTCAAGCAAGTGTTAGGGACCCTTCTGAGTACAGGGCCCTGCCTTTGTAGTTTGTACACTGGCCCAGGTTTAGAGACAGTGCAAGGCAGGCAGCTGGCCTGTACCATGTGGGTGAACTGAGTCACCCTGCCCTTGCGGGGGCTGATGGGGACCTTTTCTAGACTGTTGGCCTGGGCAGGGCTGATGACATGAGCAGGGCTTGCCCTGGTCTGGGCCAAATATGGTACACTGGGACAAGTTGAAGGGAGGGGGATTGGAGCGGGGTGCTCCAGCGAGCATCATCTCTGTACAACAGGAAGTCCCTGAGCTTGGACATATGACTTAATCATCTGTCACAAGGTTCAGAGCAAAACCCAGAAGGCCAGGCAATGATACATTGAAACTTACTACCCAAGTTAGCATTTTCCAGTATCTTTAAAAAATGTTTTATAGATATGAGGTCTCGCTGTGTGGGCCAGGATGGTCTCAAACTCTTGATCTCAAGTGATCCTCCTGCCTTGGTCTCCCAAGGTGTTGGGATTACACTTATGAGCCACTGCACCCGACCTCCAACACTGGTTTAAAATTTTTAATGTATCTGTGATTTTTGGATTATACCTGTTTTGTTACTTCCATTAGAGAAAATTAACCTGGCCAGGCGAGGTGGCTCACGCCTGTAATCCCAGCACTTTGGGAGGTTGAGGTGGGCAGATCACATGGTGTTTCTCCTGTGAGAGTTTGAGACCAGTTTGGACAACATGGTGAAACCCTGCCTGTACTAAAAACACAAAAATTAGCCAGGCATGGTGATGGGTGCCTATAATCCCAGCTACTCAGGAGGCTGAGGCAGAAGAATCTCTTGAACCTATGAGATGGAGATTGCAGTGAGCTGAGATCGCGCCGCTGCACCACTCCTGTCTGGGCCGCAGAACAAGACTCTGTCTCCCAAAAAAAAATAACCACAAAACTTCAAAAGCAGATTTTTGTCACTGCCAGGTGACCTTACTAATCACTAACCATGGACGTACAAGGACAAATGAAATCAGATCTAAAGAATTTGTGGCTTGTTTTCTTTGCCTTTGACCTTCAGCCCCATGCATTCCTGCAAATGCTTTGCCCATGGCAAACCTTTGAAGACCTTAACTTTTCTGTTTTAAGTGAGATTTCCAAGTGAATTTATGTTGTCTGGAAAGACGATCCCTTTACTGGAGAGCAATTGGTATTTGAAGAGAATGAGATCAGGTTACTAAGGACACCCTTGTTTGCAATCTTTCGTTTATATAAATTATTGGTGAATAAGAGAAATAAGTTTATTCTTTTTTCCAGATGGTAAACCGGAAGGGAAGCGTGTTATGGGGTAAAGTGAGTCATGGGGTGTGGGAGGCTCAGATGGAACAGGGCTCTGGGACGCCTCTCTTTGTTGGCTTAGGACCTCTAATTTACCTACCAGGCCTCAAATTAAAAGACAGACAAAGGCTTCTAATCTGGTTGGGTGGGAACAGATAAAAGTTCCTCTGGGTGGATGGATAGGGCAGGGAAGAAGGAAGTTTGCAGAAACTGAAAGAGGACTTTTTTGGGGGAGAGAGGAAGAAATCTCTTGTTTAATTACAAACCCAAAATATCATTTGCAGTGCCTTCCTTCTCCTATCAATCGTTTAAGAAGTTGACATGTAATTCACATACCACAAAATGCAGCAATTTAAAGTGTACCGTTCTCTGGTATTTGTTTGTTTGTTTTTGAGACTATGTCTCACTCTGTCACCCAGACTGGAGTATATGGGGATATGGTGTAATCTCGGTTCACTGCAACCTGTGCCTCCCATGTTGAAGCCATTCTCCCACCTCCAGTGCTCAAATAGCTGGGGTTAAAGGCACCCGCCATCGTGCCTGGCTAATTTTTGTATTTTTAGTAGAGACAGAGTTTCACCATGTTGGCCAGGCTGGTCTTGAACTCCTGACCTCAGGTGATCTCGGTCTCCCAAAGTGCTGGGATTGCAGGCCTGAGCCACTGCACCAAGCTCATATTCTCAGTTTTTAATTGTTCCATCAAAGTAGGAAGCCCACATACTACTTATCTGTTTATCTAATGTTAATGAGCTTTCTTATAACTAATGTTTACATAGATATCTTTTTTCATCCTGTTTTCATCTTAGTGAGTTTTTGTAATTAAAGGGTGCGTCTACTACACATTAGATAGGTGGGTCATGTTTTTGTTTGTTTCTTAAAATTCAATCTCACTATCTCACTTTTACTTGGATTGTTTAGTTTACTTAGGGTTCAATGGAATTTCTAATGTATGCCATTTGTGTTCTTCTTTTTTTCCTTTTTCAGACAGTCTTGCTCTGTCACCCAGGCTGGAGTGCAGCGGCGTGATCTCAGCTCACTGCAATCTCCACCTCCCAGATTCAGGCGATTCTCCTGCCCTGGCCTCTGGGGCAGCTGAGATTACAGGTGTGTGCCTGGCTAATTTTTTTTTGTATTTTTAGTAGTGAGCCAGTGTGCCTGGCCTATTCTCTTTTTTGTCCCTCCTTTCCTGCCTTCTTTCAGATGAATGGAGTGATTCTTCACGTATCCTTTCATCTCTAGTGGCTTTTTGGCTGTATCTTTTTGCTCTATGTTTTTAGCTATATGTGCTTTGTTTAGCAATTGTTCTAGGGATTACAACACACACCCTGACTTTTCACAGTCCACCTGCAGAGCTTATGACACCACTTGGGCAATAGGCAGTGAAAAGGAATGAAGCAGACATGGGCCACGTGTGGGTGAGCCTGACACTTTATGCCAAGTCCAAGCAGCCAGTCACCAAGGGCCACATACCGTATCATCCCATTTATATGAAATGTCCAGATGGGAAAATCCAGAGAGACGGGGAGCAGATTACTGGTTACCTAGTGCTGGGGGTGGAAGGAAGAATTTCGAGGGGTGATGACTAAGGATACCAGGATTCCTTGTTGGGGAAATGAAGATGTCCTAAAATCAATTGTGGTGATGGATGCACCGTTCTTTGATTATACAAAGAGTCACTGATGTTGACACTTTATTTATTTATTTGTTTGGAGACAGTCTCATTCAGTTGCCCAAGCTGGAGTGCAGTGGCATTATCTTGACTCACTGCAACCTACACCTCCCGGGCTCAAGTAATTCTTCTGCCTCAGCCACCTGTGTAGCTGGGATCACAGGCATGTACCACCGCACCTAATTTTTTTTTTGTTTTTTGAGACAGAGTCGGGCTCTGTCACTGAGGCTTGAGTGCAGTGGTGTGATCTCAGCTCACTGCAACCTCTGCCTTCCAGTTTCAAACGATTCTCCCGCCTCAGCCTCCCGTGTAGCTGGGATTACAGGTGCCCGATACCACATTGGGCTACTTTTTTGTGTTTTTAGAAGAGACGGGGTTTCACCATGTTGGCCAAGTTTGGTCTCGAACTCCTGACTTCAGGTGATCTACCCGCCTTGGCCTCCCAAAATGCTGGGATTACAGGCCTGAGCCACTGCGTCCAACTCCATAAAGTACATTTATATTTGAATTTTAAGAAATTGCCAAACTGCCTTGGAGTGACCGTGCTGTCTTATGTTCCCCCAGCGTGTGTGAAGGCTCCACTTCCACACACCCCCCACTTGATATTGGTAGTGACATCTTTTTGTTTGTTTTTTGAGATGGAGTCTCACTCTGTCACTTAGGCTGGGGCGCAGTGGCGCAATCTCGGCTTACTGCAATCTCTGCCTGCTGCATTAAGCAATTCTCCTGCCTCAGCCTCTTGAGTAGCTAGTACAGTACTCCAGATGCAGATCACCATGCCCGGCTAATTTTTTTGTATAGTAGAGACAAGGTTTCACTATGCTGCTCAGGTTGGTCTTGAACTCCTGACCTTGTGATCCACCCACCTTTGACTTCCAAAGTGCTGGGATTACAGGTATGGCCCACCACATCTGGCCGTGACATCTTTTTAATGTTGAACCTTTCTCGATAACACGCGCAGCGTGGCTTTCTTTGCATTCAAAGTATTTCATTGAACGATTTCTTCATATGGATTGTGTGTGTATATTTTCACGTTTATCTCTGAGAGTTTTGTTTTTCTGGGGTGTGCTGTTGCAAATGGGATGTTTTCTTCTTTTTTCTGCTTGTTTGTACATAGGAAAACTGTCTGAGGCCAGGCTTGGTGGCTCAGGCCTGTAATCCTAGCACTTTGGGAGACTGAGGCAGAAGGATTGTTTGAGCCCAGGAATTTGACACCAGCCTGGGCAGCATACTAAGCCCCTATTTCTTTTTTTTTTTTTTTTTTTTTTTGGAGACAGGATCTTGCTCTGTTGCCCAGGCTGGTGTGCAGTAGTGCAGTTCCGGCTCACTTCAACCTCCACCCCCCAGGTTCAAGCAATTCTCATGCTTCAGCCTCCTGAGTACCTGGTATGACAGGTGTATTTCACAACACCTGGCTAATTTTGTATTATTAGTAAATTCAGTGTTTTGCCATGTTGGCCAGGTTGGTATGGAACTCCTGGCCTCAAGCAATCTGCCTGCCTTGGTCTCCCAAAGTGCTGGGATTACAGGCATGAGCTGTGCTTGGCCCCATCTCTGTAGTTTAAAAATTAAGAGAAAGGAAGACTGTTTAGTAAGTTCCTTTTGTACTTAACTCCCGAGCAGAATCTGTCTGCCTCATGTTTTGGAGTAAATAGAACTATTTCACCTTCTGCCTTTTTCTTTAATGTCTCACTTTGCTTCTTGCCTAGTTGCATCAGCTAGGGCCTCCAAAATAATAGTGGCAACAGAGGGCATTCTTTTGTTCCAAAGGTTGATGGAAGCTTCTATTGCTTCCATCCCTTACAAATGATGCTGGGCTTTGGCTTGATGGGTGTGTGTCTGGGTATAATTTCCTTTCTTGTGTGTAATTTAAGGAAGTATCCCTCTTTCTAATTTGATAAAGTTCCTTTTATAAATTTTGTAGTAAATTTTGTCAAATGCCTTTTGAACATCTATGGTGATTATGATTTTCAACATTAATATAAATGAAATGAAAAGATGTTTTAATTTCGAGCCATCCTTTTCACACTGTACAAGTCTCACTTGATTTAGGTAAGTTTTTTTTAAGCCCCAGTGGGGTTTACTTGCTAATATTTTATTTTGGATTTTCATACATTGATTTTTATGTAAATGTCTTATCTTGTTTTGTTTTAGAGATAGGGCCTTGCTCTGATGCCCAGGCTGGAGTGCAGTGATGTGATCACAGTTTATTGTAATTTTAAACTCCTGGGCTCAAGTGATCCTCCCGCCTCAGCCTCCTGGGTAGCTGACACTACAGGCATGTGCCACCATGCCCGGCTAATTTTTAAATTTTTTGTAGAGACAGAGCTTTGCTCTGTTGTCTAGGCCGCAATTCAGTGTACATTGTAGATGTGAACATTTATTGGTCTTTCTGCTGGAATCATTCCCTTTCCCATCTGTTTGTCTTTAAATTCTGGGCATGCACACACACTCTACCCACACCTCCTAACTGCAAAATATTAATGTTGTCCAGCCTGCCTTGCGAAGGGAGAATTGTTTTTCCCTCTTTGTATCTCTGCTGGTGTCCAGTCCACTGCTGTGTTTTTGGTAAATACCTGACCCACAGAGTGTGGGAGGCAGGAAGGGAAGGCTTCTGCATTTCCTTTGTGGACCCGACATCATGGATCCATTAAGCATATTAGGAAACCAGCAGGTCAGGTGGCTGTACACTCTAGTTGCAGCTGACTCTGAATTGCTCGGGGCCCCCTGTATGCCAGTGATTTTCTTTTCTTTGTGATTTGTCTCTTCACTCATATGCCTAGGCTGAGTTCCCCAAAACAGTGGCTAGCACAGCACCTATAACGGTTGTGGGTGCATTCCTGATCTTGTGTGACCTGATTTACAGGGTATTTTGAACAGGAGCTACCTGTTATGGCTTGGGATATGGCTAAAGTTTACTTGACATTCTTGCATCAAGTAACTGGTAGAATATGTGGCATAAGGCTATTATTGCAAAAGCAGATGTGGTGGGGGGTGATTGAGCTTGGGCAGCCTTGGGAGGCAGACAGGCCCGCATCAGCACCGTCCTGGGCATTTGTAGGTTATATGACCTTGGGGGAATCCCCTCAACTCTCTTAGTCTTTGTTTCTTCCCTCATTAAGGAAGTCATCCATTTCTCATTGGACTATTGTAAGGCTTAAGATCAAACATCTTTCAAGGCACTTGGAGCAGTGCCTGGGCTCCAGGGTCTTTAGGCTGTAACTATAGCAAACATTCAGATCCCAGCCACCCTCCCTTCTCTTCCCTCCAGTGTGGGAATGTGGAGGACCAACCTTCTCGTTCCCATTTACCCTGGAGTTCTTCTAAACTTCATCTAGCACCTGCTGTGCACTAGGGATTCATGGGTGGGAGGCCAGGGACAGCCAAGTCTGGCATCTGGCCTTCAGCTTGCCTCAGTCCCTGTGGCTGACACCTGGCCCTTTGCTCTGGAATCTGGACCCTACAATCTCCTACCAAAGGCTCAGCCCAAAGAGGGCTCAAGGGCACCCCCTATCGTTGAGAAGATTCCATAGCTGCCCTTGTCTCCCCATCTCCTGGGTGGGTGATCAGCCCCAGCAATCCAGAGTCACACTCTTGGATTCTGCTAGCTTTATTCTTCAGTTGAAAACTCAAAGGAAA
This sequence comes from Callithrix jacchus, assembly GCF_049354715.1. Taxonomy (NCBI): domain Eukaryota; kingdom Metazoa; phylum Chordata; class Mammalia; order Primates; family Cebidae; genus Callithrix; species Callithrix jacchus. Next base: position 17,704,760 of record NC_133513.1, on the reverse strand, counting down.
AGGTTATGTTCCAAGGGAAAGTAAAAAAAAAAACTTTGAATGCTCTAGCCTGGGGGCCCGAGTTCACAGATGTCCCTACCAAAACAGAGGCCCTCCAAAGCATTCAGTCCCCGTGTGTCTACCCCAAAGACAGCAGCTCTCTATCGGGCTTCTGAAGAGCTATCAGTTCACCTCAAAGAACCTCCTGCCTCAGGAGACCCCTAGATCAGGCAGGGAAAGCCAGGACCAGGCAACTGAGAACCTGACTTTGTGTCCCTTCTGCACAGTCAGTGTTCTGAAGCAGTGGCTTCCCACATGGCTGTTGAATAAGTGAATAAATACCTTCGGCATGAACAGGAGCCGGGTGGAGCTCTGTCTGCAGGGCTGGGACTCTCTGGCCTTGCTGTCTCTTGGTTTACAGTGGAGGTGTGAAGGAAGGGGGAGAATTACCCAGACCAGTGGGAGAGTTTCATGTCCTCAGAAATATTTTGAGCACAATGGAAAACAGCTCTTCTTCCGTGCATTTGAAGCACATGTGGTTCTGAGTTTCCCGGCATTCCATGCTGGTTATTCTGTCCCAGCCAGGAATCTTGCCCTGGTCAAGGAGCTGGAATTAGAGTAGAAGGTGAAGGAGTTTGAAGTCTTTGGCAGCCTAGTGCTGGCTTAGATGACATCTTAAACTGTAAAGAAGAGAAGCGAAGTAAGGCCAGGCTATGGGCCCCAGAGGAGAGGGGCCCCTGCTGTTTCCTGAGATAAATTATGTTGGGGCCCCTATTACAGCTCCTGGCCCTCCTTATCAAAAGGACAACTCTCCATCCACTCCCACCCATCTTCCTATCCTCTTTCTGTAAGAGCAGCAGGCACGGGTCGATGAGTCACCTGCCAGGCCTTTGCAGGCAGTGGTATTAGGCCCAGCCTGCTGAGTTCCTAGGAAATGGAACAAGCGTCTATGGAGTGCTCACTCCATGTCATGCTCTGCCACCAGCACCCTGGAGGCAGAAGACCACGACATACTTCCCAGCTAAGGGGAGGGTGGAACCTTAGCACATGATGCATTGAGAGCTCGGGATGCACCCAACCCACAGTACAGGCTAAAGGGAACTCTCACTGTGTGGGTGGGATCTTCAGTACAGCTTGCAGTGGAGGCTGCTCTACTGTTTCCCCATCAAATGTGGTGGTCAAGGGCACAGAATGGACACTCAGAGATCCCAGGGTAAGGAAGCGCTCTTCTATCCCTCATCTGCTAGGAGAACTGTTTAAAAGATGGACTTTAATTTTTTTGAGATGGAGTCTTGCTCTGTCACCCAGGCTGGAGTGCAGTGGGTCTCTGCAACCTCTGGCTCCTGGGATCAAGCAATTCTGCCTCAGCCTCCTGAGCAGCTGAGATTAGATGCCTGCCACCACACCCAGCTAATTTTTGTATTTTTAATAGAGACAGGGTATGGTCAGGCTGGTCTCCAACTCTTAACCTCAAGTGATCCACTCACCTCAGCCTCCCAAAGTGCTGGGATTACAGGTGTGAGCCACCGCACCCTGCTTTTTATTTTTTTGAGATGGAGTCTTGCTCTGTTGCCCAGGCTGGAGTGCAGTGGCACAGTATCAGCTCACCGCAACCTCTGCCTGCTGGGTTCAAGTGATTCCCCTGCCTCAGCCTCCTGAGTAGCTGGGACTCTAGGCATGAGCCACCATGCCTGGCCAGGGAGTGCCCTTCTATCCCTCATCTGCTAAGAGCACTGTCTAAAAACTGGGCTTTAGTTGGCCTTTTCTGCCATCTCTTTCTACTACATTCTGGTTCTTTTTCAGTATGTCATTTTCATTAATTAGCAAATTAGCTGATTGGCTAAATTAATTACTAAAGTACAAATTTAGTAATTAGTAATTTTAATAATTTCTGGTTCCCTGCTGAAATCTGTAATATCTGCCTAATAAGCCTGCTATCTGAGTCCTGTGTGTCTGTGTCTATTATTGTCTGTCTGTGCTAGTTTTTACACTTAAAATTTTACCTCCCTAAGAGTGTTCTCTATAACTACTGTGTTCATAATCATATCATCATGCCCAGCATGGAGGTGCTCAATAAGTATACATTTCCAACGTCAAAAATTTTAAATGTGGTAAAACACAAAAATGTACCATAACCATTTTAAAGTACACACTTCAGTGTAAGTACATTCATATTTTTGTGCAGCCAAACTCTGGAACTCACTGAATCCTGCCAAACTGAAACTGTCCCCATTAAATAAGCCATGGCTGCTCTCTGCCAGCTCCTGGCCACCACCGCTCTACTTTCCGTCTGTGTGAATCTGATTACTCTAGGTCCTTCACATAAGTGGAATCATACAGTATTTCTTTTTTTGTGACTGGCTTATTTCACTTTGCATCATGTCCTCAAGGTTCATCCGTGTGCTAGCATGTGTCAGAATTTCCTTCCTTTTTAAGGCTGAATAATGTTTGACTATATGGAGAGAGCACATTTGTTTACTGTCAGTGGGCACTTGGGTTGCTGCTATCTTTCGGCCGATAGAAATAATGCTGTGCCGAGACCAGCTCAGCCGTGCAGACCCCAACTCACGCGGCGCTGAAGGAATTAAACACACACAGAGATAGAGAGCAAAAGGTGGGTTCAGAGTGGAGCACCAGGGGTCTCAGCATTTTCAGCTGAGAGTCCAGAGCAGACTCTGACCTATGTATTTATTCTTGACTTTCCAGTGCAAGTTTGACAAGTGGATGCTCTGTGTTCTTTCATTGGTTAAAGGTAAACTAACCAGGCAGCTAGTGTGTGTTTACTATAGGTTAAAGTCAAACTAGAAAGCGCTCTTTACGAGGGACCAAAGGAAAGGGTCAGGTATCCTGTGTTCAAAGAACTAATTCATCTGGCGTGAGGCATATTTACATTGGTGACTGTTGTATAATGTTTGGAGCAGTTTTCTGCTTTGGGGGCAGTTTTCCGCTTGGAGGGGCTATGTTTCCCTTGCCGCCGCTCTCAATAGGATTTCTCAGCAAACAATATGATTTCTCACACATGTCAAAATTTGCTCTCAACAACGCTGGTATGAACATCAGTGTATACATGCTTGAGGCCCTTTGAATCGTAGCGGGTACTACAATCCAGAAGTGGAAATGCTGGATTATATGGTAATTCTTTGTTTTGAGACACAGTCTTGCTCTGTCACCCAGGCTGGAATGCAGTGGTGCAATCTTGGCTCACTGCAACCTCTGCCTCCTGGGTTCAAGCAATTCTTATCCCTCAGCCTCCGGAGTAGCTGGGATTACAGAACTGCACTGCTACACCTGGCTCGTTTTTGTGTTTTTAGTAGAGATGGAGTTTTAGCATGTTGGCCAGGCTGGTATCGAACTCCTGGCCTCAAGTGATTCACCTGCCCCGGCCTCACAGAGTGCTGGGATTATAAGTGTCAGCCACTGCGCCTGGCCTATTTTTAACTTTTTGAATTGCTATACTGTTTTCCATAGCTGCAGCTCCATCTTAAACTCCCGGTAAGAGCACACAAGGGTTCCAACTGCTCAGCGTCCTCACTAACACTTGTTATTTTCTGTATTGATTACAGCCATCCTAATGAGTCTGAGGTGGCCTCTCCATATAGGTCTTCTTTTTTCTTTTTTTGAGGAGGAGTCTCGCTCTGTCACCCAGGCTAGAGTTCAGTGGTGTAATCTTGGCTCACTGAAACCTACGCTTCCCAGGTTCAAGTAATTCTTCTGTCTTAGCCTCCCGAGCATCTGGGACTTCAGGCACATGCCACCACACACAGCTAATTTTTCTATTTTTAGTAGAGATGCAATGTTACCATGTCGGCCAGGCTGGTCTCAAACTCCTGACCTCAAGTGATCTGCCCACCTTGGCCTTTCAGAGTGCTGGGATTACAGGCATGAGCCGCCATGCCCAGCCTCTCCCATGGTTTTGGTTTGTTTCCCTAATAATTAGTGATGGTGAGCATCTATTTATGTGCCAATTGGCCATTTGCATCTCTTATTTGGTGGACTTTCTATTCACGTCCTTTGCACATTTTTGAACTGCGTTAGTTGTGTTTTGTTGTTGGATTGTGAGATTGCTTTAATCTATTCTAGATGGGAACTCTTGCACATGTAATTTGCACATCTGTCCTGTCATTCTGTAGGTTGCCTTTTCACTCTGTTAATAGTATCCTTCGATGCAATCCAATTTGTCTACTTTTCCTTTTGTTGTTTGGGCCTTTGGTGACATATCTAAGAAATCATTGGCAAAGGAAGCTCTCCTTCTATGTTTTAAGAGTTGTCAGCTGGGAACCGTGGCTCACGCCTATAATCCCAGCACGTTGGGAGGCCGAAGCAGGTGAATCATGAGGTCAGGAGTTCAAGACCAGCCTGACCAAGATGCCCTGTCTCTACTAAAAATACGAAAATTAGCTAGGTGTGGTGGTGAGCGCCTCTAATCCCAGCTACTTGGCAGGCTGAGCCAGAGGTTGCAGTGAGCCAAGATCACGCCACTGCACTCCAGCCTGGACAGCAGAGCAAGACTCCATCTCAAAAAAACAAGAATTGTGTAGTTTTAGATCTTACACTTGGGTCTTTCATTCATTATTGAGGTTTTCTTTTCTTTTTTTTTTTAACATGATATAAGGCAAGGCTTTAGCTTCATTCTTTTGCCTGTGGATAGGTAATTTTCCCACACCATTTGTTGAAAGACTGTCCCTTCCCTGACTGAATAGTCTTGGCATCCTTATGAACTCAGTTGATGGTATGTGTAAGAGTTTCCTTCTGCACCCTGTTTCCATTCTACTGGTATCTGTATTCTTTACTGCCGTACCACACTTTTGACCACTGTAGTTTTTTTTTTTTTTTTTGAGACAGAGTCTTGCTCTGTCACCAGACTGGAGTGCAGTGGTGCAATCTCGGCTCACTGCCACCTCTGTCTCCTGGATTCAAGCAATTCTTCCGCCTCAGCCTCCCAAGCCTCCTGAATAGCTGGGACCACAGGCATGTGCCACCACACCTGGCTAATTTTGGTATTTTTAGTAGAGATGAGGTTTCATCATGTTGACCAGGATGGTCTCAATCTCTTGACCTCGTGATCTGCCCACCTCAGCTTCCCAAAGTGCTGGGATTACAGGCGTGAGCCACCATGCCCAGCCCACTGTAGCTTTTAATAATACATTTTGAAATTGAGAAGTAAGACTTCCAACTTCGTTATTTTTTTCAGGATTGCTTTGACCATTTGGGATCTCTTGAAATTGTATATAAACTTTATACAATTTATAAGGATGGATTTTTCTATAATTGAAGAAAAAATGTCACTGAGATTTTGAGAGCAATTAAACTAAACCTGTAGATCACTTTCAGTTGTATTGACATTTTAACGAAACTAAGCTGTATAATCCATAACTATGAGATGCCTTTAGATTTGTTACAGAACGGGTCTCTGGAACTCAAAATCCTGCCAGAGTCTTTGCCTCCTGGTTGAGTTTATTCCTGTTTTATTCTTTTGATGCTATTGTAAACTTTTTTTTTTTTTTTTTTTTTTTTTAAGGATAGTGTCTCACTATGTCACCCACGCTGGGGTACAGTGGCTATTCACAGGCATAATTATTATAAAAACTGACAGCACTGACCTCCCAGGCTCAAGCAATTCTCCTGCCTCAGCCTCCCAAGTAGCTGGGACTGTAGGCATCCACAACCAAGCCAGCAGGAACGGTTTTCTTCATTTCCTTCTTGGATTGTTGACTGTTAGTCTGTAGAAATGCAACTGACATCTGTATGTTGATTTCGTAATCCTGAAACTTGGACAAATTATTAGTTCTAACAGTTTATTTTGTGCAGTCTTCAGGATTTTCTACAAAGACGACCACATCGTTTGTTAACAGAAAATTTTACTTCTTCCTTTCCAATTTGGATGCATTTTCTTTTTCCATTCTTTCTTATTAGCTCTGGTTAGGATTTCCAGTATTAATGAAAGCAGGCATCACTATTTTATTCCTCATCTTGGAAAACTTTGTCTCTCATCATTGAGAATGATACTAGCTAGAGGTTGTTCATATGACCTTTAGTACATTGAGGTTGTTTCGATTTTTAGTCAGTATGTTTTTAATCATGAAAGGATATTAAACTTCATTAAATGCTTTTTCTGTACTAGTTGAAACAAATTGTCATGTGTTTTTTTCCTTCATTCTGTTAATGTGTTATCTTATATTGATGTTTATATAGTAACCACCTTTGCATTCCAGGGATAAATCTTACTTGATCATGTTGTATAATTCATCTGTGACACTGTGGAATTCTCATTCGTATTTTCTTGAGCACTTTTGCATCTGTATTGTGGGATAGTGGTGTGTTTTCTTCTGCTGCTTTGTCTGCCTTTGGTATGTCTCACAGAATGAGTTTGGAGGCATTCTTCCCTCAGGATTTTGGAAGACGATGGGCAGGATTGGGATTGGCTCTGTAGATGTTTGGTACAAGTCACCCATGAGGCCGTCTGTTCTTGTACTTTCTTGTCACGTTTTTGGTCACCAATTCATCTTCTATTTATTTCTGTTTTAACCTTTAGTATTTCCTTCCTTCTCCTAGCTTTGGGTTTAGGCTGTTGTTCTTTTTCGGATAATTTAAGGTACAAAGTTAGGATTGTGGTTTGAGAGCTTTTCCTTTTTCTTTTATTTGACAGAGGGTCTTGCCACTTGCTGAGTTAGTCTCAAACTCCTGGGTTCAAGCAATCTCCTGGCCTCAGCCTTCCAAGCAGCTGGGATTATAGAACAGTGTCACTATGCCTGGCTGCTGCTTTTTGTGTGTGTGTGTGTGTGTGTGAATGGGGGGAAATGGAGTCTAGCTGTGTCACCCAGGCTGGAGTGTAGTGGTACAATCTTAGCTCACTGCAACCTCCTCCTCATGGGTTCAAATGATTCTCCTGCCTCAGCCTCCCAAGTAGCTAAGATTACAGGTGCTTGCCACCATGCCTGGCTAATTTTTTAGTAGAGATAGGGTTTCCCCCATGTTAGCCGGGCTGGTCTTAAACTCCTGACATCAGGTTATCTGCCTGTCTCAGCCTCCCAGAGTGCTGGGATTACAGATGTGAATCACCTCCAGCCAGCATTTTTTTAATGTAAGGGTGTACAGCTATAAATTTCCCTCATAGTACTGCTTTTGCTGCATCCCATAAGATTTGATACATTGTTGTGTCTCAAAATACTTTCTAATTTTCCTTTTTTCTGTGATTGGTAGTTTTGTAGTATGTTGTTTAGTTCCCGTATTTGTGGATATTCTGGTTTTCCTTCTGCTATGATTTCAGTCATTTAAAATGTATTAAATCTTGCTTTGAGGCCTAATATGATTTTTCCCAGAGAACATTCCACATGTACTTTGAAGAATGTATATTCTGCTGCTGGGTGAACTCATCTGTGTATGTCTGGTAGGTCCAATTTGTCTATAGTATCGTTCAAGCCCTCTGTTTGCTTCTTGATCTTCTGTCTGGGTGTTATATCCATTATTGAAAGTGAGTTATTGGGCTGGGCGAGGTGACTCATGCCTGTAATGCCAGCACTTTGGGAGGCCAAGGCGTTGGATCACTTGAGGTCAGGAGTTTGAGATCGGCCTGGCCAACGTGGTGAATCCCTGTCTCTACTAAAAATAGCTGGGCATGGTGGCATATACCTGTAATCCCAGCTACTCTGAGACTGAGGCATGGGAATCACTTGAATTCAGGAGGTTGCGGCTGCACTCCAGCCTGGGAAACAGAGAGTCTGTCTCCAAAAAAAAAACAAAAACAAAAACTGAGGTGTTGAAATTTCCTACGGTTTTCATAGAACTGTTTCTCCTTTCGTCTGTCAGTGTTTGCTTCACACATTTAGGAGCTCTGAGGTGCGTTGCATGTACATTTCTAAGTGTTGCATCTTTTTGGTGAATTGACTATTATTATCTCTTATAACAGCTTTTGACCTTAAGTGTATTTAGTCTGATTAGTCTAGCTCCTCCTCCTCTTTTCAGTTACCATTTGCATGGAGTATCTTTTTTCATTCTTTCACTTTCAACCTCCTATGTGTCTCTTAGTCTTTTGATTGTATAAATAATTTGCATTTTTAAAGATTATCATCTGATGAAACTCACTAGCATGGTGGGTGACTGTGCCATGAGACCCACAGCCAAGGCCTAAGGTGAGCAGTTGCTCTGGGAGGACCCCAGCACATGATTTACAGGGCTTCCCCATGACACTCTGGATTGTTTTCTGCATGGCTTATGGTTTTCTCTCATTTCCTTCCTTCTGCCTGCCTTTGTGTTTGATTTTTTTGTGTGACACACTTAGAATCCCTTCTCGTTTCCTTTTGTGTACATTCTGTAGATATTTTCTTTGTAATTACCATAAGGATTATATAAAACATTCTGAAGTTATAGCAATTGATTTTAAACTAGTAAGTTCAATCACATACAAATACTCTACTCCTTGACAGTTCTGCCCTGTCCTATGTTGTTGATGTTACAAAGTATATCTTGCAGAGAGGGTCTCACTCTGTCACCCAGGCTGGAGTGCAGTGTGACTGTCATTGCTCATTGTAACCTGAAGCCCCTGGACTGAAGCGATGCTCAATAGCTGAAACTACAGGTACACGTCACCATGCCTAATTTTTTAAAAAATAAATTACTATTTAACATAGGCTTACAGTTACAAATCTCTTTTAACTCTAATAAAATAGTTAAAATTAGAGATATGGATCAAAATTCCTATAATACAGGTCTTTATATGTGTCTTCAAATGTCTATCTAGCATCGTTTTATTTTGACTTGAAAGACTCCCCTTAGCATTTCTGCAGGGCAGGTCCCAATGTAATGAACTATCTCAGCTTTTGTTTGTTTATCTTTGAATGTCTTAATTTCTTTGGTCAGGTGCTAGGTGGAAGGATCACATGAGGTCAGGAGTTAGAGACCAGCCTGGCCAACATGATGAAACCCCCCCACCCCGTATCTACTGAAAATGCAAAAGCATGCTGGCAGATGCCTATAATCCCAACTACTTGGGAGGCTGCATTACTGTGCTCCACCTTGGAGGACAGAGCAAGACCTTATCTCAAAACCAATAAAAAGTGCCTTAATATTCTTTTTTTCCTATGAGAGTTCATAAGATGCCTTTGTTTTGTAACTTACAACCACCTTTAAATTTGTCCTTCAAAAGTTAACTGTAATTGGTGACTGCTTTTCTTAAATACTTCACTGGTGTCCAAGAGAGGGGAAGAATTTAGCCCTTGACTTAAAATAAATAAACCCGGCCAGACACGGTGGCTCACACCTGTAATCCCACCACTTTGGGAGGCCAAGGCAGGCAGATCACGAGGTCCGACTTTTGAGACCATCCTGGCCAACATGGTGCAACCCCCGTCTCCACGAAAAACACAAAAAAATTAGCTGGACATGGTGGCACGTGCCTGTAATCCCAGCTCCTTAGGAGGGTGTGGCAGGAGAATTGATAGAACCGAGGAGGAGAAGGTTGCAGTGAGCTGAGATTGCTCCACTGCACTTCAGCCTGGGCAACAGAGCAAGACTCCATCTCAAAAAAATAAACCCCTGGTGGTACGTGCCTGTAATCCCAGCTACTCAGGAGGCTGAGGTTGCAGTGAGCCGAGATTGCGCCATTGCACTCCAGCCTGGGTGACGAGCGAAACTCCGTCTCAAAAATAAATAAATAAATAAATAAACCCCAAGAGGAAGGGAGAGGACCTTAACTGCAGATAATAGTCCATTGTTACCCTGTGGCTGTAAATCTTCTGAGTTTCCTGTCCTCCCATATGTTCTGTTAATCGCTGTAGTAGCTGACAGTTTTGTATTTACATGGTTAGAACAACAAGTGATTGACTTTGAATCCCAGATTCTCCAAGCTTCCTGTGGAGCCACACCACCTCCTGTCTTGGCACTTCATGAGTCCAGTGATGCTTCCCGAGAGGAGCTGGTTGGTAGACCATGACCTTGATTCCTGCCTCTAACCTCGCTTTTTTCTCAGCAGCCACCACCTTTTTGGTACTAGAACAGTGCTTTTTCTAGTACACTCAGCAGTGGATGCTGAGATCACAACCTGGCCATTTGGATGTTCAACTAATGCTTTATGCTGCGAAGTCCCTAGAACTCACCAACCCATGCCGGAACTCACTGCAGCTCAGGTGTGTAGCATTACCTTGTTTCTCTATGGCTGGGAAGGAAAACATTGTTCATGCATTTATTTCCCATTTTGTACTTTGGAGGTTTTGTTTTGTGAGACAAGGTCTCAGTCTGTAATGCAGCCAGGAGTGTAATCATGATTCACTGTAGCCTTGACTTCCCGGGTTCAAGCCATCTTGCCTCAGCCTCCCAAAGTGCTAGGAATACAAGCGTGAGCCACGGCACCTGGCCTGCTTTTGAGCTTTGAGTTCTTTGTGTATTATAGAGATGAGTCTCTGGAGATGAGTCCTTGGTCTGATAGGTGGTTTGTAAAGGTTTTTCCCAATCTGTAGCTTATCTTTCCATCTTCCAAATTGAGTCTTTCAGAGAGCAAAATGTGGTCTCCCTTGCAGATACTCTGCCGCTATAGCAGGAAAGCAGACACAGACAGTATGTAAATGAGCATGTGGATGTGTCCCTTGAATAAGTGTCCATTTGTGGTAGAGATCTCTAGACAGATCAGTGCTGAGAGGTTATTTCATTAAGTAATAGTTGAGCTGGGTATAAACTCTAACCTCATTCTTACTTTCTCTTACTCCACTGTCTTCTGTTGCTGCTGGTGGGAAAGCAATTGTCAACATGTTCCTCCTCCTTTCCACCCTCCTCAGTAGCTTTTAGTACCTGTTCTTTGTTTTGATGGGTCTCGGTATGGATGGATTTATTGTATTGGGGATCGTGCCTCCTGAATCTAAAGGGTCCTGTCTCTATTTTCATTTTGGAATTTTTCTTGAGATGGACTTATATTCTGTCACCAGGCTAGAGTACAGTGGCAAGATCTTGGTTCACTGCAACCTCCACTTCCTGGGTTCAAGCATTTCTCCTGCCTCAGCCTCCCGAGTAGTTGGGATTACAGGCGCATAAATCCATGCCTGGTTAATTTCTGTATTTTTAGTAGAGATGGGTTTTTACCATGTTGGCCAGGCTGGTCTCAAACTCCTGACCTTAGGTGATCCACTCCTCTTGGCCTCCCAAGTGCTGGGATTACAGGGATGAACCACCACCCCTGGCCTGGAATTTCTTTAAGACATGTTGAATCCTCTCATGTCATCTGCCCTTTGCCATATTTTCCAGTTGATGAATTTTCTCTTCTGCCGTTGAATTCGTTAAGTTTTAAATGTCTATGAATGGCAGTCACTAATTCTGGCATGTGTAGCTCTTAGAAGTCCAGTCCTCTTGTTGATACTGACTTCTGTGCCCATTCAGTGGGGCTTTGGCTGTGGCAATCATAAGCAGCACTGGCTGAAGAATCTCAGGTAGCTAGTGTTAGAACTGAATTAGAGGTCCGCCCTGGTAGTGGGGACAACCCCCACACATTTGCTCACAGAAGTCATCTTCTGTGTTGATGATTTTTGCGGTATGAGAGCAGAGGGAAAACAGGGGCTGGGCATTTTCCCTAAACAGTGGACGACATTCAAATCCCTAGTGAGGCTGGGCAGGGTAGCTCACGCCTGTCCCAGCACTTTGAGGAGGCCAAGGCAGGCGGATCACCAGAGGTCAGGAATTCATGACCAGCTTGGCCTACTCGGCAAAATACCATGTCTACAAAAAATACGTGCCTATATTTTTGGGAGACTGAGGCAGGACTATTGCTTGAACCTGGGAGGTGGAAGTTGCAGTGAGGTGAGATTGTACCACTACACTCCAGCCTAGGCAGATCATAAGAGATGTACTTGATTCACAGTTCTACAGGCTGTACAAGCACAGCTCCAGCATCTGCTTGGCTTCTGGTGAGGCCTTAGGAAGCTTAAGATCATGGCAGAAACAGGAGTGGGTGCAAAGAGAGAGGAGGGGCCAGGCTCTTTATAAACAAACTGCTCTCATGTGAGCTAATAGAGCAAGCTTATGCTTCAGCACACAGAGGGTGCTAAGCCATCCATGAGGGATGTACCCCCTCTAACAAGTGTGAGGTTTAGAGGGTATACACATCCAAGCTGTGTCAGGCTGTAAATGTTTTGTTTTGACTCTTAGCTCCTTGAATGACAATTATTTGTCCTCCCTGGCAAGAGAGAGAGATGGGCTTTCCCTTCGGCTGGAAGGCAGAGTGCCAGCTGGCTAGGGCAGCTTACCACACTGTGGAGGAGGGGCCAGGGGCACAAAGCTGTGGGCACACAGGTGGATGTAGGCGGCCACCAGAGTGCAGGCAGGCTGGAGCTCCCAGGTGCCACAGGGGTCCTGCACACACAGGCTGAGGAATGGTGCAGGGTCCACCTGAAATCAGGACCATCCAGTCACTGTCTTTAGCCTAGCCCCCTCCTCCATGCCACTCCCCAGGGTAGAGTGGGGAAAGGGCTTTCTGTGCCCCAGGGGCCAGGCTCACACTCACCACCCGGAAGCAGTTCCCCAAGCTGGATTGGGGGTCCTGGAAGAAGGCCAAGCAGGTGGGACTCTGTCCTGGGCAGGCCTGCTGAGTCTTCTCAGTGGCCCTGCAGTCACCATCCACCTGGTAGGACAGACATAAGACTCAGGCCTCCTGCTGGACCATGTGGCTCCCCCACATAAATTGGCCTTAGCAGACTTCCCCCAACCCTGGGCCTGCAAAGACCTCTGCAGAGCCAGCAGGGCGCCTTCCTCTCCTGGGACTCTGCAGCGAGCAGCCCTCAAGAGCCTCAGCCGGAGGCAGAAAGGGCAGGTACACCTGCTCACCTGCCAGGCCAGGCTGAGTTCCTCCAGGCTGTGGGCCACAGAGCCATCCAGCAACATCAGCTCATTGCCTGCTTCATTGTCGTTGGTGCCCAGAAGGCCAGCAGATATGCCTGTGGGGAGGAGGGAAGCTGAGGAGGTCCTGAGAACCCGTGATCCTCCCCCAGGGGAGCTGTATGCGAGACGAGCCTGAGTCACATGGAGGATTGGTAGAATCCAGCCACTTCCACCCTGGACTCAGGAGCCCAGGGTTTGGCTCCAAACCCTCATCAGGAGAGGAAGAGAAAGCACAGGGACTGAGGACAGTGTGTGTCCCTCCATCCCCTCCCCATGTCCTCAGCTTGAGTGGTGGAATCCAGGCCCGCCCCTCTGCAGGCTTCCCTGTGCCCCCACAGTACCTGCCCCTGCATGGCCCTACTGCTGTGCCCATGGGGCAGGGGGCTCCCAGGGAGGAGGGCAGCACAGCCCGGGCAGGACTCACACTCCCAGGGACCTGGCAGCAGGTGGCGTCTGAGCCAGAAGAACTCGGCCAGCATGTTGGCCCTTGACAGCTCTCGGAGCGGCCGCAGCAGCTTCTCCTCCACCAGGTAGCTGGTCACCCGGGCCATGTCCAGGGACTCATCCCCCCAAGGCAGCAGTGGCAACGTCACCACCACTGAGTAGTTCCTAGAGGAAACACACAGGACAAGTGGCTATGTCTGGCTGAGCCTTGCTTACTTTGGCTGCAGAGGGGGAGCTCTGCCATGGAGAGCATGGGGGTGCCTATCAGGGAGGGGCTGTCCTTGTTCTAGGAAATCCCATAATGATGTGGAGGACAGAGGCCTGCATGACAGTGGAGGTGAGGGGGTGAGGCTGGGACAAAAATAAGCTGCCCTGTTTTGAGGACACAGATGTCTGATGTCATGCCTGATCTGCCCCCTGGGTCTTGAGCAGCATGGGGCCTGTGTGTGGGGATGCCGAGAACAGGAGTAGGAAATTGTTTTGTTTTTTGAGAGAATCTCATTCTGTTTCCCAAGCTCGTATATAGGGGTACGATCTCGACTCACTGTGACCTCTGCCTCTGGGTTTAAGTGATTCTCCTGTTTCAGCCTCCAGAGTAGCTAGAACTACAGGCACTTGCTGCATGCCCCGCTAATTTTTGTATTTTTAGTAGAGTCAGGGTTTCACCATGTTGGCCAGGCTGGTCTCGAACTCCCGACCTCAGATGATCTGCCCAAAGTGCTGGGATTACAGGCATAAGCCACTGTGCCCATCAGGTCTAAGAAATTTCTACAGCTGAGGGGAGGACTGAAACTTTCTCAATATGTAGAGTAGGGTCAAGCCTGTGAGATCTGAGAGATCAGGGAGATCTCAGCTCACATGGGGGTGGAGTAGGAAGAGGAACATTGCACCTGCTGTTGTTGATGAGCCAGTGGAGGGGGTGCAGGGGCCCAGAGGCCCTACAGCTGGGGCAGGAAGCAGCCTCAATGCCCTCCCTGCCAGTTGAATCCATTTTTTGGCACCCCCACCAGATCCCACTCACCAGGTAGGCAAATAACCAGGCAGGTGATTCTTCCAAGCCAAAGCCCCGCCTTGGGAGCGCTTCCCTTCCTCAGCCTACATTCTGACCGCAAGGCGGCAGGAACAGGAACTTGTATTATATAGAGCCTTTTCCCCATGATGCAAGTCTAGTCCCTATTCTACAGCTGGGGAAATTGAGGCACACAGAACCGATGCAGACGAATTCCAGTTAGAGGCAGAGCCGCAGTCCAGACACTTTGCAAGGCCACCAGCATGGAAAAAGGGGCCTGCCCAGCTGCCTGGAACCCGGTTCCTGGTGGGCCTCATGCCTATGAGGGAAAAGGATACTGGGGCCCCAGGCCCCTGCTCTAGACTGGGTTCCCCACTTCTATCCACCACCCCCGTGTTCTCAACACGGGGACCAAAGGGGCCTTTTGAAATGCAAGGGTGATCACATCCTTCCTAGATCAGAGCAGAAGCCAGAGTCCTCCCCCTCACCCCCAGCCTTGGGACCTCCCAGTCCCTCCAGTTGCATCAACCCTGCCACCTTGCTATTCAAACAGGCCAGACATGGTGGCTCATGCCCGTAATCCCAGCACTGAGTCTCTGGAGCCCAGGATTCTGAGACCAGCCTGGCTAATACAGTGAAACCCCGTCTCTATTAAAAATACAAAAATTAGCCGGGTATGGTGGTGCATGCCTGTAATCCCAGGTACTTGAGAGTCTGAGGCAGCAGAATCACTTGAATTTGACAGGCAGAGGTTGCAGTGAGCTGAGCTCACACCACAGCACTCCAGCCTGGGTGACAGAGAACCAGGCTCCATCTCAAAAACAAACGGGCCAGGCACATCCCTCTCCCAGGCTTTTGTGCAGTGCTACCCCTACCTGGAGCTCTCTTCCAACACTGGCCCCGGGGCTCTTGCTCGAACTGTACCTTCTCCTCAAAGCTGGCCCTGGCCACACCATAGGATCCTCAGCCCACCATCTCACCAAGGTTCCTTCTCTAGCATTTGCCACCTAATGTATGGCTCAGTGGTGGTAAATGATGGGCAGTGGGCCACACCCAGCCTGTGGCCAGCTTCTGCATGGTCCGCAAGAAGGAAGGGCTTTTATGTGTTTAACAGTACAAAACAGGCCAGGAGTGGTGACTCATGCCTGTAATCCCAACACTTTGGAAAGCCAAGGGTGGTGCATTACCTAAGGTCAGGAGTTTGAGATGAGCCTCGAGTGGCAAAACCCTGTATCTACTAAAAGTGCAAAAAATTAGGTGCTGTTGTGTACACACCTGTAGTCCCAGCTCCTCGGAAAGCTGAGCCAGGAGAGTCACTTGAAATCAGGAGGCAGAGGTTGCAATGAGCTGAGATCACATCACTGCACTCCAGCCTCGGAGACAGAGCAAGACTCCATCCCAAAAGAAAGATGATTACAAAACAAAAGGAAAGAAGCAGGCCATGCTGCTCTGTCACAAGAGGGTGACTCTCAGGCTCTTTGCAGGGAGCGGTGCACACCCTGCTGTAGAGGGTGCTGAAGCTTCCTGAAGGCAGGGGTCTGCCTCGCCTACTGCGCTCCTCTGCAGCAGCTCCTAAACTCCTTCCTGCACTGGGACCATGCTCAGGAGGGCTCTATGGAGTGAGGAAGAAACCCCAGCTTCCTCTCCTGTGAAATGGTGAGTGAAGAAACCTCTGGGCAGGGTGGTCAGTAAGTCAGACCATGTCGAAGCATTCAGCATTCGACATGTGGCAGAAACGCCGGATGTGCCACTCCCAACCCTGTGTTACCTGGCTGCGAGGTCATACAGGTCCAGCAGGGGTTTGCAGAGCCTCTTCAGTGCCCGTGAGAATGTGGCCTCAGCCCAGGACAGCATCTGGTGGGCCACCTGGAGAGGGAGGGGACAGTGAGAGCTGTCTCGGTCATCCTCAACTGCCAACCACAACCTATCCTTGCTCTCACTCACCAGCTCCAGGGCGCCTTTCACGGCCCCCATGGCCAGCCTGATGAGCCTGGGACCCCCGTTGCCTGGCATTCCAGGTACCCAGGTCTGCAGCCACCACATGGCCTCCTCAGCCGGCTCCTGCCACACCTCCTCCAGGGGCTGCAGCATCACCTCCAGGTAGGCGTCCTTCAGTGTAGCCAGGGGCCCTGTAATGGGCAGCCACCACCCACCATGAGGCCTTTGGGCAGCTCAGAGGCCCAGCCCAGGCCTGGAGGAGATGGGGCCTGTTCCTGGAATTAAGATGGTGGGAGGAATGGGGGAAAAGAAATAGAGCAGCAGGCACCGGAGAGTGCAGACAATGTCACAGCAGGCCCGAGCCGCCTCTGCATGGCCTGCTCATATTTTGTCTGGGAACTTGGACTGGGGAGGGTTCCTACCACTCCTAGAAGTGATACAAGGCTCCCTGCACCTGAACTATTTGTACAAAGTGGTTTCTGCTGGACCCCTCCTTGCCTCCTAGGAGTCTGACAGTGTGCTCTGAGCCAAGCAGCACCTGCCAATGTGGCAGCCCCCACTAAACACCCTGAGTGACATAGTGCTGGGACAGCCAAGTGCATTCCATGTGAAGGCGCAGGGACTGGGAGAGGACACTGGGTGCTGGCCCTGGTTTCCCCTGGACTCCGCCCTGGGCCCCCTTCCCTGTGCCGACACTCCTGCCTCCTCTCACTGTAGTCAGTGACAGCCGTGAACAGCACAGTGTGCCGAGTCCTGGAGCACTCTTCCAAATTCACTGCCCTGTGGGTGGCCATGGGACTCTGACACAGCAGAGAGGATATGGAGGTGACATTCAACAGACAGTCAGAGGGATGCCCACTCTGGTGCTGGGCCGGCATTAGCCCCGGATAGTGGAGAGGCCAGAAGTTCCTAGTCCTGCCAGGAGGGCAGTCACTGTGAGTGTTTAAAGACAGCATGGCCACAGACACTCAAAAGCAGGCGGAAGACTGAAGAAACCGAGGCAGCAGGCATAAGGGATATTAGCTTGGAGACCTTGTAAGAATGAGACAGCAGCCCCCCCCCCCCAAAAAAAAAGGAGGTTGGCCAAAAAAGGAGGTTGGCTCACACCTGTAATCCCAGGTTTTTAGGAGACGGAGGCAGGCGGATCACGAGGTCAAGAGATCGAGACCATCCTGGCCAATATGGTGAAACCCCATCTCTACTAAAAATAGAAACATTAGCTGGGCATGGTGGCGTGCACCTGTAGTCCCAGCTACTTGGGAGGCTGAGACAGGAATCACTTCACCCTGGGAGGCAGAGGTTGCCGTGAGCCAAATTCGTGCCGCAACACTCCAGCTTGGGCAACAGACATTGTTTTAAAAAACAAAAAACCCAAGGCTGTAGGTCTGTAAGAAGTAAGGCGGGGGTCTCAACAGAGCTGGGCTGCAGGCCGGCAGGAAGGAAGGCCACTGTTCTGATTGACAGTACCATAGATCAATGTGAGAGCTTAGGGCCCCTGACTGGGTGTGGATTTCAGTGCAGGGTTGAGCCCTCCCTCCCACACTCACATTCCAGTTTGTTCTACAGCTGCTTCAGCCCCACCTGCAGCCGGTCCAGGTAAAGAGGCAGGTACTGTGTCAGTGCCTGCCTGGCCTGGCTGTGGCCCCACAAGGTGGTGACCACCCAACCACTCATCTGCACAGCCTCCAGCCCTGCCTGGGACAGCTGTAGGAGGAAGCCTCCCAGGCCATTCAGGGTGCCTCCCAGCTGTACCTGTGCAGGGAAGCCAAGGCAGAATTGGGGTGAGGTCCAGGGCAGAGAGAGCCCCAGACCCTCCTGCCCAGGGCAGAATGCCTTGCAAGTGGGGGCTACAAGCCAGGCCAGAGGGGGAGCTCTCCACCCAACCCTTCTCCTCTGTGCTACCCACCAGGTGCTGCAACCTTCTCAGAGAGGCACCAAAGCCTCGAACCTTCTCTTCCAGCTGGGCTTGCACCTGGGAGCCAACTGCTGCAATCCTGGACTGTGAGGACAGAGAATAGGCTGGGACTCCCTCGGGGCCACATAGGAATGAGATGGACAAACGGTCTCCATGCCAGCGACAGGTGCGGGCCTCACCCTGGGACTGTGTGCTCTGGTTTCTGGGCACAGATGGACCCCAAGGGCTCGGGTTTCCTGGCACTGTGGTCTCTGCCCAGAGAGAGAACGGTAACCGGTTCCCTGTGGCCCAGCCCAGGCCCCCTCACCTCCACATGGCCCAGCAGGTGCCCCTGGCAGCCGTGCGCAGCCAGCAGGAGGCTGTAGTTGGCAGCCTGCACGGTTAAGCAGCCCAGGGGCTGGAAGGGCTGCCTGCCATCCCGGAACAGGACCTCCACTTCCGCTGTCTGCCGGTCGGCACACGCCCGCAGCACCACATTCTCTTCTCTGTCCCCTGGAGCCAGAAGAGGACCTGCTGGGGCACCCTGATGTTTCCAGCTGCTTACTTCTCCACCACTTTCCATAGCTCCCTACTGCCACACACCAAGTCCCAAAGCTCTACAACGTAAGAACCTGGAGCTGCACCACCTCAACCTGCTGAGCCACCTGAAGCCCTCTTCTGTGCCCTTCCCAGCAACCTGACATGGCTGTCAGTGAGGGATGCCATGCAGTCCTGACAGTGCCCTGGTGTTTCTGCCAAGAGCCCAGGCTTTCCGAGTTTGCATGGGAACCACTGCAAAGGCCTAAGCAAGTTCACAGAGGCGTGGGTAACACGTGGCATAACACCCCACGCACTGAGCAGTTCACCTCAATCCCTGCAGGCGCCTAGCCTTGGGGGCATGGCAGGGACCAGGACCAGGACTGGGACCGGGACCAGGACCAGGACAGGTGAGTCTAGAATGGGGTGGGGGAGGGGCTCAGAGGCCCCAACAGAACACAAGCTTGGAGGAGGCCCTGCAGGGGAAGGAGCCTCAGCTACCCTGTATTCTGCTCCAGACACTGCAGCTACCAAGCTGTGTACCCTTCAGTAAGGGTGGCAGCCTCTGTGGGCCTCAGCTCCAAGGTCTGTAAAACATACAGAACAATGGTTCCCAAAACTCAGAAGGACTTAAAAGTCTGTGTCTGCACATGTGTCTGTTATGGGTTGAATTTTGTTCCTCACCTATGTTGAAGTCCTAACCCCCCATTCCCATGAACACGGTATCATTTGGAAATAGTTTTTTTGCAAATATCAAGATGGGGCCATAGTGGATGAAGGTAGGCCACACACCCAATGAATGCTGTCCCTAGGAGAAGGCCATGTGAAGACACCACTCAAGGCAAAAGGCCACCAGCTGGGACAGACGCAGAGACCGGCGTGATGCCACCACAAGCTAGAGGTGCTATGGAAGGATCTTCCCTAGGGCTTTCAGAGGGAAGGTGGCCCTGCTGAGAACTTGATTTTGCACTTCTGGCCTCTAGAACTGAGAACAGAGAATGTCTGTTGCATTAAGCCTTCCGGTTGGTGGCAATTTAATACAGTCGCCCTTGGAACTTAATGCAGGGTGCTTACTACACATGCAGAAGCACAATTGAACTCTGAGAAGATCCACGTTAGGAAGAAGATTCAGCCCAAGACTCCTGTGGAATTTCGCAGAGTACAGTGTGATCCTGCCAGCCAGGTGGGGGCAGGGGACAATCTGCAGACCACACAGAATTGGCCTCAGTCGCACCTGCCTCTGTGCAGCCTTAAAGAGTGCCTGACCTCCCTGAATCTGTCCCTTGTCTGTCCTGGGGCCACTGGGTTGTGGGGAGGATCAAAGAAGGCTGGGAAAGCCTCTGACCACTCCACCGACCCCAGAATGGAGCCAGTGAGAAGGCGCCAGAACAGCTGTCCCAAGTAAATTCAGGACAGGGAAGCAAGAGGACCAGTCACTTGATGAGGGTCCACCACAGGCTACTTCCCAGGCATCTGGTTCCATCAGGCATGGGGCTTACAGAGCTGGGAGCAGCAAAACGGGAAGTGGCCATCAGTCCCAGAGAAAAAGAACCTTGGAAGGAGAATCTCCTTTTTTTTTTTGGGAGACAGTGTTTCGCTCTTGTTACCCAGGCTGGGGTGCAATGGCGCGATCTCGGCTCACCACAGAGATCACGTTCAGTGCAATCTCGGCTGAACCTCCTGGGTTCAGGCAATTTTCCTGCCTCAGCCTCCTGAGTAGCTGGGATTACAGGCATGTGCCACCATGCCCAGCTAATTTTTTGTATTTTTAGTAGAGACAGGGTTTCACCATTGACCAGGATGGTCTCGATTTCTTGACCTCGTGATCCACCCGCCTCGGCCTCCCAAAGTGCTGGGATTACAGGCGTGAGCCACCGCGCCCGGCCTGGAGAATCTCCTTTGAAATGGCCACAGCTGCTGAACTATCAACCCACACACGCCATCTTCATCCAGCTCTAGATGCCAGGAAGGGAGGGAATTCCCTTCTCACAGGTACCTACTATGTGCAGATGTTATACAAATGTCTGTTTTCCTCCTAAGGATTCTGCAAGGGAGATGTTAGATGTTCCCATTTGACAGGGGGGAAAACAGGCTCGGCAAAGGAAAGTCACGAGGTCAAGTTCACCCAGCCAGGGAGACAGAGGAGGCAGATGGAAACACCAAGAGAGCACCTGCTGTGTCACGTCCCTTGGCTATGCAGGCAGTGGGAACTGCTATCCAGACCCCAAAAACTAACCCATGAATCAACTGATCCAAGATGAGGAAACAGATGTTCAGAAAGGTTCCTTGCTGGGATCGCCTGGCAAGGTCAAGGTAAAGTAGGCATTGGAGGCCCTCTCTGCCCCCTCCTACTTCCCAGGGCTGCTGGGAGGCAGAAAGGAGAGATGGGGCCAATAGTGGCTGATGACAGCAAATACATACATAGTGGCTGTTTTTTTATCAGGCACTGTTCTAAGTGATCTATGCCTATGAACATATGTAATCTTTGCAATATTAACTCCATGGGAGATAGGGCCAGTGCAATTATTATACCTATTTTACAAGGGAGGAAACTCAGGTGCCAGGAGGCAGCTGGGCTGAGATTCAAACTTGGGCAGCCCAGGTGCCTCCTCTCCATTATAGGAAGGGCTGGGTATTGAGCAGGTGGAGGAGCTGCTTTGTCTTGGTGCCAGGGCCTCGCCTGGGGTTCAGCAGGTGTTCCCCTGCACCCAGAGGGCTAGTCCCATCCAAGGTGCTAGTCTGCAGTTCCTCAAGTGGCCACTAGATGGCAGGGCCGCCCAGGCAATGAGGACCTGCTGGCTAGGGAGGAGCGGGAGGGAAGTCAGCGCATCTTCCCCAGGGACTGTCAGCCGGGTCCTGGCCACCTACCTCCAGCTCCCCGGAGAAATCAGGCGAATGAGGCCTGCTGTGGTTTCGGAGGGTCAGGCTGAGGTGCAAGCCGTGGTCTGGGGCTGGGATGCGGCCCACCTGGCAGCAGGAATGCAGCAGGAGCTCACCCCGGCCCAGGATGTGCTACCCGGAGACCAAGAGGGTCTGGGATGAAAGAGTCTGGGTGTCAGGCAGGCACGGGATTGGGAGGGGCGATAAGAGCTGCTTCTCCTCCCCATCCCCTCTACCGGGAATACAGCAGCAGCTGTCACTTCCCAGCCTCCACACCTGCCCCTGTGCCAGCTAACCTCTAAGAAACACAAGTCAAGGCCGGTCACAATGGCTCACACCTGTAATCCCAGCACTTTGGGAGGCTGAGGTGGGTGGATCACGAGGTCAGGAGTTCAAGACCAGCCTAACCAAGATGGTGAAACCCCGTCTCTACTAAAAATACAAAAATTAACCAGGCATAGTGGCACTTGCCTATAATCCCAGCTACTGGGAAGGAGACTGAGGCAGGAGAATCGCTTGAACCTAGGAGGCGGAGGTTGCAGTGAGCTGTGATCGTGCCACTGCACTCCAGCCTGGGTGACAGAGCAAGAACCTTTGTCTCAGGAAGAATTAAAAAAAAAAACTCTAATCAAACATTGTACCCTGCACTTAAAAGAAGCCAGGCTCTGGCACGGCCTGTGGACTGCTTCCTCTTCCCAACCTCACCTCCCTCGCTCCCTCCGTAAGGGCTGTCCTCCGCAAGGGTGGTCCTCAAGGCAAAGCCCTGCCTCAGGCCCCTTCCCTCTGCAGGGCTCACCAGCGAGGCCCCTTTTCCAACACCCTGCCCCCTCCCTACACAGCATTTACCACGCCTTGACCAGAGACCTAGCAGCTCTAGTTTGGTCTGTTTCCCTGGCCCCACTGCGATGCCCCACCCAGGAGCCTGTCGCCCAGGCTGTCTCTCACTACCCAGTCCCTGCACCTAGAGCACAGCCTGGCATAGGTGAAACACACATGTTTTCTGAATGAACAGAGGAATAGATAAGGGGTGGGAAACGATGGTTCAGGCCGGAATCTGGCTCACTGCCAACTCTTGTAAATACTTTTACTGGAATACAGCCATATGCATTCACTTACATATCTATAGCTGCTTTCACAAGACAGTGGTGGAGTTGGTAGTTGAAATAGACACTGGATGGTTCATAAAGCCTAAAATATTTACTATCTGTCCCTTTACAGAAGACTGTGGGTCCCTGGGGTGGATGGATGATGATAGATGGTAGATGATGATGGTGGGTGGATGGATAGATGGATGGTAGATGGATGATTATGGATGGATGGTGCAGGGATGCAAGGGAGTGAGGGTGGGAGGGCAGAAACAGGGCAATGGATGGAAGATGGGAAGGAGGAAGGAAGGATGGGTGAATGGATGGGTGGGTGGATAAAAGACCCAGTCAACCAGCTACCAACCCCGGGAGGGGAAAGGGGTTGAGGAAAAGGTCCCAACAGCTCTTCTGAGGCAGTCATGACAACAGCAACTCTAACTTCTGTGCCAGGCACCAAGGCTGAGCATTCCTGCATCACATTTCTCTCAAATCTCACCATCACCCTACATCCCAGAACCTGCTGCTGCCATTCCTCAGATGAAACACTGGAAGCTCAGAGAGGAGATGTGCCCTGCCTAGTCACCCAGCAGGCAAATGGCAGAGCCACCATGCTGGCGTCTGGCTGCCTTGCTCACACCCCTGCCTTCTGCAGGTACCACCCTCTGTACTGCCCCATCACCATGGGCCCCTGGTCTCCGGCTGCCCCTTTCCCTAGGGCACACTCACCCTGGGCAGGTCGCAGAGCCCCAGGTGGAGGGAGTGCCGCAGCCAGTGTGCATAGTCAGTCTGTACTTCTCCCTGGAAGCTCTGCCGGACACAAGAGGCCCCAGGGACATGCTCCAGCATGGCCTCCATGATGATCTTGTCCGGCTGAGATGGCCAATGCCTCTGGAATGAGAGGGCCCATGAGTCAAGGGCGCAAAATGTAAGAATTCCTATGGCCAGCTGCAGGTGGAGACCCTCACCTAGCAAGAACACGTGCCAGGAATCCACCATTAGAGCCCTCAACAGCCACAGCACCCCCTTACATGGGGTGGCAGGATTTTTTCTTTTTTTTTTTTTTTTTTTTTTTTTGAGACAGAGTCTTGATCTGTAGCCCAAGCTGGAGTGCAGTGGCACGATCTTGGCTCACTGCAACCTCCACCTCCCAGGTGCAAGTGATTCTACCTCAGCCTCCCCTATAGCTGGGACTACAGGTGTACATCACCATGCCCAGCTAATTTTTTTGTATTCTTAGTAGAGACACCGTTTCACCATGTTGGCCAGGCTGCTCTCAACCTCCTGACCAGGTGATTGCCCCACCTCAACCTCCCAAAGTGTTGGGATTACAGGCGTGGGCCACTGCACCCTGCCCATGGCAGGATTTCTACTGGGAGCACATAGGGGGCTGGGCCTAAGAGCCCCAGGAACCCAGGTGGGAGGCCCAGAGGAGGAAGGGGGCTTCCAGGGCCAGTTCTCCATGGGTGCGTTCCTCCCCCAGGCTCTGCAGAACAGTGCTTGGCCCCATGAGGAGCCCATCAGGCAGTGATGCTGGAGGAGACCTGGTCCCTGATGCCTCCGGGAACCTGAGCTCCTGCTCTCCCTCTGCCCGCTCCTGAAAAGCCCACTAGCACCCCACCTCCTTCCCCATCTGTTTCCATCATCTCATGCTGGAAACACATGCTTTTCTTGTCTTCCAGAGCCCTCACCACATTCCCAGGTAGGGAGTATTGTGCCCATTTCACAGGTGAGAAAACCAAGGCGCACAGCAGAGAAGTGAGTCTCCCAGGATCCCACAAGCACTGAACTCAAGACCACAGAGTCCCAGAGCGGGACACTCCTGCAGTAGGTGGAACCGCCTAGGGGTTCCCAGCCCGGACGCTGCTACCCAGGCCTCACCTTGTATGTCAAGTTCTGCCGCATGCGCTGCTGGACCCAGGACAGGTCAAGCTGTTCGATGAACATGTCTTGGGTCTGTGTTATGACGCCACAGGCCCGGATGGGGTCCAGGCCCAAGGTTTCCTGGAGCTGATAAGGGAAGAGAACAGGGTACGTGACCTGGGGAGGAGGGGCAGCCGAGAAGCCTGGAGCAAAGGGGAGCCCCACACTGCGCACAGTGGCCGGACCCCGCATACCTGCCCTGGGGAGGAAGCCAAGCAGCCGTCCCAGGTGGTGCTGTGTGCTGAGAACCTGTTGGCTCAGGCAAGCTGCAGGGTCACAGGCTGTCCTCCGTTCCAGGTGAGTTGCACCTGCATTGAGGTCGGAGGGCAGTGATGGGGTAAGGGGGAGACTCGGGAGAAGAGAGGCTAACGGCACCCCCACACCCCATCTCTGTTGGGAAATGAGAGGCTAGGGAGGATGGAGAAGCTGGTACCTAACCCGTCTCCCTGCCGCCCCACCCCCCCTCCCTGCCCATATCCCTGTAGAGGAATTAGGATGGAGGGTGGAGAGATTGCCCTCCCCCTCATCTCTGGAAGAGCCCGGAGCCATTCCCAGGCTGCAGACCGAAAGCATCTGGAGTAAAAAAAAAAAAAAAAAAAACCGCCTCATCCCCAACATTTAGACTCAGCAGTTCCAAAAGCAGGAAGCAATCGCGCTCCTCAGTGCGGCCTCCAGGGCCAGCAGGATCTGTCCCGGCCCATCTGACCTCATCGCCAGGTCACCCGCCCTGCCAAGCATTCTGCCCCTGTCTTATTCCCCTTCCAGCTCTCCCCGAAGCACCTGGCTCCTTCCCACCACAGGGGCCTCCTGCGTGCTGCTTCCCCACCTTCTTGCAAGCCTGGTCCTTCCCATTTCAGGGCTGCCTCCCCCACAAGGCCCTCACTGACCACCCACCTACAGTAGCGCCCCACCCGCCTACCCAGTTACTCTCAATCTTATATACTCTTTACTACTTTTTTTTTTTTTTTAATCTGAGATGGAGTCTTGCTCTGTCGTCCAGGCTGGAGTGCAGTGGCATGATCTTGGCTCACTGCAACCTCTGCCTCCCGGGCTCAAGCGATTTTCCTGCCTCAGCCTCCCGCGTAGCTGTGACTGCAGGTGTGTACCACCATGCCCAGCTAATTCTTTGTATTTTTAGTAGACAGGGTTTTCCCATGTTGGCCAGGCTGGTCTCAAACTCCTGACCTCAAGTGATCTGCCTGCCTCCACCTCCCACAGTGCTGGGGTTACAGGCATGAGCCCGGCCCATCTTTACTGCTTTATGGTGCTTATTGCACCTTCTGATTTTTAAATTCGTTCCTCGGCTTAAATTCTGGACAGCGTCTCTTGTGTGCACACGGCTGGCCTATTGTCCTCCTTTTCACAGATGGAAAAGCTGAAGACTCAGAGGCAATGGGAGATGCCAGAGGCCACCCAGCCAGACGGGGCACCCAGCTGCTCACTCAGTCCCCAAAGCTACCACTGAACAGGCAACTATAAATGACTAATTGGAGATGCCTGGACCTGCTTCCCACATTAAAATGTGAGCTGTCCACAAACACTGCCTGGTATACAGTAGGTGCTTAATGAGGTATTGGTAAAGGAACAACTGAATGAAGGACTGAGGACATCCCAGCCTTCAGGGAGCTGTGATTCTGGAGAAGTCCTTGTCACTGATGAACATGGTCTCCTCCTACCCGACGGGCCCAACCCCCCAGGCTCAGCCACGTGCCTCCCAGCTCCCGCCCCCGCCAAGGATGCCTGGGACATTTCCACTCACCTGCTGGCTCTGCCTGCCATCCCTGCTCTCAGCAAGGCCACTGGCCTCGGCTTGCTGCCAGGAGACATTGAACAGGTGAGCCAGGGCCAGGCGGGCAGCCAGCTCATTCTTCCCCAGCCATAGGGAGGAGGAGACCAGCACCTGGGGAGGGGGACAGACTTAGCCAGGGGCCTTACCCACACAGGCCGCACCTCCCTCCCACCTGCACAGACCACCTTCTCCATCAGGGTCAAGGCTGCAAGGGCAGGTGGCATTGAGCACAAACTCGGCCCTGTGCAAGGCCCCGAGAGATCAGCCCATTTCTCAGAGGAGGACACCGAGGCTTGGAGAGGAGTGGATGGAGCGAGTACAAGACAGAGATGAAACGAGGTCGCCCTCCTCTCCCACTGTCTTCCCCTAGCTCTGTGGCTCTGGGCAGGTCATGGCGCCTCTAAGTCCTTCAATTTCGTCATCTGAACACGGGGCTATTAAGCACTGAGCAGATGGGAGGCAGAGGTGTGGGTTGACACACAGCACCTGTCACGGGATAAGCATTCAGGGCCTGTCAGCCACTGGCACTGCCGTGCCTGTCAAGGTGTCGTGGGGACCCAGGTCTCCTGCCGCCCTTCCAATGAGACTGTGGGACATGGTGTAGCCTTGTCAGCCCCAGGTAAGGCTCATCAGGCAGAAAAGGGCCCCAAGGACCCCACTCAGCCTGCAGGGTGGAGTTGAGCTCTGCCCCAGGGTCACCTTCCAGCCCTGACACCTACCTGGTCCCTGCCATCCCAGCTGACAACCAGGCCGTCCCGGTGGCTGCCTCCCGAATGCTCTGAGGACAGGCGGAGGCTGCAGTGTCGAGGCAGGGGGAGGGGCATCGGGTGGGTGAGCTCCACTGGGCAGGGGAGGACACACACAAAGGGTAGGCCATGTGAGCTGAGGTCAGCAGCTCCAGCCCCAGGGGGGTTCAGGGGACTCTAAGCGGCAGCCACTGCCAGCTCAAACCGGTGGCCATTCGGGGCCACACACCCAGATAATTTTCACAAAATTCGGAAGCTATGCATTCACTTTGTCACCATTAGCACTTGACACCCTGCAGTGTCCCTGTGGGAGTCCCCATTACAAGGAGACTTCAAGGCTCCTCCAGGAGGTGACATCTACCTCCCCAACCCTCGGACCTGGGCTGGCCTCGTGATGTGCTAATAGAATTTGGTGAAGTGACCGAGCGCCAGTTATAAGCCCAGGCCTTAAGAGGCCTCACCACGCTTCCTCCCTTGAACCCCTTCCCAGCCACGTGTGAACAAACCCTGCTTGCCTGTGGGCTGGTGCCACCTGGGGTTGGAGGGAGCTTGGTTTCAGCTCAGGATATCTGAGCGCAGCTGACAGCCAGCCTCTGAGCAGGTCAGAGAGCCCAGGCAAGGCCAGCAGAGCTGCCTGCTCACCCTACAGACCTTGAACATGTGGAAGACCAGAAAAGCTGCCAGGTAACCACAGCCTTGTGAGCAAGGACCAATGCTTGCTTTATGCCGCTGAGTTTCGGAGCAGTTTGTTACCACCTTGAATCAAGAGCTAATGGGTGCAGTCCCAACCCCCAGCAACCTGCATTGCTCTCGGGGGCCGCACATGCATGGGTGACCTGCGCCCCCTCAGAATCCACATGCCCCCATGCCGCCCAGTCCTATGCTCTCCTTCCATCTCGGGGTATGACAGGTGGCACCCGATAGCTGAGTCCTCGCAACAGTCTCCACACCTTTGTGGGTCTTCTTCCTTTGTCCCCCAAGTGAGTCAAGCTGCCCTGACCTCCTGCTTCACTTGACCTCACCTCCTGAGGCCCCTGCACAGTCCTGCTTTCCCAAACCCCTACAGCAGGAGGCTGCCTGGGGGCCCTTTGCTGTGGTGAGCTCAGCTCTGTACAAAGGGCACCCACCTGTTCAGATGGGCCGCAGGGAGCTGTGCTCAGAGACACTGGCACCGGCTGGTTCTCAGGGCATCACCCAGTCCCTGGTTCTGGGGAGGCTGACCACAGGCAGGGATGGAAGCCTTTCCCCTGCCGCCCACTGACCCACCACCTGCAACACTGCGACCACAGTGTGGGGCTGCAGGCTGTGAGGCTCACCAAGGGTGGCACAAATACACACGCATGCATGTACGTGCATATATACACGCATGCTCACATAAGGCATGCACACACATATATGTGCACGTGCACATACAGGCATGTGCACACAGGTGCACATACAGGCATGCACACACATAAATGCACACTGCCTTGGCCTGTTAAGGACCTGCTCATTTCCTCTGCCTTCCAGTGCACACAACTGGCAAACCTGATGCTGGGAGGATTCCATCAGGCCACCTGGTAAGCCATGCCCCGGGCTGGTGTCTGCACTCTGTCTCACACCTGGTGGGTCCGGGGTCAGGCTCTTATCTGTGCCCAGGGGGTTTCTCACACAGAAACTGACAGTCTGCATGGCTGCACCGGCCAAAAATGACAGCCCCTTTCAGGGATGCCTGTTCCTGGAGGACCTCGGGGCTCACCACTGCTGTCAGGGCTACATTGGCATGCACCTCCCCTGCCACCAGAACTGCCCAGGGATGCCACCCCTCCCACACTGCGGCCCCTTCTCCCTGCCTAGTAGCACTCAGGAAAAGCCCTAGCTCCTCTCTGTGGGCGGAGACCCTGTGTGCCCTGGGTCCCCTAGCCCTCCTGCCTAACCTCCTCCCTTCTCCCCACTCCAGCCACCCTGGCCTCCCTGATGCTGCTCCACACGCAATGCTCATTTCCACCCGGGGCTTCCGCCTGAAGTGCCTCTGCTCAGATCTGCACCTCAGCCAGCTGCTTCTTACCCCTCAGATCTCAGCTCGGAAGTCACCTCCTCCAAGAGGCCTTACTGGACCACCCCACCTCAAGGAGCTCCACACTCCACAGGCCTGCTTGCTCTCAGTCTTTCCCACATGTGGAAATTGACATGTTAGATGTTATTTTGCTTATGTGTGTCTTGTTGCTCAATGTCTGTCTCCCCGAAGGGCGACACCTGGGCCATCTTGCTTCCCGATGGATCCCTAGAGCCTAGAATCATGCCTGGGATCAGCAGGTGCTCAGTGATGGCTTTTTTTTTTTTTTTTTTTTGAGACCAAGTCTCACTCTGTTGCCCAGGTTGAAGTGGAATGGTGCGATCTCGGCTCACTGCAACCTCTGTCTCCCTGGTTCAATCAATTCTCCTGCCTCAGCCTCCCAAGTAGCTGGGATTACAGGTGCCCACCACCACACCCAGCTAACTTTTTGTATTTTTAGTAGAGATGGGGTTTCACCATGTTGACCAGGGTGGTCTCGAACTCCTGACCTCAGATGATCCACCCACCTTGGACTCCCAAATTGCTGGGATTACAGGCATGAGCCATGGTGCCCAGCCAGGGATGATTTCTTGAGTGACTGGGTCACTGCTGCCCACATCCCCTCACACACTCACCCTGCAGGCTGAGGTTCCTGAAAGGCCTGGAGAGGCTCACAGTGAGGGCCAACTTCTGACCATCCCACAGTACCACGTGGGCAGGACACGGGTCCCATGAGCTCACTTGTATGTGGTCTGCAGGACCAGCTCCCTGGGAAGGGCACTGAGCTGGAAGAGAATGATGGCGTCACAGGGGAACCTGACCCACTCTTCTTCCTGGGATGGGAAAGGAGAGAAGCTTGCAGAGGAGGAGAAAGGGAGTGTTTGTGGATCATTTATAGTTTTCTGCATGGTGACATACGTCAGGGAAATCAAAAAGCCAAATGCTTCCTAAGGATGAGCTGATAACAAAGGAGGGAAGTGGGTGAAGGAAGGGACTCTGGCCAACTGGAGACAGCACAGAACAGCCACCTCTTACCTCCGTGGCCAAGCTGTGTGGCTCTGGGCAAGTTTTCAACCTCTCTGAGCCTCACTTTCCTAGACAATGAAGGCAAGAAAATGTCAAGCTCTGCAAGATAATACAAACGGTGCACTCAGCCCAGGGCTAGATTGTGGAGAGGAGCTTGTAGGAGCCACGCCGTTGGCACTGGGATTTCTCAATCATGCAGTGAGTGGGGTTTATGCTCCCAAGCCAGTGCTGAGCGCCTGTGTACAAAGATAGCCAAGATCCTAGTCCTGGCCCTTACGGGGCTTCCAGGCTGACAGGGAGATAGTCACAGGACAGGAAATGATGGGACAAGAATCATCACAAGAGGCATTCAAGGGAGAAAGGAATGCAGAGAAGCAAGCTTGGGGAGGAGGCAGAGAAGAGCATTCCAGGCAGATGGAACAGCCTTTGCAAAGGCTCAGAGAGGGTCGCTTTCTCTGCTGTAGGTACAACAGTCCGAGGGTCACTTGAGGGCACTGCTGGGAGACTGCTGGAGTGGGGTAGGAAGTTTGATCTTTCTTTTTTTTTTTTGAGATGGAGTCTTGCTGTCATGCCCAGGCTGAAGTGCAATAGTGCAATCTTGGCTCACAACAACCTCCGCCTCCCGGGTTCAAGCGAATCTTCTGCCTCAGCCTCCTGAATAGCTGGGACTACAGGCATGTGCCACCACACCTGGCTAATTTTTGTATTTTTAATAGAGACAGGGTTTCACCATAAGATGGTCTCGATCTCTTGATCTTGTGATCCTCCTGCTTCAGCCTCCGAAAGTGCTGGGATTACAAGCATGAGCCACCACACCTGGCCTTCCCCTAGATTTTCAAATGGCTGCACTTATCATCCAAGGCTAGCTCAAGTGCCACCTCCTCAGTGGAGCCTTCCGTGGCCACCTAATCTAAATACACTCCCTGTTCACTCAGTCACGTCAGTACATGTTCTCCAGCTCTTACTACTATCTGGCATATTTGTGTGATTTGGGGTAATCTCTCCCACTACAGTAGACACTTGATGAGAGGAAGGATTGATCAGTTCTGTTTTAGGTCACACCCCACCTTCTGAAATAGTGCCTGGCACCTAGCAGATGCTCAATAAATCATGCAAAAGGAGGAAGGGGTGGATAAAGACATCAGCTGATTATCTACTCCAGCAAATTCTGGTCATTTCACAGCCTTGTCTGCCCTTCCTCCCAGGAACCAGGACATTAGGACAATTTCTCTTTTCTGCAAGGGCTGCCCCAGGAGCGACCCCCCCCACATACACACACCCCAGCATGCCCTGGACCTGGGCCATCCTCCACACACCTGCAGGAAGGAATGTTCCAGCTTCATGAAGTTGGCAAGACTCACTTTAGCAGCTACCAGCTGGGTGCTGATGTGAAAATGATGCTCCTCCACGCCCAAGGCAAACGTGCTCTGAACCTCACCTCTGGAGTAGTGTAGCTGGGTCAGGGAAGAAAACCACACACACAATAGATCTCATCAGGGCTCTGATGGAACATTTAAGCAGATGCTGGCTTTAAGCCGTGAGCTCTGCCTCCGAAAGGCCCAGGCCCAGGAGACCCACAGCTTCCGTGGCTGGAGGAACTTTGGTGAAGCAAGGGTTTGGAACCTCCGTTTAGGCCATCAAATGTGGCCATAGCAACTATCTTCTCAGGCCCTCTCTGCTGTAACACTGACTTGAAAATATCTACCAGCCTGGCACCAGCAGGCAAGAACTCTAGTTGCAGTTCTGTTGCAGACAGCAGGGGGCAGTCTAGCAGAAAGGACAATGCTTGGGCTTGTGCCAGCATCAAACACACAGAACTCCAAGTGTGGATCCACCACGGAGAGGCGAATAATCTCCAGTTAGTTCCTTAACCACCGGAGCCTCAGCCTTCTAATCCAAAACACAGGGATAAGGACACCGATTTCATTACGGGTTGCGGCATGTTTGTGTGATTCTGGGTAATCTCCCCCACTACAGTACACACTTGATGAGAAGGATTGATCAGTTCCGTTTTAGGTCACACCCCACCTTCAAAATAGCGCCTGTGAAAATTGTATGAAATAATGTGCTAACTACCAGGTTGGCTGAACAGCAGAATCGCTGGGGGAAACTTACTAAAAATATAGATTCTGGGCTTCCACTTAAAACCTACAAAAACAGAGTCTCTGAGAAGAGGTTCAAGGGCTGGTACCTTTTTTTTTTGAGATGGAGTCTCTCTCTCTGTCACCCAGGCTAGAGTGCAGTGGTGTGATCTTGGCTCAATGCAACTTCTGCCTCCCGGGTTCAAGTGATTCTCCTGCCTCAGCTTCTTGAGTGGCTAAAATTACAGATGTGTGCCACCATGCCCGGCTAATTTTTGTATTTTTAGTAGAGACGGGGGTTTTGCCATGTTGGCCAGGCTGGTCTCGAACTCCTGACCTCAGGTGCTCTGCCCACCCCAGCCTCCCAAAGTACTGGGATTATAGGCTCCAGCCACATCTGGCCAAGAGCTGGTACTTTTAATGAGCTCACCAGAGATGGGTAATTACATTAGTGATACCCCTGTCAAAAATCTTCAACCTGAATCTGGTCTTCAGCAAACAATCTGACAAAGCCACATTAGGAGAATGTTTTCCAAAATAACTTCCTGAACACTTCAAAATTGTCAATGCAGGATTTTTTTTTTTTTTTTTTTTTTTTTTGAGACAGTGACAGGGTCTGCTCTGTCATCCAGGCTGGAGTGTGCAGTGGTGTGAACACAGCTCACTGCAGCCCCAACCTCCTGGGCTCAAGCAATTCTCGCATACCTCAGCCTCCTGGGTAGCTGAGACTACAGGTACACTCTGCCATGCCTGGCTAATTTTTTCATTTTTTTGTAGAGACAGGGTCTCCCTAGGTTGCCCAGGCTGGTCTTGAACTCCTGAAGTCAAACAGTTCTTCCATCTCGGCCTCCCAGAGTGCTGGGATTACAAGTGTGAGCCGCTGCATTCAGTTGGATTTATTTTTAAGGTGGTTAATGATAATAAAATGTTTAGGGGAAATTATATTGATATCTGCAACTTACTTTGAAGCATATCCAAAAATAGGATGGATGGAGGAGAGCTATGTGATTACACAAAATAAAATGTGAACAGGAAAATCTAGGCATGTGGGTGTTCACTGTGAAATTACTTCCCTTTCTTAGTGTCTGAAAAATTCTATAATAAAACGTTGGGGGAGGGAGCTGGGCGCAGTGGCTCACACCTGTAATCCCAGCACTTTGGGAGCCCAAGGTGGGCAGATCACTTGAGGTCAAGAGTTTGAGACCAAGCCTGGCCACCATGGTGAAACCCCATCCCTACTAAAAATGCAAAAATTAGCCAGGTGTGGTCGTGCACGCCTGTAATCCCAGCTACTCGAGGCTGAGGCAGGACAATTGCTTGAACCCAGTGGGCAGAGGTTGCAGTGAGTTGAGATTGCATCACTGCACTCCCACCTGAGTAACAGAGAGAAACGCTGTCTCAAAAAAAGCTAAAAAATAAAAATACAAAATAAAACATTGGGTAAGGAAAGGTAGGGTATGTAAGGAGAATGTTCTAGATCAGGAGCTGGCTTTTGGGTCAAATGTGGCCCACAACCTGATTTCGTAAATAAAGTTTTATTGTAACACAGCCATGCCTATTCACTTACATATCGTCTATAGCTGCTTTTGTGTTACAATGACAATTCTAAGTAGCTGTTACAGCGATCTAAGGCCTGCAACCCCCACATTTCACTTTACAGTAAAAGCTTATAGACCTCTGTTCTAGATTAAGAAAATTAAAAAGACATGGCAACTACACAGGCTGTGCGATTTTGGCCTGCATCCCGGATTTAAAACAAAACAAAACAGTTTTTTGAAAGAATGTTATTGGGAAAGCTATTACTTCAGTGTCCTGAATGCGGTAATTATTGTGTTAAATCAGAAAATACCCTTGTTACAGGAAAGAGTTAAAGTATTTCAGAGTAAAAAGGTGACGTCTTCAGAAACATTTCTATATTAATTCTTCATGATACAGAAAAAATGTGTGTATAACGATATAAAGTTATGTAACATAGATGAGAAATATCGAAAGATATTAACAATTGGTCAATGTTCACTGTCCCACAGTAACTTTCATATAGGTTCAAATGACTCAAAATAAAACTTGGGGAAAAACTAAGCAGCTCCCTGAACGGAGCCAGGTGTGATGGCACCACCTGTATTCCCAGCTACCCCGGAGGCTGAAGCGGGAGGATCACTTGCACCCTGGAACTTGAGGCTGCAGTGACCTATGATCACGTCCCTCCACTCCAGCCTGGATGACGGAGCAAGACTGTCTCAAAAAGAAATTTTAAAAATAAAAAGTAAGGCCAGGCATGGTGGCTTGTATCTATAATCCCAACACTTTGGGAGGCAGAGGTGGTGGATCATTTGAGGTCAGGAGTTCGCAACCAGCTGGATAAGATGGTGAAACCCCATCTCTACAAAAAAAAAAAAACAAAAAATAGCCAGGCACAGTGGTGCGTGCCTGTAATCCCAGCTACTCAGGAGGCTGGGGTGGGAGAATCGTTTGAACCTGGGAGGCGGAGGTTGCAGTGAGCCGAGATCATGCCACTACACTCCAGCCTGGGTGACAAAGCGAGACTCTGTCTCAAACAGACAAAGAATAAAGAAGTTCCCTGAATGATTGCACAGTTGTAGCGAAATGTAGGGAACTCCAAAATCATGTGTAATGTGGCAGAGGACCCCAGCACGTAGCACGTGCTCTGTAAAGAAAGTCGGCCTGGGCCAGGGTTAGGAGGGTGCCTAGCAAAACACAGTGGCTGGCCGGAAAATGACGTGACCAGTTGGCAGATGTGCCCATTCATGCATGCACTCACCCATTCGCACCCTGTTTTTTTACTGAGCCCCTACTATGTGCTGGGCCCTGTGCCAGGCACTAGGCATGCCCTCCAGGAGCTCCAGATTTGGACATGGACAATGACAGCTCAGAGGGACAGAGGAACCTGGCCTAAGTCTAATGGGCCCTTCTGTCCACACCCAGGATCCCCCAGTCCTTCCTGCAGAGCAGCAACAGGGGTGATACTGGCTCAGCTCAAATGGCTACATCATCAGCTCCAGCCTGTACAAGTGTGCCAGGCTGGATGAGGCAACGCCAGGTGCCAGGCACTGGGTGAGGAGGCCTCCTCTGTCTCCCAAAGGGCTTGTGGGCCGGCCCAGGAATGTAAGCCTGGGTATGTTTGGGAAAGCTGGAGCCAGAGGTTTCCGAGGGTGGCCCACGGGACCTGCTGCAGGCTGGCGGACAGATGCCCACGCGTTAACATGCCCCAGAGGGGCCTGGCCCCCTCCCACCTCAGGCCGAGCATCTGGAACCAGTTAGGAGCCAAGTGGCTGGGGCACAGTTACCTTAGCTGAGACTGAGGCTGAGCTGGGGCAGCGGCCCAGGAGGGAGGGGAGGCGATGCCAGCCTGAGAGCAGCAGCTCTTTGCTAGAAGGAAGGAAAGAGAGGGCTTGAAGCTTGCAAGACACTGCCTTGTCCAGTGCCCCCAGGGCCAGGTTGGGACCCAGTCAACTTACCCAAGAGAGGGTCAGAGAGCCAGGATCACATCAGTGGCCCAGTGCACACACCCTGAAGCCCAAGGGCCATACGGTATCCTGGTTAGGGCTGGCCTGTGGAGCCAGGTGACCTGGGTTTGAATCCCAGCTTGGCCTCAGCCTAGCTCTGGCACCATGGGCAAGCATCCCGGTTGCCCCTCTCTGAGCCTCAGTATTTCCATTGGTATCAAAGGTTAAGCATGGCTGTGGGCTGCAAGTCTGCCATGAGCCCATCCATGAGCTTTCTTGGGTTGGTCCCATGGGAGCCCCAGCAGGGTCTGGACAGTAGGACTGTGACCACCTGGCTGCCTCCCAGGGCTCCTCCTCACATAGCTCCCCTTCCCTCACTCCTTCAGGCCAGGGTGGGAATTGTTTCCATGTTTCCTTTTTTCTTTTTCATTTTCATTTTCCTAGAGACAGGGTCTTTCTCTGTCACCCAGGCTGCAGTGCAGTGCAGTGGTATGATCTCTGCTCACCATAGCCTCTACCTCCCAGGCTCAAGTGATCCTCCTGCCTCAGCCTCCCAAGCAGCTGGGACTATAACATGCATCACCACACCTGGCTAATTTTTAAGACTCTTTGAAGGGATGGGGGTCTCACTATGTTGCCCAGGCTGGCCTCACTATGCTGCTGGAGCTCCTGGACTTAAGCAATCCTCCCACCTCGACCTCCCAAAGCACTAGGATTCCAGGTGTGAGCCACTGTGCCAGGCCTGTGTAACCCCAGGGCGCTGCACCCTCCTGTTGTGTTCCTCTCTACCCCCGGGTCTCAGCCTTGGCACAGCAGAAGTCTTGGCTCATGGCTTAACGGTAGTGGGTGTGTCCCGCCCACTGTAAGATGCTTAACAGCTTCTGTGGCCTCTGTACACTGACCCTCATAGCGTCCTCCTCCCCAGTGTAGCAACCAGAAACTCCCCAGACATGCGGGAAGTCCCTGGGGGTGGGGGGAGGGGGGAGTCGCCTCTAAGTGAGAACCACTTGTTTACCCCTTCAACAAGTGGCTTACTCACCTCCCCCTCCCTAGCTGCTGAGATCTGAGCACTGGAAACTGGCTGGTGGCCCCTGACGTAGTGAACGTGTGAGAACACCAAGCACCTCACCAGGCCCCAGCCCTAAGGGCAGTAATAATCACTAGTAAGTGTCTAGAGCCTGGGATGCACTTAATATCTGAGACCAAGAACTCATCAGGGCTCTGCCTGGAGAGGGTGAGGGATTTTTATAGCTGGGTGACCTTGGAAAAGTCACTTGCCCTCTCTGAGCCTCCCTGCCCACATCGGTACAGCCGGGCTGAGTGGAGGATTGAGAGGTGCTGTGTCCAGCATCGGTGCACAGTAGGTGCCCAGCCAATGGTTCCTCCCCCCGCCTCCTCTCCTCCTGGTAGGTGGGGGCCTCACCTGACTGCCTGGTTCTGGCCATGGACATCAAGGACCAAGGTGGCCTGAGAATTGCAGGTCAGACGCAGAGAGGAGCTCATCTCTTCTGCTGCCCAGAGTCCTAGGAATACGAGCTGAGGAGGGAGCAGACTGCCAGGTGTGCGGGTGTACACAGCCTGAGGACCCTCACAGGCCAGGTGGGGACCCCAGCCAAGCTCTACAGCCCAGCACGTCCCTGTCCCCAAGCCCTGCAGGCCTGGCTCACCAACACTTTCATGCCTGCTGAGGATGCAAGGGGTCGGCCCCTGTTGCAGCTCAGGATGGCAATGCCCACCCAAAGGACAGCTGCAGCCCAGACATCGGCTGAGAACGTGCTCCCCAGGGGCTCCCTGTCACCTGGCCTCGAGTCCAGGATAGAGTTTAGATGAAGTCAGGGGCATGGAGTATCCAGTCCACTGAGTTGTAGGGTACAGAGCTGAAAGCCTTTGCAGGAGGGGTGACATCCGGGCCCCCTGAGCCCCTGGGAGCTGTCCCTTCCTCCCACCACAGAGTGGACTGGGGCAGGGGTTCCTGGGTAAGCTGAAACAGGAGTGTGTATGTGAAAGAAGCATTGGTGCCTACTCTGGAACACGCTCTGTGGCTCTCGGAGAAGGAGGGCCAGTCAGGTAGGGCGAGTTCATGCCAAGTGACAGTGGCCACGGCATGGCCCCACGTGGGTTCCTCCATTAAGGCTCGAGGGCCCCATGAGGAAGGACCTGCGTGCCAAGTGTGAGGCCCTGTTTTGCTGTTTGCTTGCTGGGTGACACTGGGCGAGTCACCCACACTCTCACCTGTGACCCAGAGAGGATGGTGATGGTGATGATACAAGTCACTGTCACACCATCAGCATCATCTTTTTCATCTTCGTCACAGCAAGTCCTTCTTAAGCATCTACTCAGGCATTTGTGAGATGAACTCACTCAGTCTTCACAACCTCCATGTTATAGGTAATATCATCATCCCCATTTTGCAGATGAGGAGATGAGGGCACAGAGAGGCGAAGGAATCTGCCCAAGGCCACACAGCCGGCAAGCAGCAGAGGTGGGATCCGAACACTGGGGAAAGCTTGGTAAGGACGGGGCCATCCTGCCTCTCTCTGGGGCATTGGGAGGATGAAACTAACAAATGCCCGTCAACCCTTCAAAGAGGGCTGGCATGGGGTAGGCACTGGACAAACAGGAGCTTTGATTTTGACCCAAGCGCAGGACAGAAAGATGGGTCAGAAGCCAGATGCTAATCCAAGGTGCCCGTCCACACCAGCCCTGTAACTGGGAACGCAGAGACTGCGCAGCAGACCTAGTTATAGCAATTACAAATAAAGCCTTTGTAAACTGTAAAGTGCTGGGGAAACCCAAGGCCTGGCCCTCCCCATCCGCCCTGCACACAGCGGGAACTCTGCACCCCAGGAATTGGACAGAGGAGACAGAATTTGGAGGGAGGTCCTCCCCATCCACTCCTTACCTGGCTGGAGAAGGGCAGGCCCAGCCTCTGCAGAGCAGGCACTGTGTGGCTGGCATTGGCCACCATCTGCAGCGGGCCGAGCGGTGGCCAAGCCACTAGAGCTGCCAGGTCCATACTGACACCACCGTCCCTGCCACGGAGGGCCACGTTGGCCTGGCTCTGGGACTCTAGGGGCAGAAAATGGCACGGGCTACTGAAGACAGGTTCAACCTCCCTTCCCAGCCAGGAACACACCAGACTTGGGACGGGCTGGGCCCTGTGGCCCTCAAACACACCAGCGGGAAAGGGCAAGGCTCCCATGGGGCCTGGGTGAGGTCAACCCTTTTGAGCCTCCTTCACATCATCTGTCATCATTTGTCCCTGAGGATCTAGGCCTGGGTGGCTTCTCCTTTCATTGAAGTTGCTGAAATGACACCTCCTCTAAGAAGCCTCCCCTGACTGCCCATGTAAAGTCCCTCCCAATCTTTTGCTGCCAGGCATCCTCCATCCCATCTCCCTGGATTGGGGTTCCCAGCACAACCCAAAATGACCTCGCTCACTTACTTACTAGGTTCCTGCTCTCCTATGGCCACCCCACCAGAATGCCATCCCCCGGGGGCAGGGTTTCTCTTAGGACAGCTCCTGACACACAACAGGGGGTCAGTGAGTACTTTCCAAATGACTGGGGGAGGCTGCTTCTCTGTAGGGATTCCTGGGGATTCTCCGAGCAGCCTGCAGAGGAATCAGCATGAGGTCTGCTCTTGGTAAATGGCCACTGCAGCCTGATACCCACCTGCAGGACCTGGCTCTGGCTGGAGGGTCCTATGCCTCCCATCACCCCCCACAGAACAGGAGAGTCTGGCTCACAACAGGAGTTTCTTCTTTCATTTAAATTCCCTCTTGTACACATAGAAACCCATCGGGTCCAGGAGCCATAGAGCAAACAGATGGTGCCTACTCTATGTCAGATGTCAGATATCAGATGCCAGGTTCCCGTGGGGTGCAGCTCACGGCTCAGGCCCAAGTGACACTCAGCCAGGCTCCAGCACCTCCCATCCGGCCAGCAGGGTGGATGAGCCCCGCAGCTCTGAGCCTCGACTTCCTTATCTATAAGGTGGGCATAGCCCACCCGCCTCAAGGGACAGCGTCCAGAGTAAATGGAGTAACACATGAGAAAGGACAGCCTGGGATTATCGGCATGAGCCATTGCACCAAGCCCCCAGAATAAAAAAGTTTGAGGTCAACAGAAGATGCCCTAGGGGACTAGGGAGACCAGGGGTCCCGAACGGTCAAGAGCCAGGTCTCCGTAATCTATCTGGGGGTCAGAGGGTGGCTCTGGGTTCAATCCTTGCTCCATCATCACCAGCTGTGTGGCCTGGGTCAGGTGACTCAACCTCTCTGAGCCTCCATTCCTCATCTGCAGAATGGGGATGGCGTTCCTAATCCTACCTCATCGGCTCATTCAACACCTACTATGTGCCCTGCGGCAAAGCAGACAAAAATCATCCCTGCCCTCACGGAGCACAGATTCTGGTGATTCTAGTAGACAGAATGAGAAACAAGGTATTTGTGTGCTACACGGTGTGTTCAAATGAGAGAACAGGGAAGAGGGTGGGAGGGGATGGGGGGATGGGGGGATGGGAGGAGATGGGGAGGTGGAAAAGAGGCCTCCCTGAGATGTCATTGGAAAAACACCTAAGGGAGGCGACGGAGACAGGCAGGTGTGTGGGAGAGAGGCATTCCAAATGGCAGGATCAGCCCGTGCCAAGGTCCTGGGGCAGCAGCAAGACTGGTGTGTTAAAGAATAGAAAGGAGTGGAACAGGTGGGGCTGGGGGCCGGGAAATGAGGTCAGATGCGGGAAGGGTATGGGTTCTGCCGGTTGGCAGGCCACTCTAAGAGCTGTGGTGTTCCCCCGTGTGATGGGGACAGCTGTACTGCACTGAGCTCTGGTGTGTACACAGCTTGCCTGGCGTGTATACATTAAGTGCCCAGCCAATGCTGGCTCCTCTTATTGCTTTTATCTTCCCCACTTAATGGGTTGAACCATGACCCTCCCCTCACCCTCTGTCCTGTGAAGATGACCTTATTTAAAAATAGGGTCTTGGCTGGGCGCAGTGGCCCACAACTCTAACCCCAGCACTTTGGAAGGCCGAGGTAGGTGGATCATGAGGTCAGGAGTTGAGGCCAGTTTGACCAACATGATGAACCCGTCTCTCCTAAAAATACAAAAATTAGCCAGGCACGATGGTGCGCACCTGTAATCCCAGCTACTCAGGAGGCTGAGGGAGGAGAACATGGGAGGCAGAGGTTGCAGCGAGCCAAGATCACACCACTGCACTCCAGCCTGGGGGACAGAGCAAGACTGTCTTAAATTAATTAAGTAAGTAAGTAAATAAATGGTCTTTACAGATGGAATTAAGTAAAAATAATATCACATTCAAGCCAGATGGGCGTTCAATCCACTGTGGATTGTTTCATTTTGAGACAGGGTCTCATCTGTCACCCAGGCCGGAGCACAGTGTTGCAATCATAGCTCACTACAGCCTCGACCTTCTGGCTCAAGCAATTTTCCTCCCTCAGCCTCCCAAGTAGCTGGGACCACACATACGTGCCATATCCAGCTAAGATTCCTGTGTATACCAGCCAAGATTTCTGTGTTTTAAGCCATTTGGTGTGTGGGACTTGGCTGCAGAAGTCCTGGGAAACTAATCTGCCTGCCTTGGGAGTGAGGCTATTCATGGGCAAGGCTGTCCTGGTTGTCCCAGAGCCCAGGGCCACACTGAGCTTCACGGGGTGCCACGTGGGTCCAGGCCTGAGCTTCACGGGGTGCCACGTGGGTCCAGGCCTGAGCTTCACGGGGTGCCACGTGGGTCCAGGCCTGAGCTTCATGGGGTGCCACGTGGGT
The DNA here is from genome assembly GCF_049354715.1 of Callithrix jacchus. Lineage (NCBI taxonomy): Eukaryota > Metazoa > Chordata > Mammalia > Primates > Cebidae > Callithrix > Callithrix jacchus. The sequence goes on along the minus strand of NC_133513.1, from coordinate 17,663,291 downwards.
CCAGGCCTGAGCTTCACGGGGTGCCACGTGGGTCCCGGCCTGAGGCTGCTGGCTGGCCCAGGCATGGAAGAAGCCAGCTCCCCAGTCCCGGGGCTGTGCGCTGGGTGCCTTACCATGTATCTGCAGCTCTGCGTGCAGGGAGGCCTCGCCTGGGAATCCTGCCCACAACAAGGCCTCACTGTTGTGCCAGCTCTGGCCGGAGAGCTCCAGGTGCCCGTCATGGTAACAGTAGCTCACAGAGTAGTTGAGAGATGTGGGTCCCATCAGGATGCGTCCAGAATGCTCAAAGCCAAAGCTGCCGTTGTGAATGTCCGTGAAGACCTGGAATGCCACCAAGCAGATGCTGGGCCACCCCGTGCAGAGAGCGCCAGCCAGGGCAAGCTGGCACTGGCTCCCACATGCCCTGGGGTTATCAGTGCGATCTGTGTCCCTGTGGTGGGAGGAACTCAGACCCTCTTGAAGGAGCAGGTTTGATGACCAGCACAGTTACTCCAGCTAATTACACGTGCACCAAGGAACCCACAGACAAAATACAGAGAACCAGCCAGGAGGTGAGGCAGGCAGGGGAGAGGGGCCCTGGGGAGGATGGCTAGAGCAAAACTTTGGGAAGAGGAAGATGTCCTGGATGACGCAAACTACAGCCTACACCTTTTGTTGTAAATAAAGTTTTATTGGAACACAACCCTGCCTGTTTGTCACAAGTGTGTGAACCAGAGCAACTCCATCTTGAAGAGGGGCTGGGTAAAACGAGGCTGAGACCTACTGGGCTGCATTCCCAGACGGTTAGGCATTCTAAGTCACAGGATGAGATAGGAGGTCATACAAGATACAGGTCACAGCCAGGCATGGTGGCTCACACCTGTAATCCCAACACGTTGGGAGGCTGAGGTGGGCAGATCACTTGAGGTCAGGAGTTCGAGACCAGCCTAGCCAACATGGTGAAACTGTCTCTACTAAAGATACAAAACTTAGCTGCATGTGGTGGCTCATGTCTGTAATCCCAGCTACTCGGGAGGCTGAAGCAGGAGAATCACTTGAACCCAGGAGGCGGTGGTTGCAGTGAGCTGAGATCGCACCACTACACTCCAGCCTGGGTAACAGAGCGAGACTCCGTTGCCAAAAAAAAAAAAAAAGAGCAACAGATACAGGTCATGAAGACCTTGCTGATAAAACAGATTGCAGTTAAGAAGCCGACCAAGACCTACCGAGATGGCTCTGAGAGTGACCTCTGGTCATCCTCACTGCCACGCTTCCACCAGCACTATGACAGTTTACAGATATCGCGGCAACATCAGGAAGTTACCCTATATGGTCTAAAAGGGGAGGCACAAATAATCCACCCCTTGTTTAGCATGTCATCAAGAAATAACCATTAAAATGAACACCAGCAGCCCTGAATTCTTTTTTGCAAAAGATCCAAGAACCCTCTCTTGGGTCTGGATCGAGATCCCTTCCCTGCAACACATTCATGTCCTATTCCTGTGGCTGCTTCCACGACACCATGGCAGCAGACTGGAGTAGCTGCGGCAGAGACTGTGGAGCCACAGAGCCTAAGACGTTTACTATCTGGCCCTTGACGGAAAACATTTCTCAAACTCTGCTGTGAGATGTAATTCCCTCCCATGCCACCCCACAACCATCTCAGTAAAACCTTCAGTGAGGCCAGGTACAGTGGCTCATGCCTGTGATCCCAGCAGTTTGGGAGGCTGAGGCAGGCAGCTCTCTTGAGGTCAGGAGTTTGGGACCAGCCTGGCCAGCATAGCAAAACCCCGTCTCTACTAAAAATAAAAAAATTAACCAGGCATGGTGGTAGCAGGCACCTATAATCCCAGCTACTCAGGAGGCTGAGGCAGGAGACTTGAACCCAGCGGGTGCAGGGGGGTGGGGGGTGGGGAGGCTGTAGTGAGCCGAGATCATGCTACCGCACTTTGGGCAAAAGCACAAAACTCCACAGGCCGGGCGCGGTGGCTAATGCCTGTAATCCCAGCACTTTGGGAGGCCGAGACGGGTGGATCACGAGGTCAAGAGATCGAGAGCATCTTGGTCAACAAGGTGAAACCCCATCTCTACTAAAAATACAAAAAATTAGCTGGGCACGGTGGCATGTGCCTGTAATCCCAGCTACTCAGGAGGCTGAGGCAGGAGAATTGCCTGAACCCAGGAGGCGGAAGTTGCGGTGAGCCGAGATCGCGCCATTGCACTCCAGCCTGGGTAACAGCAGCGAAACTCCATCTCAAAAACAAAAAAAACAAAAAAACAAAAACAAATCCTTCAGTAAAATCTCCACCACCTCTTCCAGTATATTGAAGGAACTACCCAGGCAGGAAGGAACAGGGATGAGAGGCCGGGAAAGGGCATCTCGCGTCCCTGCGACCCAGAGAATGAGCCGTGGCCCATCCATGACTGCATCTCCTGGGCTCTGAGAAACGCAGGGTCTCAGCCCCGTCAACCAGACCAGAATCAAACCTGAATTTTAACACCATCCCCGATGGATGCCTGTGCAGAAGGCGGCCACCTATACTGTGGGACACCACAGGAGGTCCAGGTCTGCTGGGTTCTCTGACCACGGGCCACCCACCCTCTGGGATGACAGCACAGGGCCTGAAGCTGGACTTGTCCTGAGTCTCAGGGGCTCTGTACTGCTGGCCAGCTCTGCCAAACTGTCCCCATCCACACTGGGCCACACCCAGGCCTGCCTGCTTGGCCTCTGCTGGTGTCACCACTGACCCTGATGATGCCAAGGTCATACGGGCCCCAGGCACACAGGCTCAGGGCAGATCTGGAGACTCACCGTGACAGCAGAGAAGCCAGGGCTGCGCTCTCTGTTAGTATCTGCCAGGTACTTCCCTGAAACCCAGCCACAGTGGGCAGAGCTGGGGAAACTGAGGCCTGAGCCCTCGTCACCACATTGCTGGCTCCCTAGACTTTCCCCCAGGACTGGGAGTTCCCAGGATCCAGTCAGCCTTAGACCAGGGCTTGCAAACTAGTGGCCCTTGAGCTGGTAGGTTTTGTGTCATCACTCTGATATTTTTTGCTTTGTGTTTGACAGATTCTTGCTCTGTTGCTCAGGCTGGAGTGCAGTGGCACAATCTTAGCTCACTGCAGACTCTGCCTCCTGAATTCAAGCGATTCTCCTGCCTCAGCCTTCAGAGTAGCTGAGACTAAAGGCAACCGCCACCACGCCCAGCTCATTTTTTGTATTTTTAGTAGAGACAGGGTTTTGCCATGTTGGCCAGGCTGGTCTCAAACTCCTGACCTCAAGTGAGCTGCCTGCCTCAACCTCCTGAAGTGCTGGGATATACGACACCTTATATAAATCTGTTTATATAAAATTTCCAGAATGGACAAATGCATCGGGACAGAAGGCAGATTCGTGGTAGTTGGGGACCAGGGAAGAGAGGATGGGAGGGATTGCTGATGGGTATGAGGTTTCCACTGGGGTGAGGAAAGTTCTGGAAATTGTGAGCGCCGATGATTGTAGGATAGCATGAACACACATAGCATCACTGAGTTGTATACTTTAAAATGATTTTACATTACCATATGCATTTTACTACAAGAAACGTGAAAAGATCCATACGATGCGGAGGCTTTAAGACTTGGCCCACACTCTGCAGTTCCCACGCAGCCCAGGGACACATTTCAATTCTCCACCTGGCCCCAAAAGCTTCGAGTTTGCAACTCCTGCACCCCACACATGCAGGCTGATCACTGAAACAGCGGAAGCAGCCCAGGCGTGGTGGCTCATGCCTGTAATCCCAGCACTTTGGGAGGCTGAGGTGGACAGATCACTTAAGGTCAGTTCGAGACCAGCCTGTCTAAGATAGCGAAACCCTGTCTCTACTAAAAATACAAAAAGTAGCCAGGAGTGGTGGCGGGCACCTTAATCCCAGCCACCTGGAAGGCTGAGGCAGGGGAACTGCTTGAACTTGGGAGGTGGAGGTTACAGTGAACCGAGGTCACACCACTGCACTCCAGCCTAGGCAACTAAGGAAGACTCTGTCTCAATGAATGAATGAATGAATGGAAAGAAACAGGGGCAAGAGCAGCAGCAGCTACAATCATTGCCTGAATGCGCAGCAGGCAGCGAGGCCCCTCACAGTTTTATGTCACCTGTTTTATGAGGCAGGGACTGCTGCTCCATGAGTCAACAATGTGGACTGAGCACCTATGACATGTCACGCTCCGTCTTAAACCTGGGGATACTACCATGCATGAAATAGAAATGGCCGAGCCCCTGCCACTTAGATGGCAGTGCTGGGAGACAGACAGGACAAGGAGAAAGGCATTGCACTTCCTGCCAGCACCCTCAGGAGAGTGAGCGTGAAGCCACCTGAGCTGAGCCACGCCCCAGCCCTGAGCTCCACCATCCGCTGGTCTCATGAGGCCAGGACACGCCCGCCACCAGCCCGGCCACCCAGGAAAGAGGTGGGCTTGCAACCCCGGTTCTTGGTTGATGTCTACCTGTGCTTGCAGACGGGACCACTCAATGACTGCCAGGTTGAGCGGACGCCCCTGGGAGCTGGGAGTCCAGGTGCATGTCACCAGGGATATGGGGGTCTTGAAGGAAGGGGACCATGTGAGTTTCTCCTGGCAGTGACCTCAGCCCCATGCCACACCACAGGCAGTGGTGTGATCAGGCTGTGCCAGCCTCCCTGGAGGGGCCCACTGTGTACCACAGCCATCTTGCCCAGGACAGAGACCCCGTACCTCGAGAGGCTGCCCAGCGATGTCCCCTCGGCAGGGTCCTAACAGCTGGATGGATGAGGCGTCTCCGCTGCAGTTGACCTGTGAAGACCGGTGGGTGGGAAGGGGCTGGCTTCTTCCCCCGACCCCAGAGTGAACTGGCATGGCTGCCAAGATCCCACCTGACCCCACCCCTTTGGGGAAGCCACTGTGGGCAGATAACCCCAAAGAGAGGCTTGCACAGAGACACGAGGGCAAAGCCACAGCATCAGCATCATCAAATTAAGGCAATCAGAGCTCCCACCATGCAGGGCCTCTGGGCCAGGCACGGTGCCAACTGGTTCATCATCTGAACCTCAGAGGAACCACAGGAGGTGGTGGCAGATGAGGAAACTGAGTCACACAAGTCAGGGAAAAGAAAGCATCTTGCCTGTGGTCACACAGTCAGCAATGGTGTGGCCTGGCTTCAGGCCAGGAGCCCTGGTCACTCATGTTCCCTCCCCCACCGTGGACGGTTTAGCCACCCTTCGGGACAGGCACCACGGTGGCTTCCTGCTTTTCATTTCTGAGAATACTGAGGAAGACAGCTGTGGGTGTGAGGTTTCTCCAGGGGAGGCAGCCCCAAGGAGAAACTGAGGGGCCAGGGGCTCCACCGTCTTCATTCTACCAGGTAGGGCCAGAGAACCCTGAGAGGTGACTGCCCCAGCTCTGCTGTCCAGTGTGCAGATAGGAAGGACAAATGCAGAGCACAAGTGGGGGGAGAGAGAGAAAGGGAGGAGGAGGAGAGGGTGAGGGAGAGTGTGAGGGGATAGGGAGGGAGGGATGAGGGAGAGAGTAAGAGGAGGGGAGGGGAGGGAGACAGATGAGGAAGGGGAGGAGAGGGAGACAGGGGAGGAGGAGATTGGGAGGGCTGGGAAGGCAGAGTAGGGGGAGGAGGGAGGGAGGATGGGAGGAAATAAAGCCGTGGGTAGATAGGAGGCCAGGTGGCAGGAGAGCAGATGAAGATGATAGGGGGAAGATGGAAGGGAGGATGAGTGGGAAAATGGAAGGGAGGATGGGAGGGAGGCAGGTGCCAGGGAGGCAGGTAGGGGAGAGGAAGGTGGGGGAGAGGCAGGTGGGGGAGAGGCAGGTTGGGGGAGGCAGGTTGCGGGAGGCAGGTTGGGGGAGGCAGGTGGGGAGAATAGTGGAGGGGTGGGGAAGGTAGATGTTGGGGAAGGCAGGTAGGGGGTTACTAAGAAAAGAAGTAGAGATAGGAAGAGGGCCCCGGTAGACCCCGCTTGGGCCCCCTGAGCCCAGCAGTGCAGGCTGCATGTGGGCACTGAGCCACTCACCTCTAGCTGGAGGGCAGTGTGCCCTGTAGCCCCGAGAGGCCGTGGTGCAGCCCCAGCACCAGCCCCTGGCAGCTGCCCTCTGCCTTCCTCTCCAGGGCTGCGTGGAGCTGCTCGCCATCCAAGTTCACTGTCAGCCCGGCTGCCAGATTGCGTCCCACACTCTGGGCAGAAGCAAAGCTATTGGGTGTCCCTGGGACCCACTGTCCCCCGTGTGGCCCAGGCACAGCCCCCTCCTCACCTGGAAGTGCCTGTAGCCGTCTATGGAGAAGGGGAGGCCCCAGTGCTTGAGGCTGGGCACATTGTGGATATGATGGAAGCTAGCATGGAGCTGGCAGCTCGGGGACTCCGGGGTCAGGCCCTCTAGGCCAAGGGCAGCGTCTAGCTGACCCCTCGCATTCCACAGTGCCAGGCGTGCTGAGCAGTTGGAAGACACGTGGGTGAGAAAAAGGAGCGCCTCTGCCTTAGAGGGGAGTCCTGGGGAAAGAGGCCAGTGGGCAGGGATGGGCAGAGCCCCAGAGACCACTCACCCCACTCCACCCCATTGAGTCTGGTGGGAACATGACGGGAGCCTGGCCAGCCCACCTGCTCTCTGGAGGGTCCCCTGAGCTCCCCAACTCCAGGTCTCACTGCCCGTAATACACCAAGTTAAACCATATGAAACTGTCCACATTTCACAGAAGTGGAGATTTCATCTAGTCCAACCTCACAGCACAGTCACCACACATAGTAGTGGAACCCATGTCCCCTTAAAATTTCCAGCTCCCAAGGACAGGGCCCAAATCTCAGAGAGAAACAGGGGTCTGATGGTGTGTCCTCCCCTCACTGCTGCACCGGGCCCCTCCAGGCCTGGAGGGAACATCTCTGAGAAGCCCACGCAGGGCTGTTGGGACTATTTCATAGCTACTGTCCCAGAAGGCATCATTGGGGTCCTAGACCAGGCATCTACCTGCATGAGAAGTCCCAGGGAACGGGTTGGGGTGAAGAGGCCAGACTGGGGGAAGCAGGCAGGGGGAAGCCAGGCAGAGGGAGGCAGGTGGGAGGAGGCAGTCTAGAAGAGGCAGGTGGAGGGGGAGGCAGATGGAGAGGGAGGGAGGGAGTGGGACAGGGTGGGGAGAGGGAGGGAGGAGAGGCAGGGAGAAGGGGAGAGGAAGGGAGAAAAGAGAGAGGAGCAGGGGAGAAGGGGGAAGAGAGGGAGGGAAGGAGGGGGGAAGAGGGGGGAAGGGGAGGGAAAGAGGAAGGAGGAAGGAGAGGGGAGATGAGGGGGGAGAGGGAGGAGGAGGAGGAGGAGGAGAGGGAGGGAGAGAGAAAGGAGAGGAGAAGGAGGGAGAGAGGAGGGGCTTGGTGGCACCTGCCATCACCATCTCATCTGAAGCATGCCAATACTGTAACATCGAGTGTCCTGAACCTGCGTGTTCTGGCTGAATCACAGCCCGGGGAAGAAGTGACAGATGTGCAGGGAAAGCCAGTAGGGGAAAGAAACGAAGCTAGAATGTGAGTTTGGGTGCTAGAGTCTCATTTATCCCCCCTCCGTTGGCCCCAGGACTTGGGAGTCTTGGAGGAAGAAGCTGTTCTGCCTGGACCACTCATCCTACCTGCATCACGCAGCGTACTGATATTGTGCGTCAGGCCACCTCCAAGCTGGCTGTGCCCGGGGCCCCAGGTACAAGCTCCACCTAGAGCCAGGCTGGCCGCGTGGGTCCGGATGCTGGCCTGGGCCCTCAGGTTTTTCCTCTGGGCCTGCAGCTGGCCCTTCAACTGGAGCTCTGCAGGCAAGGCCTGGCTGCTGTTCTGGGTGAGGACACAGGTCACGCTGCGCACGCTGGTGCCATTCCCTGCCTTCTCATGCTTGTCCCGCAGGAGGAAACCCAGCACAGCTGAGTCAGCAGTGACTCTGAGGGTGCCTGCAGAGGATGGGAGAGAAGAACAGAGCAGGGGGCAGCTCAGGGAACCGAGCTGCTTTGGAGAGGAGGGAAAAGAATTTCAGGGTAGGAAGATGCTAGATTCATGATGTCACACTTGTAACTCATGTCAGAAATGTCACATTTGTAGGCTGGGCGTGGTGGCTCATGCCTGTAATCCCAACACTTCGGGGGGCCAAGGTGGGTGGATCATGAGGTAAAGAAAACGAGACCAGCCTGGCCAACATGGTGAAACTCCGTCTCTACTAAAATACAAAAATTAGCTGGGCGTGGTGGCACGCACTTGTAGTCCCAGCTACTTGGGAGGCTGAGGCAGGAGAATCGCTTGAACCCAGGAGGTGAACGTTGCGGTGAGCTGAGATCGCACTACTGCGCTGCAGACTGGGTGAGAGAGCGATACTTCTTCTCAAAAAAAAAAAAAAAAAAAAAAAAAAAAAGGGAAAGAAATGGCACATTTGTGAAATCCATCAAATTATGGCAGCTCTCGCATAGTACTCTGAAAATCAACCAAGCTAATCTGCAAAGTAATAGAGAAAACCCGAATAGCTCTGGATTTATATGTTCTCCAAGAGAATCCCACAGAGAACCTCCAGAGGTCTTCACCGGTAGAGTCCATCAGACATGTAGGGAACATCACCACCAATCTCATACAGACGCTTTCAGAAAAGAAAAAGAACAGAATCATCAACTTGGTTTATGAAATCAGCATAAACCTCATACCAAACCTGACAAGAGCTTTGCAAAAAAGGAAAATTACAACGCAATAGTGCTGTGAACACAGATACCAATTTTTTTTTTTCTTTTCTGAGACGGAGTCCCGCTCTGCTGCCAGGATGGAGTGCAGTGGCGCGATCTCAGCTCACTGCAACCTCCGCCTCCCAGGTTCAAGCGATTCTCTTGCCTCAGCCTCTGGAGTAGCTGGGACTATAGGCACCCACCACCACGCCCAGCTAATTTTCATATTTCTACTAGAGATGAAGTTTCACCATGTTGGCCAGGACAGTCTCAATCTCCTGACCTCAAGATCCGCCTGCCTCGGACCCCCCAAGTGCTAGGATTACAGGCGTGAGCCGCAGTGCCCAGCCCACGGATACCAACTTTCTTAACAAAGTATTAGGAAACCAAATTCAATTACATATAGAAAGAAAAATGCTTATGAAACAATGGAGGGAATCCCGCTAAAGCAAGGTTGGTTTCACACTGAAGACCAATTTAACTCACTCTACTAACAAAATGAAAGTGGAAAACCATGTGAATATGGACTAGATTCAGAAAAGGCATCTGACTACATTCCACACCCATGCTTAAGAATAATAAAAACTGGCCAGGCATGGTGGCTCATGCCTATAATCCCAGCACTTTGAAGGGCTGAGGCAGGCAGATCACTTGAAGCCAGGAGTTTGAGACCAGCCTGGCCAACATGGTGAAATTCTGTCTCTAGTAAGACTACAAAAATTAGCCAGGTGTGGTGGCGGGTGCCTGTAATTGCAGCTACTTGGGAGGCTAAAGCAGGAGAATCACTTGAACCCAGAAGGGGGAGGTTGCAGGTTACAGTGAGCTGAGATTGCACCATCCAGCCTGGGAGACAGAGCAGGACTGTCTCTAAAAAACAAACAAAACTCTGCAATCTGATAAAGAACATCTATGCAAAACCAATAGAAAACATGAAAATTATTTGCGGAAATTTTGAACATTTTCCTTGTAAGACTAAGAACAAGGTGAGAATTTTTATTTTTATTCAATATTATACTGTAGTTCTTACCCACTGTAGTAAGAAAAAAAAAAAACTTTAGTGGCATAAAAATATCAGACCAGGCATGGTGGCTCATGCCTATAATCCCAGCACTTTGGGAGGTGGAGGTAAGAGGATTGTTTAAACTCAGGCATTCCAGACCAGCCTGGGCAACAAATGGAGACCATGCCTCTAAAAAACAATTATCTGGGTATGCTGGCATGCACCTGTAGTCCCAGCTACCTGGGAGGCTAAGGCAGGCGGATTGCTTGAGCCCAGGAGTTTGAGGCTACAGTGAGCCATGATCGTGCCACCACACCTCAGTCTGGGTGACAAAACGAGGCCCCATCTCAAAAAAAAAAAAAAAAAGGCATAAAAATCCAAATGGAAGAAAACATTCTATTCCAGAATACATAAAGAGTATTTACAGCTCAATAAAAGACAACTTTTAAAATGGGGAAAAAGTTGATCTGACCTGTCTCAAAGGAAGCTACGTGAACAAATAACATACACGAAAATATGATCAACATCATTCATCAACAAAAAAATGCAAATTAAAGCCACAGAGAGAGACCACTAGACATTTAAATGGTTATTTCTTTGAGACAGGGTTTCACTCTGTGGCCGGGCTGGAATGCAGTGACGCAATCATGGCTTGCTGCAACCTCCACCTTCCAGGCTCAAGCGATCCTCCCACCCCAGTCGCCACGTAGCTGGGACTACAGGCATGCGCCACCACATCCCGCTAATTTCCAAAATTTTTGTGGTATCAAAGAGTCTGCTTATGTTGCCCAGGTTGGTCTCAAACTCCTAGCCTCAAGCAATCCACCCTTCTCGGCCTCCCAAAGTGCTGGGATTACAGGTTTGAGCCACTGCTCCCAGCTGAGATTGGCACGTTTCATTGCATAAATTTACACGACCAGAGGAAGGAAGTAAGGGAGGGAGATTAAGAGACGGGGAGACTGTAAGCAAATACCGAGCTTTAGTTCGTGATGTGCGCGCTAATCCATTTAGGGGTAAGGTGTTCTGATGTCTACAACTTACTCTGGAAAGCATCAGTAAGAACATAGATGGATGTTTTACAGGACAGGGGTCTGGATGCAGACCCCAAAACAGGCTTCCTGGATCTCGTGCAAGAAAGAATTCAGGGCGAGTCCACGGTGCAAAGCAAAAGCAAATTTATTAAGAAAGGAATAATAACTACTCAAGACAGAGCAGCCCTCAGGACTGCAGCCTGCCTGTTTTTACAGTTATTTGATTATATACACTAAACAAGGTGGGTTATTCATGCCCACCGCTTTGTATTTTTTATTTATTTTATTTGAGATTGTTTCGCTCTTGTTGTTATGCGTAAGTTTTTGGTGCCACAAAAGTAGCACTCGAATATTAATTTCCTCAGTAAACAGGTGTCCACAACCATGCCCAGGTAATTTTTGTATTTTTAGTAGAAGACGGGGTTTCACCAAGTTGGCCAAGATGGTCTCAAATTCCTGACCTCGTGATCTGCCCACCTCGGCTTCCCAAAGTGCTGTAATTACAGGCGTGAGCTACCACGCCCAGTCAATGGCAAGCACAGCTGGACAAGGGAGAGGAAGGCGTTCTTATTCCTGACACAGGTAGTCCCTACTGCTGTGTCATTCCTATTGGCCAGGGTTAGACTGCTCAGTCTAAGCTAATTCTGATCGGCTATTTTAAAGAGAGCAGGGGTATGAGCCGGAGTGGTGGGGTGGGTAGTTTGGCAGGAAGGACGCTTCTGGAACAGTTCAGAGCAGGTGACCAGACAGGAGATGAGAATAGGTGGCCTGGATGATCTCAGGATGGAGCAGGGGGCGGGGAACAGACATGAACTACTGATTAGAACTGGTGGAAAAGGTTGTTTACTGAAACTACAAGGAAGTTAAATTTTAAAGTAGAGAATTAAAGAATAAGAGGCCTGAACATAGTGACACACTGATTCTTTGAAGAGAAACTTGGAGTTCACTGTATCTAACACTGCCCAGGCTGGAGCGCAGTGGCGTGATCTCAGCTCACTGCAACCTCCACCTCCCAGGTTTAAGCAATTCTCCTCCCTCAGCCTTCCGAGTATTTGGGACTACAGTCACGCACCACACCACGGCCACCTAATTTTTTTTGTATTAGTAGAGATGGGGTTTCTCCATATTGGCCAGGCTGGTCTTGAACTCCTGACTTCAGGTGATACACCCACCTCAGCCTCCCAAAGTGCTGAGATTACAGGCATGAGCCACCACCCCTGGCCCATACCTCTCCTTTTTTAGACCACATAGGGTAACTTCCTGATGCTGCCATGGCAACTGTAAACTGTCATGGTGCTGACGGGAGTGTAGTAACGAGGACGACCAGAGGACACTCTCGTCACCATCTTGGTTTTTGGTGGGATTTAGCCGGCTTCTTTACTGCAACCTGTTTTAGCAGCAAGGTCATTATGAAATGTATCTTGTGCCGACCTCCTATCTCATCCTGGGATTTAGAATGCCTTAACTTCTGGGAATGCATGTTAGACATAGTGAACTCCAGGCTTCTCCTCAAACAATCAGTGTGTCAGTATGTTCAGCTCCAGTGTAAAGTTTAACATCCTGGTCCTCTTTGCCCCCTTGCCTCCAGTTTCAGCAAACAACTTTCCTGCCCGTTCTAATCAGTAGTTCACATCTGTTCCTCTGGTCACCTGCTCTGACCTGAGTCACCCCTGGTCACCTGCTCTAACCGGTCCGGTAACCGTCCTTCCTACCAAACTACCCACTCCACCACTCCAGCTGCTACCCCTGTTCTCTTTAAAATAGCCAATTGGAATTAGCTTAGACTGTGCTGTCTAACCCTAGCCAATAGGAGAATGATACAGCAGTAGGGGCGACCTCCGTCAGGAATAAGAATCCCTTGACCACGTGTGTGTGCTCACTATTGCTTTATCTGTGAGCCAAATCTTCCATGGAAGTAAATTGCCTTGCTGAGAAAATTTATATTCGAGTGCTAATTCTTTTATGGCACTGAAAATTTTTACATAACATGCAGCCCAGTGGTTCTCAGCCTCTTTTTACACAGCTCCCATTCAAGATGGAGTTGCTCTGGTTTACACACCTCTGACAGGTGGATAGTGCAGAGGGGATAAAGAAAATAACGCAAATGCAAACAATTATAATAGTTAGGTGGGGGGCACATGGGTGTTTGCCGTACGATTGGACTTTTCTCTATGCTGAGGGGGAGTGGGAGGGAGAGGAGCCATCTTTCAGGGACTCCCATGGGGTAAATCTAGGAAAACTGGGCACTGAAATAAATCATGATCATTATGGATTACAGAATAAAACAGGAATCCATGAGTTTGTACTGAGGTTAAGGAAAGAAGGAAAGGGGGACGGTGATATAGTTTGGACCTGTGTCCCCAACAACCCCATGTTGAATTGTAATCCCCAGGGTCGGAGGCGGGGCCTGGTAGGAGGCAGCTGGATCAGTGGGAGCAGATTTCTCAGAAACAGTTTAGCAGCATCCCCTTGGGACTGTCCTTGTGACAGTGAGATCTGGTTGTTTAAACGTGTGTAGTGGCACACCCCTCTTTCTCTTAATCCTGCTCTGGCCTGTGACGTGCTGGCAGCCCACCCCCCAGCTCCCCACCTCAAGAAGCAAATGCACCATGCTTCCAGTACAGCCTGAAGAACTATGAGCCAATGTCTTTATAAATGACCCAGACTCGGGTATGTTATAGCATTTCGAGGACAGATTAGGACAGAAGGGAAGGGAAAGGCAGAGGGAGTGAGCAGGGAAAGCATTCTACCCTGAGCAATACAGAGACTCACTCTATCTCCCAGGCTGGAGGGCAGTAGCACAATCCTGGCCCACTCCAACCTCCGCCTCCTATGTTCAAGTGATTCTCATGCCTCAGCCTCCTGAGCAGCTGAGACTACAGGCATACAACACCGCGCCTGGCAAATTTTTATATTTTCAGTAGCAACAGGGTTTCACCATGTTGGCCAGGCTGGTCTTTAACTCCTAGCCTCAGGCGATCCTCCTGCCTCAGCCTCCTCAAGTGCTGGGATTACAGTCATGAGCCACCACACCTGGCCTCTAAGCAATACATTTTTTTTTAATTAGAAAAATCCCCATTTGGCAATCATCATAGCAGTAACAGACTCAGACCAGCATCATCAGTGGACGCTAAACCTAGGAGGTTCACAATTCGATGAGACCACAGAATACAAGTATCTCACTACAATTACTGATTAATTACAAAGGAAACAACTGAGAGCTTTACAGCCAAGAAACCTAGCAGACCCCACCTTAATCAAGAGATCCAAGCTAATGTCACCAACGCTGTACAAATGGACAGCAGGTGCCACCTGACAGGAGGCTGCCTCACTTCTGCGGTGTCCTACCAACAGGCTTCCTGGAATGCAGGCATCAGGAAGCATCTCTCAAACCCAGACGGAGGCTGTTTCACAACATGACTGCCTCGCACCCTGCAAAATGTCAGTATTGGCCAGGCGTGGTGGCTCACACCTGTAATCCCAGCACCTTGGGAGCTGAGGCAGAACTTCAGCTCAGGAGTTTGAGACCAGCCTGGCCAACATGGTGAAACCCCATTCTCTACTAAAAATACAAAAAATTAGCCAGATGCGATGCTGTGCTCCTGTAATCACAGCTGCTTGGGAGGCTGAGGCAGCAGAATTCCTTGAACCTGAGAGGCAGAGGTTGCTGTGAGCTGAGATCGCTCCTCTGCACTCCAGCCTGGTGGGTAAGAGCAAAACTCTCTCATAAAATAAAAAAAAGAAAGAACTATCATGTCTGCACCCTAAGAAAACACAAGTCAGGAATGAAATCATAAACAGAGTAGACATACATGTACATATAGAGAGAATATGAATATGAGAATGATCTACGAGATGTAATATGTTAGCAATTGATTAATCTGGGCAAAGGACCTGTGGGATTCTTTGTACTATTCTTGCAACTTTCCTACAAGTCTAGTGTTACATCAAAATAAAAAGTTTTCTAAAAAAAATATGCCTGGAAACCCTGCACCCAACTCTTTCTCCTGGAGATACACAATGTCCGTTAGCATTTTAAAGGCTCTGACAAGTCCTGCATAAGGAACCCTATTTGGTTTTTAGTTAGCAGATTTTCTTTGTCAGAATGCATATTCATTTCTCACAAAGGGGAATCCTCTAGGCCCCTTTATCTAAAACTGTGTATACGCCAGTGAGATGCTGGAATTGGAACATCAGTGGGCTTGGGTGGACTGAATCTACTTCGCAGTTCCATAGAAAGTGCTTGCCCCTGCCCCATGGCGTTCCCCAGGCCCTCACCCTCTCAAAGTGTCTCCTTCTGCTTCAGCCTTCCTGCGAGTGTCAGGAGGTGGGGCATCGCTGCCCAGCCAGCCACCGTGTGCCGGGTTTGGCTCTGTAAGGTCAGGACCTGGCCTCCCCTCCTTTCCTCAGATGCCTTGAGGAGCAGCTGTGCCATGTTCTGGTCCAGTAGTGCCTTGGAAAACAGCCAAATCCTAGACAGTGAAGTAAGGGGGTTAAGATCAGGCTTTGTAGTCAGGCAAAGCTGGGTTCCAAATAGCAGGATAACCTGGGACAAGGACATAAGCTCTCTGAGCATCCGCTGCTTCTTATGTGAAGTGGGGAATAAAGTGGACATACTGATATTGAGCATTTTTTGGAGGGCAGGGAAGACTCACCCAGGCTGGAGCGCAGTGGCACGATCTCGGCTCACTGCAACTTCCACCTCTGAGGCTCAAATGATTCTCCTGTCTCAGTCTTCCAAGTAGCTGGGATTACAGGCCCCCACCACCACACCTGGACAATCTTTGTATTTTTAGTACAGACGGGGTTTCAGCATATTGTCCAGGCTGGTCTTGAACTCCTGACCTCAGTTGATCCACCTGCCTCAGTCTCCCAAAATGCTGGGACTATAGGCATGAGCCACTGTGCCTGGCCCTGAACTGAAATTGATATTGATTCTGACAGGTACTCACCCAGGTGTGACAGAGGGTGTTTCCATCTATGGCCACCCCTTCCCACACACTCTCCTACAACGTGACTTTGCCACTCCTGCATTAAGATGTGAGATCTATTTCCTCTCCCTTTGAATCAGGGCTAGCCTTGTGACCTGTGTTTTGGTCTATAGAATGTGGCATAAGTGACATTTCAACGTAGAACCCTAAGATCTGCAACTTTCGCCTTCCACAGGAACACTTCCTCTTGGAACCCAGACACCTGGTAGGAAGTCTAACCAACCTGAGACTGCCATGATGTGAGGAAGCCCAAGCAGCCACTTGAAAAGAGAGAGGGGGGTTGCATGTGGAAGAGCACCAAGGTGCCACACATGGGAAGAAAGCCACCACTCCGTCCTCAGCCCATGCACACAGCTGGCTGGTAACTGACTCGTCTGAAGGCTGATGTCAGCAAAGTCTCAGAGAATGACCCCTGCTGATGCCACATAGAGCAGAACTGCCTAAGCCTTGTGGAAACTTCTGACCCACAGAATTGTGAGCACACAAAATGGTTGTTCTTTAATCTCTAAGCTTTGGGTAGCTCACTATGCAGCAATATCTAACCAACACACTCTCTGCCACGCATCGTGCACTTTAGACGCACTGACTCCTTACAAAAGCCCTGTGAGTTTTGAGAATATTATGATCCACAATATACAGATGAGGAAACAGGTAGACAGAGAGTCACA
Organism: Callithrix jacchus; assembly: GCF_049354715.1. NCBI lineage: Eukaryota > Metazoa > Chordata > Mammalia > Primates > Cebidae > Callithrix > Callithrix jacchus. The sequence continues at coordinate 17,646,930 of NC_133513.1, read as the reverse complement.
TATCCAAAGCTCAAGCAGCTAACAGTGCCCAACACACAGGGCTGTTTACAATTAAATCAACTTTGGAATACAAGATGCCTGCTCCTGGGTCATAATGAGTGATTGAGAGATGTGAGAAAAGGAACAGACTTGTGAAGCTTGATGTTAAACTGGCTGGAAAACTGTGGCAGGAAACGCAGTTCCTATCATCACACAGTAAACTCCTTATGTGACACCATGAGAGAGATTTCCCTTGAGCTTCACCACTAGGAACAAGATGAGCCGTGCATTTCATGGTGCACAGCTGTGGAGTGTGTGTGTGCACTTTCTGAGGGCCACTGCAAATACTACTACTTTTTGGTTTCTCTCTTTGCATTGGCTGCTAGGAAACTCAGAGCCAAATCTTCAGTTGAGCTCTAAAAAACACAGAGGAACACATGGCATCCATTTTGTTTGCTGATATTACTTTGAGCATCTTCCTATTTTTCTTTTCCCTTTCCCCAGCTTCCTCGTGTATCTTTTTAAAATCTAGAACAAGGGCTGGCAAACTACAGCTTGTGGGCCCCAACTGGCCCACCACTTGTTTTTATAAATAAAGTTTTATTGGATCACAGTCACACACATTATTTATGAATGGTCTGTGACACTCTTGTGCCTCAATGGCAGGGTTGCGTAGTTGCAACAGCGACCACATGGTCCGCAAAGCAGAAAATATTTACCATCTGGCCTTTTACTGAAAGTCTGCCAACTCCTGACCTAGAACAAGGTACATTTTAATAATGTGCCTCAAATCCTTTTCAGACTGGAGATAAGGACGGACAGGTGGACATGTGGGTGGACAGACAGCTGTGGTGGCAATTCTGAGGACAAGGTTATCTGGGACCACATTCATGGCCGAGGGTCTCCTTAAATCCATGCCAAAGCTGGAACAAACCTGGGATTGTAAAGGACATTTTTTTTTTTTTTTTGAGACAGAGTTTTGCCCTTTTTGCTCAGGCTTAAATGCAATGGCACGATCTCGGCTCACTATAACCTCTGCCTCCCGGATTCAAGCAATTCCCCTGCCTCAGCCTCCTGAGCAGCAGGGATTACAGGCACACACCATCACACTTGACTAATTTTGTATTTTTAGTAAAGACTGGGCCTCTCCATGTTGATCAGGCTGGTCTCAAACTCCTGACCTCAGGTGATCAGCCCGCCTCAGCCTCTCGAAGTGCTGGGATTACAGGCCTGAGCCACCACGCCCGGATCACAGAGGAAATATTTAACGGAGACCTAGTTTGTACCAGAATATGCAGTACTCAAAATAGCAGAATATAGTGATGTAATAGGAAATACATCCTTAGTCTCTGCCCCTAATCCTTGACACAGAGCTCCTAATCCCTTGGAAGTAGGACATGCCTTTTGTTGATAGGAGCACCTTTGGTTCTAATGAGGTGACTCTTGGCGGCTTCCTGGATTGGAGTGGTCAGCAGAAAGACCAAGCCATGATTAGAGCTTGGAACTTGAATCCTCTGAGAAGGGGAGAATGGCAGGAGACTGAGTTATTCGGCAGTCACGCCTACATGATGAAACCACCATAGAAATCCCTGAACCATGGGGCTCACAGAGAGCTTCTGGGCTGAACACACAGAGGATGCTGAGCCCAGAGAGGGCAGGGAAGCCCAGAACCCCTTCCCCCATACCTTGCCCTATGCGTCTCTTCCATCCGGCCATTCTCCAATCATAGCCTCTATAAGCAATGAGTAAATATAAATAAAAGGTTTCCCTGAATTCTGTGGGCCATTTTCGCAAATGATCAGACACAAGATGGGAGGAGGTCATAGGGACCTATGAGTTATAACCAGTTGGTCAGGAGGCAGGGGAGAGCCCAGAAGCAGAGGGTAGACAGAAAGGGTCCACAGGAACCTGAGTGTGGGGAAGGACCCCTTCCTCCAGGAAGCCCTCCGGATCCCCTCCAGCTCTCGAGCACTCACCAAGCACAGTGGGAGCTGAACCTAGGTTCTTCCATTGTGATGGGAGCAGTCATGGTAGATAACATGAAGAATCATAATAATCTACAAGTAATAATGTGTAATGATGTATAAAACGTGGCTCATGCCTGTAGTCCCGGCACATTGGGAGGCTAAGGCAGAAAAACTGCTTCAGGCCAGGAGTTCAAGACCAGCCTGGGCAATATAGTAAGATCCTGTTCCTACAAAAATAGTACAAAAATGTAGCCAGGTGTGGTGGCGAGCCTGTAGATCCGGCTACTAGCAAGGCTGAGGGGAATGGTGCCTAAGCTTGTGGGCAGTCTGCACACTTTACCTGAGGGGGCTGATGCCACCTCCAGGGTCAGAACTCAGTTAATTTGTAGGACAACCAGTTAGTGTCCACCAGAGAATTGCTTGCTAGGAAAAAAGACCCCCCGCCCCTGGTCACACAGGCGTCATGTCTGAGCACCCAGAGGACAGTAGCAGGGAAGTCTGGCATTTCATTTGACACCTGCAGAAAGAGGGTACCCACTGAGCATGCCCACTGGTCCTGGCATGGAACTCACATGCAGCGCTCAGTTCATCCACCCTAAGAAGCAGGGGGAGAAACTGAGGCACAGAAGGGAGAGTGGTCCCAGAGGCAGCAGTGGCAGAGCCAGGACCTGAACCCAAGTGGCCAACCCTGGACCCCACCATACTGGACACATCCGTATGTAAATATATACTCAGATGTGAGACCAGAGGGAGACACACGTTCTTTGGGTCACTAGTGATTTTGTTTCATTCATTTTTACATTATTACTATTATTGCTATTTTAGCAGCAGGCTCATTTCACTCTGCCGCCCAGGCTGGACTGCAATGGTGCAACCATAGCTCACTGCAGCCTCCAACTCCGAAGCTCAAGCAATCCTCTCACCTCAGCCTCCCAAGTAGCTGGGATTACAGGTGCATGCCACCACATCTGGCTTTTTAAAAAAAATTTGTACAGATGGGGTCTCACGATGTTGTCCAGGCTGCTCTTGAACTCCTGAGCTCAAACAACCTTCCCACCTCAGCCTCATGAGGAGCTGGAACTACAGGTGCACCCCACATCTGGCTAATATATTTTTTAATTTTTTGTGGAGATGGGGTCTCGTGGTGTTGCATAAGCTGCCCTGGAACTCCTGAACTCAAGCAATCCTCCCATGGTGCCCTTACATATCATCCTTTAAGCCATCTACAATCAACGCTCTCATAACAATACAAAAAAGAAAGAAAGGGTCAAAGTGGAAAACTGAATGCCACCTGCTTTTGACGCCCTCAGTGGCACCGATGGGGCTGACTTGGGTATGGTTTCAGAGGGACAGAGAGGGGTCTCTGAGTGAGGATTTCCCATGTCCCAGGACAGGTGCCTTTTGTCCTCTATGGTCTCCCCGCCTCGTCGCAGGCCACCTAGAGACCGTTACCTTGCTGGGGTGATCTTTCCAAACAGCTGCAGCCGAACAGCCCTGGGGGCGCTGAAGACAGCCTGGTGGAGAAGGACACTCCCGCCCCAGCCCCGGCCGCTCCTTCGAGTGTCCTGGCTGGCGTCGACCTCCAGCAGAACCAGCTCCCAGCCAGACATTCGCACAGATAGAAACCTATTGAGGCTGCGCATTCTGTAGTGCCCGGCAGCTGCCTGCACCTGCAGGGAGGCAGGGGAAGGACAGGGCGGGTCTGTGGGATCCTGGGTGTGGGGGAGGGCTGCCTCCTCCTCCAGGAAGCCCTTCTGGGCCACTCCAGCTTTGAGCACTCACCAACCATGGTAGACAGCACACAAACAGGAAGAGAGACAGAGGGAGGAAGGGGGAGCTAGCCCACCCCAGCCCCAGCTCCCGGACCAGGAGTACAGTCTCATCTTGACTTTTCCACCACACGTGAAATGGGAGTTCTTACTGTGAAATGGAGAAACTGAGGCTCTGAGAGGGTCACATAGGCGACCTGAGTCTGCCTAGCTCTAAAACTTGTGCCGGTGCCTGAAGACGCTGGTGGGGGAAGCAGAGGACATCTTTTCAACTCCTCCACAGAAAAGGAGGCCCTATAGAGTGCCTGCAAGGAACCAGAGGACCCAGAATTTCTGGGGTTCAAAGGGGATGGCATCTGAGTACCCGTGTGGTCAGGCTGGGGTGAACACGTGGCTGGGCCCAACAAGGGTATTGAGGGGAGCAGTGTGGGGTATGAGCAGAGAGGCCCAAGGCTCTACCAGCTCCTTGGGACCTGAATCCCTCCCTTTCCTGATCTGGGCCTCAGTCTCCCCATCTGCAAAGTGGGTTTAGCCCTGTGGTTCTCAATCCAGCCTGTGCATTACAATTTTTTTTTTTTTAATTTTCTGAGATGGAGTCTCACTGTGTCACCCAGACTGGAGTATAGTGGTGCAATCTTGGCTCACTGCAACCTCCACCTCCTAAATTCAAGTGATTCTCCTGTCTCAGCCACCTGAGTAGCTGGGATTACAGACACCTGCCACAATGCCCAGCTAATGTTTTTTGTATTTTTAGTAGAGTTGGGTTTACTTTATTGCCCAGGCTGGTCTCAAACTCCTGACCTCAGGTGATCTGCCCGCCTTGGCCTCCCAAAGTGCTGGGATTACAGGGGTGAGCCACCATGCCCAGCCTGGAAAGCTTTTAAAAGAATGCCTGGTGCCTCCATAGATGAACTGATAAATAAAATATGATACATCCACACAATGGAATATTATCCAGTGCTAATATGAAATGAGCGATTAAGCTGAAAGTGACATAGAGGAGGCCAAGCATGGTGACTCACACCTGTAATCCCAGCACTTTGGGAGGCCAAGGGGGAAGGATCACCTGGAGTTCGAGACCAGCCTGACCAATATGGAGAAACCCCGCCTCTACCGAAAATACAAAAATTAGTCAGGCATGGTGGCGCATGCCTGTAATCCCAGCTACTCAGGAGGCTGAGGCAGGAGAATCTCTTGAACCCAGGAGGCAGAGGCTGTATGAGCCAAGATCATGCCATTGCACTCCAGCCTGGGCAAAAAGAGCAAAGCTCTGTCTTAAAAAAAACATCGAGGAAACTTAAATGTATATTACCAAGTGAAAGAAGCCCACCTGAAAAGGCTGCACACCGTATTCCAGCTCTGTGACATTCTGGAAAAGGCAGAACCACAGAGAGTAAAAAGAGCAGTGGTTGCCGGGGGGTGGAGTGTAGGAAGCATGAAAAGGTAGAGACCAGAGGATTTATTTAGGGCAGAGAAACTTCTCTGAATGACGCTGTAATGGCAGATCCATGACACTATATGCATCTGTCAAACCCATAGACTGGCAGGGAACGATGACTCACACCTGCAGTCCCAGCTACTCAGAAGGCTGTGGTGAAAGGATGGCTGGAGTCTGGGAGGTGGACGCTGCAGTGAGCCATGATCATGCCACTGCACTCCAGCCTGGGTGACAGAGCAAGACCCTGTCTTAAAAATTAACATTAAAATGGCCAGGCACGTTAGCACATGCCTATAATCCCAGCACTTTAGGAGGCTGAGGCAGGCGGATCACCTGAGGTCAGGAGTTTGAGACCAGCTTGGCCAACACAGCAAACCCTGTCTCTACTAAAATTACAAAAATTAGCTGGGCGTGGTGGCAGACGCCTGTAATTCCAGCTACTCCTGAGGCTGAGGCAGGAGAATCTCTTGAACTTGGCAGGCAGAGGTTGCAGTGAGCCAAGATCGTGCCACCACAGTCCAGCCTGGGCGACAGAGCCAGACTCCATCTAAAAAACAAAACAACACAAAAACAACTAAAATTAATCTTCGAGCCAGGTGCAGTGGCTCACGCCTCTAATCCCAGCACTTTGGGAGGCCGAGGTGGGTGGATCACCTGAGGTCAACAGGAGCTCAACATCAGCCTGGCCAATGTGGTGAAATCCCATCTCTACCAAAAATGCAAAAAATTAGCCAGGCATGGTAGCACATGCTTGTAATCCCAGCTACTTGGGAGACTGAGCCACAAGAATCGCTTCAACCTGGGAGACCGAGGTTGCAGTGAGCCAAGATTGGGCCACCGTACTCCAGCCTGTGCGACAGAGTGAGACTCCGTCTCAAAAAAGAAAAAAAAAAAGTTTGAACCCATTAGATGACAGCCAAGCTTCCAGGGGAACCCACCCCCACTCCCCAGTGAGTTCAGGGAATTGCATGAGCTCTGAAGCCAGATGCCTGGGTTCCCACCCAAAATCTTCCTCTCGTTGAGCTCCATCATCTTGGGCAAGTCACACCACACCCCCACTCAGAGCTACACCCCCAATATGGTACCACAGTGCTCCACACCCCACACAACAGCATCAAGAGGTGTTCACAAGATAATCCACAAGGAGGGATTAGAACAGGGCCTGCCATGCAATCACTCCACAGACGTCAGCTCCTAGATGAATGGTTCATATGATGGCGTTTCCTCTGATCTAAGATGCCAGCAGTGCTCAGATGGGCCCTGATCTTAGGGAATGCCACAAAAGCAAAAGGTTGCTAGTGAAACGGTGACCTGTGTCCTTGTATAGATACATCCTGACTTCGGGGACATCAACCTGTGAAAGCTCGTGCCTCTCAGAATAAGCAGATTCCTCCATTCAGAGACATTCTTCAGCTCCATTCAATTTCCTAAAACCCAACACACAGGGAATGCACAGCAGCTGTTTGAAAAATGCGGTCAGGGCTGAATGCAGTGGCTCATGCCTGTAATCCCAGTACCTTGGGAGACTGAGGGAGGAGGATCACATGAAGCCAGGAGTTCAAGACCAGCCTGGGCAACACAGTGAGACCCTGTCTCTGCCAAAAAAAAGAAAAAATACAAAAACTAGCCAGGTGCCGTGGCACATGCCTGTGGTCCCAGCTACTCAGGAAACTGAGGTGGAAGGATCGCTTGACCCCATGTGGTCAAGGCGGAAGTGAGCCGTGATTACGCCACTGCACTCCAGCCCGGGAAACGGTGAGATCCTGGCTCAAAAGAAATTTATCTTGAAATTTCTCAGGCTAGGTAAAGTGGCTCATGCCTGTGATCTCAGCACTTTGGAAGGCTGAAGTAGGAAAACAGCTTGAGGCCAAGAGTTTAAAACCAGCCTGGGCAACATAGTCAGACTCCACCTGTAATTAATTTTATTGATATCAAATTAGTGGTCTGCCCCACACCTCCTGAGGGCCTCATCCCTGTCAGGATTTCCTATGTGCACCTCCACGTCCCTGAATTAGCCACCACCTAATTCCTGTGCAAACACCACGCACACCCTGCTCAATGAAGCCGCAAACTTCGTTGGGGACAGGACTCTCTAGGGCCCCAGCCCTGGGGGCTTCCACCTGGATATCTTTCTCCACCTCTTTATTTCCACACTGGGCAAAATACCCTGGGTCAATAAACCCTCCTGAAACATTACACGGCTTCTCCCAAGCCCAGTAGAGGACACAGTTAGGAGGAAAATTCTGTTTCTGTCCATTTTCAAGAGTGAAATATGATCCTTCATCCCCACCCCCTGGAGGCTAAAACCCTTCTTGCCTGGACAATCACTTCCAAATGATGGATTTGGAAACCTCCCTGCCATCTGTTCTTGGTTCTGCAGAGGCTGTTTGGCTAAGAACGACGCTGCAAGTGCGGCCTCCCTCCCTCGGGCCCCCAACCTGCCTTCCTTCCATCCACCGCCCAGCAGGCCGGCTGCTCACACACAACCCTTGGCAGGCAAGTCAAGGTCATCCCCTAGGGAGCAACATCCATACCTGGAAGTTTGGAGGAAATGATGGTCTGTGGGGATGTCTGAGTTGGAAGAAAAACGCAAAGTTGGAGTCAGATCTGTTCAGCTGGACCGAGACCTGTTTCGGGGAGAGTTGGAAAAGGGTCACAAGGAACAGAGAGGGAGATGCAGAATCCCGGGCAATGGCTGCTGGGCAAATGCATCCCAGAATATGCCCAGAGCTCAAGCCAGAAACGTCTGTCCTCCCTCAATGTTCCTCAGCCCTAAATCTTACTCAGGCTACACTCCTGAGAAAGGATGCTTAGGAAGTGAAGCCCTGGATGGGGGCGCTGGGAAAACCACTCTGGGACCCCCTATTCCCTGCCATGGTGCCTGTTCACACCCCCCACAGCCACGCCACCTTCTCCTTGACCCTGACCATGACACAGGCACTGTGCTACCAGGTTCACAATGACCATCTCATTTAATCCCCAACCCTGCTTTGCTGGGTTGGTGTTACCATCCCATTTCCCAGATAGCAAAACTGAGGCCCAGTGGTGTCCAGTATCTCAAGGTTACATAGCTCATTAACAGTGAAACTGGGAGATGAACTTGAACTTATCTAACACTAAAAGCCCACTAGACTTAAAGCTCCTCAGAGACGGGAACAGAGATGGGGACAGAGTCACCCTTGTACCCCCCAATGCACATCACAGAACCTGACAAACAGCAGAGACACAACTCATCCATGCTGAATGAATGGACATGAAGACATACATGGATGAACAAATGAACAGCCATGAATGAGTAAATATACCTGCAATGGCTGCTATATCTTTACCAAACTGTTTCCTTTTCTTCCTGGACATACAGCTAAAACTACATTTCCCAGCCTCCCTTGCAGCTAGGTGGGGTCATGTGATGAGAACCCAGGCAGGAATGACCAACCTTTCGACTTACAGGTCTGGCCCATAAAAACCTCCTGCCTAATTCTCCACTGTCTCTCTCTCTCCATCTGTCATCTAGGACAGAGCCACAAGGTGGGGAGGCCTGGATCCTGAGAGACTGCATGGAGCAGAGCCTCGCTGAGCTGAGACATGAATACTGGCCTTTCACAAGGAGGCAAACATTAGTTTATAATAGTCAATGCCTCCTGACTAATCACACACACACTGCCAAAATAAGGGCTGTGCTGTTGGCTTCCCAGGTTCATGTCTTCTCCTGCCACCTCCTGAGACATTCCATACAGGGCACCTTCACTAAAGGTTATTAAAAACTGCCTCCCTACACAAGGGAGCAGAACTCAGCCTCCTCACCTGGGATGTGACGTGGTTGATGGCAGCTCGAGTATCCACGCCAAAACTGAACGTTCCTGGAGGACTCTGTCTAAAGATGATGCCCCCATCCAAGCTCAGGGCCTGGGGGAAGCTCAGCTGGGAAGAAACAGATAACACCCTTTACTTCCCTAACAGCCAAGCTCTGTGTGGAGGTCACAAACCAGTGTCTGCCCAAGCTGGGGACCTGTACCTGGTAGGAATGGGCCAAGTCCAGGGCTAGGCTGTGCCGGCTTTCCCCGCGCTGAGATCTGTCGTGATGCAAACCCTTTAAGTGCAGTACAACTTTCCACTTGACTTTCAAAGTGGCCTCAACCTCCCTTGTCTTAGCCTAGGTGAGTGAGAACCAGAGGCACTGAGAGAGGTCCTGTCCCATCTCTACGTGCCTGCAGAAGTCACCCCGGGAACCCAGCGGTCAGAAGAAAGTGGTCCAAAGATTGATGGGATACGGAGCAGTCTATGGTGTTCCATCTATAGGGCAGGAAGTGGGTACGGGTACATGGGAATGGTGAATTCCAATGCCCACAGGTAAGACTGGCAGGGTGGGCATGATGGAACAAATGTGAATACCTGTGTCGTCTTCAAAGAGAGTGCCCTGGGAGTAGTCTGTTTTGTTCACTGCCCTATTCCTAACACTTAGCACAGGTCCTGGCGTGTAGTAGGTGCTCAATAAATATTTGGGCAAATGCAGAATCCCTAGTTACAGCCTGAAACCTCAAGGTCAAAGCTGTGCTAGAGTGAAAGAATGCATAATTCTTTGTGGAGCTGGCAGAAGAACACTCATTCCACGATGACATCTATGTCCTCATCACTGAAACCTATAAATATGGGACCTTTCATGGCAAAAGAGACTTTGCGGTGTCATTGGACTGAGAATCTAGAGATGGGGAGATTATCCAGGTGGCCCTAAATTAATCACAAGGGTCCTATGAGAGGGAGGCAGGAGGGTCAGAGTCACACACCATGCTGTTGGCTTTGAAGGTGGAAGGGGCCATGAGCCAAGGCGTGCAAGCAGCTTGTAGAAGCTGGAAAAGGAAAGAAAATGGCCTCTCCCCTGGAGCTTCCAAAAAGAACACAGCCCTACTAACACCTTGATTTTAGCCACGTGAGATCCAATCTGGACTTCTGAGCTCCAAAACTGTAAAATAAATCTGTGATGCTTTAAGCCACTAAGATTGCAGCAGTTTGTTACGGCAAACATAGCAAACTAATACACAACTGCTGAATTTATTCACTCAACAACCATTCAGATTCTGCCACAGGCCAAGTACACAGTAGCACGTTGCCATCTTTCCTACCTGTGTTGACTGAGAAGTTAAAACTGCCTGCTAAGAAGCCTTATCGTTGCTGTGCACCTTTAAAGGGATGCTCAGCTTCACGTTAGAACCAAGATGGAGGAATAGAAATAAGGGTCCAAGAGGACCGAGAGAAATGCGAAATGAGAAAAATGTTTGTCATTAAACACACACAGAGGCTTTGTTTTGTTTTGTTTTTTGAGACAGTCTCACTCTGTCGCCCAGGCTGGAGTGCAGTGGCATGACCTTGGCTCACTGCAACCTCCACCTCCCAAGTTCAAGTGATTCTCCTGCCTCAGACTCCTGAGTAGCTGGGATAACAGGTGCATACTACCACACCCAGCTTTTTTTCTTTTTTTTGGTTTAGTTCAGATGGGTTTTCACCATGTTGGTCAAGTTGCTCTCGAACTCCTGACCTCAAATAATCTCCCTGCCTCAGCTTCACAGAGTGCTGATATTACAGGTGTGAGCCACCATGCCCAGCGTAGACATGGTTTTAAAAAGAGCAGAGAGGCCTGGTGTGGTGGCTCACACCTGTAATCCCAGCACTTTGGGAGGCTGAGGCAGGCGGGTCACAAGGTCAAGAGATTGAGACCATCATGACCAATGTGTGAAACACCATCTCTACTAAAAAACACAAAAATTAACTGGACGTGGTGATGTGCGCCTGTAGTCTCAGTTACTCAGAAAAATGAGGCAGAAGAATCACTTGAACCAGGAGGCAGAGGTGGCAGTGAGCCAAGATTGTGCCACTGCACTTCAGCCTGGTGTCAGAGCTAGACTGCGTCTCAAAAAATAATAATAGTAAAAAAAAAGAGCAGAGAGCCAAATTATACGAAACGAAAGGATTGCCATTTACTCTGTCTGTTGTTGTCAGCTGGGATTTGAGGCCCGGTATGGTCACATCTTCTGACTTTTTTTTTCCTTAAAAACAGCAGAAATCTGGATTTCACTCAAAATCTTCTGATTTTCAAATGTAGCAATTAATTTCCTTAAAAAATGTAAATGCTAAGCAGACCAAACAAAACCCATCTGCAGGTCGAATTTGGCCCACGGTGCCGGCTCTGCAATCTCCGGCATAAGAAACAGCAAACACCATCGGGAGGCACTTTGCAGGTGTCTGAGGCTGTCATCCTGCCATTTGCTTTCCCCTAAAAGCTCCAAGAAGTGTACTATGTCATCCCTGGGGACACGGACACACACACACACACACACACACACACACACACAGCCTCATCTGACTAATGGTGAAGGGAGCCCCAGAAGGGTGGGTCTCAATGTGCAACACGTGCTTGGTTCACCCTCCTTCCCAGGGGCTGGGGTGCATCTTGCAAGAGACAAACAGCCAGGTGAGGCGGCTCACGCCTGTCATCCCAGCACTGTGGGAGGCTGAGGAGGGTGGATCACCTGAGGTCAGGAGCTTGCGATCATCCGCACGAAAATGGAAAAACCCCATCTCTACTAAAAGTACAAAAATCAGCTGGGTGTGGCGGTGGGTGCCTGTAATCCCAGCTACTCGGAAGGCTGAGACAGGAGAATCACTTAAACCCAGGAGGCAGAGGTTACAGTGAGCCGAGATCCCGAAGCTGCACTCCAGCCTGGGCAACAGAGGGAGACTTGGTTTAAAAAAAAAAAGGGATAGGAGGCGTCTGCACAGGAACCTGGGAGGTGGAGGGTTGCAGTGAGCTGAGATTTAATCACTGCACTCCAGACTCCAGCCGGGCAACAGAGGGAGACTCTGTCTCAAACAAACAAACAAACAGAGAGAGAGAGAGAGAGACAAACAATGACTGTCTTCCTTGGGGGCTTAGCACACAGCACATGCTCCATAAATGCTTGCTGAAAAATGCGGTGATCGCCCAGAGTATCGACGCCTCCTAGAGGTGTCAGGAAGAAGCCTTGGACAGGGGTGTAGTTGGCATTGTACGATACTCCATTGTAATCTTCACAGCCCCTGCATAAGAGATGAGCACTACTGCCCCCATTCTACCGACAAGGAAACTGAGGTCCAGAGACATGAAATAATTTGCCAAGGACACACAGGCAAAAACAAGTTTCACCCCTGAAGAGCCAAAATGTCAAGACCCTCATCCAGGCCCAGTGACTCTTATCTGTAACCACAGCACTTTTTTTATTTTTTGAGACCAAGTCTCTCTCTGTCCCCCAGACCGTAGTGAAGTGGTGTGATCTCCGCTCACTGCAACCTCCGCCTCCTAGGTTCAAGTGATTCTCATGCTTCCGCCTCCCAAATAGCTGGGATTATAGGCACCTGCCACCATGCCCAGCCAATTTTTGTAGTTTTTTAGTAGAGATGGGTTTCACCATTTTGGCCAGGCTGGTCTTGAACTCCTGACCTCAAGTGATCCACCCTCATTGGCTTCCAAAATTGCTGGGATTACAGGCGTGAGCCACCATGCCTGGCCTAATCCCAGCACTTTGAAAGGTAAGGTAGGAGGATCCCTTGAATCTGAGAATTCAAGACCAGCTTGGGAAACAGAGAGAGATCTCCATCTCTACAAAACATTTTTAAAACGAGCTGGGTGTGGTGGTGCACACCTGTGGTCTCAGCTACTCAGGAGGCTGAGGTGGGAGGATCACGTGAGGCCAGGAGGTCAAAGCTGCAGTGAGTGAGCCATGATCGAGCCCCTGAACTCCAGCCTGGGTGACAGAGCAATACCCTGTCTCAGAAAAGACCCTCTAACTCAGGGGTCAGCAACTAAGGCCCCTGGTCCAAATGTGGTGTGTTTTAGTAAGTGAAGTCCTGTTAGGACACAGCCATGCCCATCCATTACGTATTCATTACGTACCGTCCACGCTTCTCTCGAACTGCAATGGCAGAGTTGAGTCAACAAGGCCTGAACCGTGTGCCCGTGAAGCCTGAACTAGTTACTACTGGGTTCTTTCTAGAAAAGTCTGGTGACCTCTACTCTGGGTCCTGGCATGCAGTGGGTGTTAAATAGCACCACGGCAGCAACTCTTCATTGAGCACCTACTGTGTACCAAGTCCTGTAGCTACAGTGGTAAATAAAGTGCTGGTGGAGATCACGAGTTTTCCAGAGTAACAAAGGAACCAGTGACTGATGAATCACACAAAAACAGAACTGGGGCCAGGTACGGTGGCTCACACCTGTAATCCCAGCACTTTCGAGGCCAAGATGGGAGGATCACTTAGAGTCCAAGAGTTCAAGACCAGCCTGGGCAACATAGCAAGACTCTCTCTACTAAAAATAAAACATTAAAAAAGGCAGGTGTGGTGGTGGCAGTGGCATGTGCCTGTGGTCCCAGCTACTCGGGAGGCTGAGGTGGGAGGATTGCTTGAGCCTAGGATGTCAAGGCTACAGTGAGCAAGATTGTGCCACTGCACTCCAGCCTGGGTGACAGAGTAAGACTTTGTCAAAAAAAGAAAGAAAGAAACTGGAATGTATGATTGGTGCTAGAAGCAAAAGATATAGGGCAAGCTGGGCACAGCGGTAATCCCAGCACTTTGGCTGGGAGGCCGAGGCGGGGAGATCACTTGACGTCACAAGTTCAAGACAACCTGGCCAACAGGGCGTAAGGCTGTCTCTACGAAAAATACAAAATCTAGCCGGGCATGGGAATGCACATCTGTAATCCCAGCCACTCGGGAGGCTGAGGCAGGTGTGTGTGAGGTGGTCTGGGGGTCATGTGAGAGGATGCTGGAGCTCATGAGTAGAAGGGAGGTGAAGGAGAGGGTGACAGCTTCAGGCACAGGACACGCAGAGGCCCTGAGGCAGGAAAGAGCCAGGCGAGGGAATGCGAAGAGGCTGGATGAGGGGAATGCAGGCCACGAAGTGGGGCTGAGGGCACAGGACTGGGGCTTTATCCCAAGAGAGGCTGTCACGGTTTGAGAGCAAGGGAGTGGCAGAGTTATACTGGCCTTTAGAAGATATCCTTCTGGACTGGGTGGGGTGGTTCACGCCTATAATCCCAGCACTTTGGGAGGCCGAGGGGGTGGATCACGAGGTCAAGAGATCGAGGCCATCGTGGCCAACATGGTGAAATCCCCGTCTCTACTAAAATTACAAAAATTAGCTGGGTGTAGTGGCACATGCCTGTAGTCCCAGCTACTCGGGAGGCTGAGGCAGGAGAATCACCTGGACCTGGGAATTGGAGGTTGCAGTGAGCTGAGAGCCATTGCACTCCAGCCTGGTGACAGTGAGACTCCATATGAAAAAAAAAAAGGAAAGAAAATATCCCTCTGACGGTCACATAGACCGTACTAGGGAGGACCAAATGAAACAGAGAACCCAGGCAGGAGAACCTTTTTTTTTTTTTTTTTTGGAGGCAGTCTGGCCTGGAGAGCAGTAGTGCAATCTCGGTTCACTGCCACCTCTACCTCCTGGATTCAAGTGATTTTCCTGCCTCAGCTTCCCGAGTAGCTGGGACTACAGGTGCCCACCACCATGCCCGGCTAGTTTTTGGATTTTTAGTAGAGACAGGCTTTCACCATGTTGGCCAGGCTGGTCTCAAACTCCTGACCTCAGGGGATCTGCCTGCCTTGGCCTCCCAAAGTGCTGGATTAGAGGCGTGAGCCACCATGCCCAGCATGGATAACTCTTCTAGGGGAAGGTGGGTATCTGAGTCTTGCTCTGTGAGCCAGGCTGGAATGCAGTGGTATGATTACAGTTTACTAAAGCCTCAACCTCCTGGGCTTAATTGATCCTCCTGCCTCAACCTCCGGAGTAGCTGGGACTACAAGTGCACACCACCATGGCTAATTAAAAAACATTTTTTTTTTTTTTGGAGAAATGGGGTTTCCATATGTTGCCCAGATGGCTCTAACTCCTGGCCTTTCGAGATCCTCCCGCCTCAGCCTCCAGAGTGGCTGAGATTACAGGTATGAGCCACCGCACTCAGCCCAGAGAACATGTTTCTAATCCTATTGAGAGATGACAGCAACTTGAGCCAGGGCTGGCTGGTGTGCAAAGGTCTCTCCACTCACCTTGTGCTGATTCCAAGTAACCAGGCACCCCTCTGTGTTCCTGGGGATGGCTGTGCCATCATATGGATGTGTCAGACCTGCACAGACCTGGGAGGGACAATGACATACATGTACACACGCATGCAGGGAGGTCACGAGACAGCTGGGGCCTCCTTCCTGCTCTCAGGTACCTTCCTGGCTGTGCCGGACCCACTCACATAGGGGTGTCTGGCCTGGTAGCCCAGGACAACAGTCTGCAGGGTTTCCTCTCGGCCGTTCAAGACAACCCTTGTCTCCAGGGAATAGCACTCGCGTTGCCTGTCAGCCGTGAAGGTCCCCTGCAGGACGAGGCTCTGCGGGATGGGCAGCTGCAAGGGGTGCCTGGTGTGCAGAGGGGAAAACAGGCCAAAGCCACTAAAGCAGCTGGCAGTGTCGGGGACAACGGAGCCCCACGGTCTCAGCCTGGGCCTGTCATGAGCTGGGCCTGTCAAAACTGGCCTGGCATGCCAAGTTTGGAGTCTCTCTCAGAGAAGAGAAGACCAGGACATAGGGAAGCCCTGTGCTTTCACAATTTGTCACTCAGAACCCTTCACCATCTCACTGTGCCATCCAAGTGGGCATGGTTGGGGTCCCTGTCGCCATTTGACAGCAAAGACCCAAGGGGATAGATGGCACACATCATCTGGTGTCACACAGACTGGGGCTGAAATCCAGGCATGGTCTTTCACTAGCTGGGTGACCTTGTGCAAACGACTTGACCTCTGTGCCTCAGTTTCCCCATATGTAAAATGCAGCTAAAATAACACTCATTGGACACAGTGATCGGGATGAGAGGTAGCATACATGAAATGAATGTAAGCTCCCCAAGAGCAAGGGTTTCTGCCCTTCTAGTTCTCTGTCATTTTCCACGTGCCCAGAAGAGTACTTGGTACATAACAGGTGCTCAATGAATGTAAATGGGGCAAAAACACAAATGAAATCTGCAAATGTTGCTGCTATTCCTTGTCATTACTGCTGCTGTTTAGACCGGTGACTTATCTAACACCACACAGCTGCTCAATGCATAGCCTGGCGTCCAAGATGGCTCCGCTCATTCCAATCTCATGCTGTTCCCAGCACACAGGGAACTGCCTTTTTAATGAGCTCTGTCTCTAGGAAATGAGAAGACTCTCCAAGCAGCCCCAGGCTAGGATGATAAGACTCTGACTTCTGCTCCTGCCTCCGCAACTAATGGAGGGGATAGGGATGTGGCAGCTTTCAGGGGAAGGGGCTCTTCTCTGGGATCTGGGTTTCATTCGGGCCCCAGCAGGTCAGCACAATTTCTCCAGGTAGCTCTACCCATCCTGTCTCCCCTGGGGACCCTCCATGCTGGAAAAGGGGACACTTGCAGGGATGTCAGCCTAGGAGAAGGGGCACACACACCTAAAGAGCAAGGTCCCCCGTTTCTGGTACAAAGTCCTGTCTCGCCTCAGCTCCTCCAGCTCGCCTTCCAACTGCAGGCCCCAAGGCTGGCCATGGGCACCGGTCCTCAGAGCCATCAGTGACACCTGGGTCTTCCGTGGCTGCAACAAGACCCAGGCTAAAGGGAGGGATGGGCCAACAGGACCAAGCCGCAGACCCGCCTTGCAGGGAGGAAAGGTGTAGCCCCCTACAGCCTGCTGATCTCCCCCAGAAATGACTATCACAGCTGCTCAACTGGACTGCAGCCTCCAGCCTGCTCAGACCACAGGATCCCACCAGCTCCCACCACAGCTGGACCTCCCTAGGTGCCCAGGGGGAAAGAACAACTTGGACTTCTCAGCCAAAGGAAGCCCAGCTTTGCTCTTGAATCTGTGCTAATGTGACCAGGGTCTACTTCGCAGACCAAGAAACTAAGGCTTGTCTGAGCACAGTGGCTCACCCCTGTAATCCCAAAACTTTGGGAGGCTGAGATGGGAGGATCACTTGATCCCAGGGCTTTAAGACCCGCCTGGGCAACATAGCAATACCTCATGTGTGCTTGAAAGAGAGTCAGAGATGTCCTCCCCCTGGGATATCCTTTCATCTCCTTCCTACTTGGTGGACTCCTATTCATCCCTCAAAACCCCTTCAATGCCATAGTGGCATGGGTGGTATGTGCCTATAGTTCTGACAATTTGGGAGGTTGAGGTGGGAGGATCCTTTGAGCCCAGAAGTTGGAGGCTACAGTGAGCTATGACTTTATCGCTGCAATCCAGCCAGGGCAACAGAACCAGACTGTCAAGAAAAATATCTAAAAGGAAAAGAAGGAAAAGGAAAGAGAGAGAGAAAGAGAGGCTCAGGGAAGCCCAAGGTCACAGGCCAAGCCAGTGGCACAAAGCCCTTTTCTATCCCAAGCAGGGAGAGAGGCAGGAGAGCCAGGTGAGGGACTGGTTGGTCTCTTGACTACACGGGCCTCCCAGGTTCTCACCTGCTCCAGACGCCTCTAGGCCGCTGTAAGGTTGAGCTCCCACTGGGGGCCTTTCAACCAGCAGTGCAGGATCTTACGGCCCCAGCTGTTCTCAGCATGGATCTCACCCTCCACTGCTGTGTTCCAGGCTGACTCGAGTTTGCTCCAGCTGTGGAAGAGGCTCTGTGCCAAGACCATCACCATGGAAACCTGCAATGAGGGGGAGGAGGACCAAGGCCTTTGAACACCGTATTTCCTTCCCCTGGGATACTCTTCCATCTCTTTCCTACTTGGTGAACTCCTACTCATGCCTCAAAACCCCTTCATGCCATTTCTGTGAGGCCTAACCTGACTTGTACATGGAGGCTAGTTTTCTCTACAGGGTCTTAAGAAAAAAAAGCCAAAACTCCTCTCTGTTGCCCCAACCCTGAGCAGACATACCTTCCTTCT
Organism: Callithrix jacchus; assembly: GCF_049354715.1. Lineage (NCBI taxonomy): Eukaryota > Metazoa > Chordata > Mammalia > Primates > Cebidae > Callithrix > Callithrix jacchus. The sequence continues at coordinate 17,628,861 of NC_133513.1, read as the reverse complement.
CTCCTCTTCAGATTGGGAATCTGATCTCGCTGGGCTGCTATTACTAGTATCCAGCATGTCTGTACCCTGAAGGGCACACACTGACGGGCGGCCTTCTCTCCCAGCACCATCACTGTGGCCTTCGGGAGTCCTAGGAAGAGCCGGGTGTGACCTGACTCGTTTCGGGGCTGGGGAGGTAGGCCACTTGCAGTCACCACTTGGCACAAGCCCTGCACGGTAGTTGGTGCCCTCCTGGCTGCCATCCCTCATTCATACAACTCAGGGGACTCACAGGGAGAAGTGGCAGGGACAAGACAGGGTTTGGGCATGGCTGAGCCTCCAACTCAGTACCAGAACTTCGCACCACCTTGTCTCATGTCACTGACCCTTGGTTCCCCACGGCCAACTTCCCCATTTCCTTCAATGGCGCTTCCATCCCACCAGATGCCAAAACCTCCGAGCTATTTATTATCCTTCCGTTACTCTCTCCCCACTGCCAATCCATCAGCAAATCTGACATTTCCAGGATTTGATCACTTGCTGGTACCTCCACTGCCACCACCGTGGGCTGGGCCGCCATGCCCTCCAGTTGGGTGAAGGATGGGAGTTGGTTGGTTGCCTGCACCTTGAGCTCCTGTCTCTAGTACACAGAGGCCACCTCATGGTCCTTAAGATTACCACCACCCTTGACGCCACCCTGATGCCACCCAGCCCGGCCTCAGAGGGCACTCTGCTGCACTCGGATGAGCCCCCTCAGGCCTGGACCTTCCCCACCTCCATGCATCACCCAGTACAGGGGGACTGTCCATGAACCAGGCTCCCTCAGCCCTGCGGATGACACTCAAGGGTTTCCTCCCAAACCTATTCTTTCTTCTGTACCAAAGGCCTGCAGTGAAGCAACTTTCTGATAGTCAGTAGTCAGCATAAAACCGACTTATGTCCTAGAATTTTCCACTCTGGTTTTTTGGCAAAAGCCGAATGTCTGTCTACCTGTTTCCAAAGTACGGTTCGACTTTCTTTCCTATTTCATTTCTCTCCCCGTCAGCTGCTCAGCAGCGATATGGGAAATCTGATTTTCTTTTTTCAGTCTACTTTCCTACATCACCTAAGAACTAACTCTGAGGCCGGACGTGGTGGCTCACACCTATAATCCCGGCACTTTGGGAAGCCAAGGCGGGAGGATCACCTGAGGTCAGGAGTTTGAGAGCAGCCTGACAAACATGGAGAAACTCCATCTCTACTAAAAATACAAAATTAGCCAGGCGTGGTGCTGCAAGCCTGTAATCCCAGCTACTCAGGAGACTGAGGCAGGAGAATCTCTTGAACCTGGGAGGTGGAGGTTGTGGTGAGCCGGGATCACACAAATGCACTCTAGCCTGGGCAACAAGAGCAAAACTCCATCACAGAAAAAAGAAAAGAAAGAGAAGAGAAGAGGAAAAGAAAAGAAAAAGAGAAAGAAAGAGAGAGAGAGATAAAACTAACTCTCATAGCTGTAGAGACTGGGAGGGACAAACTTCACACATCTGTGAGCTGCTATAGGCCCACAGGCCTCAGCTTTTATCTGCCTCTGCACCAGAAAAAGATCTCAGTGGTCAGGGACCAGGCAGTGCTGGGGTCTGAACACTGCTCACCTGGAGGTAGGTGGTAGCTGGAGTGTAGATCTCAATCTTGCCTTCCCTGGTGGGGCCCTGACTGCTGCAGGCCACACTGACCACCAGGTCCTTTAGGGTCCAGGCCTTGCCCAGCGTCAGTTCCAGGACAGCTTGGAACACAGCTCTGTGTGGCCAGTACAACCTGTGAGCTACAGAGACCATCAGCCACGGACTGTCCAGGTTCAAGGCTCCTGCAAGAGACAGAAAAAGGAGAGTCTGGTATGCGGGCAGAGAGGAAGCTTCTAGCAGGCAGCAAGAGGTCCCCAGAGTCTCATCACAGCGGCAACGGGAAAAATCTCAAAACTGGAAATGACTAGGCATGAGGAAACTTTCTAGGACATTGCAGTGCTGTGACTTATGACAGCGGTATGGATCACACAGGTGAATCCATCTGTCAAAACTCATCCAATCATACTGTGGAAATACATGCATTTCACTCTGCTTAATAAAACACATGCTGAAACATTTAAAGTGAAATGTATCAATGACTACAACTTACTTTGAACTGCATGGAAAATAATAGGGCTGGATAGGTGGAGAGAGGGGCGATGAGTCAAGTGGGGTAAACTGTTAATAGCAAACCTAGTATGAGAGGATGCTGGTGATCACTGTCCATCCATCCAGCTCTTCCGAAGGTTTGCAATTTTTTCCGAATAAAACATTGGAAGGCTGGGAGCAGTGGCTTGTGCCTGCAATCCCAGCACTTTGGGAGGCCAAGGCGGGAGGATCACTTGAGTCTGGGAGTTTGAGACCAGCCTGGACAACAAAATGAGACCCTATATCTATAAAAAAAAAAAAAAAAAATACAACAATTAGCCAGGGATGGTGGTGCTGGCCTATATTCCCAGCTACCTGGGAGGCTGAGATGGAGGCTGCAGTGGCCGTGAGGGTGGCACTGCATTCCAGCTTGGGCAAGAGAAGGAGACCCTGTCTCTAAATAAAAAAAGAAAGAAAGGAAACACAGGTAGAAATGCTGAGGCCTGTAAAGAAAAATAATAAAGAAGGAATTTGATAAAAATGGCGGAGGTCAGCAAACACTTCTAAGAGGAAGTGACAATTTACCTGATACCTAAATGAAAGACAAGAGGAAGCTGATCAAAGGGGCAGGCCACCCACCCCTGTTCAGATGCAGGGACAATGACACGGTGAGGGGAGGCAAGTGGCGCTGAGTTGAGAAAAGGGAGACGCTCAAGAGTGGGCACCCTGGTCCCTGCCCAGCTGCCCCCGTCCCACAGGAAATGGGAAGACGGCTCCACAGAAGAACAGAGGCAGGCATGGATCCCTGGAGAGCCAGGTCCCCACCCAATTCCTTGACTGACAGGGAAGCCCACCAGGCAGAACATGCCCCCACTTACACGTAGCGCCTCTTTCCAAACACGTTTAGAGTCTCCAGTTAGTTTTCTATTTCATTCATGTTTCCTGCATGGTGATGACGATCTCATTTGACTTCACAGATCACAGTTGATACCTGGCAAACTCAGGCCCTCCAGAACATCTACTGGTTGCTCCGTTTTTCGTTTTGTTTTTGCTTCTGAGGTCATGGTCATTCATTTATGTCTCATTACACTGGGCTGGGCCAAGAGTCACCCACTAGTGTATAGATTATGTTATTCTGTTGCTTTCAGACAGAATTGGGATCCAGGTTGTAACTGTCTCCCAAGTTCAACATCTGGATCAGAATCAGAAGAGAATGGCCACTGCTGTGGGAGGCTGGGGGGCTTTGAGTTTTCTGCCAGAGTCAACCTGATTCTGAACACCAAGGTGCAGCTCCACTAAACCAGACACATTCTCACTGTTAGTCTCCCGGCACCATAAACAGTAGGGGAGATAGGGCCCCTGACAGAACCAAGTGAAATTTCCCAGAGCTCTATGCATTCATTCACCCTGATCCAGAGACTTCACACACCCAGGGAAAGAATCATCATTCCTAGAGATAATGGACTAAGGGCAGTAGAGCACTGAGGAAGTACTGGGGGCATAATTCCCTGTGCACACCAGGCCATCTGAGCTCTCCCGCGGCAGCTCTATGGGGCCCTCATGCAGCCTCCATGCTCCTGCTCACACTGCTTGCCCAGCCAGGAGCCTTCCAGCTCCACCTGAGTTACACAGACCCCCAAGGGAAAACCAACCAGCTCCAGTCTTCTCTTTCACAGCCTCCTGCTTGTTCCCAGGAGATTCGGTCTCTTTCTTTTGCACACTGGGTCCATTCACTTGTGCTTCCACTGTGGGTGGGTGGTCACAAGCTCTGTGCCCTTTAGTGTGGATCTCTCTGCTGGAAAAGACAGGATGCCCTGCAAGTCAGGGACGGGTCTCATCCCTCACAGAGTCGGCCATGTGGCCCAGGTTTGATGCACACCTACACAACTGCTATTTCTGGCTTCTATACACAATCTCTGGCTGGGCTGGTGGCTCAAGCCTGTAATCTCAGCACTTTGAAAGGCCTAAGTTGGCAGATGGCATGAGTCCAGAAGTTTGAGACCAGCCTGGGCAACACGGTGAAACAGTCTCTACACAAAGTTTTAAAAAAAGAGAGAGACAGAGAGAGAAGGCACGGTGGCTCACACCTGTAATCCCAGCACTTTGTGAGGCCGATGTGGGAGGATCACCTGAGGTCAGGAATTCAACACCAGCCTGGCCAATATGGTGAGACCCTGTCTCTACTAAAAATACAAAAATTAGCCAGGTGTGATGGTATGCACCTGTAGTCTCAGCTACTCAGGAGGCTGAGGCAGAAGAATCACTTGAACCCGGGAGGCAGAGACTGCAGTGAGCTGAGATCTGAGATCGCACCACTGTACTCCACCCTGGTGGCAAAGCGAGACTCCATCTCCATAAAAAAAAAAAAAAAAAAAAGAAAGGCTGGGCACTGTGGCTCATGTGTGTAATCCCAGCACTTTCAAAGGGCAAGACGAGCACATCAAGAGATCAGTAAATCAAGACTGTCCTGGCCAACATGGTGAAACGCTGTCACTGCTACAAATACAAAAAATTAGTTGGGCATGGGGACATGCACCTGTGGCCCCAGCTACTTGGGAGGCAGAGGCAGGAGAACTGCTTGAACCTAAGAGGCAGAGGTTGCAGTCAGCCAAGATGGTGCCACTGCACTGCAGCCTGGCAACAGAGTGAGACTCCATCTCAAAATTTAAAAAATAAAAAGAAGCCAAATGTGGTGGTGTGTGTGACTGTAGTCCCAGCTGCTGCTCTGAAGGCTATGGTGGGAGGATCACCTGAACCCTGGAGACGGAGGTTACACTGAGCCAGGATTGCACCACTGCACTCCAGCCTGGGTGACACAGTGAGACTGTCCCCACAAAAAACACAAAATGTGTCTTTATCTACAAGAGATACCTGCTGCCAAACTCATGATGAGGAAATACTGCAACCGACTGTACTCTCAGAAACCTGAGAAAAGTGACCAGGATCTCAGCCAGTGTCACCTTGTACTGCAAAGTCCTGCAGGACCATCTGTGCCATTTCTTTCTATTCACTCAAAAAAGAAGAGATGAATTTTTTTACAAATTACTTTATACCGTTCAAATCAACACATCAAGTGGTGCATTTAGAGGTGTTGGTCGAGGTCTCAGAGGCCGCATGACTAGAGGAGGGGATGAAGTCCGAGAGGACAGTCAGGTGAAGGTTGAGTGTCGGTTGAGACAGCAGGTCAGCCAAGTGAAGGAGGTGGTCGAAGTACGAGAGAAAACCTAGGAAGGAGGTGGCTGAGGGCTGAGAGGTCATGAGGAGATTCTTTAGGTCCTAGAGGAGACGCACGTGATAGCTTAGATAGCTAAGGAAGGCCACCAAGGTAGAGAAGGTGGCCGAGGTGCCAGTAGCCACTAAATGGAAGAGTAGGCTGAGGTCCCAGAGGCCACACTGCTGGAGGAAGAAGATGAAGTCCCCCAGGAAAGAAAGCTGGATGAGGTGGATAGGGCCCCCCAGGACAGAGAGATGGGTGAGGTGGATGGGGTCCCCCAGGACAGACAGATGGATGAGGTGGATGGGGCTCTCCAGGACAGACATCTGGATGAGGTGGATGGGGTCCTCCAGGACAGACAGGTGGATGAGGTGGATGGGGTCCCACAGGACAGATAGATTGATGAGGTGGATGGGGTCCTCCAGGACAGACACCTGGATGAGGTAGATGGGGTCCTCCAGGACAGAGAGATGGATGAGGTGGATGGGGCTCTCCAGGACAGACAGGTAAATGAGGTGGATGGGGTCCCCCAGGACAGACATCTGGATGAGGTGGATGGGGTCCTCCAGGATACACAGGTGGATGAGGTGGATGGGGTCCTCCAGGATACACAGGTGGATGAGGTGGATGGGGTCCCACATGACAGACAGATGGATGAGGTGGTTGAGGTACCTCAGGACAGACACCTGGATGAGGTAGATAAGGTCCCATAGGAGGTGCAGCTGGAGGAGGTGCTAGAGGTCCCACAAAACAAATAGTTGGAAGACATAAAGGAAGTCTCAGAGGACACTCAATTGCTGGAGGTGTCTGTGGTTTCAGAAGATCACCAGCTGGAGAAGATGGTGGAGATACCAGAGAGCACTTGACTGAAGAAGGTGACTGTGGTCTCAGAGAATCTTCACTTGGAGAAGATGGTTGAGGTGGCACAGGACATTTGAGTGAAGTAGGTGGTTGAAGTCCCAGAGGACACGTGACTGAAATAGGAAGTTGAGGTTCCAGAAAATGCTAAAGTGGTGGAGCTGCCTGTGGTCTGCCAGAAAGTCATTAGCTGTAGAAGATGGTAAAGGTAACAGATTCCACTCGGGTGGAGGAGTGTGTGGGCTCAGAAAGTCTTCAGCTTGAGATGGTGGCAGAGGTATCAGAGAACACTCAAGTGGTGGTGTGCGAGGCCTCAGAACATCTTCAGCTGGAGAGTGGTAGAGATACCAGAGGACACTCACGTTGAGGTGTGCGGGTGAAGATTTTTTTAGGAAATCTTCAGCTGAAGATGGTGGGAGAGGAATTAGAGTACACTCAGGTGGAGGTGTCTGTGGTCTCAGAAGATCATCAAGAAGGTGAAGAGATACCAGAAGACACTCTATTGAAATAGGTAGCTGAGGTCCAAGGGGACATTCAAATGGTGGAGCTATTTGTAATCTCAAAAATTTTCAGTTGGAGAAAGTGGTTGAGGTCCCAGAGGACAATGGATGGAAGCTGTGTGTCGTCTCAGAAAATAATCAGCTGGAGACGACGGTAGAGGTATCAGAAGATACTCAAGTGGTGGTGTCTGTGGTTTCCAAAGATGATCATCTGGAGAAGGTGGTAGAGATGCCAGAAGACACTTGAGTCGTGGTGTCTGTGGTCTCCAAAGATTATCATCTGGAGCAGGTGGTAGAGATGCCAGAAGACACTTGAGTGGTGGCGTCTGTGGTTTCCAAAGATTATCATCTGGAGAAGGTGGTCGAGATGCCAGAAGACACTTGAGTGGTGGCGTCTGTGGTTTTCAAAGATGATCATCTAGAGAAGGTGGTCGAGATGCCAGAAGACACTTGAGTCGTGGTGTCTGTGGTCTCCAAAGATTATCATCTGGAGAAGGTGGTAGAGATGCCAGAAGACACTTGAGTGGTGGCGTCTGTGGTTTCCAAAGATGATCATCTGGAGAAGGTGGTAGAGATGCCAGAAGACACTTGAGTGGTGGCGTCTGTGGTTTCCAAAGATGATCATCTGGAGAAGGTGGTAGAGATGCCAGAAGACACTTGAGTGGTGGTGTCTGTGGTTTGCAAAGATGATCATCCGGAGAAGGTGGTAGAGATGCCAGAAGACACTTGAGTGGTGGTGTCTGTGGTCTCCAAAGATCATCATCTGGAGAAGGTGGTACAGGTGGCAGAAGACACGAGTGGTGGTGTCTGTGGTCTCCAAAGATTATCATCTGGAGAAGGTGGTACAGGTGGCAGAAGACGAGTGGTGGTGTCTGTGGTCTCCAAAGATTATCATCTGGAGAAGGTGGTACAGGTGGCAGAAGACACGAGTGGTGGTGTCTGTGGTCTCCAAAGATTATCATCTGGAGAAGGTGGTACAGGTGGCAGAAGACACTTGAGTGGTGGTGTCTGTGGTCTCCAAAGATCATCATCTGGAGAAGGTGGTACAGGTGGCAGAAGACACGAGTGGTGGTGTCTGTGGTCTCCAAAGATTATCATCTGGAGAAGGTGGTACAGGTGGCAGAAGACACTTGAGTGGTGGTGTCTGTGGTTTTCAAAGATTATCATCCGGAGAAGGTGGTATAGATGCCGGAAGGCACTCAAGTGGTGGTGTCTGTGTTCTTGAAGTATCATCATCTGGAGAAGGTGCAACAGGTGCCAGAAGACACTTGAGTGGTGCTGTCCGTGGTTTTCAAAGATCATCATCTGTAGACAGTGGTAGAGGTGTCTGTAGACATTTGAGTGGAGTTGCGTACAGACTCTGAAGATCATTGGCTGGAGAAGGTGGTAAAGCAGCCAGAAGACATTCAGGTGTAGGTGTCTGTGGTCTCGAAAACTCATCATCTGACGAAGCTGGCAGAGGCGTGCATAGACACTCAGGTGGAATTGTGTATAAGCCGAGAAAATCATTGGCTGAAGAAGGTGGTAAAGAAGCTAGAAGACACTTAGGAGTAGGTGTCTGTGGTCTCGAAAACTCATCATCTGACGAAGCTGGCAGAGGCGTGCATAGACACTCAGGTGGAATTGTGTATGGGCTCAGAAAATCATTGGCTGAAGAAGGTGGAAAAGCTGCCAGAAGACATTCAGGTGTAGGTGTCTGTGGTCTCGAAAACTCATCATCTGACGAAGCTGGCAGTGGTGTGCATAGACACTCAGGTGGAATTGTGTATGGGCTCAGAAAATCATTGGCTGAAGAAGGTGGAAAAGCTGCCAGAAGACATTTGGGTGTAGGTGTCTGTGGTCTCGACAACTCATCATCTGACAAAGCTGGCAGAGGCGTGCATAGACACTCAGGTGGAATTGTGTATAAGCTCAGAAAATCATTGGCTGAAGAAGGTGGTAAAGCAGCCAGAAGACATGCGGGTGTAGGTGTCTGTGGTCTCGAAAACTCATCATCTGACGAAGCTCGCAGAGGTCCTAGTGGACACTGGAGTCGAGGAGTTGTCAGAGGTCCCAGAACACCTTTAGCTGATGAAAATGGTGGAGCTCCCAGGCGACACCCAGACGGAGGAGGTGGCGGGCAAGCCATCAGTGGTCCTGAAGGGTCAGCCATGAGGTAGGGTGAGCAGGGCAATGCTGAGCAGTGATGACGCTGTGCTGCAGCCATGTTAACCTGCAGGCAGAAGGAGGAAGTGTTTTGACATGTATTAATTTGACAGACAGAACCACCAACAACAACACAGGCTGCAACTTATGTTGCTGCTGATAGTTTTCTGCACCTTTCCATCCTCCAGGTTTCAAAACAGCAGCATCAGTGTCATGAAGTCACCCTTCCACTAAGTACCACTGACAGCTGGGGAGTGAAGAAGAGTCATTGGGACAAACTGTTTTCTCCGCATGCCACTGCATCTCTCTGCAAATGTAGGCAGGCTGGGGGCCTGCCCCCGGGAAGACAGAGTCATAGCGCAGTAAGGAAGAAGCATGTTTCAGACACAGGAGTGTCTCTGTCCATCCTCATTCCTCCCTCACCGCCATCACCAGAGCATGTTCTTTGCATCAGATAAATAGCGAGTAAGAGAGGCATGAAGAGCCCATTGTCCACACATGTGTTACAGCTTCTTTTAGGAGAATGTTCTCCAGGCCTTTTATGTTCTGTCTCTGATTCTCAGAACTCTGCAAGTCAGCGTGACTACCCTGCTCCAAATCTAAGTAAACAGAGGCTCCCCGAGGAAGAAGAACACGTGCCCAGGGTCACAGAGCTTGCAGGAGGCAGAGTGGAAGTCTATTCCAGCTCTCCCTGCAGGACCCTCTCATTTTCCCTCTGATTCTCTTCTTGACAAAGGGTCTTCTTCACTCTGGGGGTCCCCCCCATGAGCACAGATGGCTCTGGGGAAATGTGGATTCTTGAAGAGAGGCAGGGAAACTGGGAGAGGGTTTTCTGTCAGAGCAATCCGACATACACAATACACAAGTCAGTTAGGCATGGCCAGAATATTTCTTAACTCCCAGGTAATACAAATTTTATGTGCATTATGACAGAAATAATACTTTTGTCCAGGGAAAAAGGAGGTGGAAATTCTGAAAAAAGCAAGTTTTAGAAACGTGTTTAATTTCTAGTGTACAGTTCCCATCACGTGTAATCTCAGGACTCGGCAGCTGTTGAAGGTACAGAAGCCACACGAGAACCAGCAGAGCTGCGCATCATGGAAGGCCTTGGTTGGGAATTGTCGCTGTAATAGGTTACATTCACTTTCACTAACTCACAATCGAGGCATATTTTTTACTACAAATACAGAAACTCTGACACTTAGATGTTAGATCGGGGCACCACCAAATGGGGGTGAAGGCGATTTTGTACAACACAGTTACCAACAGGAATGGGACTGTGATGAACTACAGAATTGACCTTGACGAAGAGCATTCAGAATTGTACAAAGCACATATTAATGCTGGATTAATGAGTTTTCACTTTCATCACTTCTGAGAATACAGCAGATATTTCAAATGTTACTCACCTACCTTATAGATAAAAACAAACAAAATAAGAGAAAACCCCACTTCAATCAGAAATAGACCCACAACACCTTGAGTAACAGAGATCAGTCAGCATTCACTGGGCCATGACACCTACGAGAGTGGAGGTCAGTGGCATTCCTCATGCTATTTCAGAAAACAGAACAGTAAAAGCCCTTCAGCCCTCAGTCCCTAAGCATTTATGGCTTCTGGAGGTGCCACCCAAGATGACTAGCTGGGACTGAAGAAGCCAGGAAGCTTATGGGAAAGATTTTGCTCTAAAAATTCCAGATAGAAAACGTATCACAGAACCTACAGAGCAGAGGCCAGGCGAGGAGAGGACGATGGAGGAAAAGACTACAGTGTCCTGATACAGGCAGAGTGAAAATGACCCCAGCATTTACCTTTGTCTTCTCTGTGATTTCACTTGGGACGCAGCTGCTGTTCCTCATGGGAACCGAATGAGGTCCTGAATCTGCTAAGGGCAAGAGAAGGAAATGGAGCTAAATCTGGCTTGCATGTTCTGTGCAGAATAAGAAACCCTCCACACCTTTTGCTGCCATCTCACTCTCTTTGCCACACTCAGGTCCCTTACCAGAGGCACAGGGTTAACTGACCAGATGCATCAGAGGACCCTGGTGCCCTCTGGGCCTGAGCCTTGAGGAAGATACTGCAGAGTCCTGGTCCAGGGGTTTGCTTAACTCTCAACAGGCTGTGGACAAGTCGGGCTCTAACCAGCTGGAAATGAGCTTTAAATCAGGGGTTCCCAGTACACATCAGAGGAAATCACCCATCATGTGAGCACTGACTCCATATTCAAATAGAAACAGCCGTGGATGGGAAGAACAGCTACAGGCCCAGGACAGTTGCAGCACTGCTCCTTTTCTTCAGCTGTCGGGGCATTTAAAATCCCGTGGATTCATAGTGAATCTAACCTCCACATCTCACCAGGCATTGCCAATATTTATGAACAGAAATGAACATAACGAGACTAACAGTCATGAGAAAAGGTAAGCGCTGTAGGAATTAAATGGGGGTCGGGTGAGGTGGCTCACACTTCTAATCCCGGAACTTTGGAAGGCTGAGGTGGGCAGATCACTTGAGGTCAAGAGTTACAGACAAGCCTGACCAACATGGTGAAACTCTGTCTCTACTAAAAACACAAAAAGAAACATTTGTCAGGCATGGTGGCAGGCACATGTAATCCCAGCCACTTGGGACGCCGAAGCAGAAGAATTGCTTGAACTTAGGAGGCGGAGGTTGCAGTGAGCAAAAACTGCACCACTGCACTTCAGCCTGGGTGACAGAGTGAGGTTTTCAAAAAGAAAAGGAAAGAAAAGAAAGAAAGAAATCAACCGGAAAGTTTGAGGGTCACACTTCAAATGTTAGAGGAGTAAGATTACATAGAAATTTAGCTTACTAAAGGAGTTATCTAGTTCACAATAAACAATTTAAATGAGCAAAAAGAATGAAGGAAGTTCCAAAAAGTGCAAATAAAGGCTTCTTTTCTTAAAGCAGATCTCAGGTACTGCTTTATTGAGCCATGAAGACATTGCACGAAAATCTCTGGTCTCCTCAGCACTTACAGCTCCCATTCTAAAATGCTATTGTTGTTACTTTTCTCTAAGGAAAGAAAAACAAAGCCTTCACACTGACTCAGGGTGGGAGGGGGAGCTGGCCCATTTGCCTTGTAGGCTCATCTTCACAGTTAAAAGCAACCAAGAAGTCAGTGGGGGGCAAAGTCCACAGTCAGTGGAGGGGCCTGAGCTCCACCATTCACACGGGTCCAGCCAAGAGCCATTCAGCTAGGGTACCTGAGAAAAATGGGGTCGTGCCCCCCAGCGGGACAACTGTTCTCTTCACAAGTGCTTGGAAGTGTCTCCAGGAAACATGACAATGACCCCACCTGAGCCCTCACCCCCAAAAGGAGAAGCAGGGCGTGTGGGTCCTGCAGCGGAAACTGAGCGGCTGCCTTCACGGGAGCTCCCACCTCGCCAGAAAGCGTTCTTCAGGCACAGGCGTTTCTGGGCTGGCTCCTCACTCATGTGTCTCCCTGGCACTCTTTTCTTTTTCCTGATTCTCCATCTAGAAGACAGAGAAAGAACTGACTTAAGAAGAATTAAAACACCACGTTCTTTACTAGACATTCAAAGCTTCATCTTTTTTTGTTGTTGTTGAGACGTGGTTTCACCATGTTGGCCAGGCTGGTCTTGAACTGCTGACCTCAGGTAATCCACCCACCTCAGTCAAAGCTTCGTCTTGAAAAAAAAAAAAAAAAAAATCCTTAAAAATGACCATAACAACTGAGTGTGGTGGCTCATGCCTGCAATCCCAGCACTTTGGGAGGCTGAGGTGGGCAGATCACCTGAGGTCGGGAGTTTGAGACCAGCCTGACCAACATGGAGAAACTGTCTCTACTAAAAATACAAAAAAGTCAGGCGGAGTGGCACGTGCTTTTAATTCCATCTACTCGGGAGCCTAACGCAGAGAACTGCTTGAACCCGGGAGGTAGAGGTTGCAGTGAGCTGAGATTTTGCCACTGCACTCCAGCCTGAGCAAGAGAGACTCAGTCTCAAAAAGAAAAAAAATCCATCACAATGACCTACCTGTGCCGCTTGTAGGCAGCCTTGCTCTCTGCCGTCTCCCTCTCCAAGGCTTGAGCACAGCGCTGTGGGGAGAAAAATACATCCACGTCCTCATCTGGCAGACTATGCCCCAAAGCACGGGAAACAAACAAACAAAACGTACCCGGTTGTCAAGAGCATTTCTTGCAGAAGAGGTGACCTGAAAAAGCCACCACGCCCAGCCTGAAAGAACATCTTTCAAGTTCTTTGTAGAAGTTGATTTTTCTGATTTTAACTCACAGGTAATTTAGTTAAAATTAGAAGTGCTACATTGAAAAATACCCCCTCCCCAGGCGTGGTGGCTCACGCTTGTAATCCCAGCACTTTGAGAGGCTGAGGTCGGTGGATCACTTGAGATTGGGAGTTTGAGACCAGCCTGGCAAACATGGTAAAACCCCATTCCTACTAACAAGACAAAAATTAGCTGCATGTGGTGGTGACCACCAGTCATTCCAGCCACTCGTTGGGGGCTGAGGCAGGAGAATCACTTAAACCCATGAGGTAGAGGTTGCAGTGAGCCAAGATCACACCATTATACTCCAGGCTGGGTGACAGAGCCAGATTGTCAAAAAAAAAAAAAAAAAAGAGAAAACTTCCCCCAACTTACATTGACAATTCTCTGTTCAGGACTAAGTGGGGTAGAGACTGTTAGATGCAGCAGGGCGTGGTCACTCGCAACTGTAATCCCAGCACTTTGGGAGGCTGAGGCTGGTGGATCACCTGAGTTTAGAGCTCAAGACCAGCCTGGCAAAAATGGGGAAATCCTGTCTCTACGAAAAATACAAAAATTAGCCAGGCATGGTGGTACATCCTGTAGTTCCAGCTACTTGGGAGGCTGGGGCAGGAGACTCACTGGAACCTAGGAAGCAGAGGCTACAGTGAGCTGAGATTGTGCCACTGCACTCGAATCTGGGCCAGAGAGTGAGACTCCATTTCAAAAAAAAAAGGAAAAAGGCAGTCCCGAATGGCAGGTAATTATCTAGGTTGTAAAAATAAAACATACTTCCTCCTCCCTCGAATATAAAAAGCATTGTGGGATTAGTGCTTTTTTCTTGGATCATTGTTCAGGAGGAGGGTCAGCCCCCAGACAACCACGTTTTTACTGTCATGAAAGGCCAGAGAAAATAAAGCGCTCACTCTACCCAATGGACAAAAAGGCTCAAACGATGACACAACTTAGCAGCCAAATTCCTACCAAGTACAGACTTTGGACATACTGATCCCTCTCCACCTGCAACTGGGAACATGCACTTTGATGATGTCATTTGAAATGACACTGCCCAGACACACTCTTCATTGATTCTCTGAAGGGCAGTTCCAACAGACTCTCTGAGGCTTTCTCTGCATCATGAGAGGCAGCTCTGCCCTTCGCCGTCCTACCGTTTGTCGCCTCTTCTCCATGATCTCAGAGGAACTTTGTCTCAGGCCAACTTTGTTCTTTGGGCTCTTTCATTTCCCCTAAAAATCACTTACTCCCCCTCTAAACTGCCCCCATCTCCATCTCCCCTGAAAAGAGGGTGCCCTTTAAGCACCAACCATCTGACCCTTCCTGCAGTCTCATTTCTCGGCTGGCTCCCATGTTTCTGCCTGTTGTATAAACAGCTTCTCCTGTTAAGCTGTCTGCTGTCAGTTTCTGCAGTGAATCTTTAGAGAGGAGAGTGAAAGCTTTCCTTCCAGCCATATGATAGAATTATGAAGCGAAAAGTTTAGACAGAATTTCCTATTTAAAGTGCCAAAACTTCATACTCCATTTCTGATAAAGATCACAAAGGTTAAAAAAAGGAAAACTTAGTTTTGACCCAAAGCTCTGTTGACATTCCATTCAACAAACATCAATCTATTTAATTTTCATGATGTAAATGGCAGATATTTTTATAATTCTTATGCTAATAAATCATTTCCCTGATGTTTTTGGTAAAACCCAATATTCATAATGAAGTCCAGAACCATGAATTGTTTTAAATAATTTCTTCTTATGTGTGATTACAAGTATATCTCTACAGGAAGTTAGTATACTCACACAGAAGGTAATTTTTCGGAGGAAAAGGCCAACGGTAGAAACTCCCAGAAACACAATAGTTAAAAGCATCCACAGAACGCCAAGAAAGCCATGCCAAGGATACAGATAATCAGGTGGAAAACTCATGGCCTGCAATAATAACAGTTGAAATCATGAAAAGGTCAGTGACATGCACAATATTTCAGCAAAAAACAATAATCTTTAGAAACCATCAACCTCCTCCAAGAGGTAACCACACCCCTCAGATAACACCAGGGGATTCCACTGCTTCAAAAAACATTGAAAGTTACCTGTCTCATGTTATTTGCATGGCTGGTAGTGTGTTTAGGCATTCTAAAGATACAGTGTCTTTGTTTTTCTTGACGTAAAGCTGGGATATCCAAATTTTTTGCTTCCTGGGCATATGAAAAGGAGGAAACTTGTCTTAGGCCACACATAAAATACACTAACCCTAACAATAGCTGATGGTCTTAAAAAATATCACAAAAAGGCGAGGCGCAGTGGCTCATGCCTGTAATCCCAGCACTCTCAGAGAGTGAGGCGAGGGGATCACCTGAGGTCAGGAGTTCCAGACCAGCATGGCCAAAATGGTGAAACCTCATCTCTACCAAACATACAAAAATTAGTCAGGTATGGTGGTGGGTGCCTGGAATCCCAGCTACTCAGGAGGCTGAGGCAGAAGAATCGCTGGAACCAGGGAGGCAGAGGTTGCAGTGAGCCAATATTGCACTATTGCACTCCAGCCTGGGAGACAAGAGGGAGACTTTGTCTCCAAAAAAAAAAAAAAACAAAACAAAAAATTCCAAAAAAAAAAAAAAAATTGTTTTTTTTTTTAGACAGTGTCCCACTCAGTCGCCCAGGCTAGAGTGCAGTGGTGCAATCTTGGCTCACTGCAACCTCCGTCACCTGGGTTCAAACCATTCTCCTGCCTCAGCCTCCTGAGTAGCTGGTATTATAGGCACCTGCCACCACACCTGACTGATTCTTATATTTTTAGTAGAGACAGCATTTCACCATGTCAGTCAGGCTGGTCTGAAACTCCTGACCTCAACTGATCCGCCAGCCTCGGACTCCCAGTTACAGGTGTGACCCACCACACCAGGCCTGTCATTTCTTTGTATTTAAATAACATAAGGACTTTAAGAGCCTTTCTCCTTTGGGTCAATCAATGATCTGCACCAAACACATTGCACAAAACCAAGGACAGTCCTCACTCACATCCTGGTCACATCACTCCCAGTGACTCCCGCATTGCAAACCTCCCAGCAGGTGCAGCCCTTTCCTCTCCATCTGATGGGCTTCTCAGCTCCCATCACACTGACTGGACACAGACTCCCTAGAGGCAGCCCCCAAGAGCAGAAGACACGGATGACACAGAAGTTCCTAAAAGTCATCAAACCAGATGACACGAAACTCAAGTGACATTTCACTTTGTTTTGGTTTTGTTTGAGACCAGAGTGCAGTAGGCATCCAACTAGTCAGTTTTGGAATCTTTTGTAGAGAAAGGGTTTGGCTATGATGCCCAGGCTTGAACTCCTGGACTCAGGTGATCTGCCCACCTTAACCCCTCAAAGCGCTAAGTTACAGGCCTGCACTGTGTAATATGCCATGTGACACAGCCCAATAACAAGGAAGAAACCCCGAGGGCCCAGCGTCTACTCACAGGGGTGGATTGGTGGCTGGGAAACCCCAGCAGGAGGAGCCAAAAGAGCAGCCACGGCACCCGCATGTCCTGGTCCTCTCAGGGCGCCCTGAGGCGGCCAGGACAGAGGTGGGGGTGGCTTAGGGCTGAGGGAGGGAAGGGGATGGGGATGGGGCAGGATCTGACTTGGGGAGGGGGATGGGAAGAAAGGGGAGGGAGGGGAATGGGGGATGTTGGGCACCTGGAGGAGGGGGAGGAGAAAGGAGTCTAGGAAAGGATCGGGTTGAAACTAAGTCTTCAAGTGCGAGTGGGAGGTTCAACTACAAGTCAGGGAGAAAGTCTATCAGGTAAGAAAGCCGGAGGCTCAGGAGCAATTAGACGGAGACCAGGGCTCTGGTTTCCACCAAAACTTCTCCTGTTTGGGCGCTGCCTAAGCAACCCTCATGCTTTATACTCCCTCTCCACCAATCCCTGGCCCCGGAATGTGCTACCTCACAGTGGACATTCCGCGGAGCACCTGTGTCCTCCAATGCCCCTCCCCCATCTCAGCCCCAAACATGACTCCCAAGGACAGGTCCTCTCTGGAACCTTCACAGACCTGATTTCTGGCCTTCCCCGCCAGCTCCCTGTCCCTGCTCCTGGGTGGCTCCTTCCTTCCTGAGCTTCCAGGGTTTCTCATGGTCAGTCTTGGCTGCAAAATATAAGAAACAAATGATAGCAGGATGGCAGGAAGAACCTCACACACAAGCAGATTGGGAGGCTCTATAGCCCCCTCTCAGCCATTCATATTCTAAGCAACAAAACATCAGAAGGATTCGGAAGGACCCAATGGTAAAGCACCTCCATCACATCCATGCAGCCATCGTCCATCATCCTGTATCTCAGGAAGATGTTGGAGCTACACTAGTTTTAAGCATGTGATGTACATTTACAAAAATTAACCCGACTTATTTTGTTTATCAAGCAAATCTCAATATATTTCAGACAAATCCAATCACACAGCAGGTTTCTGGTCACAGAATTGTGTTAGAAGTCAATGATTAAAAGCTAACCAAAAATTATTATATGCTTGGAAATTCAAAGTCCCCTTATAAGATATCAACAGAAGAATCCAAAATGAAACGAGACTGCCTTTACACTCATTAAGATCATAACGTGGCAATCAAATGCCTCCCCCGGCCCAGGAATTCCACTTTGTGGCACAAGGTTGTGTGGTCTCAAATCACCCCTAACACACCTAGACATGGTAACATCTGAAACAGGGTGATGGTGTCACTTATCTATATATCTTACTGCCTGTGAAGGTGGACTTTTCACCTCGTTCGGCCCGATCGCTTCAGCAGCCAGGAGGGAAAAGACGAAAAGCCCACAAGGAAGAATAGAAACCCTGAGTTTCCAATGGGCTAAATATAAGCTGCCATCAAACGCAAATAAATCCAAAGGGCAGTGACCACACAGTGGCTTCAAGAAAAGCCCACGGGTGTGACAAGTCCCACTAATGTGTAAGAGTGGTGGTGCAGCTGGAGAACTGTCTCCCAAATAACTGGATCTTATTTATCTTAGCAATGTTGTGAACTTTAAGTGTCTAGGTCTTATACATACTGTGTTAAATTTAGCCTGAAGTAGTTCCTGTTTTTTGATGCTGTTATATATGGCATTTTTTCCCATTTTCCAATTGTTTATGAGTATGTACAAATAAAACTGATTTTTGTATATTGTCCATGTAGCCTATAACCTAGCTAAACCCACTTATTAATTCTGATAGCTTTTCAATATAGATTCCTTAAGATTTTCTGCAATCAATGTTGTCTGTAACATCTGTATCTCTTCCTTTCCAATCTGCATGTCTGGTATATCCTTTCCCTGGTATATCCTTTCCCTTACACTTGCTAGGATCGCCAGTAAAATGTGGACTAAAAGTGGTGACAGCAGACATCCTTGCCCTGTTCCTCATCTTAGCTGTTAGCTATGGGTTTTTCATAGATTTTCTTCACCAGGTTGAAAAAGTTTACTTCTTTCCCAATTTGATGAGGTTTTTAAAAAAATCATTAATTCTATCATATACTTTTTCTGCAACTAGTGAAAGAATCATATGGCTTTTCTTTTTTAGTCTGTAAATTAGATTAGTTTTTGATTATTACATTTTGCATTCCTGATACAAACCCCACTTGATTATGACATCTTACAATTTGCATGTATTGCTAAATTAAAATTTTAAAAATTAAATTTTAAAAAAGATGCCACAGATATATATGTATCTTTTTTTGAGACAGAGCCTTGCTCCGTCACCTAGGTTGAAGTGCAGTGGCATGCTCTTGGCTCACTGCAACCTCTGCCTGCCAGGTTTAAGCAATTCTCCCGCCTCAGCCTCCTGAGTAGCTGGGACTGCAGGCACATGCTACCACACCTGGCTAATTCTTTGTACTTTTAGTAGAGCAGGGTTTCACCATGTTAGACAGGATGCTCTCGATCTCCTGAGCTCATGGTCTGCCTGCTTCACCCTCCCAAAATGCTGGGATTACAGGCGTGAGCTCGCCTGGCTGCTAAATTACATTTTATAACGCTAGCCTAATGAAATGAATTGGAGTGTGTTCTTATTTTTCAGCAAAAGTTTGTACAGAATGGTTTCTATTTGTTCCCTAAATATTTGCCAAAATTCACCAGTAAAGACATCTAGATATAACGCTTCTTTGAGGGAAGGTTTTTAAACTATAAATTCACTCTCTTTAACAGATGTAGGGCTATTCAAATTACCTTTCTTCCTGAGTAACCTGAGAGATTTGATAGTTTGTGTCTTTGAAGGAATTTGTCTATGTCCTCTAAGCTGCCAAATGTATTAGCATAAAGTTACATGTAATGCCATTTTAATGTCTGCAGGATCTGTAGAAATGTCCTCTTTATTCCTCATAGTGGCAAATTCTCTTCTCTCCTTTTATTCTTGACTAACTAGAGATTGATCAATTTCAAAGAACCATTTTTGCACCAGGCATGGTGGCTCACACCTGTAATCTCAGCACTTTGAGAGGTCACGATGGCTCTCGTGTGGCCACCGATTTGAGACCAGTCTGGACAACAAATTGAGAACCCCCACCTCAACAAAAGAAAGCTAAAAATTAGCCGGGCATGGTAGGGCCTGCTTATAGTCCTAGCTCACACTCCCTTGAGCCCAGGACTTGGAAGCTGCAGTGAGCTACGACCACACCACAGTGGCATTAACATGGCTCACTGAAGCTTCGAATTCCCAGGCTCAAGCAATTCTCCTGCCTCAGCCCCCAAAGTCGGTGGGACTACAGGCATGCACCACAATGCCAGGCTTTTGTTTTGTAGAAATAAGGTTTCACTAGCGAAACCCTGTCTCTACTAAAAAAAATACAAAAATTAGCCAGGCATGGTGGCACCGGCCTGTAATCCCAGCTACTCAGGAGGCTGAGGCAGGAGAATAGCTTGAACCCAGGAGACAGAGGTTGCAGTGAGCCAAGATCGCACCACTGCACTCCAGCCTGGGTGACAGAGCAAGACTCCATCTCAAAAAAATAAAGAAAAAGAAATAAGGTTTCGCCATGTTGCCTAGGCTGGTCTCAAACTTCTGAGCTCAAGCGATCTGCCAGCTTGGCCTAAGGTATGCACCACTGTGCCTGGCCCCTTTTTTATTTAATTGACTATTATCTTTACCTCTTTCATTCCGTTTGATTTATTCTTTTTTGAGATGGAGTTTTGCTGTTGTTACCCAGACTGGAGTGCAATGGCATGATCTCGGCTCACTGCAACCTCCGCCTTCTGGGTTCAAGCAATTCTCCTGCCTCAGCCTCCCAAGTAGCTGGGACTACAGGCGCGCCACACCATGCCCGGCTAATTTTTGTATTTTTAGTAGAGATGGGGTTTCACCTTGTTGACCAGGATGGTCTCGATCTCTTGACCTATTGATCCACCCGCCTCAGCCTTCCAAAGTGATGGGATTATAGGCGTGAGCCACCGCACCCAGCCTGATTTATTCTTCTTTTTTAGAATCTTATGATGGAAGCACAGATCAGGGTTTGCCAAACTACTAAATCATGCCCATGATCTTTATGTATTGCTTCCCACCTAAGAATGGCTTTTTACTTTTGTTTTATGAGATAAATCCTCACTCTGTCACCCAGGCTGGAGTGCAGTGGGGCAATCTTGGCTCACTGCAACCTCTGCCTTTCAGATTCAAGCAACTCTCCTGTCTCAGCCTCCCAAGTAGCTGGGATTAGAGACACACGCCACCACGCTGGCTACTTTTGCGTTTTTAGTAGAGATGGGGTTTCACTATGTTGGTCAGGCTGGTCTCAAACTCGTGATCTCAAGTAATCCATCCACCTTAACCTCCCAAAGTGCTGGAATTACAGATATGAGCCACTGCACCCAGTCTGGTTTTTATATTTTTAAATGGTTGGGGTTGGGGGGAATATGTGACAGACTTATATGACTTTCAAAGCCTCAAATATTTGCTACCTGGACCTTTACAGAAAAAGTCTATCAACTCATGGTTTAGATGATTCATTGATTTTAAAACTGTCTTCTTTCTTACAGTAAGCCTTTAATATGAAGATTTTTCCCCATAGCTGCTTTAGATGTATTCCATGAATTTCAGTGTTTTTGTTATCATTCACTTCAAATGTTTTCTAAGATTGCTTGTGATTTAATCTTTGACACATGGATAATAAAGAAGTGTGCTATTTAATTCCCAAGCACTTGGAGATTTTCTAGTTATCTTATTATTATTGATTACTAATTTAATTACAGCATTGTCAGAGAACAGAATACTCCATAACATTTCCATCAGCTGGTATTAAGAGACTTCTTTTTTTTTCTTTGAGACAGAATCTTTCACTGTCACCCAGGCTATAGTGCAGTGGCAAATCTCCGCCTCCTGGGTTCAAGCAATTGTCCTGCCTCAGCCTCCTGAGTAGCTGGGACTACAGGCATGTACCACCATGCCCAGCAATTTCTTTTTGTATTTTTGGTAGAGACGGGGTTTCATCATGTTGGCCAGGATGGTCTCAGTCTCCTGACCTTGTGATCTGCCTGCCTCAGCCTCCCAAAGTGCTGGGATTACAGGTGTGAGCCACCGTGCTCGGCCAAGAGACTTATTTTTTGGACTCAGTACAAGGTCTCTCTTGGCAAATACTCCTTGTGCAGTCAAAAAAAACTTTGTTTTTTTCAGATGGAGTCTCGCTCTGTTGCCCAGCTGGTGCAATCTCGGCTCACTGCAACCTCCACCTCCCTCTGCCTCAGCCTCCCCAGCAGATGGGATTACAAGTACACGCCACCATGCCTGCTTAATTTGTTTGTATCTTTAGTAGAGACGGGGTTTCACCACACTGGCCAGACTGGTCTCCAGCTCCTGAGCAATCCATCCGCCTCCGCCTCCCAAGGCGCTGGGATCACAGGTGTGAGCCACCGTGCCTGGCCAAGAGCATTTTTAATAGTCACTGAAGGCAGTATTCTATTTATGTCAGTTAGCAAAAGCTGGTTGACAGTGTTTAGATTTTTGATATCCTTAATACATGTTTAGGGTGTTAGAATCCCCAAATATAATGGTGAATCTGTCTATGTCTCCTTTCCTGCACATTTTTGCTTCATATATTTTGAAGTTCTGTTATCAGAAAAACACATTTTTATCTGTCCCGTTAAAGGAGACTGGGAATTACAGGAGTGGGAATGTCCCTTTTAACCTGGAGCAAAGTCCAGACTTCTAACAAGAAAAGGTCTGGGCCAGGTTCAGTGGCTCACGCCTATAATATATAATCCCCACACTCTGGGAGGCCGAGGCAAGAGAACCTGTCGACTCCAGGAGTTGGAGACCAGCCTGGGCACATGGTAAGATCCTCATCTCTACAAAAAATAATTTTTAAAAATGAGCCGGGTGTGGTGGGGCATGCCTAAAGTCCTAGCTACTGAGGGGGCAGAGACAGGTCCAAGGTGGAATCCCTCAGGTCTGAAGCTGCAGCGAGCTGTAATAGCGCCACGGCACTCCAGCCTGGGCGACTGAGTGAGATCCTGTCTTTGGGGGGTAAAAAATTTAATTTAATTTAATTTAAAAAAAATTTTTTTTCTCTACCTCCGCCTCTCAAATTTGTTTTTTAAAAAAGGTCCGATTGGTTTGGGCAGAGTCTATGTAATAGAGACTATTCCAGAGCCACGACAGCTCATAAACCACAGGGCAGAATACAGATGACTGTCTTATGAGTGCACATCCTTACCTGTGTCTTTTTTTTGAGACGGAGTCTCATTCTGTCGCCGAGGCTGAAGTTTAGTGGTGCGACCTCGGCTCACTGCAACCTTCACTTCCCGGGTTCAAGCGATTCTCCGGCCTCAGCCTTCTGAGTAGCTGGGACCACCGGTGTGTGCCACCACGCCTGGCTGGTTTTTGCATTTTTAGTAGAGGCGGGTTTCACCGCGTTAGCCAGGCTGGTCTCAATCTCCTGACCTCGCGGTCCGCCCGGCTCCGAGTTTGCAGACTCACAGTGAGGGGGAAAGTGTCCCTCCCTGCAGACCCGAGAGCCTTGGAGCTTTTCGGGGAGCAACTTGGCAGGGAGGGTCCCAGCAGCTGCTCGCAGGCAGGAACCAAGGGGTGCAGCCCAAAGCGACCCTCGGGCCGGCGAGAACCTTCCGCTTCCTGGCGTCTTTCTCCTCAGTCCCGCCGGTTGCTGTGGGAGCCGCGGCCTCCCGGTGCCTGGAGGTCGCTCCATCTCCTCTTCCCGCAGCTGCAAGGCAGAGGCGGCGGCAGCTGGAGCGGGGTGGGCGGCCTGAGGCGAGAGCGCAGCCGGCCCCGCGGGGAATACGGCGACCTGGGCAGCAGCAGCCTCGGGGGCGGCACCGCTGACTTCCGGGAGGAGCGAAGGCAAATCAAGATGAAGCCGCGTGGAACCCTGGCCCCGCCACCCCGGTAGGGGGCAGCAGCGACGCAGCCGGGAAGACCCAGTCTGGGCACTGGGCATTAACAACCGCCACAGTAACCTCCAGGGGGCGCCACAGCAACCTCCAGGCGGCGCCCACACCAGCCTCCATGGGGTGCCGCGGGCACTGCACCTGCTGCTGCTGCCACCCCGGGGCGGGAAATGCACTGTCGGCGCCACGACACTGACCCAGCTGGCCCAGGCCCGCAGCAGCTGGAGGAGGAGCCCACGGGCACTGCCCTGAGGTGACGAGGAGGAACAGGACAGTGCCCCGGAAAAGGTCTGGAACTCAGAGCTCGGGCCCCTGGGCCAGGAAAGGCCAGGAGCCGCAGATGGAGAGATGGAGCTGGAGGAGCAGCAGGGGGGAAGGAGTGCGCTCCACGGGCAGGGTCAGCATCTGCTGGCGGGGTTAGAGCATGAAGAGGATGAAGCAGCAGAAAGAGCAGAAACGAGAAGGTGCAATGACACAGCGGAGCACAATGCAGAATCTAGCCCTCACCGCCATCACCAGCGCATGTGTGGTGGCTCATGCCTGTAATCCCAGCACTTTGGGAGGCCGAGGTGGACAGATGGCTGGAGCTCAGGAGTTCGAGACCAGCCTGGCCAGCATGGCAAAACCCCCTCTCTACAAAAAAAAAAAAAAAAAAAAAAAAATTTGCCAGACATGGTGACGCACATCCTGGTCCCAGCTACTCAGGAGACTGAGGTGGGAGAATTGCTTTAGCCGAGCGGCAGAGGTTGCAGTGAGCCAAGATCACATCACTGTACTCCAGCCTGGGCAGCAGAGTGAGACCGTGTCTGAAAAAGGGGGAAAAAAAGAAAAAGAAAAACAAATCATTTCCCCAAAATGGGGAGGGGTGGGAGCTGCGGTGCATTATATACTATTTTGTTTAGAACTTATGAAACAACAGAACGTGGTAGGATATTTGGCAGGGTTTTTCCCCCCAAATATTCTGACACATCTAACAAATCCCTCTTTACATTCAAGTAGAGTATCAACAGATAAAATCACTTTTCAAAGACATTCAACCCAATCAACTTCCCTTCCAACTTTCCTCCAACTCTTTGATCACTCAGACACTGGGCAAGTTAAACCTATGTGTGCATAATCATGACATTCTCCGTTGTGCACAAGCCCAGCATTCTGCTTGTTTGCTCAACAGACAATCCCTGCATCTGCTTTCCTGCTCTGCTAGGCTAAAAAGCAGCCTGGCCCGCCAGCCTCCATCCACCATCACCTGCAGAAGTGAGCTGAGTTTCGAGAGCCTTGTGCTTGAATTAACCCTGTACCCCACCCATTTCCTGAGCACTTAAAAAAAACACATGTAAAATATTTTTAAAATTTCAGAAAAATGGAATGCAATGATAGATTCATAATAGATTAACCAAGGATGGGACAACATTGCACACTGGCGATAATAAATTCTTCAGTCAGATCTGACTAACTTCTTGAAAGAGACCTGGAATGGACTGAAATCAGTGTCATCTCGAGCCAGCAAATGCAATCAAGTCCCATTTCAGCTTTCTCAGCTGTCAGTTCTGATCCGTGTGCATTCTTTTATGAAGCCAACACAATTTACTGAGCACCTATGGTATGCCAGGCAGTGCTATATGCTGAAATAAAAGCCCAACTATCACAACAATCATTTACAACTAATCCAAGGCCCCACAATCTGGCCTGTGCTGTCCAGCCTGGGGCTACTAAACATCTGAAACGTTACTAGTTAGAGAAACTTTTCATTTAATTTTATTTAAATGAAAAACCAATACTCAATTCAATTATTAATAGACTTTTAGCCATGTGCAGTGGTTCATACCAGTAATCCCAGCTCTTTGGGAGGATTGCTTAAGCCCAAGAATTTGAGACCAGCTGGGGCAACATGGTGAATCCCGTCTCTATAAAGAATATTTTTTAAAAAAGAAAACTTTCAAACATGGTTGAAACAACTTAGCACAGTACCTAAACATACTTTCTCAACTCTGTATTTTAAGACATCTAAAGAGATCAATTTGAATGAAAATTTAGCATTCAAATTGAAATATACCATAAGTATAAAATACCCACGGAATGTTGAAGAATGGGAAATATATATATCATTAATACTTCCTATTGATGTTTTCTAATTATATATAGGATATATTAGGTTACATAAAATATGTTACTAATTTCACCTGCCTTTTTTTAAAAAAAAAAAAAAAAAAAAAAAAAAAAACATTTTTAAGTGTGGGTACTAGGAAAATTAAGATAAGTCGCTTGTTTGTTGAGACAAGATCTCACTCTGTCGCCCAGGCTGGAGTACAGTGGCCTGATCTTGGCTCACTGCAGCCTCAACACCCCCCGGGCTCAAGCTCAGTGAGCCTGGAAGGCAGCATTTTCTCACTCCAGGCTTCAGATCTGGTCTCCGCAGCTTCCCAATCCCCCTTCCCTGTCTGAGTTTCCAGGGGATGATGGTCGAGGAAGTGAGTGAGAGATGAGGATTCACCTGTCATCTCTCGCCGTCCTGCCCCATGAAAAGCAAAATAGAAAGTGGCAGTGGAAAGGCAAGTCAGCAGGCATCCGGCTACAAAAGCACCACCCCAGGCGCATCTGGGCTGCCCTTCGCGTCACTCTAGGTAGAACCAGGAACACGCATCAGTTTTACTTACTCTCTGCAGTCACTGCCACCAGCAGCCAGAGCAGGACCAGACCGAGGAGCCCCATGGGGGCTGGCATCACCCCTCAGCCAGCCCTGGGGCCACCAGCCTCAGGCTCCAGAGCAGCTCAGCTAGTCCTGGAATCTTTTCCCCAAAGAGGAGGGCTCCGCTTCAACCCACTCTCCCAGCCCAGGAGTGGAGAAGGGGAGTGGCGGGGCGGCGGGGGGGGGGGGGGGCATTCAGAACAGGGATCCAGCCAATCAGAAGCCTCCAATAAAGTTATTAGCACCCCACCCAACAGAGAGGAGGGGAGGGGGGCTCCTGACCAATGAGGGGAAAATAAGCCTAGGGGAAGAAAAGGAGCGTGACTACTCTTCCAGCCTTGTAAACAGAAATCGCAGGGCAGAAGGCAACATAGTGTGGTGGTTGTTTCTTATATTTTTTGTACTTTTAGTAGAGACTGGTTTCCACCATGTTGGCCAGGCTGGTCTTGAACTCCTGATCTCAGGTGATCCACCTGCCTCAGCTTCCCAAAGTGCTGGGCTTACAGGTGTGAGCCACTGCGCCCAGCCGAGTTTTGTACTTTAAATAAGGATTGAGCCAGTATTTTATATATATTAACAATACAAAGTTGACCATTTTCACCATTTATTTTAAAAGATAGGGTCACTGCCAAGCATGGTGGCTCTTGCTTATAATCCCAGCACTTTGGGAGATCTTGGGGCAGATCACAAGGTCAAGAGTTCAAGATCAGCCCGAGCAGCACAGTGAAACCCAGTGTCTACTAAACACAAAAATTATCTGGGCATGGTGGCAGGAGCCTATGATCCCGGCTACTCCGGATGCTGAAGCAGGACAATCACCTGAACCCGGGAGGTGGAGTTTTCGGTGAGCCGAGATCGTGCCACTGCACTCCATCCTGGGCAACAGAGCTAGACTCCATCTCAAAAAAATAAGTAAGATGGGCTCACTATGTCACCAAGGCTGGAGTACAGTGGTATTATCATGGCTCACTGCAGCCTCCACCTCCCGGGCTCAAGCAATCCTCTTGCCTCAGCCTCTCAAGTAACTGGGACTACAGGGTCTGTGCCACCACACCCACCTAATTTTTTTTTTTTTTTTTTTTTTTTTTTTTGGGTAGAGACGGGGTTTCACTATGTTGCCCAGGCTGGTCTGGAACTCCTGGGCTCAAGTGATCCAGTCACCTCAGCCTCCCAAAGTGCTGGGATTATAGGCGTGAGCCACCACACCTGGCCCATTTTAACCACTCTGAAGTATTGAGCTTAGTGGCATCATGTCCACTCATTACATTGTGCCACTATCGCCACTACCTAGTTGTAGTCTGATGTTGGGTTTGTCTTTCCCAGTGCTCAGGTTAGGAAGAGCCAATGGGAGGTCTGGCTCAGCAAGGCCTTTAGAAATGGCTCATATCACAGCAGCAGCGGGTTTTGCAAAGCTCCAGGTTCATGGCCTCTGAGAGGACAAGGAAGTAATTCGGGAGCCAAGGTTCTGCTCACACCTGCTCAGTGCTCATTCTAGGTCCCATACCTCCACTTCTCTCACCTCCACCCACAACTTTTGGTTTTCACAGTGTTGTTTGTTTTGTTTTTGAGATGGTGGGTCTCACTCTGTTGCCCAAGCTGGACTGCAGTGGTGTGATCACCGTTCACTGCAGCCTCAACCTCCTAGGCTCAAGCGATCCTCCCACCTCAGCCTTGCAGCTAGCTGGGGCTACAGGCACATGCCACCATACTTGGCTCAATCCTCTCATTTAAAGGTGTACAACTCGGCTGGGCACAGTGGCTCACACCTGTAAGCCCAGCACTTTGGGAAGCTGAGGCAGGTGGATCACCTGAGATCAGGAGTTCAAGACCAGCCCGGCCAACATGGTGAAAACCAGTTTCTACTAAAAGTACAAAAAAATTAGCCAGGCATGGTGGTGGTGGCAGTAGGTGCCTGTAATCCCAGCTACTCGGGAGGCTGAGGCAGGAGAATCACTTGAACCCGGGAGGTAGAGGTTGTAGTGAGCCGAAATAGCGCCACTGTACTCGAGCCTGGAGACAGTGAGACTATCTCAAAATAAAAATGAAGGATACAACTCAATGGTTTTAAGGTGGGGAGCTTTGCAATTATTACCACAACCAATTTTATAATATCTTCACTGCTTACTATGTATGGGATTTCTTTTTGCAATCACTCCTGGCACCTCTGACCCTTGTCCTTGGCCACCATTGATTGGGCAAATCTGTAAGGACAGAAAGCCTTTCTGCACATTCCACATAAATGGAAGGGGTCAGTAGGTGGCCTTTTTGTCTGGCTTCTTTTACTCAGCATGACGGTTTTGGGGTTCAGCCATTTTGTCTGGCTTCTTTTACTCAGCATGACGGTTTTGGGGTTCAGCCACGTAATATGAAATAGCACGTCATTCCTTTTTGCAGCTGAATAACAATGCACCGAATGGATAGACCACTTTGTGCATCCATTTATCTCTTGATGGACAGTTAAATGTACTTTTAATACAATTTTCTTAGAGTCAAATTAAGATACAGTTGATTGGTTGACACCATGTTTTGTGAAAACTTATTAATGCTTTTAGACTTGGCCAATTTTCTTTTCATATTTTGAAATCAATGATTCCACCTCCCCTTTCCCAAGCTCAAGCATCTTCTTCTTTTTTTTTTTTTTTTTTTTTAAAGATGGGTTTTGCTCTTTTTGCCCAGACTGGAGTGCAATGGCTCAACCTCGGCTCACTGCAACCACTACCTCCCCCAAGTTCAAAGCCATTCTGCTGCCTCAGCCTCCTGAGTAGCTGGGACTACAAACATGTGCCACCACACCCAGCTAATTTTTTGTATTTTTTCACCATGTTGGCCAGGGTGGTCTCCAACTCCTGACTTCAGGTGATCCACCCACCTTGGCCTCCCAAGTGCTGCGATTACAGGCTGGCTTGAGCCACTGCACCTGGCCCCCAGCTCAAGCATATTCTCTGCCAGGGTTCAAGAGCCCCTAATCCACAGGAATGAAAACCTAAAAGACCCCTTAGCTCACAGCTGCTTGGGGACTATGATGAGTTCTGGTGTGGCTGCTAAATGCCGTGAGGAAAAGCCAAAAACCACATCCCAAGGGGTGCTGGCTTGGAAGAGCCAGTGGGGAAATGAGATACACAGGCAGGAGACTTTCAGCACACCATGGACAGACCTCATGCAGAGAAAGGAACAGTTATTGTGCCAGGAAATCGTGGAAGAGTTTACAAAGAGATTTCCTTGGAAAACAAAGAATAGACAGCATTGTTGTTAAGAAACTATCAGGCACTAGGCAAAGCATTCCTTGTATATTAACTCATTCAGTCAACTCCTCCGGCAAAATCCCTGCAAGGTCAACTAGATCATCCCATGATACAGATGAGGAAACAGACCCACAGAGAGGTTAAGACACTTGCCCTAAGTCACACAGCTCAGGAGGATTTTCACCCCATCTGGCCCCCCAGGAGACTCAAGTCTCTGACCATAGGCCTGGATTCCTCCCCCATTCCAAGCCAGGAGCCTGAGCAGAAATCTTGCAATCCTCTATGCCATAGTTTCTCATCAATGCAGCAGCATCAATCACAGGAGGTACTGGCTACAAATGCAGATTCCCAGGCCCCTTCCAGGCCAGGACAATCAGACTTCCTAGGGTGGGGCCCCCCTTGCAGGCCATTCTGATGACCAGCCAGGTTTGCATCACCGCAGCCTACATGAGGCGGCCTGGGAAGTGTCCCGTACCTCCGGCCTCACTTTGTATCTGCATCGTCACTGGCCCAAAACCCTGTAAGCCGGTTTGATAGAGTGTGGGGACACAGGACTCGATTTGCAAAGACTCACATCCTCCTACATGAGTCATCCCACCATAGAACCAGCTTCCTGCCTCCCCATTCCCCCCTCCCCCCACCCCCCTACCTTCCCTGGTCTTCCCGTCCTCCCACCAAAAAGAAAGTCCTTCTTCTACCTGGAGGAAACTTACGGGGTTGGGTTTGCCAATTGACTGGGGATTGAGCTTCCAGTCAGTGTGAGTGCAGCCGGAGTATGGATTGAAACCCATCAGGCTCAGGTCAGCATCACCAGCATTCAGAAGCCTTTTTGGTGGGTGCAGTGACTCATGCCTTTACTCCCAGCACTTTGGAAGGCTGAGGCGGGAGGACTGTTTGAGCCCAGGAGTTCAAGATGAGCCTGGGGAATACAGAGGGATCCCAGCTCTACAAAAATAAATAAAAGCCGGTTGTGACAGTACACGCCTGTAGTCCCAGCTACTCAGGAGGCTGAGGCAGGAGCATTTCTTGAGCCCAGGAGGTTGAAGCTGCAGTGAGCTGTGAGCACTGCCGCCTGGGTGACAGAGCAAAACTCTTCTTAAAAAAAAAAAAAAAGAAAGAAAGAAAAAGGCAGCCTTTTCATTTGTGTATTAGCCTCTTCTCACGCTGCTGTAAAGAAATACCTGAAGCTAAGTGCGGTGGCTCACACCTGTAATCACAGCAGTTTGGGAGGTTGAAGTGGGCAGATCACCTGAGGTTAGGAGTTCGAGACCAGCCTGACCAACATGGAGAAACCCTGTCTCTACTAAAAATACAAAATGTACCTGGGCTTCCTGGTGGATTCCTGTAATCCCAGTTACTCAGGAGGCTGAGGCAGGAGAATCACTTGACCCCTGGAGGCAGAGGTTGCAGTGAGCCGAGATTGCGCCATTGCACTCCAGCCTAGGCAACAGAAGGTCTCAAAAAAAAAAAAAAGAAGAAGAAAAAGCAATCCCATTACTGGGTATATATCCAAAGGATTATAAGTCGTTCTATTATAAGGACACATGCACACAAATGTTCATTGCAGCACTGTTTACAATAGCAAAGACTTGGAACCAACCCAAATGCCCATCAATGATAGACTGGACAGGGAAAACGTGGCACATATACACCATGGAATACTACTCAGTCATAAAAAAGGATGAGTTCGTGTCCTTTGGAGGGACATGGATGAACATGGAAACCATCATTCTCAGCAAACTGACACAAGAACAGGAAATCAAACACCACATGTTCTCACTCATAGGTGGGTGTTGAACAATGAGAACACATGGACACAGGGAGGGGTGCATCATACTCTGGAGTCTGTGGTGGGGGTGGGAAGGAGGGGAGGGACAGTGCAGAGTGTGGAGTTGGGGAGGGATAAAATGGGGAGAAATGTCAGATATAAGTGATGGGGAGGAAGGCAGCAAAGCACATTGCCATGTGTGTACCTATGCAACAATCTTGCATGTTCTTCACATGTACCCCAAAACCTAAAACGCAATAAAATATATATTTCATATATTTTAATTAAAAAAAAAGAAAAGAGATACCTGAGACTGGGTAATTTATAGAGAAAAGAAGGTTAATTGGCTCACAGTTCCACAGGCTGTACAGGAAGCATGGCAGCATCTGCTTCTGCGGAGGCCTCAGGGAGCTTCCAGTCACGGCAGAAGGCAAAGCGGGAACAGGCACATCACAAGGCAGGCTCAGACCAAGAGAGAGGCATGGTGGAGGCACTGCCCTCTTTTAAACAACCAGATCTCCTTCGAACTCACTCACTTTACAGCATTATGGGAGGATGGTGCTAAACCACTCAAGAGAATGCCCTCTGGCCTGAAGCAATCACCTCCAGCCAGGCCTACTCTCCAACACAGGAAATGACCATTTGACAGTAGATACTGCAGGGTACACAGCCAAACCACATCAATTTGGTTTTGGGGTTTTTTTTTTTTTTTTTTTGGAGACAGAGTCTTGCTCTGTCACCCAGACTTGAGTGCAACCGCACAATCTCGGCTCACTGCAACCTCCATCACCCGAGTTCAAGCGATTCTCCTGCCTCAGCCTCCTGAGTTGCTGGGATTACAGGCGTGCACCACCACGCCTTGCTAATTTTTGTATTTTTAGTAGAGATGGGCTTTCACCATGTTGGGTCAGGCTGGTCTCAAACTCCTGACCCCATGACCTGCCCACCTCAGCCTCCCAAAGTACTGGGATTATGGACGTGAGCCACAACACCTGGTCTGAAGAGGTTTTTTTTTTTTTCTTCTTCTTAGTCTGTTTTCATAGAAGCATTCTTTTTAAACCCCCAAAAGATATTTTGCAGAGCTAGAGTAAGCAGGTTAGAGAACCATAGCTACCCCGTGCTAGAGAAGAATCAACCAGCAGGGGGCAGTGAGCTCCTTTTGCCTGGCCTTCATGAAGCACTCACTACTGCCACCCTATCTTCGACATAAAAGATGAATGGAGAGGCCGGGCTTGGTGCCTCACGCCTGTAATCCCAGCATTTTGGGAGACTGAGGCAAGCGGATCACTCGAGGTCAAGAGTTTGAGAACATCCCGGCCAACATGGTGAAACCCTGTCTCTACTAAAAAATACAAAAATTAGCAAGGCGTGGTGACCTACACCTGTATAGTCCCAGCTACTTGGGAGGCTAAGGCAAGAGAACTGCTTGAACCTGGGAGAAGGAGGTTGCAATGAACTGAGATTGCACCACTGCACTCCAACCTGGGCGACAGAGTGCGACCCCATAGCCGAAAGGAAAAAAAAAAAAAAAGATTTACAGAGAAATTAGTTCCCTGGCTACCTGTCGATTACTAGTAAGGTTGGAAAAGTCAGATGGATGGGAGAAGGCGGGGCGTGGATGGGAGAAGGCGGGGCGTGGATGGGAGAAGGCGGGGCGTGGATGGGAGAAGGCGGGGCGTGGATGGGAGAAGGCGGGGCGTGGATGGGAGAAGGCGGGGCGTGGATGGGAGAAGGCGGGGCGTGGATGGGAGAAGGCGGGGCGTGGATGGGAGAAGGCGGGGCGTGGATGGTTCACCTCTTTGCTTGTTTGTTCAATTAGCGGTGTGACCTTAGAAAAGTTACTTAACCCCCCGGACTCCTTTACGCATTGGCAAAATGAAAGGGCTGGAAATTCCTGGCAAAGTGCCTTCCGGCACGATGTTGTGTTCAAGTGAAGAACAGGTCAGAAAGAAACCAAGTACATGCCGGAGTTAGCAATGATAAAAACGGCATTGCATCTAGTTGGGAAGAAGAACAGATTCAAAGATGGACAAAGTATACGAAAACCCCGTTCACAGAAAAAGACACAAATAGAGTGTCAGCAAAGAGGCTCAACCTGAGACATAAAAGAAATGCAAATTAGGCCTGGCATAGTGGCTCACACCTATAATCTCAGCACTTTGGGCAGCTGAGGCGGGCGAAACACCTGCGGTCAGGAGTTCAAGACCAGCCTGGCCAACGTAGTGAAACCCCATCAGAGCTACAAATACAAAAATTAGCCAGGTGTAGTGGCACAAACCTGTAATACCATCTACTTGGACGGTTGAGGAAAGGGAATCACTTGAATGCGGGAGGTGGAAGCTGCAATAAACCAAGATCACTGAAAAGGAAAGGCAAATTAAAGTTACAAAACTCAGGCCCAGTGCAGAGGCTCACGCCTGTAATCCCAGCACTTCTGGAGGCTGTGTCGGGTGGATCAGTACTTGGGAGGCTGAGGCAGGGGAAATGCTTGAACCCAGGAGGTGACAGTTGCAGTGAGCTGAGGTCATGCCACAGCACCCCAGCGAGACTTCGTCTCAAGAACAAAAAATTAATTAAAAAATTAAGTGAAAAGGCCATAAACCTAGATGAATTAATTGGCAACTAGTGGAGAAAAAGGACATGGGCTCTCAGGGAAAACAGGAAACAGCACGTTGAGGTTTTGCGCGTTAAAGATGAATGACAGATCACTTCACATTTGGAGTATGTGAAACTCTTGACAACAGGTAGTTTGATATTTCCAAGGGCAAAGACCATCCTCCCTTTCGTATCACTCAAAACACCTTCACATTGTGGCCACAAAAGTGTGGGTTGGGTGGGGGAAGGGGAAGCACATCTTCTCTCTCCTAGCAATTCCCCTTCTAGAAATTAACCCAAGCCAGATGCGGTGGCTCCTGCCTGTAGTCCCAGAACTTTGGAGGGCAGAGGGAGAGGTGGGCGGATCACCTGAGGTCTCGAGTTTGAGATCAGCCTGACCAGCATGGTGAAACCCTGTCTCTACTAAAAATACAGAAATAAGCCCAGCATCATGGCATGCGCCTATAATCCCAGCTACTCAGGAGGCTGAGGCAGGAGAATAGCATGAACCCAGGAGGCGGAGGTTGCAATGAACGAAGATTGCACCACTGCACTCCAGCCCAGGCAACAGAGGGAGACTGTCTCAAAAAAAAAAAAAAAAAAAAAAAAAAATTAACCTTGCCTCACTCTTAGAAGGAACCTCCAGGCCCTTGGAATATGCTGCCTGATAGTAATGTCAGCGACCTCCTTTACCTGGGGGCCTGGGACCATGCCAGCCAGTCTATGCTAATATGATTTATGGTGGGGGGTTGAGCCATGTGATATCAATGTGACCTCTGGAGGGGCTGGAGACTGAGGTCAGCTATGAGCCTGGCCATAAAAACACTGCACACAAGGCGCTGGGGAGCTTCCTTGGCAATGCCCAGTACATGTTGCCACACACTGTGGCCATGAGAAGTAAGTACCATCCGCAAGTCCAGAGAGACAGGACCTCTGGGAGCTGGTGCCTGGCCTCCCTGCCCTATGCACCTTTTCCCTTTGCTGATTTAACGCTGCATCTTTCCCTGCAGTAAACAGCAGCCATCAGTGCAGTGGCTCTTCTGAGCTGAGTCCTCCTAGAAAACCACAGGGGCTGAAAGTGATCTCGGGCCCCTCCCGAAATGCAGACACCTACTGTGTGCCATTCACTGTTCACTGGGGATACAGCAGTCAGTAGCAAGAGAGACAAAAGCCCCTGCCCTCAAGGAGCTGACTTTTTTTTTTTTTTTTTTTTTGAGATGGAGTATCACTCTGTTGCCCGGGCTGGAGTGCAATGGTGCTAACTCAGCTCACTGCAACCTCTGCCTCCCAGGTTCAAGTGATTCTCCTGCCTCAGCCTCCTGAGTAGCTGGGATTACCAGTGCGCACCACCACAGCTGGCTAATTTTTTGTATTTTTAGTAGAGACGGGGTTTCACCATGTTGGTCAGGCTGGTCTCAGACTTTTAACCTCGTGACCTGCCCATCTCAGCCTCCCAAAGTGCTAGGGTTACAGGCATGAGCCACTGTGCTGGGTGAAGGAGCTGACTTTCTAGTGCAGGGACACAGATCAGAAACAAGACAAATAGGCGGGGTGTGGTAGCTCAGCAATTTGGGAGGCCGAGGTGAGAGGATGAGGAGTTTGAGAACAGCCTGGGCAACATGTGAGAACCCGTCTCTACGAATAAGGAAAACAAGACCACAGACAAGCTTGTGTTTCAGGAGCAGACTTACGGGAGGGCAGGAAACCCCCTCGGGGCACAGGCTTGACACCTAGAAGCCAGTGTCCACTAGGACCAGGTCCTGTTCAGCTTTGATAAGCAGGGACAGAACAAACCAAACAAGACAGTCAATTATGCAAGCAGCAGTCACCTGTGTCCCCATCGCATCATGGGCTGCCAGGTGTGGGCATCAGCATCAGCACACCTGGCTCAGGTGAGGATGGAGCAGGTGGCCCTGGCCACCTCTGTGTCATTTGAAAGCCTCCACATTTCTTTCACAGGAGGGCCATGGGGGCTGCCTCCCACCCAGGAAATAAAACATGTAGTTTATCACTGAAAGCAAGAAAAAAGTTCAAGCACAAAAACAATACAAAATGCTTCTGGGAGGAGTGACATGTTAGCTGAGGAATCCCAGCTTGGAACCTGGGACCAGTAACCACCTCTCAGAATTTCAGTCTCTTTGTAAAATGCAGAGCAGATGCTTGCCTTACAGAATCGTGGTGAAATTCAATGAGGGAACATGCCCTGCCCATGGCAGCTTCAACACGATACTCACTGCTGCCCCCAGATGGGGTCATCTAAAATCACTGGTTATTATCCTCCCGGCATCCACAAGGCTTCTCACTCATTTACCTTTACTGTTTACAGGTTGACATCGTTTCACAATCAAAGATTGAGTCCCGATTCCTGGGGCTGCCGGGAGTTCAGCTGAGCTGGAAGAGGGTGGGCTGAGGTATCAGGTGTCAAACCAACACATCAGAAATGACAGCTTTAAGCCCGAGATCACTCATCGCGATGGTACAAGGAGAAACTGGAGAAAGTGCCAACTGCCCTTCTCCCATTTTCCACAACGGGGCATCAACTGAGGGTCTGGTGTATCATCCAGATGTAGGGGAATCCAGCAAAAGGCTCCTGGCAGTTTTATGGACCTGGGTCAGGGTCGAGAGGGGGCTAGGAGTGGCAAAGTACTTAGTACTAAGCCAAAGTGGGGGAAAGGGTCTTCTTTGTCCTCATCCTGCCCTATCAGAGGCCCCTGAAGAAGACCCCTGCCCAAGACCTCATATAAGGAGGTCCAGGAAGGCAGACACCAGGGCTAAAAACGCAGACATGCATCACAGTAGAGCCTCAGGGCCTCAGCCCTTAATGCAAACCAGGACCACAGGGCACTGGCTGCACCCCAAGTCTGGTGTGGGGAGTGTAGCTCCCCTTAAGGCCTGCCAAGTAAAGCTTTCAGAATTGCCTATTGTCAGGCCTTAAAAAAAAAAAAAAAAAGTCTCGTGGGTTTTTTTGGTTTAGTTTTTAGTTTTTTTTTTTTTTTTTTTTTTTTTGAGACCAGGTTTTAGCATGTTGGTCAGGCTGGTCTCAAACTCCCAACCTCAGGTGATCTGCCCGTCCCAGCTTCCCAAAGTGCTGGGATTATAGGCATAAGCCACCACACCCCACTTTTTTTTTTTTTTTTTTTTTTGAGATGGAGTCTTGGTCTGTCTCCCAGGCTGGAGTGCAGTGGTTCAATCTTGGTTCAATGCAGCCTAGAACCCCCTTCCGGATTCAAGCGATTCTTCTGCCTCAGTCTCCTGAGTAGCTGGGATTACAAGCAGGCTAATTTTGTATTTTTAGTAGAGACAGATTTCTTCATGTGGGTCAGGCTGGCCTCAAACTCCCAACCTCAGGTGATCCACCCACCTCGGCCTCCCAAAGTGCTGGGATTACAGGCATGAGCTACTATATCCTGCCTGTAATCATGTCTGCCATGTCTCTACTAAAAACACAAACAAATTTGCCAGGCTTGGTGGCATACACCTGTAATCCCAGTTACTCAGTAGGCTGAGGCAGGAGACTTGCTTGAACCTGGGAGGTGGGGGTTGCGGTGAGCCAAGGTGGCACCACTGCACTCCAGCCTCAGTGACAAAGCAAGACTCCACTGTGGGGGTGGGTAGGGGGAAGCCAGGCACGAAAGATCACATATGCTACATCGATTTACAGGAAATGAACAAAATGGGTAAATAGAGCTGGAAACTAGATCAGTTGATTGCCAAGGGCTGGGAGTGGCAGGGAAGGGAAATTGAGGGTCAACAACTAAAGGGTAGGTTTTTTTTTTTTTTTTTTTTTGAGACGGAGTCTCCCTGTTGCCGATCTGGATTGCAGTGGTGTTATCTCAGCTCACTGCAACCTCTGCCTCCCAAGTTCAGGAGAGTCTCCTGCCTCAGTTTCCCAAGTAACTGGGATTACAGCACCCAACATCATGCCCACCTAATTTTTGTATTTTTGTAGAGACAGGGTTTCACCATGCTGGCCAGGATGGTCTGGAACTTGACTTCAGGTGGTCCACCCACCTCAGCCTCCCAAACTGCTGTAATTAGACGTGAACCACCACGCCCAGCCCAGGGTTTCTTTTTGAGGTGATGAAAATGCTAAAGTTGATTGTGGTAATGGTTGTAGAACTTGTGACTATACTAAAAACCATTAAACTGTATGCTTTAAAACTTTTAGAGACAGGGTCTTGCTTCTGTTACCCAGGCTAAGGTGCAGTGGTGCAATCACAGCTCTCTGCCGCTTTCACCTCCCCTAGGCTCAAGCGATCCTCCTGTCTCAGCTTCCCGAGTAGCTGGGACTACAGGCGTGCACCACCACGCCCAACTATTGGTTTTTTTCTTTTTTTTTTAAAGAACCCACTATGTTGCCCAAGTTGGTCTTGAACTTTTTGGTCTCACTGTGTTGCCCAAGTTGGTCTTGAACTTCTGGCCTCCGCCAGCCCTCCCACCTTAGCCTCCCAAAGTGCTGGGTTACAGGTGTGAGCCACCACATCTGGGTGAATTGTGTGATACATAAATAGCATCGCAATAAAACTACTACCAAAAAAGCCAAAAAGTTCTTACCTCGAGGCTCTCTGTGAGAGGCTGTTGATAGAGCAGCGTCTACGGTGAGATCCGAAAACCTCCCTGCGTTAACGGGCCTGCCTCTCCCGGCTCTTTCCTATTTCTTGGCTACTCAGAAATGCATCAGCCACTTCACCTGGGGCTCTGCTCTATAACTGACACCTGCTTCCAATCCCCACATCCTCCAAACAGAAATATACCTGCCCAGGATCACATGTCCCCAGCTGCTAGGGCCTCCATGGTAATGAACCCTCATGTGAAGACTACAGCCCCATACCCAGTCCCTTCCCATCCTTGCTTCCCAGGAATAAGCCATGTTCACCACGCCCTGAGCAGGACATACACAGCCCTAAATCTGTAGACCCAAGACTCACTCCGATGATGGCATTCTCAGCTCAGGGAGGGAGGGAGGGAAGGAAGCAGCCCCCAGGGCCCACCAGTGGAAGGAATGATGGGGGCTTTCGAATGACATGACCTGCCACGGTGACTCCTGGCCCCATCCTTGCCTGAGCCAGATGAGTGAATGCAGATGCCTACGCTGGCAGCAGACGGTGGGAAGCGGACACAGGAGCTGATCCTTGCAAAGTTGAGTGTCACTGCTTGGCTTGTTCCGCTCCTGCTTGTCAAAGCTGACCCCAGCCTGGTGCTCATTGAGACTGGTGTCTCCAGGGTTTCCTAGCTTACCCACGAGCTTGCCCCTCTGGGCTGTAGGGCAAATGCACCTGCAGGAAATCCTTAGGATGACCTGGAGGGTAGACGCACCTGAATGTGTGTTCCAGCTACGGAATCCAGGAGTGGCCAACCTGGAGATTTGTTTCCCATCTATGAGAAACATCTGAGCCCCTCACCCGTCCCGTGAAACACAGGCCCTCCAAGGAATGGAGGCTCTGAGTTTTAGGGTCATTGAAGGTTGCCAGGTGGAGGTCGTTAAGGGATGGGTGCTAAGTGAAAATGCTGAATAAACTCTCCGTTGTTTGCAAGCAGCTGCAGTTCACCTCTCCAGCACACCACTACCTGCACTCTCCCCTCTGTATCTAAGCCCCTAATCATGCCTTCTTTGCCGGCTCTGCATTTTCTTCTTCAGTCTCTTCATTTTGTTTCCTCCCTAGTGAAACTAATATGGTTTCAGCACAATGTAGGCCAAGACAGCATATTCCGGTATGTTCTGGAATGTTCCAGCAGGTACTGTAGTCTCCCCCAGACCTGTCCATTTCCCAACATAGACGTTTAGCGTTGGAAGAATCAGCCTACCTCTTCCTCGAAAGGAGAGGAACTCGGCCTGGGAAGCTCAAATGACTTGTCCCAGCCACGCAGCAGGTTGCAAGTGGTTCAGTCATGGTTCTTGATGAATCGATTGCTTTCATTTTACTTTCTTCCCAAATTA
Organism: Callithrix jacchus; assembly: GCF_049354715.1. Lineage (NCBI taxonomy): Eukaryota > Metazoa > Chordata > Mammalia > Primates > Cebidae > Callithrix > Callithrix jacchus. The sequence goes on along the minus strand of NC_133513.1, from coordinate 17,589,199 downwards.
ACAGACATGTATTGTACATTTTAACCCAGCATTGTACTGGTTCCAAAGATGCAGATACTGAGGTCCAGTCTTCAGATTTTACCGTTTGCTTTTTTTTTTTTTTGAGACGGAGTCTCACTCTGTCACCCAGGCTGGAGTACAGTGGTGACATCTCAGCTCACTGCAACCTCCATCTCCCAGGTTTAAGCAATTCTCTTGCCTCAGCCTCCTGAGTAGCTGGGATTACAGGCGCATGCTTCAGCGCCAATTTTTGTATTTTAGGGTTTTGACATCTTGGCCAGGCTGGTCTTGAACTCCTGACCTCATGATCCACCTGCCTTGGCCTCCCAAAGTGCTGGGATTACAGGCATGAGTCACCTCACCCGGCCCCGTTTGCTTTTTATTTTTTTTGAGATGGAGTCTCACTCTGTCACCCACGCTGGAGTGCAGTGGCACAATCTTGGCTCATGGCAACCCCTGCCTCCCAGGTTCAAGTGAGTTTCCTGCCTCAGCTTCCCAAGTAGCTGGGACTCCAGGTGCCCACCACCATGCCCAGCTAATATTTGTATGTTTAGTAGAGGCAAGGTTTTAGCATATTAGCCAGGCTGGTCTCGAACTTCTGACCTTATGATCCGCCTGCCTCAGCCTCCAAAAGTGCTTGGATTACAGGCCTGAGCCACCACACCTGGCCTTTACCATTTCCTTTCTAAGTGTTATTTAATTACATATTACAGTCTAAACACACTTGTCAATGTTACTACCTCATTGAACCCTCTGTTCTGCTTTACGCTGCAGTCACAATTCACTACATCCTCTTTTACCAATTGTCACATGAAACTATACAAAGTGGCATATTTTCGTTGATTGAGGTGGCATTCACCCACTAGAATTAAACAATTTTACAGTGACCAATTCAGTGGCATCACCAGCTACATCGCTGTGCAACCACCACCACTATCTCATTGCAAAACATTTTCTCTTCCTTCCTTCCTCACTTCCTCCCTTCCCCCTTCCTTCTTCCCTCCTTCCCCTTCCCTCCTTCCCCCTTCCTTCCATCTCGCTCGCTCTCTCTCTCTCTCTCTTACTCTCTTTCTTTCTTTCTTTCTGACAGGGTCTCACTCTGTCGTCCAGGCTGGAATGTAGTGGCACAATGTTGGCTCACTAAAGTCTGACTTCCTGGGCTCAAGTAATCCTCCCACCTCAACCTCCCTAGTAGCTGGGACTACAGGCACCTGCCACTACACCCATCTAATTTTTTTTTTTTATGTTTTTGTAGAGATGGGGTTTCACCATGTTGCCTAAGCTGATCTCAAACTCCTGGGCTTAAGCGATCCTTCTGCCTTGACCTTTCAAAGTGTTGGGATTACAGGCATGAGCCACCAGGCCTGGCCTGCAAAACATTTTCATCACTCCTGAAGGAGATCCGAGAGCCATGAAGCAGTCACTTCCCATTCTTCCCTCCTCCCAGCCCCTGACAATCACCAGTTTGTCATCTGTGTGTATGGATCACCTATTCTGCATATTTCATATAAATGGAATCATTCAACAGATGACCTCTTCTATCTGGCTTCTTCCACTTGGCATAACGTTTTTGAAGCTCATTCACATTGTAGTATGTGTCAATGCTGCATTACTTTTTATGGAAATTGGTGCATTTTAACCATGTTTGGGCTAGTGAGAGATACCCAATTCCCAAACATGGGAAATGTTTCCTTCAACTCATGCACTTTGCCCAGGTATTCTCAATGGGGTGATTTGATTTTGTTCCCCCCAGAGACATTCAGTGATGTCTGGAGTATTTTTTTTTTTTTGAGACCAAGTTTTGCCCCTTCCTCCCCTTCCCCCGCTTCCCCCAGGCTAGAGTACAATGGCGTGATCTCAGCTCACTACAAGATCTGCCCCCCGGGTTCAAACTGTTCTCCTTGCCTCAGCCTCTTGAGTAGCTGGGATTACAGGTGCCCGCCACTATGCCCAACTATTTTTTGTATTTTTACTGGAGATGGGGTTTCGCCATGTTGGCCAGGCTGGTTTTGAACTCCTGACCTCTGGTGTTGGCCTGCTTTGGCCTCCCAAAGTGCTGGGATTACAGAAACAAGCCACCACACCCAGCCTGGAGTATTAATATTTCTGATGGTCACAACTGGGGACTGCCACTAGCATCTATCTCTGGGTAGAGGTGCTAAACATCCTCCAATGCACAGGATGGACTCAGAACAAGGAACAATCTGGTCCAAGGTGCCAATAAGCCAAGGTCAAGAACCCCGATTCCAGTTCCTTTTCTCTGGCTGACCTGATCCCAGACCACATGGAACAGCATTGCTCAACCTTGCCTGCCCTTAGGAAACATCCAGGCACTCCTTCTTTCTCTTTCCTGCTCGTTCTTTTTCTTTTTCTTTCTTTTTTTTTTAGACGGAGTTTCGCTCTTGTTACCCAGGCTGGAGTGCAATGGTGCTATCTCGGCCCACTGCAACCTCCGCCTCCTGGGTTCAGGCAATTCTCCTGCCTCAGCCTCCTGAGTAGCTGGGATTACAGGCACACGCCACTGTGCCCAGCTAATTTTTTGTATTTTTAGTAGAGACAGGGTTTCACCATATTGACCAGGATCGTCTCGATCTCTTGACCTGGTGATCCACCTGCCTCAGCCTCCCAAAGTGCTGGGATTACAGGTGTAAGCCACTGCGCCCGGCCTTCTTTTTCTTTCTTTCTTTTTTTTTTTTTTTAATTTTTTATTGGATTATAGGTTTTGGGGTACATGAGCAGAGCATGCAAGACAGTTGCGTAGGTACACACATGGCAGTGTGCTTTCTTTTCTTCTCCCCTTCACCCACATTTGGCTCTTTTTCTTTCTTATTCTCTTTCTTTTCTCTCTTTCACTTTCTGAAGAAATAAAGTCTCCCTATGTTGCCCAGGCAAGAGTGCACAGTCATAGCTCACTGCAGCCTCTAACTCCTAGGTTCAAGCAATCCCCCCAACTCAACCTCTCAATTAGCTGGGACTATAGACAGGAGCCACCACCCTTGTCTTTTCTTAAAAAACACAGATTCCTGGGCCCCCTCCCAAGCCTTCCAAATCTGAATCTCCAGGCATGTAGCTTGGGAATCTATATTTTTAACAAGCCCAAGGTGAATTTTAGGACCAGAAGAAGTTACTCTGCCATGAATTGCTTGGCAGCCCTGTGTAAATCACACTTATTCCATGCCGCCATTCTTTTTAAGACAGAGTCTCACTCTGTCACCCAGGCTGGAGTGCAATGGCGTGATCTCGGCTCACTGCAACCTCCGCCTCCCAGGCTCAAGCGATTCTCCTACCTCAGCCTCCTAAGTAGCTGGACTTACAGGCATGTGCCACCACACTTGGCTATTTTTTGTATTTTTGGTAGAGATGCAGTTTCACCATGTTGATCAGGCTGGTCTTGAACTCCTGACCTCGTGATACTCCCACCTTGGCCTCCCAAAGTGCTGTGATTATAGGCATGAGCCACCGTGCCCAGCCGCTTCCAATCTTTTACTTGTAAAATGATAATGTTTTTCCTTCTTTTCTGGAAGAGTTCTTGGCAGGATAGGTGGAGACAATATTCGAGGAGGCATTTATACGTAAGATTGCATTATCATAATAGGAAAAGCAACCCTAAGGAGATGACATTCTAGCTGAGATTCCCCGGGAGCAAGGAGCCTGTCTCTCCTATTTGCTGCTGTATCCTGGTAACATATTTGCACCCCTAATAAGCACTTACTGAGAGAACAGAGGCACTGGGGACCATACCATCAGTGATGGAGCCTCACATACTCACACCCGCCCCCAGACCAGGCCGGCCACCTGGGGCCACATTGCAGCCACCAGCTGATCAGGGCAACATTAGCACTTCAGTGAGCCGCTTCCTCCATAAAAATATATTTAAACATGTATTTTACGACTGTGGGAAGTAGAAAAGTTCCTTTTTAAAGTTTCCTTTCTTGTTAAAGAATAAGTGTGCTAATACCTTTGTTAAGCCCTATCCTATGTAGCTGTTAGATGTGCCATGCTTACAGGCACGTAGTACATTCTATGCCCTTGAACTTTAATGAATGTATCTGTGCTGAACGTGCTCACAGGCATGTCCCAGCCCTCCATTGCTTTTGCCTGTTTAGAAATTTTTTCTTTCTTTTTTTTTTTTTGAGACGGAGTTTCGCTCTTGTTACCCAGGCTGGAGTGCAATGGCACGATCTCGGCTCACTGCAACCTCCGCCTCCTGGGTTCAGGCAACTCTCCTGCCTCAGCCTCCTGAGTAGCTGGGATTACAGGCACGTGCCACTGTGCCCAGCTAATTTTTTGTATTTTTAGTAGAGACGAGGTTTCACCATGTTGACCAGGGTGGTCTCGATCTCTTGACCTCGTGATCCACCCGCCTTGGCCTCCCAAAGTGCTGGGATTACAGGCGTGAGCCACAGCACCCAGTTTAGAAATTTTTAAGCTGTTGGCCAATCCGATTTTAGTTTAGATTGCGAGGTCTGTCCCCACCCAATGGAGATCAGACACAGCAGTAAGGACGACCCCAAATGAGTAAGGGATAAATGTGTGTGTTTTCCTTTGTTCATTGTACTCTCGTGGCAAGATGGCTAGAGGGAGTACCCTTCCTGCAGCCCAGGAAGTAAAAACCGCATTGCTGAAAGACCCTTTGCCTCAGTGCTGATTTTTCTTTGCGTCACTGAACATCTATTTCCAACATGACTGTGTTGGTATAAAGAGAAATATAATCCAGGTTGGATTTATTATTATATGCAGGCATTTTTCCTTCTTATTAAAAAAAATGATAAAATTAAAGACTTTCTGTGCCCCCAGCATGGCTGTGCTCAGGGACAGGTGGGCACTGAAAGAGTTTCTGGTGGCACCTTGAGAGTTTCTAATCCAATTGATCTGGGGCATGGCCTGGGCATGGAGCCTTTTAAATGTTCCCCCAGGGGATTGTTTCTTCATTCTTTTTGTTTGTTTGTTTTTTGTTTAAAGAGGGCCTGACTCTGTTGCTCAGGCCAGAGTGCAGTGGTGAGATCATGGCTCGTTGCAGCCTTGAACCCCTGGGCTCAAGCCAGCCTCCTGCCTCAACCTCCCAAGCAGTTGGTTCCACAGGCACACACCACCATGCTCAGCTAATTTATTTTATTTTTTGGGACAGAGTTTTGCTCTTGTTGTCCAAGCTGGAGTGCAATGGTGTGATCTCAGCTCACTGCAACCTCTGCTTCCGGAGTTCAAGTGATTCTCCTGCCTCAGCCTCCCGAGTGGCTAGGATTGCAGGCATGTGCCACCATACCCAGCTAATTTTGTATTTTTAGTAGAGACAGGGTTTCTCCATCTTGGTCAGGCTGGTCTCAAACTCCTGACCTCAGGTGATCTGCCCACCTCGGCCTCCCAAAGTGCTGGGATTACAGGCATGAGCCACTGCACCTGGCCTTAATTTTTTATTTTTGTAGAGATGAGGTCTCACTATATTACCCAAGCTGGTCTTTAATTCCTGGGCTCCAGTAATACTCCCGCCTTAGTCTCTTCAGAGTGTTGGGATTACAGGCATGAGCCACCACGCCCGGCCTCAACCAGGGGATTCTAATGTGGAGCCGTGGAGTCTGAGGACAGTGCCCTGGTCTTGTTGTACAGGATTCTATAAGAATCTTTCTCATATGGAATCATCCAGCAGCAGCCGGACACAGCCGTGACTGACAAGGCCAGGAAGCCTGGCATGGTCCCCTCCATGCTGTATAACAATGGGAGGAACAATCATTCCTGCCCTTTAGTCCCTGAGATTAGCGAGGCAACAGTCATTTATCTTCCCCCTGGGGGCTGGAAAGTCCTTGCAGGGCTCCGGGAGGACTGACGGCTTCTAGACCAGTGCAGCTCCTGGAGGACTGACGGCTTCTAGACCAGTGCAGCTCCGGACAGCTTGGCCCCTTTCCCTTACCCTCCGTGCACCTAGAAACACATCCAGAGACACAGATACGTGTGCATGTACACACACACACACACACACACACACACACACACACACGGACAGATACTCATAGACAGCTACGGAGACACCCAGAGCCCAGCTCACACACATGGCAGACACTAGACCCCCCAACAAACACCTCCACACATACAGAGACACACTCCTTCATATCCCCCCCATACACAGCCCCCAAGACACACAGCTTTGGAGACACCCAGACCACCATCTCTCACATGCGGACACTATCTGGTCACTGATAAAGGCCTGAACAGATTCAAGACTCTAAGACAGAAGGCAGGTGGAAAATAAAATGAGAAGTCCGTTTAGACAAACAGCAAATGCGGGAAAGGCAGACCGATGCAAGCACAAAGAAAGACCTTGGGCGAGAAAGGAAAGGCCCAGCACGGTGGCTCATGCCCGTAATCCCAGCACTTTGGGAGGCCAAGGCAGGAGGATCACTTAAGCCCAGGATTTTGAGACCAGCCTGGGCAACATAGAAGACCCCAACTCTACAAAAAATTTAAAAATGTGCCAAGTGTAGTGGCACATGCCTGTAATCCCAGCTACTCAGGAGGCTGAGGCAAGCAGATCACTTGAACCCAGGACTTCTGAGATCAGCCCGGGCAGCACAGTGAGACACTGCCTCTACAAAAAATAAGCCAGGCGTGGTGACATGCACCTGTAGTCCCAGCTACTCAGGAGGCTGAGGCAAGGATCGCTTGAACTTGGGAGGTAGAGGTTGCCGTGAGCCAAGATCGTATCACTGTGCTCCAGCCTGGGTGACAGAGTGAGACTAGGTCTCAAAAAATAAATAAATGAACCATACAGGTAGGATTACCCTATAACCCAGCAATTGCATTCCTCAGCAAACACCCAAGGGAACTGAAAACCTATGTCCACACAGAAGCCTGAAAACAAATGTTCTCAGCAGCACTGTTTACAATAGCCAAAAGCTAGAAATAACAGACACTCATCATGGGATGAGTGGATTAACCAATTGTGGTCTATCCACACAGTGGAGTATGATTCACCCACGAAAAGGAGTGACGCACTGGTCCATGCTACCATGTGGATGAACCTTGAAAACATGATGCTTAGCAAAAGATGCCAGACGCAAGGATAACGTATTCTGACTCCTTGATATGGTATACCCACTATAGGTAAATCCACAGACAGAATGCAGACCGATGGGTGCCAGGGGTTGCAGGGAGGAGGGCATGGGGAGTGACTGCTGATGGGTATGGGGTATTACTTTGGGCTGATGAAAATGTTTTGGAACTAGGTAGAAGTGATGGTTACGTGACATTGCGAATGTACTACAAGCCACCTAATTATGTACTTTTACACTAGGCGAATTTTAGATGGAAAGACGGAAGGAGGGAAGAGGAAGGGGGAAGAAATGTTGGCAGGGAAGCACTAAGCCCACTGTTCACTCTCCTAGACAGGGTCGTGCTTTCTACCCCAATTGCACAATGCCTGTGACACAGCAGGAGTTAACCGATGATAAACAATGTGAAATTCACAGACACCAGCCAGAGGCTACCAGATGTTACCCTTCACACTGACCTTACACTGTGACCTCCCCCACCCAACACACACATCTATATACCCGAAAGTTTTACAGATAATACTCAGATCTATTATGAGTGATGCACTGGGTGATGCACTGTGACTTCTGACAAACCCATTAAATTGATTTTGCCCATTTGAGAAACCAGCCAGGATCACTTAAGGGACACTGAAGCACTAACAGCTTTAATACTTAGATGTTGAGGCCAGGCACAGTGGCTCATGCCTGTTATCCCAGCACTTTGTGAGGCCAAGGCAAGCAGATAACTTGAGGCCAGGAGTTTGAGATCTGCCTGGCCAGCATGGTGAAACCCTCTCTACTAAATATACAAAAATTAGCCAGGCGTGAAGATGTGCCCCTGTGGTCCAAGCTACTCAGGAGGCTGAGGCAGGAGAATCACTTGAGCCCCGGAGGCGGAGGTTGCAGTGAGCCAATTGTGCCACTGCACTCCAGCCTGGGCACAGAGTGAGACTCCATCACAAAAGAAAAGGGAAGGGGAGGGGAGGGGAGGGGAGGGGAGGGGGGACATTGGGAAGCCATCTTTTTAAAACTTTGGAGAGCAGTTGCACAAACTGGTTACATGCACTAGACTCTATTCTTGGTGGTGAGCTATTTATTTATTTCATTTTAATCTAAGCTCCAGAATCTTATTTAAAATTCTTAGATTTAAAAAATAAAAAAAGCCAGGTGTGATGGTTCCTGCCTGTAGTAATCCCAGCACTTTGGGAGGCCGAGATGGGCAGATCAGCTGAGGTCAGGAGTTCAAGACCAGCCTGGTTAACATGGCAAAACCCTCTCTACTAAATATACAAAAATTAGCTGGGCACAGTGACAGGTGCCTCTAATCCCAGCTACTTAGGAGACTGAGGCAGGAGTATCATTTGAACCCAGGAGGAGGAGGTTGCAGTGAGCTGAGATCATGCCATTGCACTGTTGTCTGGGCGACACAGCAAGACTCTCTCTCAAAAAAAAAAAAAAATCAAAACTACTCTTGATGTCCCTTTCATGGCCCTTGCTAGATCTACTTCCAATTCAATCACGTGCCTGCAAAAAACAGGCAACTCATTGTAAATGTCTGAGTCATACAGGGAGGGGAGGACCGAGGGACCAAAAGGCAAATCCGAATTCTGCAAGCAAAATTCCAACGTCTAGATTTACTCCTACCAGGAATCTTCAGTCCAGAAGGTCAAAGAAAGATTTTAGCATCCCAAATACAACAGGCTCTCACTAGGGAGAAAACTGAGGCCAAATGGTGTGAGCACATGAAGCCATGTTTATACATATTTCAGTATCCAACAGAGGTGGTCTCGTTAGCAACTGGGAGGCTAGTTGTCCCAGAGAAAACATTTTCATGGGTAACGCTGCGGTCAGCAAGGATCAGTCATGTGCTTACGTCTGGCTTCAATAGATGCGGTAGCTGAATAGTTTTGTTAGGACACAAACCAACACTTCTTAGAATGCCCCCTTGCCTAGACAGACACAGTGGAATATAAGATATGCAGCCACTTTTGGTATCAGATTGGTAAAATTCCTCTCTGCGGTCCAATAAAGCCCTTTCATTCACTAAACGTGAACCAGTGTTTGTGACACCCTCAGGTCCCCATCAGAAAGTGGCAAAACAAAAAAGCCTTTTAATTTGCAAAAATACGTAAATCCATACTTTAAACAATAAAATGCAATGTCCAGCGCTTCGTACTCCAGGCATCTGACGTGGAAGTTCCGTGTAATACATGTTTTTACGATCCTGAAATAGGGCTCTCGTTTTGAAGACTCTGCATGTGTAATTAATAACAGCTTGAGATCATGTATACGCCACCATCTGAGCCAAACTGCTAAATATGCATGGCCTCGAAAGCACACAATCAAGATCTGGAAAGCCGCAATTTTTCAAGACTGGAATTTAGGGTTTAAATGATAATGTGAGCCCCACCAAGATGACAGTATTTCCCTGCACCTACCGAAATGAAGCCGTCTCATCAGGTAGCAAAGGAGGGGGAAGGCGGCATCCATATTCCTGACACATTACAATACCCTCTTTTTAGCATCTCACAAAGCATGTTTTGTTCAGAGAATGAATGAGGACAGCTCTCTTCTGTGCATTTTATTAAAACTTGAAAGCTATGGCTTGCCGCCATCAATGACGCCTATTGGGTTCCAACAGCCGCATGCTCAAATCTGACTCGTTAGCAAATCCGCCCAACTCAACATCGGTCATCTTGAGATAGCAGGATATTCAGCAAGTCTGAAGTTTTTCATCGGGAAGAATTTTTCAACGTTACCGAGCAAATAAAGGCTCTTTGTAGCAACAGCTGGAAATGCAACCTGAGAGCCCTTTCTACACATCCAAAGAAATCATCAGTAGTTCACTGAGTGAACCAAAGACTTTATTTTTCAAAAGCAGGTAACACCAAAGTGGTATCCATATTCATTGCAAAATGATCATGACTGCAATTTTCCAAACACATAAAATAAGGGGGATCAATGGTTACCACGATCATGTTCAACCAATTATACAGATGTTCGTTGAAGATCTAGGTTTTATTTCTACATGGTAGTATTCACGTGAGTTCCTTATGCTTAATTATTATCAAATTGGAGCTTTTTCTTGACTTTAAAGACAACACAGCAGCTGGCTTGCTGCTTGGGTCCTGGAAATCAGGTCTTCGGATGTTTTACAACAAACCGTGTCTCTGAAAACTAAAATCAGACTTTAGATTCCTCTGAAAGAGTTCTGGTTCCTTCTGACACCAGGGTACCCGGACGTGCTTATCTTTCAAAACCCATCGCCAGGGACCCAAAAGGGATCCCACTTTCAGAGTTCCATGAAGGTGTTTAAAAACCAGATTATCCCCAAGTAAAGGCAGAGGATGAAATTATCCATGTCTTTTTATGTATTTTTTTTTTAAGTGAGACTACATGGACAAATGGGAAAATGACACCAATCGGACGATTACAGAAAATGTTAATAAATCCTCCTCTTAAAATTATATTCAGGCCAAGCACAGTAGCTCACGCCTGCAATCCCAGCACTTTGAAGGCCAAGGCAAGAGGATTGCTTAAGCCCAGGAGTTTGAGAACAGCCTGGGCAACAGAGTAAGACCCCATCTCTGTTTAAACAAAAAAAAAAAAAAAAAGAAATTCTGTTCAAAAGTATTTCAGACCAAAAGGAGGTAATAAAAACTGTTCATATAATTATGAGAAAAAATCCCTGCATGGAAGGGGTGCTGAAGGTCTGACACATAAACCGGGGGCGGGCGGGGGGGTCGGAGCAGTGATATAAATCCAGCCCTATTTTTTTAGCATGCGTTTATGACCTCGTGGATATATCTGTGCTGGGTGTTAATAACCCCTCTTCCTCGTACTTAAAAAAAATTAAGAAATTAAAGTGAATCTGTGTGCTAATGAAGTCTGCAGTTACAGAGTCTAAAAGCCAAGCCTGTAAAGTCTATAAGGCAAGATCTCTGTCATCAGGGATGGGAAGAGATGAGTAAGATAATGGTAGGCACTAAAGGCTGCCTCAGCCAAGCTCCAGGCAGAACAGCCTCCAGAATAAGGCAACTGTGGCTTCTCAGTGTGAGACCACTGCCAGAAAGGCCCACGGAGGCAGGAAAAAGAGCCACTGATGGCAGATCACAGGAAGAGACTCAGACAGGGCAATGATCACAGTTAGATGGGAGGACTCAGGGTCACAGGGAGGCAGAACTGATACTTGGACCGACACGCAAGGGGAATGTCTTTGCAAGTCCTACGCACAACTCCAAGCAGCAATTTCTGGGGTTTGGAGGTTGGTTAGTTTTGCGACATTTTCCCCCCCAAAGGAAGACATGAAGGTGGGCCCCCTGGAGAGGTGAGACCACTAGGGCAGAACCTCCACCAGGCGTGAAGCTGGATGAGTGGTGGAAAGGACTCCCTGCGGCACCCGGCTCCCTCCACTTCTGGCTGAGTCCTACAAACGCTTGTAGGTGCCCAGGAGAACTCTGCAGTTGGGACAGTAATGGTCCACGTCCTGCAGGGCGTCCACACAGAAGGGGATAAAGCAGCAGCCCGCTATGCACCTGGGAGAAGAGAGAGAGACACAGGGAGCACGTTACTGACTATAGCAGGATGGATGCTGGCTTCCAAAAACACAGGTTCATGTCCTTCTTTGTAAAAAGGGTCTTTGCCAGCGTAATTAAGGATTTTGAGATGGGATCATCTTGGATTACCCAGGTGGACCCCCAAAACTTAATGACCTTAGAAGAAAAGGAGAGGACACGGCAGGGGGTGGGGCGCAGAAGGGGATGTAAAAAAAGAGGCAGAGATTGGAGTGATAAGGCCACAAGCCAAGGAACACCTGGACATATCAGAAGCTGGAAGAGGCAAAAAAACAGTTCTCCCCTGGAGCCTTAAGGGGAGGGTGGTCTTGCTGACATTTTGGTTTTGGGGTGTTTTGTTTTTTTTTTGAGACGGAGTCTGGCTCTGTCACCCAGACTAGAGTACAGTGACACAACCTAGGCTCACCACAATCTCTGCCTCCCAGGTTCAATCGATTCTCCTGCCTCAGCCTCCTGAGTAGCTGGGATTGTGGGTGCACGCCACCAAGCCTGGCTAATTTCTGTATTTTTAGTAGAGACAAGGTTTTACCAGGTTGGCCAGGCTAGTCTTAAACTCCTAACCTCAAGTGATCTACCAGCCTTGGCCTCCCAAAGTGCTGGGATTATAGGCGTGAGCCGCTGCACCCAGACCCTGCTGACATTTTGATTTTACACCTCTGGCCTCCAAAATTATGAGAGTCAATGGCTGCTGTTTTAAACACTAGGTGTGAGGTCATTTCTGATAGCGGCCCTAGGAAATTAACATGCCAGCCACTGCCAAGGCTCCTCCCACAGACAGAGCCCCTCTGGGCATTATTTAAATCTTGGGTCATTTAGGAATCTTTCAAAGTCTTAGATGGGCTTGGTGAACTTTTTCTGCAAAGGGACAGACAGCATATCTTTTAGTCTTTTTATTGCTGGGTTTTGTTTGTTTTTGCAGAGATAAGGTCTCGATAGGTTGCGCAGGCTGGTCTTGAACGGCTGGCCTCAAGTGATCCTTCCACCTCTGCCTCCCTAAGTGTGGGATTACAGGTGGAAACCACCACACGCCCCGACTTGATGTTGCCACTACTCAGCTCTGCCCTTGTAAAGAGAAGGCAGCCACAGAGAATCCAAAAACCAATAGGTGTGGCTGGGTCCCCGTGAAACTTAAAACAGGCACCTGGCTCCCGGGCCGTTTTGCCAACCCCTGTCTTCCTAATCTCTTTTCCATGTGGACAGGCTGCTTCTTACCGCAACCGAACAGAATCCCCCAAAAAACGCCTCTTAACCTTCATAAAGCACCATTGGCACACACAGGCAGGAATTTCATACAGCCTGACAAGCAGTGTTTGCCAAAAATGTAGTTAAAACTCAACCTTTTATAGGAAGACGTTGCTTTACATAAAGCAGAATTTGGAAATATTCTCATGAGGAAACTATCTAATGAAAGAAACTTCCTCCTATTGCCCAAGCTTTCCAGAGCTCACACAGGGTGAGCAGTCAGTCCGCTCAGTGGGAATCTTAATCTACGGCTTACAGGTGCTGGCACAATTCCAGGCAGCACACACATCTTTATCCTCAGCTGCCCCCGAGGTGGGCGTTATTAACCCCCTGTCACCTGCCATCTATAGATGAGGAAACCGAAGCACAGAGACGTAAAGTCCCTTGCCTATGGCCACACAGCAAGTGAGAGGCAGGATTTGAACTCACTGTACCATGTTTAAGGAAGGAACAAAGGGATGGAAAGAAGGCCTGCCTCAATTTCTAAAGCCAGATGGGCAGCGGCTAATACTCAATGTAAGCTTCTATTCTGCAACAATCCCAGCATTTTGGGAGGTCAAGGCAGGAGGATTGCTTGAGTCCAGAAGTTCAAGACCAGTCTGGGCAACATAGTAAGACCCCCACCTCCACACACAAAAAATTTAAAAATTAGCTGGGAATGGTGGCACACACCTGTGGTCCCAGCTACTCAGGAGGCTGAGGTGGGAGGACTGCATGTACTCAGGAGGTCAGGCTGCAGTGAGCTATGATCCCACCAACACACTCCCACCTGGGCAACAGAGCAAGACTCAGTCTGAAACAAAACAAAACAAAACAAGTAAGTTTCTTTTTCTCTTTTTGACAGAGTCTCACTCTTGTTGCCCAGGCTGGAGTGCAATGGCACCATCTCGGCTCACTGCAACCTCCACCTCCTGGTTCAAGCGATTCTCCTGCCTCAGCCTCCTGAACAGCTGGAATTACAGGTGTCTACTACCACACCCAGCTACTTTTTTGTATTTTTAGTAGAGATGGGGTTTCACTATGTTGGTCAGGCTGGTCTTGAAACTCCTGACCTCAGACCATTAACCCGCCTCGGTCTCCCAAAGTGCTGGGGTTACAGAGTGAGCCACCGAGCCCAGCCAAATAAGTTTTGATTCTGTCTTTCCCTGATTTCAAAGATAAAAATTAGTTTTCATACAAATATCCAGAGGTGATGGACTTTCTTTTTTTAGAATTTTCTGCCCACGGAATGAAAACAGCAACTAACAGCAGAGTCCTTTGGGCAAGAGAGGGAATCAGGTGCCCAGAAAGCCGTTCCATCTCCTTCCTTCTTTATTAAATATATGATCTCAAGGAAATTAACTAAACACTCCAGGACTCTGAGCCTCTTTTTGAAGTTAGGAAGAGAAATATTGTTCCTTCTCAGCCTCAAGTCACCAAAGGACAATGTGGAGGAAGATGGCGCTTGCGTGAGGCTCCTGAAACTCACAATCATTTCCTTCAAGGAAAAGAACAGAGCCCGTTGGGGTTTTCTGAGTGGCTCACGTGGCCAGGAATAAGGAAGTTACTTGTACCTGCTTTGTGGGAAACAAAAAATTAATTGTTTTTCTCAGATTTTTCTCCCAGAACAGAAACTATTATCTCTTTAAACATAATACCCTTGGTGCCAACCTAACTATTTACATAATTCCCCTACATGGGCAATGGGAAAAATACTTCGGGTCATAAAAGGATAAGAAGTTCTGAAGTAATTTCTATGAAGAATTTTAACGTACAGATTGCTTAAAGCTTCTCTCAGGCTCGAGCAAACATTATTATTTAGGTCATGAAATTCTAGAAGAAAAAGGAATCCCTCAGGGTACTGCCCTATACACAGCTGCCAGCAGCTGCGAAGCTTATCCCTACAGGCAGGGAGTGGTTTCGGCAGGTAAGCAAGAAGAAATGACGGAAGAACCATTTCTGGGGGCTGATATGCTTAAGAGCAGCGGAGACGACTTGGCCTCCCAGGGGGCATTTTTGGTCAGTTTAACACTGGGGAGCAGGTGCTTCTGGCGTCAGGCAAGTGGGGGCCAGGAATGCTGTTCAATATCCTACAATGCACAGGATGGCCCTTACAACAAAGAAATGTCTTGGTCCAGGCGCAGTGGCTCACACCTGTAAATCCAGCACTTTGGGAGGCTGAGGTGGGTGGATCACCTGAGGGTCAGAAGTTCGAGACCAGCCTGGCCAACATGGTGAGACCCCCATCTAAAAATACAAAAAAATTAGCCAGGCATGGTGGTACATACCTGTAAGCCCAACTACTCGGGAGGCTGAGGCAAGAGAATCACTTGAGCCTGGGAGGCAGAGGTTATAGTGAGCCTAGCTAGTGCCACCTCACTCCAGCCTGGGCAACAAAGCGAGACTCCGTCTCAAAAAAAAAAAATGTCTTGGGCCAAGCGCAGTGGCTCACACCTGCAATCCCAGCACTTTGGGAGGTCAAGGGGGGCAGATTACCTGAGGTCAAGAGTTCTAGACCAGCCTGGCCAGTGTGGTGAAATCCCATATCCACTAAAAATACAAAAAATAGGCATGGTGCATGGTTGTGCACACCTATAATCCCAGGTACACAGGAGGCTGAGACAGGAGAATCGTTTGAACCTGCGCAGTGGAAGCTACAGTGAGTAGAGATCATGCCACTCCACTCTAGCTGAGCAACAAATCCAGACTCTATCTCAAAAAAAAAGGCCGGGTGCAGTGGCTCACGCCTCTAATCTCAAGACTTTTGGAGGCCAAGGTGGGCAGATCACTTGAAGTCAGGAGTTTGAGACCAGCCTGGCCAACATGGTGAAACCCTGTCTTTACTAAATACAAATATTGGCTGACCATGGCGCCTGTAGTCCCAGCTACTTGGGAGGCTGAGACAGGACAATCGCTTGAACCTGGGAGGTAGAATTTGCAGTGAGCCGAGATCATACCACTGCACTCCAGCCTGGGTGACAGAGCAAGACTCCGTTGGAAAGGGAAAGGGAAAGAGAAGGAAAGGAAGAAAGGAAAGAAAGAGAAAAAGAGAGAAAGGAAGAAAGGGAGAAAGAGAGAAGAAGAAGGAAACAAGGAAAGGAAAGAAAGAGAGAAGAAAGAAAAAGAAAGAAAAGGGGGGAGAGAGAGAAAGAAAGGGAATGAACGAACTGTCTGGCACAATGTCACTCTGGTCCAGTTGAGAACCACCCCCCCGGCCCCCGCCACCGCCCGCAGCACCCAGAGAGAAGGGCAGGAGGTCTTGGGGCCACACAGGAGGCAGACTCACCCCAGCAGGCACAGGCTCCCGCAGGACAGCCAGGTCAGAGCACCGGCGTTATAGGACAGCTGACTCACGATCATCTTGTTGCAGGAAGGACAACACATCTGGACAGGGCGGTCGGCAAAGGAGATGGGCTGCTGCACATAGACCGTCTGCACGGCAACTGATGGAAGGGAGAGGGACAAACACAAGCTGCTCAGGAAACACGGCCACAGCATTCGCTACAGAACAAAGAGGGGAACGCAGGGACGCCGTAGATATTCTATCTGTATATCCGTGTTCACAGCACGTGTCCATCGTTTGGCTACCTAGGAGAGCCAAAGGGGAAGGGACTCACGTGTCCACTGACGGACGAATGAATTAACACATCAGGGTTTATCCATCCACTGAGTATGATTCAGGCTCATAAGAGGGCTGGGGGCAGTGGTTCACACCTATATTCCCAATATTTTGGGATGACGAGGTGGAGGATCACTTGAGACCAGGAGTTCAAGATCAGCCTGGGCAACATGACAAAACCTCATCTCTACAAAAAACTATAAAAACTAGCCAGGCATAGTGGTGCATGCCTGTAGTCCCAGCTACGCAGGAGGCTGAGGTGGGAGGATCACTTGAGTCTGAGAGGTTGATGCTGCAGTGAGTCGTGACAGTGCCACTGCACTCCAGTCTGGGCAACAGAGCGAGACTTGGTCTCAGAAACAAATAAATAAATAATTGTAACCCGTCTCACACTGCGTCTAGCAGCTCCTGATAAACAATCCCCTTTTTTTACACAGATCCTTTGTAATTTCTGGCTCCCAATGATAAGGGAGAGTTTATCATGCCAGGAAATGCAGGCCAACTCTGTGAGACAACAAGCTCATGAACTGTGTTGACGTAAGAAATGAAATATTAAATAATGCCGGGAAGACACAGCTAAGTGAAAACATCTGTGGACATTCACAAGAATCAGAAGAGAAACCAGGCCGGGCACAGTGGCTCACATCTGTAATCCCAGCACTTTGGGAGGTTGAAGAGGGTGGATAACCTGAGGTCAGGAGTTCAAGACCAGCCTGGCCTACATGGTGAAACCACATCTCTACTAAAAAGACAAAAATTAGCCGGGCATAGTGGCACAGGCCTGTAGTCCCAGCTACTCGGGAGGCTAAGGCTAGAGAATCATGTGAACCCAGGAGGCAGAGGTTGCAATGAGCTGAGATCATGCCATCACACTCCAGCCTGGGCAACAGAGTGAGTCTCTGTCTCAAAAAAAAAAAAAGGAAGAGAATCCAGGGTGATGAAAATCATTAAGCACTTCAGTTGTTAAGTTCATATTTTTGTCAAAGCTACTTCCTTCTGTTCCTTTTTACATTGTTAGAATGCCATTTATATAACCAATGGAAACTAACGACTGCCTAGAGTTAAACTTAGAAATACTCATAGAAAGACCCTCCTTCCAGAAAAGTAGTATTGCATCATACTTTAGCATTTATGTTAATTTTTTAAAAAAAATTTTTAGAAGCAGAGTCTTGTTCTGTCTCCCAGGCTGGAGCACAAGGGTACAGTAATAGCTCACTGCAGCATCAACCTCCTGGCCTCAAGCAATCCTCCCACCTCAGCCTCCCAAGTAGCTGGGACTACAGTCGCAAGCTATCACACTCAGCTACTTCTATTTTCATAGAGACAAAGTCTCACTATGTCACTCAGGCAGGTCTCGAACTCCTGGCCTCAGGTGATCCTCCTGCCTCAGCCTCCCAAGTAGCTGGGACTACAGTCGCAAGCTATCACACTCAGCTACTTCTATTTTCATAGAGACAAAGTCTCACTATGTCACTCAGGCAGGTCTCGAACTCCTGGCCTCAGGTGATCCTCCTGCCTCAGCCTCCTCAGTAGCTTCGATTACAGGTGTAAGCCACTACGCCCAGTTCACACATTTTATTAAGTGTTTTGGGGGTTCAAGAATAAGTTACTCAGGCCAGGCTCCATGGCTCACATTCATAGGATTATCAACTTTGGGAGGCCAAGCGTGGTGGGAAGATCGTTTGAGCTTAGGAGTTAAAGATCAACCTGGTAACATAGTGAGGCCGTTTCTACAAAAATTTAACAATTAGCCAGGTGTGGTGGTGTGTGCCTGTAGTCTCAGCTATTCCAGAGACTGAGGTGGGAGGATCACTTCAGCCCAGGAAATCCAGGCTGCAGCGAGCCATGATTGCACCACTGCACTCCAGCCCGGGCCACACAGTGGGACCCTATTTAAAAAAAAAGAAAAAAAAAAAGAGTAAGTTATTTATTGATCACAGCATGGCTCATCCTCTTCCAGCTCAAGGGGTCCTGTAACTTGGACACAACAATAAGAGTTCACTTCTATGCAATAAGTACTCTGTATTTGGCACACAGCACTTCTCGTGTTAACAACCCACTGATAGTGGTAAATAGGTATTCAATGAAACCTATTTTACAAATGGGGAAGCTGAGGCACATGAGGTTAGGTAAACCCAGGCAGTCTGATTCACCGGACCCCTCTGAGCTAAAGATTTCTCCCAAAACTGCTTGTGATACTGAAGCAGCGACATACCGGGGAACACTTGGGCAGAAGGAAGCACCAAAGGACAGGGACCATCTAGTCACTCAAAAGCAAAAGAGCAACTTGCATTGAGGGTGAGCTGGCGTGAAAACACAGTCACACATTGCTCAGGACACTTTCTTCTCCCTGTTCCTACCTTGGCCCTGGCCTGGGGGCAGCAGTTCTGCATCAGACCTCAGCAGGAAGGGTGGGGGCCCTTAAGACACAAACTCCCATTCTCAGAAGAAAGTCGGTTGTGCCTCCGTGAGTATGCCAAATGATTCGAACGCGGTGATAATGGCGTTCTAGTGAACCCCAAGGTAATTTTCAGAGAATCAGTGTGTCAGTATGTCCAGCTCTCTTATTCTTTAAATCTCTATTTTAAAGTTTAACTTCCTTGTAATTCCAGTAAACAGCCTTCTCCACTGGTTCATCAGTAGTTCACATCTGTACCCACCCCCGATCCTGATCACCCAAACACCCACCCTGCCAATCCAGCTCGGACCCCTGTTCAATGGGGATTAGTCTAGTTCGTGCAGTCTAACTCTAGCCAGTAGGGGACAACACAGCAGCAGAGATGACCCCCGTCAGGCATAAGTACCCCACCCCGCATTGTCCAAGCGGTGGCCATCATTGCTCCGTCCATTCGCCCTCACCCTTCTGTAGAAGTAAACTACCTTGCCGAGTTTACTCGTTCGAGTATGTTCGAGTGCTATCTCTTTTTCAGCATCGAAATTTTACTTATAACAGTGGGAAAGATCCTAACCACACTTTATTATGGAAAGGCCATGAGTCTCACTAACATGGAACCTAAAGACTATTTGTGAAATTTCAAGGTATGGGGGAAAACTGGAACATAATGGCACTTCACTTAGACTGTGGCAGGGTCCCTTCAGTCACCCTCCTGATTCCCACTCTCCTGAGTCTCAGGGTGGACAACCCAGGAATGGTAAGGGGGGCCTAGGAGGCCACACGTACTTGGATTGTTATTGGGGACGGGCACTGGCTGAGTGTAATACGAAGGTGGGCTCATGCCTTTCCCGTCAGGCCCTGCCACAAGCCCTGTGGCTGGCCCAGGCATGGGAGCCGGAGGCGTGGGGTAGTAACTGTGAACAGCCACCGTCTCTTCATAGGATGGAGGTGCGGATGGCACTGAGGAAGGCCCAGTGGCCGCCTGGTAAGGTCCTGGAACCGACATTTTACCTGAAACAGAAATTGAACATACCAGGTAAGAAATTTAATTGATCTCTGCCTCCCTCTCTTTCTCACCCAAGTCTTTAATTTTCTTTCTGGCAAACAGAAAATGACTTCTATCCAGCTTTGTCCAAAAGCCAGGAGGGGGGTTAATGTCCCTTCAAGACCTCAGAATTCTTATCTTAAGGGATTCCCTAAATAAAAATCAAAAAGTAAAGAATTATTACCAAAAATCACCAAAACCTAGGAAATCTCAAGTGAAAACATCAACCAAATACGGGCAGTTTCTTCTTCACATCTTAAACCATTACCAACGACCTGCCTATCTTCCACATCTGGTGCTGCTGTTCTTTTTTAAAACCACTGTGGTTTTCACTGTTTCAAGTAACAGAAAAGACAAAGGCATTCAAAAAACCACCACAAACAACCGCAAATAGCAAAGGGGCCAGATGCCACCAAATGCCCATTGTATGGTGCTATTTAAATAAAGGTCAGAAATAGGCAAAATGAGTCCATGGGACACTTGCTCTTGGGAGAGGAAGAAGAATCTGGTATGAGGGGGTGTTTGCGAGGGGCAGGTCCTGTTCTCTTTTTTCATCTGGGGGCTGGTTACAGAGGTATGCTCAGTCTGTAAAATTCTGAGTTGTTCAATTAAGATGTATATCCCTTTTTGTATGTATGTTATAGTTTTGTTTTTTGTTTTATTTTTTTGAGACAGGATCTCACTCTGTTGCCCAGGCTAGAATACAGTGGTACGATCTCGGCTCACTGCAGCCTCCACCACCTGGACTCCGGTGATCCTCCTGCCTCAGCCTCCCAGATAGCTGGGACTATAGGCATGCACCACCACGGCCGGCTAATATTTTTATTTTTATTTTTGTAGAGACGGGGGTAGGTCTCATTTTGTTATCCAGGCTGGTCTTGAACTCCTGGGCACAAGTGATCCTCCTGCCTTGGCCTCTCAATGTGCTGGGATTAAAGGTGTGAGCCACCTTGCTCAGCCTGTGTGTTAAAGCTTTTTAAGAAGGAAATACACATAGACTCCAGTTCCCATCTTGAAAAATGAGCACCAGAGTAGCCAGGCACACATTTTCTTTTGTGAGGGCAAAGAAAGGATTTCCCTCCAGCCCTGGCAGACTTGCTGCTTGCCTAGAATTTCACCCTGCACCCAGAGTGTGCTTCTGTCTGATGTTCCATGCTCCAGCAGCCACGGGGCAGCTGGAGGCAGACACAGTGCTGTTCTTTGTGTGGCTGTTTTTCTAACCGGGCAGGTTTCAGGCGGCCTTAGCAGAGCCATTCAAACCTGTCTCGGGAGAAATGGGAAACCAGGCTCCAGGGCAGCGAGCCACAGCCCAGGGCTTGGACAGGCTGGCCGCCTCTCCCCTCTCCCCACACTGTCTGCCTCATTTTCTAGAACTCATGGGAAGCCAAGGCAGCAATTAATCCCACTGCAGGGAGAAGCATAGAGTCTTTCTCGGAAGCCCTGCAACTAAACCAAGCCCCAAAGAGGAGACCTCTGGCAGAACCAAAGGAAGGGCATTCACCTCAAAGTGTAAATAGTGACCAGGTGCAGTGGCTCACACCTGTAATCGCAGCACTTTGCAGGTTGTTGGAAAGACAACCTGAGCCCAGGATCTCAAGACTAGTCTGGGCAACATGACGAGACCCTCATCTCTAAAACAAAAGGACTGGGGGGGTTCATGCCTGTAATCCCAGTACTTTGGAAGGGTGAGACAGGATGATCACTTGAGTCCAGGAGTTTAAGCCCAGCCTGGGCAACAAAGTGAGACCCTGTTTCTACAACAAATCAAAAAATTAGCCAGGTGTAGTGGCTCACACCTGTAATCCCAGCTCTTAGGAGGCTGAGGCAGGAGGATTGCTTAGTCCTGGGAGGTTGAGGCTGCAGTGAGCAGTGATGACGCCAATACACTCCAGCCTGGGCAACACAGTGAGACTCTGTCTCAAAAACAAACAAACAAAAAACAAAATTAGCCAGGTGTAGACGGAGTGAACATGATAAAAAACAAGTAAGTAAAGATGGGTTGGGCGGTGTTTTAGAAAGCTTGGAAAGTCCCTTGGAATACACGTGTTCAAGACTTCATTCTATCAGAGAGCTGTACAACAGAACCTCCTGTGATGATACAAATGGTCTCTATCTGCTGCCCAGTATAGCAACACCAGTCATTTAGGGCTGTTGGGCGCTTAAAATGTATCTTGCAGCCAGGCAGAGGGGCTCGTGACTGTAATCCCAGCACTCTGGGAGGTCAAGGCCTCTTGGGAGTTGGATCTCTTGGGCCCAGGAGTTCAAGACCAGCCTAGACAACACAGTGAGACACTGTCTCTACAATATTTTTTAAATGAAAAGAATTAGCCAGGCATGGTGGTGCACCCTTGTGTTCCCAGCTACCCAAGAGGCTGAGGTAGGAGGACCACTTGAGTCTAGGAGGTGGTGGCTACAGTGAGCCATGATCATGTCACTGCACTCTAGCCTGGGCGACAGAACAACACTCTATCTCTAAAGAAAACAAAAAAATTAGAGTGAGAAACTGAATTTTTTTTTCTTAGCTTTTTTTCATCTTTTTATTTGCCAATGAATTTTTACTTGTATTTAACTTTAAGCAATTTAAATGTTAAAAACTAACAATTCAATTATTGGGAGGTGTTTATTTAAGTCTGGGACAACCTGGATAGATGAATCTACTTTTTCAATAGTGAATTTGATGAACACTGATTAGACCAAAATGTTTTTGATGAAAATTTAGCATTCAATTTGGTACAGAATGTCAATGTAAAATATACCCTGGGTTTCAAAACTTAGTAGGAAAAAATGAATGTAAAATATCTCATTAATAATTTCTTTTTTTTTTTTTTTTTTGAGACAGAGTTTCACTCTTGTTGCCCAGGCTGGAGTGCAATGGCATGATCTCAGCTCACCACAACCTCCGCCTCCTGGGTTAAAGTGATTCTCCTGCCTCAGCTTCCCGACTAGCTGGAACTACAGGCATGTGTCACCACACCCAGCTAATTTTGTATTTTTAGAAGATGCTTCTCCATGTTGGTCAGGCTGGTCTTAAACTCCCAACCTCAGGTGATTCGCCCACCTCGGCCTCCCAAAGCGCTGGGATTACAAGCGTAAGCCACCGAGCCTGGCCATTAATTTCTTATATTGATATATTAAAATGATCACAGCTTAGATATATAAAGTAAAATGTATTGTTAATTTCATCTGTTACTTTGTATCTTTTAATTTGTGGTTACTAGGCCAGGCGTGGTAGCTCACATCTATCATCCCAGGAATTTGGAAGGCCGAGGCAGGTGGATGGCATGAGCCCAGCAGTTCCGATCAGCCTGGGCAACACAGGAAGACACGGTCTCTACAAAAAAATTTAAACATTAGCCAGACATGGTGGTGCACCCCTGTGGTCACAGCTACTTGGGAGACTGAGGTGGAAGAATCACTTCAGCCCAGGAGTTCAAGTGAGCCGTGACCGTGCCACTGCACTCCAGCCTGGGTGAGACTCTCTCTTAAAAAAATTAAATAAAATGAAATAAACAAAATAAAAAAGAGGCCAGACACAATAGTTCACACCTGTAATCCCAGCACTTTGGGAGGCCGAGGCGCGTGGATCACCTGAGGTCATAAGTTCAAGAGCAGCCTGGCCAACATGGTGAAACCCTGTCTCTACTAAAAATACAAAAATTAGCCAGACATGGTAGTGAGCACCTGTAATCCCAGCTACTCAGGGGGCTGAGGCAAAAGAAATCGCTTGAACCCGGGAGGTGGAGGTTGCAGTGAGCTGAGATCGCACCATTCCACTCCAGCCTGGGCAACAGTGTGAGACTGTGTTTCAAAAATAAATTAAATCATGGTGACTAGGTGCAGCGGCTCATTCCTGTAATCCCAGCACTTTGAGAGGCTGAGGCGGGTAGATCATGTGAGGTCAGGAGTTCGAGACCAATCTGGCCAACATGGCGAAACCCCATCTCTACCAAAAATACAAAAATTAGGCGGGTGTGGTGGCGAGCACCTGAAATCCCAGCTACAAATTCAAGTGATTCTCCTGCCTCAGGCACCTGTAATCCCAGGAGCCTGAGGCAGGAGAATCACTTGAACCTGGGAGGCAAAGGTTGTCGGGAGGCAAAGGTTGCCATGAGCCAAGATCATGCCACTGCACTCCAGCCTGGGGCACAGAGTGAGACTCCATCTCAAAAAAGAAAAAATGTGGCTGCTAAAAAATTTTAAATAACCGAATGAAGCTTGCTTTCTGCTCCTAATAAGCAGCAAAGCTGTGAGCCATGGGAGTCACAGAAGGTTATAGAGAAGGGGAAATGCCCAACCTCAGAAAAGACAGATGAGACAGAAGGTCTGTAAGAGGAGCAAGAAGCAAAGCAGACAAGGCCACAGGAGCAGGAGGGCAGAGGCGGGTGTAAGAGATTGCAGGAGGCATCTGTGAAAATAGGCTCGGGTTTAACACCAAGACTGACGTCAGGTGTAAAGTGGTTTGAGGCATGTGGCCAGTTTCCTCCGACATACAGGAACAGAAATGCAGAAGTCCCAGCTCGCCTCTGAAGTCAGCTGACATCCCTCCCAGATGGCCCCAGGAAGCCCCAACATCTGCTTCTGGCCTTGTCAAAACTTCCAGCAAAGGGAACGACAGGGCACCTTGGGGCTCTGGAGGGACCTATATCTGGGTTGAACATTGAGGACTCGCCATCACAGCCCCACACTGACCTCCATGATTTATGATGAAAACTGACTCATATAGAAACTTACAATACTAGAAAACACCAGTGTGTACAGAAACCCTCAAGTAGAATGGTTGATAGGATTGGTCGCGATTGCCGAGGAAATGCTTTGAGGGAAAACAAGGCCTGGGGCATCCTGAACCTCCAAGAAGCAGTGACTGAACTGAGCAGCAGCGCAGTTCCTGCAAAACCACAGCCTCTCCTCCCAAAGCAAGGAAATTGCATTTTTAAAGAGTCAACATACAGGTGTGGGGGATGGGAGGATGGAAGCTTTCTTTCCATGACCTTTAAAGGACGGGTGGGGCCCAGTTTCTGGAAATTCAGACCTTGCCCTCCACTTCTCCCCCTTTACTGAGACTGTCTTTCATGTGGTCACATCTGATCTGGGCCTTCGAGACACTGCCACTTTTGAGCATTGCTTTGAGATCAAACAGCCACACAAACACATTTATAATTCTGAAAAGAACAAGAGCAACAGGCTAGAATAGTAAAAAAGACTCATAACCACTGGAAGCTTGCTTTCTTTTTTTTTTGAGAAGTAGTTTTGCTCTTATTGCCCAGGCTGGAGTGCAGTGGCACATTCTTGGCTCACCACAACCTCCGCCTCCTGGGTTCAAGTGATTCTCCTGCCTCAGCCTTCCAAGTAGCTGGGATTACAGGCATGTGCCACCACGTCCAGCTAATGGGTTTCACCACGTTGGCCGGGATGGTCCGATCTCTTGACCTCGTGATCCACCCGCCTTGGCCTCCCAAAGTGCTGGGATCACCCACCTGTCCAACCACTGATAGCTTTCTAAATAAATGCCACAGTCTTCCCTCAGGTCTCAAGGCCAGGAAATGCCACTATAGTTAGTGCCATTTTGTTTTCTTGTTTTGCGTCTTCATTTCAAAATTTGGCTTATCTCCTGGGATAAGAGGCTCACCCACCAGCCATCCCCCCCATCACCCCCCCACCCCGCAACTATGAAACTCTTAGGAAGAGCAATTAGTCCCCTCACCCTAAACTCACACACACACACTCTCCACAGTGTCTTTTTTTTAAAGGCTGGGCACAGTGGCTCACACCGGTAATCCTAGCACTTTGGGAGGCTGAGGCAGGCAGATCACAAAGGCAGAAGTTCAAGACCAGCCTGACCAAATTGGTGAAACCCCATCGCTACTAAAAATGTAAAACCGGATATGGTGGCACATGGCTGTAATCCCAGCTACTCAAGAGGCTGAGGCAGGAGAATCACTTGAATCTGGGAGGCAGAAGCTGTAGTCAGCCGAGATCTCGCCATTGCACTCCAGCCTGGGCAACGGAGGGAGATCGTGTCTCAAAAATAAAATAAAATAAGAAAAGAAAAAAGAAAGAAACAGGGTCTTGCTCTGTTGCCCAGGCTGGAGGACAGTGGCATGATCATAGCTCACCGCAGCCTAGAAGTCGTAGATTCAAACAATCCTCCTGTCTCGGCCTCTGGAGTAGCTGGAACTACAGGTGTGTGTCACTATGCCTAGATAATTTAATTTTTCCTAGAGACAGGGTCTTGCTATACTGCCCAGGCTGGTCACAAACTCCTGGGCTCAAGCAATCCTGCCTCAGCCTCTCAAAGTGCTGGGATCACAGGCATAAGCCACCAGGCCGGCCTCTCCACAGTGATCCGGGGAGACAAGAGCTTGCCACTGCCCTCCAGCCTGGGCGAGAGCAAGATTCCATCTCAAAAAAAAGAAAAGAAATTCTGAACACTTTTGAACAGGTGGCCCCACGTTTCCATGCGGCACTGGAGCCCAGAAATTAAGCAGCCAAATGTGACCACTGGTGACAGAAAAGGAAAAGGAGGCATTTCTGATCCATGGAGAATCTGGATCTGACAGGCCCAGCTGTGGAATCACTTTCACATCTATAAATATGCCACTTGGCATATCTTGGGGTCCCTTTTCGCCCAAAATTTTCCTTACTCCAACTCTCAACAATATTATTCCCGAGGAATGGTGGATCACATCTGTAATGCCAGCACTTTGGGAGGCCGAGATGGGCGGATCACTTGAGTCCAAGAGTTTGAGACCAGCCTGGGAAACAAATTCAGACCATGTCTCTACAAAAGATACAAAAATCAGCCGGGCGTGGTGGCAGATGCCTGTGTTCCCGGCTACTCTGGAGGCTAAGGAAGGAGGATCACCTGAGCCCAGGAGTTTGAGGCTGTAATAAGCTACGATCATGCCACTGTAATCTAGCCTGGATGACAGAGTGAGACCCTGTCTCAAAATAAAAAGAAAAGAAACAGTAGGGGCACAAAATCATACATAAAAATAATCTTCCTAAAAAATTTTAAATTAAAAAATATATATTAGCCAGACATGGCAGCACACACTTGTAGTCCCAGCTACTCAGGAGGCTGAGGTGGGAGCACTACTTGAGCCCGGGAGTCTGAGGTTACAGTGAGCTGTGATCATACCACTGTACCCTAGCCTGAGCGACAGAGTGAGACCTTATTTCTAAGCAAAAAATTATAATAACTTTTTTTTTCTTGAGACAGAGTCTCACTCTGTCGCCCAGGCTGGAGTGTAGTGGCATAATCACAGCTCACTTACAGCCTCCGCTTCCCAGGCTCAAGCAAGTCTCATGCCTCAGCCTCCCAAGTAGCTGGCACCTGCCAACACCACCAGCTAATGTTTGTATTTTTTTAGTAGAGATAAGCTTTCGCCATGTTGGCCAGGCTGGTCTCAAACTCCCAACCTCAGGGAGTCCAAGCCTGTCTTGGACTCCCAGAGTGCTGGGATTATAGGCGTGAGGCACCATGCCTAGCCAGAAATTTTTTAAAAACAGAAAAACCACGAAACGAAAATATATCCTCAGTAGAAGCAACACATTTGAACTCTCGAGGGATCAGCTCTCTTTCTGCCTCCCTAATACATGAAAGTTCGTTCACTACACACTGTCAGCACATACTTGCGATGATGCAACGAAAAAAATACCTGCCAACGATGGGTTCCAACTCATTTTGTCACTGGGCGCTTTGCAATTCAAAGTGACCTGCTTCTTAGTAAACAGGCAACTGACCCTTACCAATCAGCTGAGGGTGGAAAGTCACAAAACTGTCCTCTCATATCCGGGAAAGGGGAGAGAGCTCAGAATTTCCCCAGAGGCAGAGTGCCCAAAGCTTCGTATTATTTACTGCTTCAAGGCCTTATCAAAAGACAAAGGACTGGGGGGTGTGTTTGTCAACCTAGAGAGCATCTCTGTCTTGGTTTTTTTGTTTTGAGACAGTCTCACTCTGTCACCTAGGCTGGAGGGCAGTGGCACAATCTCTGCTCACTGCAACCTCCACCTCCCAGGTTCAAAGGATTCTCCTGAATCAGCCTCCTGAGAAGCTGGGATTACAGGCACCTGCCACTAAACCCGGCTGATTTTTTGTATTTTTAGTAGACACAGGGTTTCACCCTGTTGGCCAGGCCACTCTCCAGCTCCTGACCTCAAGTGATCCACCACGCCCGGCCTCAGTTTAATTAATATCACTCTGTTAAAAGCGGAGGCAAAAAACCCAGGAATCCCCGAAGCCACAATGTCAGAGCCAGCGATCATCCGCACCCTGAACTGATATTAAAGCATTGATCTTGAATCCTCAGAACGTGGAAGTGAACTCCACAAGGATGTCAATTTCAGCAACAGATCTGCTTCTAAACAATTCAGCCTCAAGAGCCTCAGAATTCTCTGGAATAGGCCAGTGTCAGCTGCTACTTCAGCAGGTGCTCACCCCAAGGTCCTGGAAGTCATCTTACTCCTTGCTCACCCAAGCAGGGTTTCATTCAATGTTTGAATCAAGCCTGCCGATTAAAATTCTGCCTTGAATTTTGAATCTTTTTTTTTTTTTTTTTTTTTTTTTTTTTGGTTAATGGGGAGATCAAAGGGGAGTGTAATGGATAAGCCTCACCCTGGGAAAAGTAAGTATAAACTTGAATCCTAAATGCAAAATCAGACTTTGGGAAGTCTGGGGTGGCCAGCCTACCAGTTTTATCACTGATCATTTAGGCTACAAGACAGCACTGGTATGAACCTTGAAAGCTACAGATCGAAGGATTCCATTGAGATGAAATACCCAGAATAGGTGAATTCACAGCGACACAGAGTGGTGTGGGAGGAAATGGGGTTCTTTTGGGGGTGACGAAAATGTTCTGGAACCAGATGGAAGCTGATGGTTGCACAATCTTGGCTCATTGCAACCTCCGACTCCCAGGTTCATGAACTTACTAAATGCCACTGAATTGTCTTTTCTTTTGAGATAGAGTCTCGATCTGTCGCCCAGGCTGGGTGGCACGATCTTGGCTCACTGCAAACTCTGCCTCCTATGCTCAAGTGATTCTCTGCCTCAGCCTCCCTAGTAAACTGGGATTACAGGCGCTCACCACCACACGCAGCTAATTTTTGTATTTGTATTAGAGATAGGATTTCATCACGCTGGCCAGGCTGGTCTCAAACTCTTCACCTCAAGTAATCCACCTGCCTCAGCCTCCCAAAGTGCTGGGATTATAGGCATAGGCTGCCACACCCAGCCTTGAATTATTTGCTTTTAAATGGTTATCTTTATGTGATTTTCTTTTTTTTTTTCCTCTATTTATTTTTTTCTTTTTTTTTCTACCCTTTCAGTGGCTTCCAGTGATTTTCACTTTAATAAAAAGGGGGGAAAAAAGACATTTGTGGAAATCCCTTACCTCACTATCCAGAGCCAAGACCCTCAAACTTGAGCCTCTAAGCTGGCCACTGCTCTCGGTTCAGTCCATCCCAGGCCTGTTTGTCTAAAATCAAGCCACATGGGTCTAACACCCCTCACTGTGCTCTAGACTAGCGTAACTTCCTGGTCCCAGTTGGTAGGGACTGAGGGGATTCCCAGGATGCACTGGTGTCCCCACCAACCACGCAGTCTCTCCTGTCACCTCCCGCCACACCTGCCTTGCTTGGATGTTCCCAATATGTCACAGGCATGCTCTTTCTTCTGCCTGCCTCTTTCCTGACGGGTCTGGCAAATTCCTCTCTGCCCATCATATCCCAGCTTGCACGTCACCTCCTCCAACAAGTCCCCTCTGGCTTGCTCCAGGGAGAATTCATTCCTCTTAGAGACTCTCTATGTGGTGCAGAGGTCAAGGGCACAGACTCTGGAGCCAGATCCCCTTGGTTCTTCCAGGAGCCCCCACGCCCCAGGGCATGACTTTAGTGCCTCAGTTTTCCCATCTGTAAAATGGGCACACTGATAGTTTCTTCATAAGGTGCTTGAGAGGATGAAATGAATCCATTTGCAAAAAGGACCCAGAGCAATGTGGAACACAGAAGTACTCAGTGCATGTCAGCTGTTACTAACTTGTGTTTGCTGTACTTGTCGTCTTTCCCTAAGAGCAGGAATTGGCACTGAAATCTACACCCCTAGCACCTAGAAAGAGGACCAAAACGTTATGGGTGCTTCATAGGGTGACCCACTGTCCCATCTGCCTTGGACAGAGGGGTTTTTCTGGATGTGGAACATTTGGTGCTAAATCCAGGAAAGTCTCAGGTAAACTGGGACAAGCTGGTCACTTTGCTACTTTAACAGTTTGTAGAAAGCAATACCTAGGTATGAAAAAGAACACCAAGTCCCAATCTGGAATGGCATCAAGATTTGGGAGCAGGCCGGACATGGTGGATCATGCCTAAAATCCCAACACTTTGGGAGGCCAAGGCAGGAGGATCGCTTGAGCTCAGAAGTTCAAGACCAGCCTGGGCAACATAGAGAGACCCCATCTTTACTGGAGGCTGAGGCAGGAGAATTGCTTGAACCCTGGAGGCAGAGATTGCAGTGAGCCGAGATCACGCCATTGCACTCCAGCCTGGGCGACAAAAGCGTTTGTCTCAAAAAAAAAAAAGATGTGGTGGCACATACCTATAGTCCCAGCTACTCAGGAGGCTGAGATAGGAGGATCCCCTGATTGCTTGAGCCTGGGAGGTTGAGACTGAAGTAAGCTATAATGGTGTCACTGCATATCAGCCTGGGGAACAGAGGAAAATCCTACTTCAGGGGGAAAAAAAAGATTTAGGAGTAGATATAAACAAGCAGAAATGAGGCCAGGCGTGGTGGTTCATGCCTGTAATCCCAGCACTTTGGGAGGTTGAGGCGGGTGGATCACGAGGTCAAGATATCGAGACCATCCTGGTCAACATGGTGAAATCCCGTCTCTACTAAAGATACAAAAAATTAGATGGGCCTGGTGGCGCGTGCCTGTAATCCCAGCTACTCAGGAGGCTGAGGCAGGAGAATTGCCTGAACTCAGGAGGCGGAGGTTGCGGTGAGCCGAGATCGCGCCATTGCACTCCAGCCTGGGTAAAAAGAGCGAAACTCCGTCTCAAAAATAAAAAAAACAAGCAGAAATGAATGAGAGGGGCTTACTCCACTAGCCCGAATATAGAATCTGAGAAAACGGTATTTGTAAAGGAAGATGTTTACACAACCACAAGCCTCCACACAGATGGGCTCACGGTTCAGCTCAAGGTAACAGGAGGATTTACGGTGCAGATGCCAGCACATCACCAAATATGCTCAAGAACTGGAATCCCTGAATAGAGCCTGGGGGCCTTCATTTCCTCCAGGATTCCTGGGAACGGTATGTTGTTTCTCAACAGGGCACCCTGGGATGTTCAGGTAGGAAGAGATCAACGTGGACAGGCCAGGCGCGGCAGCTCACGCCTGTAATCCCAGCACAGTTCAGGAAGCCGAGCAGGTGGATCACCTGAGGGCAGGAGTTCCAGAGCAGCGTGGCCAACACGGTGAAACCCCATCTCTACTAAAAATACAAAAATTAGGTAGGGCATGGTGACACGCGCCTGGAATCCCAGCAACTCGGGAGGCTGAGGCAGGAGAACTGCTTGAGCCCAGGAGACGGAGGCTGCAGTGAGCCGAGATTGCGCCACAGCACTCCAGCCCAGCTGACACAATGAGATTTTGTCACACACACACACACAAAGTGAGTGGTCAGAGGTTTTAAAGGGAAGTGTGGGGGTGTGCGCACACAGACAAGATGAAGTCAGAAAGAAAATCTGCCGCGGTCTCCAAACCTCAAGACTGGTTCATTTTTTTTCTCCTCAGTGCAAGTTTATGGCACTGCTAGAATCATCACTCAGCAGAAGGGACCCCTTGCTGGCCAGCATCCATTCCAGTCCTGGTTCTGGCTATGGAAGGATGTCCAGAGGGCAGTTCCAGGCCGGGAGCGGTGCTCATGCCTGTAATCCCAGTACTTTCGGAGGCCGAGTTGGGCGGATCACTTGAGGTCAGCAGTTCAAGACCAGCCTGGCCAACATGGTGAAATGTATTTTAGTTTCCACTAAAAGTACAAAAATTACCCACGCGTGGTGGCACACCCCTATAATCCCAGCTACTTGGGAGGCTGAGGCAGGAGAAGTGCTTCAACCCAGAAAGTGGAGGTTGCAGTGAGCTGAGGTCATGCCACTGCGCTCCAGCCCAGATGACTGAGTGAGAATCCATCTCAAAAAAAAAAAGGTAGTTCCAGCAGGCCATGGTAGCTCACACCTATAATCCCAGCACTTTGGGAGGCCAAGGCAGGAGGAAGGCATGAGTCCAGGAGTTCAAGACAAGCATGGGCAACACAGTGAGGCCCCATCTCTACAAAAAATATAAAAATTAGCCCAGAGTGGTAGTATGCATCTGCAGTCCCAGCTACTTACAAAGCTCAGTGAGGAGGATCACCTAAGCCTGGGAGGCAGAGGTTGCAATGAGCCATGTTTGCACCACTGCACTCCAGCCTGGACAAAAGAGCCAGATGCTGTCTCAAATAAAAAGAGAGGGTAGTTCTTTCCCCTGTATTATCCATTCAGAATCTTGAGTCACGAGCAAGCTCCCCAGACCATTAAACTCAGAAATAGCTGTCACTCCACACTCATCACCTGGTCCTTGGGGTGGCCCTAAAGCTATTTGTTCAATGGTGATAAGGTATCATCTACTCCCCAGAAATGACACTGGCCTTTTTCATGGATATCAAGCAGATTCTGAGCCTCTAACTTGCTGGTACCCAAAGATGTCACAACATCAACAGCTCCAGCCAACAGGTGTGTAGAGGAAAGGGGACATGGAGTTACCACCGTGCAAGTGGCTCTACCCTCAGTGCTAGCTTGTGACACTGAAGGGACACCCTCGTTTTTTTTTTTTTTTTTTTGAGACAGAGTCTTGTTCTGCTGCCCAGGCTGGAGTGTAAGTGCCACGATCTCAACTCACTGCAACCTTCACCTCCTAGGTTTGAGCAATTCTCCCACCTCAGCTTCCTAAGTAGCTGGGACTACAAGCATGAGCCACCAAACCCAACTCATTTTTGTATTTCTGTATTTTAGAGACGGGGTTTCACCATATTGGCCAGGCTGGTCTTGAACTCCTAACCTCAAGTGATCCGCCCAACTCAGCCTCCCGAAGTGCTGGGATTACAGGCGTGAACCACTATGTCCAGCCTGATACTGTTGTCAAAGGAGTCTCAGGGCCTTTTTCCTCCCTGACCCCATCCCTTTCTGGTGAAATGGCCAACAGGCAGGCAGGGCCCAAAAGGGAAGGAGGAGGGAGGACCAACAGTGCCCAAGCCTGAGAACTGCCCTTAAGCAAATGAACAGGACATGGGGGCTTCCAAGCAGAATCCCATCAGGAATTGGCCTGGTGGGGAAACTGAGGCTACTGAGCCCAGAGATGATACAGGCTAGACATCTCTGCCTGCTGCCCAAGATACATTTCATGTTTTTAGCAGAAGTATCACTACTGCACAGGCTGGAGTGTAGTGGCGCCATCATAGCTCACCGCAGCCTCAAACTCCTGGGCCCAAGCCATCCTCCCACCTCAGCATCCTGAGTGCCTGGGATTACAGGCATATGCTACCATTCCTGGCTAATTTTTAATTTATTTCTTTTTAAGATGGAGTTTCAATCTTGCTGCCCAAGCTGGAGTGCAATGGCGTGATCTCAGCTCACCGAAACCTCTGCCTCCTGGGTTCAAGCCACTCTCCTGCCTCAGCCTCCCAAGCAGCTGGGATTACACACATGCACCACCATGCCCAGCTAATAATTTTTATTTTTACTTTTTTTTTTTGTAGAAATGAAGTCTTGCCACATCACCTAGGCTGGTCTCGAACTCCTGGCTTCAACTGATCTTGCCTTAGCCTCCCAAAGTACAGGGACTACACTAAGAAAATTTAACATATGGAAATTTCAGAAACACCTCTGTGTGCCCCCCTATTATTTACAAGAGTCACAGAGTCACCCATAACCCAGGGATAGCAGGAATGGCATGGACTACAGTCTGGCCCACTGAATACCCAAGTTACTCAGAGTGAAGAGAAGACATAGATGATGGTCAACAGGCAGAGTATGAACAGGAGAATGAAAGGGGCTAAAAGAAAGGGGACAATGGAGTGGGGCGCAGTGGCTCATGCCTATAATCCCAGCACTTTGGGAAGCCAAGGTGGGTGGATCACTTGAGGTCAGGAGTTCAAGACCAGCCTGGCAAAACTCCGTCTCAACTAAAAATACAAAAATTATTCAGGCGTGGTGGTGCATGTCTGTAATTCCAGCTACTTGGGAGGCTGAGGCAGGAGAACTGCTTGAACCTGAGAGGTGGAGGTTGCAGTGAGCTAAGATCATGCCACTGTATGCCAGCCTGGGCAACAACAACAACAACAAAAAAAGTTAAGATGGTGAAATTTTAAGGCAGGTCAAGTCTTTAAGAGCAGAAACTCTAAGACCCAGCCTCCTTGGTTCAAATCCCAACTCTGCTTTCTAAGTTGTGCAAACTGGGGTCAGTTGCCAAATTTCTCTCAGGTTTCCTCATCTGGAAAATGGGCCAACAATAGTACTTATACTTCAGAGGGCTCCTGTGAGAATGTAGTGAGCAAAATATACCCAGAACATTGGCTATGCAGATTATTATTATATAAAAGAATAGCTGTCATTACAGAGGAGAGTAAACCAGGGAGGGGGTGACTTGACCACAATCACACCAAGGCTTCACTGTGAGAGGCACGAGGACCCAGGCACAGACCTCATTACACCACAGGGGCCTGTTCTGTACCCACCACCTCCATGGCTTCACAGGTAGACATTCACTTGTTTGGCTAAATCCCCTACAGTCTGACCTTCCCACCCCTACCTGCAGTGTGGCAGACAGAATAATGCTCCCCGAAACTGTTCACAGCCTAATCTCTAGAAGCTCTGAAAATGTGACCTTAAGTGGTAAAGAGAGACTTTGCCTATGTGATTAAGGATCTTGAGATGAGGGGGTTATTCTGGATTAGCCAGAAAGGCCCAGTGTAATCAATCACAAACGGCCTTATAAGAGAAAGGCAGAGGAGTTCGAGACCAGCCCTGGCCACATAGAGAGACCTCATCACCACAAAAATTACAAAGAGTATCAGGGTGTGACAGCACACACGTATGTCCCAGCTACTTGGGAGGCTGACATGGAAGGATGCTTGAGTCTGGGGGGTTGAGGCTGCAGCGAGCCGTGGCTGTACCACTGCACTCCAGCCTTGGCAACAGAGCAAGACCTCTGTTGGCTTTAAATGTAGAAGAAGCTGTTGGCTTTGAAGGGGTAGGAAGGGGCCACAAGCCAAGAAATGCAGGCAGCCTCTAGAAGCTCAGAAAGGCAAGACGGTGGATTTTCCCCTGGAGCCTCAAGAGCGCAGTCCAGCTGACACTGATTTTTTTTGTTGTTATTGAGATCAAGTCTCATTCTGTTGCCCAGGCTGGAGTGTAGTAGCGTGAGCTCAGTTCACTGCAACCTCTGCCTCCCGGATTCAAGAGATTCTCCTGCCGCAGCCTTCCGAGTAGCTGGGATTACAGGCACTCGCCACCATGCCCAGTTAATTTTCATATTTTTGGTAGAGATGGGGTTTCACCATGTTGGCCAGGCTGGCCTCAAACTCTTGACCTTAAGTAATCTGCCTGCCTCAGCCTCCCAAAGTGCTGGAATCGCAGGCATGAGCCACTGTGCTCGGCAGACACGCTGACTTTAACCTGGTGAGGCCCGCTGCGAATTCAGGCTCCAGAACCACAAGATACTACATTCATGTTATCTAGACCACTGCGTTCGGGGTGATGAGATAAAAAACTCACTCCATCCAGATGGGCTGCCCAGATTCCCCACTGGCTCTGTAATCCTCAATGGGCACCCTTCCCCTTCCCACAGTGGGGCACGCCAGGCAGAGATCAGTCCCCCTCAACCTTCCACCTTATCCCAGGCATCTGTCTGCCTGCCCCGGGCTCAGAAGCACCCTTCCTCCTCTGGCTCAGACTTCTCTTTAAGCTGGTGAATGTGGCCAGCCCCAGGTGGGGGCGGGTCCTGTGGTCTCTGGGAGAGACAGTGCCGAGACAATGCCCCCTCCTGCCAATCATGCCCCCTTGGCTGGCTCCTTTCCTGAGGTCTCCTAAATGGTTTAATCTTTCCAGGCACAGTGGCTCACGCCTGTAGTCCCAGCACTTTGGGATGTGAGGCGGGAAGATCATTTCAATCCAAGAGTTCAAGACCAGCCTGAGCAAAATGGCAAAACTGTCTCTTAAAAAAGGGCTGGGTGTGGTGGCTCACGCCTGTAATCCCAGCACTTTGGAGGCTGAGGCAGGTGGATCATCTGAGGTCAGGAGTTCGAGACCAGCCTGAGCAATATGGTGAAACCCCATCTCTACTAAAAATACAAAAATTAGTCGGGCGTGGAGATGTGTGCCTGTAGTTCTGGCTACTGGGGAGGCTGAGACAAGAGAATTGCCTTAACCTGGGAGGCAGAGGTTGCAGTGAGTCAAGATCGCACCACTGCACTCCAGCCTAGGCCACAGAGCGAAACTCCATCAAAAAGAAAAATTAGCAGGGTATGCTGGTGCATACCTGTAGTCCCAGCTACTCACAGGGCTGAGGTGGGAGAATCACTTGAGCCCAGGAGTTTGAGGCTGCAGTGAGCTGTGATCATGCCACTGTACTCCTGCCTGAGTGAAAGGGCAGGACCCTATCTCAAAAATAAACAAACAAATAAGCAAAAAGATCAAAACAAAACGCTCCTCCTGCCTTAGCCTGGGTCCTTTGCCCCCCAGCGACCTGCCTCTCCTCCAAGTCCACCTTCCATGTCAAGACACTTCCTGTTTCCGTCCTGCTCCCCAGGGATGGAGGGTCTGCACAAAGCGCCTGTGGTTGCCCCCACCCCTCAACCTCAAATGCATCAAACTGACCACAGCCCTCCCCTAGACTGAGTCCTCCCCCGAGACCTCATGCATGAGAAGATGCTCCAGTCCTCTTCAAAAGCAGGGAGATGCAGCTAAAACCACACACAGACAGATCATCGGGCGAGAAGTCACAGGACATCACACACCTGCTGACAGGATGAGGGGAGAGGGCCTCTGTAGCCTTCTGCCCCCAAACCCGTGGCCCCACGTAGTCATGAGAAAACCTGCCGCAGGGCGCCGGGCCAGCACTCCTCAAAACTGTCAAGGTCACAGAAAACAAGAAAGAAAGTCCAAGAAACTGTCAGAGACCAGAGGAGAATGAATAGAGAGGTGACAACTAAATACAACGTAGAACCCCAGCACAGAGGGCCGGGAGTGGTGGCTCACGCCTATAATTCCACCACTTTGGGAGGACAAGGTGGGCAGATCATGAGGTCAGGAGTTTGAGATCAGCCTGACCAACATGGTGAAACCCTGGCTCTACTAAAAATACAAAAATTAGCTGGGCATGGTGGCATGCACCTGTAATCCCAGCTACTCAGTAGAGAATCGCTTGAACCTGGGGGGCGGAGGTTGCAGTGAGCACTCCAGCCTGGGTGGTAGAATGAGACTCTGTCTCAAAAAAAAAAAAACGAACCCCAGCACAGAAAAAGCTTAGTTGGAAAAACTGGCAATATCCAAATAAAGCCTGGAGTTTGGTAAATAGTAATGCAGTCATGTCAGAGACTCAGTTGCCGCCAATGTCCCGAAGTGAAGCAGACGCTGGGTGACTGCGTATGGACCTCTCTGTATTAATTGTACTAATTTTCTGCACATCTAAAGCTCTTTTTTTTTTGAGACAGGGTCTCATTCTGTCACCCAATCTGGTGTGCAGTGGTACAATCCTGGCTCACTGCAACCTCTGCCTCCCAGGTTCAGGCAATTCTCATGCGTCAGCCCCGAGTAGCTGGGACTACAGGCACGCACCACCAAGCATGCAGATCTGGGTCGGGCGTGGACGGACACCCAGAAGCTGTGCACCTGTGTCCCGTGGGGCAGGTGAGCAGTGGGGGCCAAGAGAGAGGGCGTATTACAGGAGACTTCACACCACGAGGTGGGCGCCAGCACCTGGGTTTATGAGGGACCCCACAAAAGGGGTTTCTGTTTCAAAAACCAGCAGTCCAAGAGCAACTTGAAAACCCCCCAGAGGGATTCAATTCCTGCCAAGAAGGAAAGTTCAGAGTCTAAAAATAAGCTTCAAAACCTAGAATTCCAAGAGAACCACCCACCGCAGAAGTCACCCCAACAAGCTGTCGTCAGCGTAACACACATCAAAGGACTCACAGCCCACAGTCAAGGGTGTCTTCTCCCAAGAACACAATAAAACCCCAGTCTCCATAACTTCTGGTGTTGCATAACTCTGACCCACAGCCTCTGTAAACATCCCCCTGAAAAAAACTTCTTAACCTTTATCTTTTCTTTTTTCTTTCTTAAATTGAACTTTGTTACAGAATCAGGGTCTCGCTTCGTTGCCGAGGCTGCAGTGCAGTGGCGCCATCATAGCTAGCTAGTGATCCTCCCACTTTCAGCCTCTTAAGCAGCTGGGACTCCAGGCACTCGCCATCATGACTAGCTAGTTTTTTACCTTTTAAATTTTTGTAGAGATGGGGTCTCACTATGTTGTCCAGGCTGGCCTCAAGTGATCTTCCCAAAAGCACTGGGATTACAGGCATAAGCCACTGCACCCAGCCTTAATCTTTTTCTAAAATCAATCCCGGCCGGGTATGGTGGCTCACACCTGTAATCCCAGCGCTTTGGAAGGCCAAGGCAGGTGAATCACTTGAGGTCAGGAGTTCGAGACCAGCCTGGCCAACAAAGTGAAACCCCATCTCTACTAAAAATACAAAAATTAGATGGGCATGGTGGTGTATGCCTGTAGTCCCAGCGACTTTGGAGGCTGAGGCAGAAGTGCTTGAACCTGGGAGATGGAGGTTGCAGTGAGCTGAGATCGCACCACTGCTCTCCAGCCTGGGCCACAGAGCAAGACTCTGTCTCTAAATTAATTAATTGATTAATTAATTAAATCGATCACATATTCCTCTCTGCTTACAAACTGCCAAAAAAAAGAAAGAAAAGGGAAAGGAAGAGAGAAAGAAAATGCTTGTATCTACTTCTGTGGTCCTGCCTTGTCCCAGGGTGATAAGAGTCCAACATTGGGCTGATGGCAGCTCCATCCCACCACCACAACTCTGAGGACTTGGACACCAGCAGAACCC
The DNA here is from genome assembly GCF_049354715.1 of Callithrix jacchus. NCBI lineage: Eukaryota > Metazoa > Chordata > Mammalia > Primates > Cebidae > Callithrix > Callithrix jacchus. Next base: position 17,550,163 of record NC_133513.1, on the reverse strand, counting down.
AGTGTGCAAGAATTCCATGTAAAGTAAGAGTTAACAGTTTCCTTGGGCTCCTCCTCTGAGTGAGGTAAACAGGGCTAGCCATCTGCTTTGGTGATAAATATCTACCTCATTTGGGAGTCTTTTATTTGCTTACTTCCTTCATTCTGACCAAATTTTCTTTGAAAATTCCAGAAAACAGCAATCTTGCCTTTAGCAAGACTTACGGATATCGTGGGAACGGGGTGGTGGCAGACATTACCTGTTGCACGCTTTTCAGGGCTGTTTCACTTCCCCTGGCCGACACCACATGATCTAGCCCTTGATGACATATGCCTTCCTCCTGTATCCTAATTGCTTCCTGTCTGCAAGTTACGTTCTATTAATATTTCCCTAGCTGGACCATGTTACATTACCACCCCCCAGGGGAAGTGATGAAGTCTGTATTTCTCCACCAGGCCTTGAGAAAGATATGCACAACTGACATCCTTGCAGAGCTGAAGCCTCCTGTGCCCATAAAGTACATCTATCCCATCCATGACTGGGGTATCTATGGCATCAGCTCATTAGAAGTATCTTTTTTTTCTTTTTCTTTTTCTTCTTTTTTTTTTGAGATGGAGTTTTTGCTCTTGTTACCCAGGCTGGAGTGCAATGGCGCAATCTCGGCTCACTGCAACCTCCGCCTCCTGGGTTCAGGCAATTCTCCTGTCTCAGCCTCCGGACTAGCTAGGATTATAGGCACGCGCCACCATGCCCAGCTAATTTTTTGTATTTTTAGTAGAGACGGGGTTTCACCATGTTGACCAGGATGGTCTCGATCTTTTGACCTCGTGATCCACCTGCCTCGGCCTCCCAAAGTGCTGGGATTACAGGCGTGAGTCACCGTGCCCGGCCATCTTTTTTTTCGATACAGAGTCTCACTCTGTCGCCCAGGCTGGAGTACAATGACGCTATCTTGGCTCACTGCAACCTCCGCTTCCCAGGTTCAAGTGATTCTCCTGCCTCAGCCTCCCAAGCAGCTGTTACAGGCGCTTGCCACCACGCCCAGCTAATTTTTGTACTTTTAGTAAAGACAGGGTTTCCCCATGTTGGTCAGGCTGGTCTCAAACTCCTGACCTAAAGTGATGAGCCAGCCTCAGCCTCCCGAAGTGCTAGGATTACAGGCGTAAGCCATCACACCCGGCCAGAAGTATCCATTTTTTAAGTAAGACAAGACAAATCTTCCTCACTTACAAATTCCAAATAATATGCGTAGATACTCCCCTTCCAGGAGAGGCAATTTTATTTTATTTTTTAAGACAGAGTCTCACTCTGTCACCCAGGCTGGAGTGCAGTGGCGCCATCATAGCTTATTGTGGCCCCGGCCTCCTGGGCTGAAGCAATCCTCCTACCTCAGCCTCCCAAGTAGCTGTGACTGCAGGTGCCCATCAACAAGCCCAGCTACTTTTCTATCTCTTGTAGAGATGGGGTCTTGCTCATTCCACTCATTCTAGGCTGGACTGCAGTGGCTTGATCATAACTCATTGCAGACTTGAACTCCTGGGCTCAAGCAATCCTCCCACCTCAACCCCCTGAGTAGCCGGGACTACAGGTGCACACCACCACGCCCAGCGATTTTTTTTAACTTTCTGTAGAGATGGAGGTCTCACTATGTTGCCCAGGCTGTTCTTAAACTCGTGGGTTCAAGCAATCCACCTGTCTCAGCCTCCAAAAGTGCTGGGATTACAGGCATGAGCCATGGTACCCGGCAGGAGGTGGAACTTAATCTCTCCCTTTGCTCTCCTGGGTGTGGGCTGGACTCTGTAACTCTCTTTCAAAGAGCAGAGTCAATGAAAAGCGAAAGAGAGTAAACTACAAGTGAGAAAACCCGGCAAATACCCCCTCAGACCTTGGTATAAAGTAACATCAGGAATACTTCACTCTCTCCCTTGATATCAACATCAGGAATGTCATGTGCGTAACATGTGCCCTCTGATGTGACAGAATGAGAAGGACACTTCACCTCCCTGGTCCTCTCCCAGGGTCCAGAAGCCACAACCCCAGTGTAATCAAGAGAAAAACATCAGCCAACCCTGATTTGAGGGAAATTCTGCAGAATCCCTCATCAGTACTCTTTAAAAAGTGCCAAGGTCGTGACAAACAAAGCTACACTGAGAAATTAACACAGTCATGGAGGTTGAGGAGACAGGACGACTAAAAGCAATGTGAGGCTGGGCGCAGTGGCTCACACCTACCTGTAATCCCAGCACTTTGGGAGGCCAAGGCGGGTGGATCACCAGAAATCAGGAGTTCGAGACCAGCCTGACCAACATGGCGAAACTCAAATCTCTACTAAAAATACAAAAATCAGGCCGGGTGCGGTGGCTCATGCCTGTAATCCCAGCACTTTGGGAGGCCAAGGCAGGTGGATTGAGACCATCCTGGTCAACACGGTGAAACCCCATCTCTACTAAAAATACAAAAAATTAGCTGGGCATAGGGCGCGTGCCTGTGATCCCAGCTACTCAGGAGGCTGAGGCAGGAGAATTGCCTGAACCCAGAAGGTGGAGATTGCGGTGAGCCGAGATCACGCCATTGCACTCCAGCCTGGGTAACAAGAGCGAAACTCCGTCTCAAAAAAAAAAAAAAAAAAAAATCAGGTGGTTGTGGTGGTGCGTGCCTGTAATCCCAGCTACTTGGGAGGCCGAGGCAGAATTGCTTGAACCCGGGAGGTGGAGGTTGCAGCTAGCTGAGATCGCACCATTGTACTCCAGCCCGGGCAACAAGAATGAGACTCCACCTCAATAATAAAATAAAATAAATAAATGCAGTGTGGTAACCTGGCCCAGAAAAAAAAGACATCAGTGGGAAAACTGGGGAACTCCAAATTAAGACTGGAGTTTGGAGAACAGTAACATACCCACATCAGTTTCTCATTTGACAAATATACTGCGTGATGTATAAGATGTTAACAACAGGACAAACCAGGAACTGGGTGAGGAACTCCTGTGTTAACTTCACAACTTTCTTGCCAATCAAAAATTATGCCAAAATTAAAAGTTTGTTTAAATACCTTCAGGGATCGCACTTATAAATGAGTCAAATAGGTGTTGGGGCTCAGGGCATATCACCCAAAAATATGACTGTAGGAGAATAGAATATATGACCTCAGGATCTACTTTTTTTTTTTTTTTTTTTGAGACAGAGTCTCACTTTAATGCTCAGGCTGGAGTGCAATGGCACCATCTCAGCTCACTGCAACCTCCGCCTCCCAGGTTCAGGCAATTCACCTGCCTCAGCCTCCTGAGTAGGTGGGGTTATAAGCATATGTCACCACACCCAGCTAATTTTGGTATTTTTAGTAGAGATGGGGTTTCACTATGTTGGTCAGGCTGGTCTCAAACTCCTGATCTTGTGATCCGCCTGCCATGACCTCCCTAAGTGCTGAGGTTACAGGCGTGAGCCACTGCACCCGGCCAGGATCTGTTTTTTTTTTTTTTGCATATTTCAAGCTGGTTATTCTGAGAAACTGCATACACAGGAGTAGCTCTTAAATGCTGTCCTTCGTCTACAGGTTGAGTATCCCAAATGTGAAAATCCAAAATCTAAAGCTTTTTGAACACAGACACGATGCTCAAAGGAAATGCTCATTGGAGCTTTCTGGATTTGGGATTTTTGGACTAGAGATGCTGAATCAGTGAAGTAGAATGCAATATTCCAAAATCTGAAACATTTCCGGTCCCAAGCATTTCAGAGAAGAGAAACTTGATCTATGTAAAGAAAGTGACTATCATAAGAAGCTCATCAGCCAGGGAAGAGTCTCGTTCTGTGGCCCAGGCTGGAGTGCAGTAGTGTGATCTCGGCTCACTGCAACCTCTACCTCCCACGTTCAAGCAATTCTCCTGCCTCAGCCTCCCAAGTTGCTGGGATTACAGGTGCCCACCACCACACCCGGCTAAGATTTGTATTTTCCGTAGAGACTGGGTTTCAACATATTGGCCAGGCTGGTCTCAAACTCCTAACCTTGTGATCCACCCGCCTTGGCCTCCTAATGTGCTAGGATTACAGGCATGAGCCACTGTACTCAGCTGGAAGATCTTAACTTAGGAGAGGAGACTGAAGGTTGACACCTGGTCACAAGCCATTACCTGGTCTCCTGAGGGAACCATACATTTCTTCCCCTCACCCTTCCATAACCTATCACCACCTCTCTCTCCAGGAGCCCCAAGCCCCTATTCCATTTTTTTTTTTTTTTTTTGAGACAGGGTCTGTCTCCCAGGCTGGAGTGCAGTGGCACTATCTCAGCTCACTGCAGCCTCAACCTCCCAGATTCAAGCGATCCTCCTGCCTCAGCCTCCAGAGTGGCTGGGACTACAGGCATAAGCCACCATGCGTGGCTAATTTTTTTTTGTTTTTGAGACAGTCTTGCTCTGTTGCCAGGCACCATGCTAGAGTGCAGTGGCACGATCTCAGCTCACTGCAACCTCCACTTCCCAGGTTCAAGCGATCCTCCTCCCTCAGCCTCCTGAGTAGCTGGGACCACAGGCACATGCCACCACGCCCAGATAATTTTTGTATTTTTTGGTAGAGCGTGGGTTTCACCATGTTGGCAAGATGGTTTCAATCTCTTGACCTCGTGATCCACTCACCTCGGCCTCCCAAAGTGCTGGGATTACAGGCGTGAGCCACTGCGCCCGGCCAATTTTTGTATTATCTGTAGAGACAAGGTTTTGCCATGTTTCCCAGGCTGGTCTTGATCTCCTGGGCTCATGTAATCCACCTGCCTTGTCCTCTCCGAATGCTGGGATTACAGGCCTGAGCCACCAAGCCCAGACCCCTATTCCTTTTCTGTAGCTCAGGAACACTATATAAACTTCAGTCATCTGACCTTGCTCCTTTGAGTTCCACTTTCTGTGGGACTCCACTATGCATGCATGGAATAAATCTGTATGTCTTTTCATCTGTAATCTGTCTGTCATCAGTTTATTTCATAGACTCAATTATGGTACCTTCAGAAGGCAGAAAGAAAGTCTTCCCTCTCCCCTACATAGGCCAAGAGTAAGAAAAACTATAAGGTGAAATGCAATAGGCAGGTCTTACCCCAAAGCACTCAAGTTCCATTTAAAAAAACAAACTGTGAGTGCTTTGGGGTGAGACTCATGCCTGTAACTCCAATACTTTGAGAGGCCAAGATGGATAAATCACTCGACACCAAGAGTTCGAGACAAGCCTGGGCAACAGGGTGAAACCCTGTCTCCACAAAAAAAAAAAAAAAAAAAACAACTAAAATTAGTGTGGTGGTTGAGGTAGAAGGATGGGTTGAGCCCAGGAGGGAGGCTGAGGCTGCATGGAACTGTGCTCATGCCACTGCACTCCAGCCTGGGCAACAGAGCAAGACCCTATTTAAAAATCAATCAATAAATAAAGTATATTTTGGTTAAATGCCAAAGATTAAGTTGTTGGGGGGGGGTGTGGAAGGAGAGTTTCTGATACTTCTAATTGATGAGGTGAAAAAATAATTAAAAAAAAAAAAAACCAGGCGCGGTGGCTTACACCTGTAATCCCAGCACTTTGGGAGGCCGAGGCGGGTGGATCACCTGAGGATGGGAGTTCGAGACCAGCCTGACCAACATGGAAAACCTCATCTTCACTAAAAATATGAAATTAGCCGGAGGTGGTGGTGCATGCCTGTAATCCCAGTTACTCAGGAGGCTGAGGCAGGAGAATCGCTTCAATCCTGGAAGCGGAGGTTACAGTGAGCCACAATCGCACCATTGCATGTCAGCCTGGGCAACAAGAGCAAAACACCATCTCAAAAAAAAGATAGCTAGAATTTCAGCAAAAGAACAGGTTTTGAAGGAACGTCCCAAACTCTGCCCAGCTGAATGCATATTTATGCCTGTCCACAAGCCTGCACTCCCCTAAAAGGTATTTCACAACTTCCACAAAGGAAGGACAACAAAAATGAGCTCACAGAAGGCAGAGAAAAGAACTGTGCCTGCTGGAAGTTAGAAAGGGAAGGGGAAGAGAAGATAGAGAGAGGCTGGTTCATAGGTACAAAATTACAGTTCCATGGGAGGAATAACTTCTGTTCTGTAGAACTATACAGTGAATATGGCTAACGATTCAGTGTTTATTTTCAAAAAAACTAAGAGAGAGAATTCTGAATGTTCACAACACAAAGAAATGATAAGTGTTTGAGGTGATTAACATGCCAATTACCCTTTGATCAATTACACATTGGAGACATGAAAATATCACTCTTTATATCACTCTTTATCCCATAAATGTGTATGATTATTACATGTCAACCAAAAATAAAAGAGAAAAATGGTCAATGGCTTCTTAAAGGGTTTGAAAGTAAGAGCAAGACATAGTGAAATATCTATTTCACTCACAACTGGCAAAAAAGAAAAAAAAAAACTCCCCACAACACTTTAGCCACATGTGGGTGGTAAACTCTTCTAAAAATATATTCTCAAGCTGTGTATAGAACTGTTTCCTACATTTAGGTATCAGATCCACACGGAAAAGGGCAAGGCCTTCAAAAGATAAAGCAGCTTTTTAACCACCAACTTAATCCTCGGAGATCAATTCTTCCAGGAAGAAAAAGGAGAAAAATTCAATTCTGCTCCGATCTCCACCTCCCAGCCTCCAGAAAAGAAACACTAAGCTAGGTCCATGAATATGTATATTGCAGAACTGACCCCAGAATAAAAAAGGGATTCCTTAGGCAAAAGAAGGGCACTCACATGCAAATTGTCAGGTCTCCTAAGAAAATAGCCTAGTTTGTAAACAAGATCGAGAACCAGCTGCGAGGGTCAAAAAGGTCTCGTCTTTTAGGGTCTCCGAAGAAAACCGTTACTTCCAAAGTGGATCCTGACTATAATCAACCCTCAGGAACTATCCAAATTGCACGCTTATTACACTGAGTACTGCTTAAAATTTTTAAACTAAGGACCGTCACCTGGCAGGTTTTACACTCCAACAATTGTGCGGCGCGGTTTTTGCTGTCACAGAATTTAACCTGCATGTTATTCCTGCACAGGTCAGGTGAATGGTGCTTCTTAAGCCATACACGGTAAGGTGGAAGGATTCAGACAAAAGGGGAAACCCGGACCTCCAGCTCTCTTTGGGAAAGGAAGCGAGAAATTGGCCTTCGGTGATTTGATCCCAAACAAATTCCAATTTCAGTAGACCTCAGCAGAAGTACAGAAGCTCAGGGTGAAACATTTCAGAAAAATGTTTACCAATTCCATCTTCTTAGCTCAGGCTGTTTCTGCAGGGCGGTATGTCCCACAAGTCAAAGATAAAGTTACCACAATCTTAAAGCCAGGTTCAAGTACAGCGTAACGACAAATCACAGTGATTTGTGGAACGGAAAGTGCGTCCATCGGGGGAGTTAGGCTGCTCCCCCACAATCAGAGTGGGCAATTTTCCTCTGGATTCTTGGTGAAACCACATCCCCAGTTTCCACATGAATGACAGTTTTTCATCAAACAGTGCAATGAGATCATTAGTAAGACTGAGACTGCATTAGGATACAAAATTGTATGAACCCTGATGGCAAACAATTTCACAGACAACGGGCATAATGACATAAGACAGAAGCTGCCAGAAAAGGACAGCCAGTGGTAGGTGTTTCACTCTCACTGCGAAATTATGCCTTTCTTCTTCATCTTCCACTCTTTCTTTAGTATTTTTTTAAATAAAAAATTTCAAACGATCAGTGCATCATCTAGGAATAACCTCATGGATTCAAGGTTAAGTCAAGTCATAATTAAACTCTTAAACTTACCTGAGGCACGCGATCAATTAATTCTACGGCTCCATGAGCTAAATGGCTTAAATTCTCCAACATTATTTTCTCTGGAACCTCGTGCTTTTTATCCTGGTATATTAACTCCTACCTACTAAGAGGTGAGCAGGGAATTACCATCACATGCATCCTCCAGAATAGTTCCTTTCTTGTGTTCATGACTTAAGCTGTACGATATCACACAATTCTTCTACTGAAATAACCTGTAGCCAAGGGACAACTTCATTAACCTCAAAGCTGTGGTCACCTGTGTCCAGAGTGTCAGTCAACACACGCTCAAACAACAAGATCAAATTATGAGAACCCTGGAAAACGCCACTTGACCTCAAATAACAATTCTTAGGCAAGGAAGCATCAGTCAAGTTTAGAACAGGCTATGGGTGGCCAAACCCGCCAGCAATATGTCACAGAACTAAAGAAGTGTATGTACCTGAGAAACCGCCTCACCCATGGGGCTATTTTCACTGCTATAAAAATGAAAACAAACAGAGGACAAGTCACAGTGCCAAGAATCCAGGACTTCCTCTTGTAGATCCTCTTTTTTTCCACCCTCACTGTAGCTCTAGGGAAATTCCTCTTCATTGGGAGAAGTGTCAGTCACCGAAGGCACCATCCCATTCTCAAAGTGCTATAAGACATCTCTGAGCGGTGAGGATGGGTAATGTCAGCCAAACATGCACTGTTTATTTTCTTGAAAATTCACTTAGGCTGGAAATGTCTTCCAGCTCCTTCCTCTCAGTGGATTTTTCCATTTACTGTCTTCAACCACCTGGGCTTGTCTGTACCTCCTCCACAGCTCTGTTGAGACCCTCCTGTTTGTTTGAACTATGTCCACATGTCCCTTCTGCCACATGTGCCCAGGCCTGTTTTTTCATGAAACCTTCTCTCACTTAGCTGCCTCCTTTCTACTGGTCTCAAGCCCTTTCCGGAGTTACAGGGCATTAGCAAGCACGAGCTTTTTTGCCTCTGTGTATTTCTACTTTCTACCCATTGTGTAAACCCCTCAGGACCAGGAGCCATTTCTTCTGCATCCTTTACATGGCAAGGGTAGCACTTTATTTCCCAGCAGCCAGCCCATAAAAGGAACCGAAGTAACAAAGGGAAACGTATTCACCAAAAACAGTGAATTACTTCAATCTAGTATTTTAGAGACAAGAAACTGGCCAGGTGCGGTGACTCACACCTGTAATCCCAGCTACTTGGGAGGCTGAAGCAGGAGAATCACTTGAACCTTGGAGGTGGAGGTTGCAATGAACCAAGAAGGGATGGGGGATGGGTTGCAGTGAGCCAAGATCACACCACTACACTCCAGGCTGGGCGACAGGGCGAGACTCTGTCTCAAAAAAAAAAGAAAGAAAGAAAGAAAGAAATTGATCCTGCAACTTAGATCAATCACCCAGTCACTTAATCCATGAAAACATTACAAAGATACTTTCTCAAATGTGAATAAAAGCATCTATTATTCATGCCTCAAAGTAACAGGAAAGAGGGAAGATGGGCCTCCCTCATGGTAGATAGACAATTAAATGTTTCTTAGAGAGTGTGGTAGCATTTAGTTCCCAGAGCAAGGGCTGGTGGAGAAGAAAGCCAAGTGCAACATGGGTGTTATTCTATGCCAGGTAAAGCAAGTCACACACCATCTAGATCCTGCTCCAACTGATAAAACCAAAACACTGGTGGAATTCCAGATACCAGCTTGCACTTCTCTCTGCAGGCATCTGGGTTAGCCCTAAATAGGAAGTCCTAAAAAGAGCCACTCTGAGAAGGCAGAGGGTGAGAGGGCAGATGAGGAAGCCAAGCACACATTACGGCAAATCACGACTTTCCTAAAGAGGACCCCAACCTGGGCTTCAGGCAGTCCTTGATCCAACATCAGTTCACTAGGCCAAGAGGAGGGAGGTATCCTCTTTGGGAAGATTGGTAAGAGCTTGGAAGGCCCCGAGGCTTCCAGAAACTGTAGATTTCCCAGTGACCACTGCTCAGTCCAACAGCCAGTGACATCAGCTCCACTCTTGGGAAGTAGAAAACCAGTGAAGGTCCAACTAGCCTAGTCCCTGAAGCAAGCCTGACCCTTCCAGAACACACACTTTCTCCTATCACCCTGATCCCCAAGAGCTTGGGGCAGACCACCACTGACCACTTAGATCCACAGTCACCTGCAAACCAAGGTGGGCAGGGTATTTGCCTTGCTTCGCAGGGAGGAGTGAGGTCTCCTTCTGCCACCATTTACCAGCTGGTCCCACCAGCACCTAGCCGGCACCTGCAGTGGACGGTGAGCGGTGTCTCGGCCCAGAGCTGGGTGCGGTGAGCAGTGAAAGGACCCCTGCGCTTGCGGGGTGCCCACCTTACCCCGCGGGGAGAGGCAGGGCCTTCGGACCACGGCCCACTTAGCTCTCTACTTTCACCTCCCCAGGGTGTCCCAGGGCCCTCAGGTGTCCGTCCCGGATCTTTCGCGCAACCCACAGGGGCGGAGGGAGAAACGCGGATACCCGCGCCCGGAGAAGCCAAATGTATGTAAACAGCGTTCGGGAATTCGTTGGGGTTTTGTTTTGTTTTTGTTTCTGAAGCCCTGGGTGATATTTCTGGAACTCTCAACCTGAGTCACTAGAGCGAATCGCGCCTTTTTCTAAAAAGCCTCCTCTCCGGGAGGGAGACGCGGAGGGCCGCAAGGGGCGCGCGTTGGGGTGGAGACCGGATGACCCCGCCACGCGCGATCCGGCCACTCCGGGGCGCAGGAACTGAACCCAACCGGAGACGCGGCCGCGACCAGCGCCAGGAGGACCGACCCCGCCCCGGCCGGGCCCCCACGCCCTCCGCGGCCGCTTGATGCCCGCGACCCGCCCCTCGCCCCCGGCCTCCGGGGAGCCCCCAGCCGAGGGTGCGATGCTGGGGACCCCCGGCAGGTGCTGGCGCCACGGACCCCCCGCTATCCCTCGCTGCCCCCCGCACCCCGGCGTCTCCGCTGCCGGCCCCCGCCGCACTCACCGCCGCCCGCGCCGACTGTCGAGCCGGGAGGTCTGAGCTGGCCGCGCGGGCGCCCCGGGAAAAGGGCCGGGAGGCTGGGACGGGGGCGGGGGCTGGACCCGCCGGGGCGGAGCGCGGCCGGCTCGGGCTTCCGGCTTCTCCCGCCCCCGCAGCCAGCACCTGGGCCCCGGCCCAGACCGAGGCCCTTTCCCTGCCTCACTCTGATCGCCCCCAAGCTGCACCCCACACCCCGCTCGCTCGCCACCCGGGTGCCCCAAGTCTCACCCACCAGACGCCTCGCGCCGCCCTGGTGTCTCCCCCACTCCGGATCCTCCCCCGCCCCTCCGTGCCAGCACCCCCGCCCCGCCCCCGACAGCCGGACGCTCCCTCCGGATTTGCCGCTGGCGGCTCTCCCCACTACCCCCTCACCACTTTCAGGCGGCGGGACCACCTACCTCGACCCCGGACCCCGCGCTGGGGCGCTCCCAGCCCTCTGGAGGGCGGCCCTTCTCTTCTGTAACTCCACAGACGCGACCCGACAGCCCCAGCCACTCCCTGTGCCTTCGGGCAAGTTACCCTCTCTCTCTCAGCTCGGTTTCCTGTCTGCAAAATGGGCGCAATCGCAGTCCCCGTCTCGTAAGACCGACTGGGAGTTAACTGGGAAGATGGGGGTGAAGTTTCAGCACGGGGTAGATGTTAGGTAAGACGTGCCAGCTGCCTCTCTGCTCTGTGCCCCCAGGGTGGCCGGTGGCCCCACGTAGACCTTTTTCAGCCATCACTGAAAGTTCTGGAAATCAGTAGCTCCTGTCTCCACATCTTCCCCGTCTGGTTGGAGCCCCATCGGCCAGCTGCAGTGATAGCAGCAGCCCGGATCCAGAAGGCTCTCTGGGAAGCCATTAGAGGGAATTAAGAAGCATGCCTGGCTTTGAGAGTACACAGGGCCGGGAGATGGGCAGAACCCTGATGTGGCCATCCAGAGACAAATGCCATTTGGACAGGGAGCTTCCGAGTCCCTCCGGTGCTCAAACCCCATGCCTTTAACCTGAGATCTTAAAGATACTGAGGCCCAGATAGGGAGTGTGGTTTGTCCTGGGTCCTGCAGCAAAGTGTCCCCAGCCCCAAGTTCTTGCCACATTTCGCCATGTCCGCCCCGCTGACACGCCACCCGCAGCTATGGATGAGTTACCAAGTTGGAGGGGATTTCAAAATTCTCCCAGACATAGGAGGTTGACACGTAGATGTTATTAGTGCGGGCAACCTTTTATTGCTTTTAAAAATGAAGGGTGTATGTGTGTGGTGGCTCATGCCTCTAGACCCAGCACTTTGGGAGGCCGAGGCTGGAGGATCGCTTGAGCCCAGGAGTTCAAGACCAGGCTGGACAACATAGTGAGACTCCATCTCTATAAAAAAAAGAAAACTTTTTTTAATTAGCTGGGATTGGGAGGAGGCATGTGCCTGCGACTGAGGAGGCTGAAGTGGAAGGATTGCTTGAGCTCAGGAGGTCGAGGTTGTAGTGAGCTATAATCAAGACACTCCACTCTAGCCTGGGTCACAGAGCAGGACACTGTGTCTAAATAAATAAAGGAAATTGGATTACGCCCAACCTCTGCCACTCTCCATTCTCAGGATGCAACCACGGCTTGCAAAAGTAACAATTACTATCCTGACATTAAAACAGAACATCACCAATGATGGCTAGGCAGACATAACACCTTGGGAAAACTGCAGAGAAAAATGTTCAAGAAACATCCCTGTGTGAATGTTTTTCTTGTTTCCTTTCTCTCTCTACCTCCCTCCCACCCTTCTTTCCTTCCTGCCTTCCTTCCTCCCTCCCTCCCTTCCTTTCTTCCTTCTTTCCTTCCTTCCTGTAAAAGGCAATAGCAAGCCTGAATTTTCTTCTGGCCTTTACTGAATATTACCACATCTTCATTTGTTTTTCTACCGCTGAGCAGCAACAAGAGGCAGCTTTGTGTTCTTATCCATCCTGACCACTTACCACAGCTGTGAGCTTGCAATTATTTATGGGGAGAGCTATAAAACTGTAACTCTTTTCTTTGATCCCCAAAAATACCACAGAGATTGAATTTCCAAACCAAGGCTTCCAACCAGGGGATAAAAGTAAACTAGGCCACATGATCATCTTGATAGACAGAAAAAACATTTGTCAAAATCCAACAATGCTTTTATGATATTAAAAAAAAAAATACCCAAACTAGAAATAGAAGGGAATTTCCTCAACCTCAGGGCATCTATAAAAATCCCATAGAATATGACACACTTAATAATAAAAGACTGGATGTTTTCCCCCTAAGAACAGGAACAAGCCAAGGTGCCCACGCTGGTCACTTCTGCCCAACATTGTCTTGGAGGTTCTGGCCATTGCAATTAGGCAAGAAAAATAAAAGCATCCAGATTAAAAAGAATAAAGTGAAGCCATCTCTATTCACAGATGATTTCACCCTGTACATAAAAACCCTATAGAATGGACCGGGTGCGGTGGCTCACGCCTATAATCCAAGCACTTTGGGAATCCGAGGCAGGTGAATCATGAGGTCCAGAAGTCAAGAGCAGCCTGGCCAAGATAGTGAAACCCCGTCTCTACTAAAAATACAAAAATTAGCCAGGCGTGGTGGCGAATGCCTATAATTCCAGCTACTCGGGAGGCTGAGACAGAGAACTGCTTGAACCCGGGAGGCGGAGGTTGCAGTGAGCCTACTGCACTCCAGCCTGGGCGACAGAGCCAGAATCCATCTCAAAAAAAAAAAAAAAATCCCCTAAAGACTGTACAAAATACCTGTTAGAGCTAATAAACCAGTTCGGCAAAGTTGTGGGATTTAAGACCAACATACAAAAATCAGTTGCTTTCTTTTTTTTTTTTTTGAGACAGGGTCTCTGTCACCCAGGCTGAAGTACAGTGCCTCAATCACAGGTCACTGCAGCCTTGACGTCCTGAGCTCAGGCAATCCTCCCACCTCAGCCTCCTCAGTAGCTGAGACTACAGGCATATACCACTGTGCCTGGCTAATTTTTTGTAGTTTTTATACAGACAGGGTTTTGCTATGTTGCCCGGACTGGTCTCAAACTTCTGGGCTCAAGCCATTCCCCTGCCTGGGCCTCCCAAAGTGCTGGGATTACAGGTGTGAATCACCATGCCCAGCCAATTGCATTTCTATACACAAGCAATGAGCAATCCAAAAATGAAATTAAGAAAACAGTTGCATTTACAATAGCCTCAAAATGATAGAAGCTGGGTAGGAGGCACATACCTGCAGTCTCAGCTACTCAAGAGGCTGAAGCAGGAGGATACCTTGAGCATGAGAGTTTGAATCCAGCCTGGGAAGCATAGCAAGACCCCATTTCTAAAAAAAGAGAGCGAGAGAGAGAGACAATGCAATACTTAGGAAGACATCTAACCAAGGAAGTTCAATACCTATGCACTGCCGGGCGTGGTGGCTCAAGCCTGTAATCCCAGCACTTTGGGAGGCTGAGGCAGGTGGATCATGAGGTCAAGAGATCGAGACCATCCTGGTCAACATGGTGAAACCCCGTCTCTACTAAAAATACAAAAAATTAGCTGGGCATGGTGGCGCGTGCCTGTAATCCCAGCTACTCAGGAGGCTGAGGCAGGAGAATTGCCTGAACCCAGGCAGCGGAGGTTGCGGTGAGCCGAGATATCACCATTGCACTCCAGCCTGGGTAACGAGAGCGAAACTCAGTCTCAAAAAAAAAAATACCTATGCACTGAAAACTACAAAACATTGTTGGAAGGAAATTAAAGAAAACCTAAGTAAATGGAAAGACATTCATGGATTAGAAGACTTAATATCATTAATGTAGTATATCAGTCAGAAATCTACCAAAGAAAGAGAGAAGTATATACATTTACAGATGGTCCCAGACTTAATGATGGTTCAGTGATGATTTTTTTGGCTTTATGATGGTGATATACATTCAGGAGAAACGGTACTTGAACTACTCTTACAACGATTCTGGGTCTGTTGTTGTAGTTTTTGTTGTTGTTTTTTGTTTTTGAGATGGTGTCTTGCTCTGTAACCCAGGCTGGAGTGCAGTGGTGAAATCTCGGCTCACTGTAACCTCCACCTGCTAGGTTCAAGCAATTCTCCTGCCTCAGCCTCCTGAGTAACTGGGACTACCGGTGCGTGCCACCACATCCAGCTATTTTTCTTTTTATTTTTAGTAGAGACTGGGTTTCACCATGTTGGCCAGGATGGTCTCAATCTCTTGACCTCATGATCCGCCTGCCTCGGCCTCCCAAAGTGCTGGGATTCCAGGCATGCACCACCATGCCCGGCCACACGCATTCTGTTTTTAACTTTTAGGATAGTATTCAGTAAATTACCTTAGATATTCAATATTTTATCATAATACAGGCTTTGCGTTAGATGTTACTGCCCAACTGTAGGCTAATGCAGTTGTTCTAAGTATGTTTAAGGTAGGCTAGGCTAAACTTTGAGAGTCAGTAGGTTAGGTATTATTAAATGCATTTATTTTTTTGAAGACACCGTTTCATTTTGTTGCCCAGCCTGGAGTGCGATGATTCACTGCAATCTCCACCTCCTGGGTTCAAGCAATCCTCATGCCTCAGCCTCCTGAGTATGGGATTACAGGGTGCACCACCATGCCTGGCTAATTTTTGTGTTTTTAGTAGAGATGGGGTTCCACCATATTGGCCAGGCTGGTCTGGAACTCCTGACCTCAAGTGACCCACCCGTCTCAGCCTCCCAAAGTGCTGGAATTACAGGTGTAAACCACTACGCCCAGCCTAAATGCATTTTCAACGTACAGTATTTTAAACCTACAGTGGATTTATCAGGACATAAGCCTGTCATAAATTCAGGAGCATCTATCTATCTGTAGAGAGAATCAGAGACGCAAAGAGAGATTTCAAGGGATTGACTTACACAGTTGTGGGAGCTGGCAAAATCGAAATCTGTAGGGCAGGCTGGCCGACTGGAAACTCTTGGGCAGGAACTAAAGCTTCACCCATAGTGGGATTCTTCCAGTTATGCGTTTTATTTTTCTTTTAGAGAGGGTCTCATTCTGTCATCTAGGCTGCAACGCAGTGGCATGATCATGGCTTACTCTTACCTCGACCTCCTGGGCTCAAGTGATCCTCCCACCTCAGCCTCCCAAGTGGCTGAGACCACAGATGTACACCACCACTCCTGGCTAATTTTTTTTTTTTTTTAAGAGATGAGATCTCCCTATGTCTCCCAGGTGGTTTTGAACTCCTGGGCTCAAGTGATTCTCTCACCTTGGCCTCCCAAAGTGCTGGGATTACAGGCATGAGGCACCCTGCCTGGCCACAGTTTTGCTATTTAATGCCTTTCAATGGATTAATTAGGACCATTCGGATTACCAAGGATGGTTTCCTTTACTTAAAGTCAATTATAATTAACCACATCTGCAAAACGCTTCTACAGCAACAGCTAGATTGGTGCTTAATCGAATAACTGGTACCCTAGGCTAGCCAGGTTGATGTGTAAAAGCAATGATCACGAATAGCAATACTTCCCAAACTGATGTACAGATCCAGTGTCATCTCTGGCTGTTGTTGTTGTTTGTTTGTTTGTTTGTTTGTTTGTTGTTTGTTTTTGTGGTTGGTTGTTTTGAGATGGAGTCTCACTCTGTCACCCAGGCTGGAGTGCAGTGGTATGATCTTGGCTTACCGCAACCTCTGCCTCCTGGGTTCAAGCGATTCTCCTGCCTCCGCCTCACAAGTAGCTGGGACTACAGGCGTGCACCACCATGCCTGGCTAATTTTTGTATTTTTAGGAGAGACAGGGTTTCATCATGTTGGCCAGACTGGTCTCAGACTCCTGGACTCAAGTGATCCGCCCACCTCAGCCTCCCAAAGAGCTGGGATTTCAAGTGTGAGCCACCATGCCTGGCCCAGATCCAATGTTATCTCTATCAAAATTCCAGCTGGCTTTTTTAGACAAGCTGATCCTAAAATTAATATGGAATTGCAAGGGATTTCAAATCGGCAAAACAATATTGAAAAAAAGCAAAGTTGGAGGACCTATTGTTTCTGTTTGTTTACAGTTTGTTTTTGAGACAGAGTCTCTCTCTGTTGCCCATGCTGGGGTATGATAATGCCATCATAGCTCGCTGCAGTCTCAAACTCCTGGGCTCAAGCAATCCCTCCCACCTCAACCTCCAGAGTAGCTGGGACTACAGGAGCACACCACCACACTTGGCTAATTTTTAAATTTTTTTGTATAGATGTGGTCTCACTATGTTGCCCAGGCTGGTATTGAACTCCTGGGCCCAAGTGATCCTCCCACCTCCACCTCCCAAATTGCTGGGATTACAGGCATGAGCCACTGCACCTGGACCACACTTTCTGATTTTAAAACTTACTATAAAGCGACAGTAATCAAAAAGTATGTGGTTCTGCATAAGAATAGGCATATAAATCAACGAAATAAATACATATAAACCAGAAATCCATGGTATATGGATGCCAAGACCATTGAATAAAGAAAGAGTCTTTTTTTTTTTTTTTTGAGACAGAGTCTCACTCCATCACCCAGGGTGGAGCACAGTGGCATGATCTTGGCTTACTGCAACCTTCACTTCCCGAGTTCAAGTGATTCTCCTGCCTCCGCCTCCCAGATAGCTAGAATTACAGGCATGCACCACCACACCTAGCTAATTTTTGTATTTTTAGTAGAGATAGGGTTTTGCTATTTCAGGCAGGCTAGTCTCAAACTCCTGACCTCAAGCAATCTGCCCACCCTGGCCTCCCAAAGTGCTGAGATAACAGGCATGAGCCACCATGCCCAACTGAGAGTCATTTTGACAAGTGGTGCTGAGACAACTAGATATGCATATGCAAAAGAATGAAGTTGGATCCCTACCTCACATCATATAAATGCTGACTCACATAACTCTTAGAAGGAAACAACAGCATAAATCTTAATGATCTTGGATCTGGCAACAGTTTCATAAATATGAAAACAAATACATAAGCAATGAAAAAAATAAATTGAACTTCATTAAAATGGAAAACTTTTGTGCGCCAAAGGACACTAACAGGAGAGTAAAAAGACAACTCACAGAGGGGAAGAAAATGTTTGCAAATCGTATATCTGATAAGGGTCTAGTATTCAGATTATATAAACAAACTTTTACAACTCAACAATAAAAAGACAACACACAACCTAGTCTAAAAATGGGCACTGGGGCCAGGTGCAGTGACTCACAGTAATCTCAGCACTTTGGGAGGCCGAGGCAGGCAGATCACAAGGTCAGAAGTTTGAGACCAGCCTGGCCAATATGGTGAAACCCTGTCTCTACTAAAAATACAAAAATTAGCCAGGAATGGTGGTAGATGCCTGTGGTCACAGGTACTAGGGAGGTGAGGTGGGAGGATCACCTGAGCCTGGGAGGTCAACACTGCAGTGAGCAGAGATCATGTCACTGCAATCCACCCTGATGACAGAACAAGAGCCTGTCTCCAAAAAAAAAAAAAAAAAAAAGGTGAGGGGGCAAAAGACTTGAATAGACCTTTCCCCAAAGAAAATATACAAATGGCCAAGAAGCACTTGAAAAGATGTGAGAGATCACTAGTCAGCAAGGAAATGCAAATCAAAACCACAATGAGGTACCTCTTTGTAACCACTACAATAGCTACAAAAATTTTTTTGCCCAGGCACGGTGGCTCACACCTGTAATCCCAGCACTTTGGAAGGCCGAGGTGGGGAGATCATTTGAGGTCAGGAGTTGGAGACCAGCCTGCCAACACGGTGAAACCCTGTCTCAATTAAATAGACAAAAATTAGCCAGGCGCGGTGGCAGATGCCTATAATTCTAACTACTGAGGAGGCTGAGGCAGGAGAATCGCTTGAACCCAAGAGGTGGAGGATGTAGTGAACCGAGATTGTGCCACTGCACTCCAGCGTGGGAGACAAGCGAAACTGCAGCTCAAAATAAAAAAAGTTAATGGAAAATAAATATTGGGGAGGATGTGAAGAAACCGAAACCTTCCATTGCTGGTGGGAATGTGAAATGCTATAGTTATGTTCCACCCCGAGGTATATACACAAAAGAACTGAAAACAAGTACTTGAAAACTTGCACGAGAATGTTAATAGCATCGCTATTGCAATAGTCAAAAGGTAGAGATAACTCAGATGTCCATCAGTGAATGAATGGATAGACAAAATGTAATAGATCTCTACCACGAGTACTGGCCATAAAAGAATGGAATGATTTGGCCAGAAAAAGGAATGAAGTTCTGATGCTTTCCACAACACAGAAGGACCTCAAGCACGTTTTGTAAAATGAAAGAAACCAGACACCAAAAGCCACATATCATGTGATTCCATTTACATGAAATGTTCAGAATAGGCAAATCGGGGAGGACTGCCCAAGAGCCTGAGGTTTCTTTTTAGGGTGATAACAATGTCCTGGCTGGATGCAGTGGCTCACTCCTATAATCCCAGCACTTTGGGAGGCCGAGGCAGATGGGTTGCTTGAGGTCAGGGGTTTGAGACCAGCCTGGGTAACATGTCAAAACCCTGTCTCTACAAAAAAAATACAAAATTAGCCGGGCATGATGACGAATGACTGTAGTCCCAGCTACTTGGAAGGCTGAGGTGGAGGATCGCTCGAGCCTGGGGGCAGAGGTTTCAGGGAGCGGAGGTGGTGCCACTGCACTCCAGCCTGGGTGACAGAGTGAGACCCTGCCTCAAAAAAAAAAAGATTCTGGAACTAGATATTGGTGGTGATTGCAAAACACAACATGCCACTGAATTGTGCAGTTTAAAATAATTAAAATGTTAGACTTTATTATGAGAATTGTTATCTCAACTTTAAAAAAAAGAAGTAAACCAGGCATCTATGTGGGCATAGCACGAGGTGGTCAGACAGGCCATGGTTTTATAGGACAGCCAACAATACCCCAAGAATCACAGGGACCAAAAAGGAAGACGTTTTTCCTCCAGGTGTATTGGAAACTTCAGACACTAAGTGGCCAGAGAGGGAGAAACTGGTTTCCTAAAAGAATGCAGACTGTGATCCCGCTTATTTTGTTACAAAGAAAAAAAATACATACATACCTGGAGGAAAAGTTTTTCAAGACAAAGAATGCTATAGAGACCAGATATGGTGGCTCATGCTTGTAGTCCCAGCACTTTGGGAGGCCGAAGTGGGTGGATCACTTGATGACAGGATTTCCAGCATGGACAGCATGGTGAAACCCTGTCTCTACTAAAAATACAAAAATTAGCTGGGCATGGTGGCGTGCACCTGTAATCCTAGCTACTCGGGCGGCTGAGGCAGGAGAATCATTTGAACCCGGGTGGCAGAGGCTGCAGTGAGCTGAGATGATGGCACTGCACTCCAGCCTGGCAACACAGTGAGACTCTGTCTCAAAATATGTATATATGCTATAAATAACTGTCCCTGAGTCATGGAAGTAAGGAATTTTTCATCCTTTTGCTACTCTTCATTTTCTAATGTTTCAAGAAAAAACACAAGTTGGTTATTTAAAAAAACGAATTTCCAGCTAGGCATGGTGACTCACACCTATACTCCCAGCATTTTTGGGAGGCCAAGGCAGGCGTATCACCCAAGGTCGGGAGTTCAAGACCAGTCTGACCATCATGGAGAAACCCTATCTCTACTAAAAATACAAAAAATTAGCCAGGCATGGTGGCAGGCGCCTGTAATCCCAGCTCCTCGGGAGGCTTAGACAGGAGAATCACTTGAACCTGGGAGGCAGAGGTTGTGGTGAACTGAGATCGCGCCCTTGCACTCCAGCCTGGGCAACAAGAGTGAAACTCCATTTCAAAAAAAAACTAATTTCCTAGAAAGGAACCCCGGTGCCAGTAAACAGCCCCCACTGACTGGTCTGCGTTACCCATTAACAAGGAATTCTGGTCACTCATGTTTCCACAACACCTTTCCATTTCCAAAACATGCTTCCTACCGACTCAGCTTCTTCCTGCTGAGTTATGCGGATGAGGCCAGGAGGCCAGGAGGCCAGGAGGCTTGCCTGGGGCTGCACCCCCAACCCCGATCCTGGCTCAGTGGCCTGGCCCTGACCCTGGCCAGACCCTTTGTTTCTGCTGCTGCCAAGATGGAGCTGAAACAGGGTGAGCCCATGCGCAGAGGGAGGCTTTAAGGCATGTTACTGGATCTAGCACGTAACTATGCAGGATGCCCAGTTAATCTGAATTCCAGAGAAGCAGCAAATGACTGTTTGTCATTTGTCTAAGTGTGTCCCAAATGCTGCAGATTTGTAATATGTCCCTAGTACTGCGTAAGACATACTTAAACTAAACAATCATTTGCTGTTTCTCTGGAATTCATATGTACCTAGGCACCCTGGATTCCATCTGGCAGTGCTCCCCTGAGATCTGCCTCTACCAGGACAGGAGATCCAAGTAGGCAGGTGGCATGGCTCCAAGTCCATGGGCAGTCCCTGCTCATCGTCTGTGGGTGATGGCTCCTGCAGCGAGTGGCCCAGATAGAGACCCAGGTGAGCTTCCCAGGCCCTATAATTAATGGGTCAACCCTTCCCCTTGGGGCGTGGGAGAGCATTCCAGAGCTGGCTGGGCCTCCATCTTCACCAGGGCCGGGAGAAGCAGCCCAGCTGGATGGCAGGTGGGGCCTTTCCCACCTGCCCAGAGTGAAGCCCTAATTACCTGCTTCAGGACAGGAGCCCTGTAAACCACAGAGAGAGCATGTTCTCAAGATGGGAGGCCTGATCCCCTTCATGACACACAGTGTCCTCTTGGCTACAGGAATTGTGCTGCCTGCCTATGTTTCTATTTAACAAAACATACCCAGGTCACAGCAACTGGCATCTGATGCAGAATGAACCCCCAACGGAGGAGGAGGAGGGGGAGAAGGAGGAAGTAGGGGGAGGAGGGGGGTAGGGAAGGAGGAGGATGAGGAGGAGAAGGGGGAGGAATGGGAGGAGGGAGAGAGGAGGAAGAGGAGGACGGGGAGTATTGGGAAGGAGGAGAGGGAGGAGGGAGGAAAGGCGGAAAGGGAGAGGAGGAGGGAGAGGAGGGGGAAGAAACTGGGGAAGAGGGAGGGGGGTGAGAGGGAGAAGGAGAGGGTAGGGGTGGGGGGAGGAGAACAGGGAGGAAAAGGGGGAGAAAGGAGGAGGGGGAGGAGCAGCTGGGGGGAGGAGGGTGGGGAGGAGGAAGATAGTGATAGGAACACAAGCTGAGTACCCACTGGGTGCTGGGCCCTGGAATGTCAAAGCACTTTTGCATCCACCATCTCATTTTCTCCTTCCAGCAATCCAGCTGTTTTACTGATTAGGCAACTGAAGCCCAGATAGGTTAAGTAACGTGCCTCAAGTCACACAGCAAGAAGGTGACTAGAGGTGAAATATGTACCAGGTCTGTCTGATTGCTGGAGTCATCTGGCAGCTCTCTCAACCCCCTCAAGTGAGGTCCCAGGAACCAAGCACCATTTCAGGAGCTAGAACTGGGGTAACAAGATAGGGGTCCCAGCTCCCTTGGAGTTTACATTCTGGTCAGGAACAGGGGAGGAAAAATCCATAACAAACAAGTACTTGTGACTTCAGGGTCACCTACTGGCACTTTCTCTTCCTTGTAGCCTCCAGGAAACACACGTTTTTATGACACAGAAGCATTTCATTCTTTCGAGCTCCATTCCACAACACAGTGTGGGTGTGGGGAGGGGATGGGCAGTGGAGGGTGGGTGGAACATGAATCACAGAATTATAGTCATCTAACAGTCACAGTCACATGGGCCACCAGCCACTGCTCTCCCAGCAACGCTATAAGGGAAATAATGTCATCTCCACACTTGGCAATAGAGGCCCAGAGAGGTCAGGCATGTTGTCAAAGGTCACACAGCCAGCACATGGCAGCAGCAGGATTTGAACTCAAACTGTCTGGCTCCAAGTCCATGCTTAGCCCCAAGTTCTAAGTTCTTGGAGCTTAGAATTTTCTGGATGGCCCAGACCTGTGACTTTCCGGCCACAGAATCTAAGAACCTTTCCTTCCAAAGGAAGCCTTAACTCACAGAACAGAAACAAGTCCCTGCCCTCTGCAGTCTGGAGAGCGGTCTGCCCGCTTCCCCCACTCCAGCCCCATCATTTTAGAGCTGAGGCCCAGAAAGGGGCCGAGAAGCTGAAGGCCCCACAGCCAGGCTGGAATTGGAACAAAACCTAGCATGGTTTCTTTGCTTTCTTTTTTCTCCTTAGAGACAGAGTCTCTCGCTGTCACCCGGGCTGGAGTGCAGTGGCACTATCACAGCTCACTGCAGCCTCTACCTCCTGAGCACAGCAATCCTCCCACCTCAGCCTCCCAAGTGGTTGGAACTACAGGCATGTGCCACCATGCCCGCCTAATTTTTATTTTTTGGAGAGATGGGGTCTTGCTATGTTTCCCAGACTAAACTGGAACTCCTGAGCTCAAGTGATCCTCTGCCTTGGCCTCCCAAGGGAGGGGCTGGGATTACGGGCATGAGCCTCTGTGGCCGGCCAAAACCCCAGCACTCATGGGTCTCCATGTGAGTTCCTCCCCTCTCTTGAGGCACCCACTGAGGGCTCACTGTCTCTCCAGGGCTGAGTCTTTTTTTTTTGGCCCAGACAGCTGGGCTTGCAAAGGACTTCCTTGTCTGGGGTTTTCTCCCAGATGCACCATGACTGGGCTGTTTCTGTGTTTCCTGGAATTTGAACCTCCACATCAGTGTTAGTCCTCCATCTGGGGCGCCTGGCAGGAGCTTCAGTGGCTCAAGGCGGGTGTCTCTTCCTGAGGCCAGAAGGGAAACGCAGGTAGGGAGCCGTGCCTGTGTGTATCGGGAAGCCACAGGTTGCTCAACCTCCCCTGGGGTAACTGGGGCTTACGACACAGCCAGACCCCTTCAGTTTTAGGAAATGGTGAGAGAAGCGGTAATGACGATGACTTGGCTTTGAGAGTTCCCTCTAGTCTCTTTCACAGCAGTGACAGGACCTGAGCCAGCCCCTCCCTTCCAGAACCTCTGTTTTCCCCTCTCTCAGCTGCCCCCAGCCCTCCCCATGGTCATGACAATGAGATAAAGCAGCCTGAACCGTGCCTCATTTGGCTATTTTTTCTTTCTTTTCCTTTTACATTTTTTTTGACAAGAGTCAAAAAACAAGAGTTTTGCTCTTGTTGCCCAGGCTGGAGTGCAGTGGCACGATCTTGGCTTACTGCAACCTCCGCCTCCCGGGTTCAAGCTATTTTCCTGCCTCAGCTTCCTGAGTAGCTGCGGTAACAGGCATCTGACACCATGCCCAGCTAATTTTTGTATTTTTAGTAGAGATATGATTTCACCA
Organism: Callithrix jacchus; assembly: GCF_049354715.1. NCBI lineage: Eukaryota > Metazoa > Chordata > Mammalia > Primates > Cebidae > Callithrix > Callithrix jacchus. Next base: position 17,526,114 of record NC_133513.1, on the reverse strand, counting down.
TGTTGGCCAGGCTGGTTTCGAAATCCAGACCTCAGCTAATCTGCCTGCCTCAGCCTCCCAAAGTGCTAGGATACAGGCATGAGCCACCATGCCTGGCCTTTTTTTTGGGGGGATGTGGGGGACAGAGTCTTGCTCTGTCACCCAGACTAGAGTGCAGTGGCACAATCGCAGCTCACTGCAGCCTCTGCCTCCCAGATTCCAACGATTCTCCTACATCAGCCTCCAGGTAGCTGGGATTACAGGCACGCGCCACCATGCCCGGCTAATTTTTGTATTTTTAGTAGAGACAGGACTTCACCATGTTGGCCAGGCTGGTCTCGAACTCCTGGCCTCAGATGATTCACCCACCTCAGCCTCCCTAAGTGCTAGGATTACAGTCATGAGTCATTAAGCTATTATGATGATGGTGTTGCTGTTGACTTTAAGCTCCCCTTCCACCCAAAACAAAACCCTGCAAGGCCCATGAGTGGTCAGGCATGTTGTCTTCTCATTTCGCATGTTTTCTTGTCTTCTCATTTGGCATGCTTTCTTCTAATTGGCCCCACCCTTCCCCTATTTGACATATACTGTGGGATATAGAAAAGTTCCTTTTTAAAGTTTCCTTTTTTGTTAAAGAATAAGGGTGCTCAGCTGGACACAGTGGCTCACGCCTGTAATCCCAGCATTTTGGGAGGCCTAGGCAGTCAAATCATAAGGTCAGGAGTTCAAGACCAGCCTGGCCAATATGGTAAAACCATAAAAATACAAAAATTAAAAAACTAAAAATACAAAAATTAGCCGGGCATGGTGGTGCACACCTGTAGTCCCAGCTACTCAGGAGGCTGAGGCAGGAGAACCGCTTGAACCTGGGAGGCTGAGGTTGCAGTGAGCAGAGATCGTGCCACTGCACTCCAGCCTGGGAGACAGAGCAAGACTCTGTCTCAAAAAAAAAAAAAAAGAGAGAGAGAGAGAGAATAAGTGTGCTAATAACTTCTTTAAGCGCTATCCTGTGTAGCTGTTAGACATGCCATGCTTACAGGCACGTAGTACATTCTATGTCTTTGTACTTTAACCAAGATATCTGTACTGGACGTGCTCATAGGCATGTCTCAGCCCTCCACTGCTTTTACTTGTTTAGAAAAGTTTTAAGTTATTAGCCAATCAGGTTTTAGTTTAAATTGTGAGGTTTGGCTCCAACCAATGGAGAACAGACACAGCAGTAAGGACGCCCCCAAATGTGGAAGGGATAAATTTATCTATTTTCCTTTGTTCATTGTGCTCTCATGGCAAGATGGCTAGTGAGAGTCCCCTTCCTGCAGTCCAGGAAATAAAAAGTTGTGTTGCCGAAAGGTCCTTTGTCTCAGTGCTGATTTTCTTTGCGGCACCGAGCATCTATTTCCAAGATACACCTACCCTTTCCTAATCGGTTTTCTACACTGTGGTGCCCACCTTTGAGCGGCGTCTTCACTTTAACCTTTCTTGCGTGCTCACAAACCAGTCAGCTCACACTCCCCATTCTGAGTCCGTAAGAGACCCTGGATCCAGCCACAGGGGGAGAACTTTTACAGATAGGGGGACAAACGAACCCTGTGTCCCCTCTCCACTGAAAGCTGTTTTCATCGCTGAGTGAAATTCTTCTCCACCCTCCTCCTCCTTCAATGTCCTGCATATCCTCATTCTTCTTGGGCGTGGTACAAGAGCTCGGTAACTGCCAAAAGTGGATACAAGCTATAACGCAGGCAAGCTGGGGCATACCAGTGTGGCTAAATGAGGTCTGGGCGGAGTACTGCCGACTAGGGGTCCCTGGCTTGTAAAGTGACAGAGAAGAAAAATCCTGCATCACTAGCACATGAATAAGTAAATAAAGAGAGGGCAATATGGACAGGAATTGAATGGGGAGAATCCTGATTCTCCACCCTCCACCCTCCACTCCCGCTTTTGCACCTGTCTCCAAACACAGGCAGCCCTCCAGACCCCATCCTGGGAATGTCACCAGAGGCCTTGATGTCTAGAGGGTTTCCACGAATCAGACAAATAAAACCACTTCCCCTTCCATATGCCCACCCTTCTGAGACAGAGATCATTCCCCCATCCCACCCCACTGGCCTCCCTCCTCCACCCTGAACACCTTCTTGGGGCCACCACAATTAAACCCTGAAATGTAGAGGAAACATTTGGGAAATCTCCCAGGGAAGGGCGCTTTCCAATTTTCTTCTGTCTCTTGGCCACATAGAGCAGGGTAACATTAGCTACTTGACCCAACCTCTTTCTCAACCAAGAATATCCTCTTTCTAAAATGATAATATTTTCTTAAAAATCGTGACTGGTTCCCACATGCAAACACAGTAGGAGCTGCTTTTGTTTATTAACTTTTTTGACACAGGGTCTCACTCTGTCACCAGGCTGCAGTGCAGTGGTGTGATCACAGCTCACTGCAGCCTCCACTTTCTGGGCTCAATCAATCCTCCCCTGCCTCAGCCTCCTGAGTAGACTACAGGCACCCGGCTAGTTTTTGTATTTTTGGTAGAGACAGGGTTTACCATGTTGCCCACACTGGTCTCAAACTCTTGGGCTCAAGTAATCTGCCTGCCTAGGCCTCTCAAGGTGTTGTGATTATAGGCATGAGCCACTGTGCCTGGCTGATGCTTGCTTTGCGGTCCAGAAATTCCATGCCGGGAATCTACCACAGGGATATTCTTGTTCCTGTGCATGGATGAGATGTCCCTCATGACCTCACTGGTGACAGCCCCAGCATGGAAACAATGCAAACGACTCTAGAAGGTGTTAGACAAATACCTCCAGAAGAACCACTCAATAAGATAACTCTGCCACTGGAGCCAGATGGCAGAGTTAATGGCTCAGAGATGGCTAACACCTGTAATCCCAACAGTTTGGGAGGCTGAGGCAGTTGGATTGCCTGAGCTTAGGAGTTCAAGACCATCCTGGCCAATATAGAGAAACCCCATCTCACTGGGCACAGTGGCTCACGCCTGTAATCCTAGAACTTTGGGAGGCCAAGGCGGGCAGATCATGAGGTCAGGAGTTTGAAATCAGCCTGGTCAATGTGGTGAGACCCTGTCTCTACTAAAAATAGAAAAATTAGCTGGGTATTGTGGCCCCTGCCAGTAATACCAGCTACTCCCGAGGCTGAGGCACGAAAATTGCTTGAACCCGGGAGGCGGAGGTTGCAGTTAGCTGAGATAGCCCCACTGTACTCCAGCCTGGGCAACAAGAGTGAAACTCCATCTTTTAAAAAAAAAAAAAAAGAAAGAAAGAAAGAGAGAAAGAAAGAAAGAAAGAGAGAGAAAGAAAGAGAGAGAGAGAAAAGAAAAAGAAACCCTGTCTCTATTAAAAATAGCTGGGTGAGGTGGCACGTGGCTGTAGTACCAGCTACTCGGGAGGCTGAGTCACAAGAATTGCTTGAGCCTGGCAGGCGGAGGTTGCAGTGAGCCGAGATTGTGCCACTGCACTCCAGCCTGGGTGATAGAGTGAGACCCTGTCTCAAAAATAAATAAATAAATAAGATACTCTGCCACTATTAAGGAGGAAGAGCCCTACATGGGCTGTTATGGAAATGTTATAGAAAGCAGGCTGCTAAATTCTTCAATGCAAAAGCCAAGTTGCAGGACGGGGAGACATGAACAACTGGCCTCCAGTGTCACTATCCACAATAGTTGTCTGTCTGCAGGTCATACCTGCAGTGGAGCATGAAATCATTTGATTGGGTTATGGGTTATGACCAGCCACCTTTCCTTCTAAGTAAAATGCAATTGAATGGAAAGGAATAGACTAGACAACTCCAGACCGGCACTCCACGTCACAAGTATCATTGAGTTACACTTCTGTTTTACTTATGAAATGAAGTCATGCTCTGTCACCCAGGCTGTAGTGCCGGGGCACTATCTCCACTCACTGTAACCTCCACCTCCTGGGTTCAAGAGATTCTCCTGTCTCAGCCTCCCGAGTAGCCGGGATTACAGATGCCCCCACCACACCCAGCTAATTTTTTGTGTTTTTAGTAGAGACAGGGTTTCATCATGTCGGGCAGGCTGGTCTCGAACTCCGAACCTCAGGTGATCCGCCCACCTGGGCTTCCCAAAGTGCTGGGATTACAGACGTGAACTACCACAACCGGCCCTATTTTACTTTTATACGAGTGTCTGTGTGCACCAGGTCGTGAGATCTATTGTTCACTGTGGTTTGTTGCTAATATATATATATATATATAGAGAGAGAGAGAGAGAAAGTCTTAAAATAGAAACTTTCTAAAAGAAAGGACACAGGTAGGATTCAGTGACTGACTCATGCCTGTAATCTTGGAGCTTTGGGAAGCAGAGGCAGGGAGGATTGCTTGAAGCCAGGAGTTCCAGACCTGCCTGGGCAACCCAGGGAGACTCCATCTCTACAAAAAAAAATTAGAAAATTAGCAGGGCGTGGTTGTTACTTGTCCAGCTACTTGGGAGGCTGAGGTGAGAGGATCCCTTGAACCCAGGAGTCCGAGACTGCAGTGAGCTATGATAACACCACTGAACTCCAGGCTGGGCGATCTAAAAAATAAAATGGTATAAATTTAAAACAAAAGGAAAAACACAAAACAGTAAAGGGTGCCTCCCTCTGAAGAGGAGGAGGGGGTTGCTGGCAGGAGCTTTATTTTATACAATTCCGTACTAATCGTGTGTTTCTTTTTAAACAATCAGCATGTATTGCTTTTGCAATAAAATAAAGACCTTTAAAAATCTTTTAGAAACAATAAACCTCGCTGCCTCTGTCCCCAGGATGGGGGTGGTGCTGCTTGAGCTGTCAGCAGGCTTTTGAGGTGAAACAGACCAAATCCTTGCCCCAGGGGCTCTGCCTCCCACGAGGTTTCCAGGGCCTCCCTGCCTGTTTTCCAGGCATCCTTCTCTTACCCTCCAGAAATCCAGGGGAACATCCAAAAAGGAAACATGTCTTGAGATGTCCGTCTTCATTTTCCAAAATGGAACAGGCGCTCCAGTTTTAGCATGGGAATGGCAGGAAACGCCCTGGGGGACACAGCTGCGTGGCGGGATTTCCTAGCAGAGAGAGCAATTAGGCAGCATCAGAAACAATTCAGAAAATCGGAAAATCCGCAGCCCCCATCCCAACCTGGCCATCTCAGCAGGCCTGCAATTGTGTTTCCAGCTTAGCTGACAAAGAACTCTCAGAACTCCTTATAAACACAGACTTAAGAATCCACTAGAGGCTGGGTGTGGTGACCTCTGCTTGTAACTCCAACACCTTGGGAGACTGAAGCAGGAGGATCGCTTGAGCCCAGGTGTTTAAGACCAGCCTGGGCAACATGGTAAGACCCTGGATGGGTAGGTGGTGATGTGAGATTTCAGTTATATGCGTTTATTGTTCTCAACCAGCCAAACCCGTCCATGCCTACTCTAAACTGTGGAATATGCTTGGTGGATTTTAACTTGGATCTACATTCACTGAAGGGAAAGAAATTCCCTCCGGTTGCGGTGGCTCACGCCTGTAATCCCAGCACTTTTGGCGGCCGAGGTGGGAAGATCACCTGAGATGGGGAGTTCGAGACCAGCCTGACCAACATGGAGAAACCCTGTCTCTATTAAAAACACAAAATTAGCCAGGCGTGGTGGTGGGCACCTGTAATTCCAGCTACTCAGGAGGCTGAGGCAGGAGAATCGCTTGAACCCAGGAGGTGGAGGTTGCGGTGAGCCGAGATCGTACCACTGTACTCCAGCCTGGGCAACAAGGGTAAGACTCTGTCTCAAAAACAAAAAAAAGAAAAGAAATTCCCAAGAGCTGACCTCTCATGAGCCCCTGTGAACTAAGTATTTCATATATCATTAGTTCATTTAATCCTCATCATGTCTCAATTAGTTGCATAGTTTTGTATCGTAAATATGTTGTTTAGATAGCAAAGGACACTTATTTGCTCATATAATTGGAAAGTCCATAGTAAGAACTTCAGGCAAGGCTGGATCCAGGAACATAAATGCCATCATCAAGAATCTCTCTCTCAACCAGGTGTGATGGCTCACACTTATAATCCCAGCACTTTGGGAGGCCAAGGTAGGAAGATTGCTTGAGACTAGGAGTTCGAGACCAGCCTGGGCAACACAGCAAGACTGTCTCTCTCAAAAAAAAAAAGAATCCACTAGGTGGTGGCTACAGTTTCATTATAAAATGTCACTGCAATAGATATTGCTGGGCACATGGCTTTGGTTTTGGGTTTTTTGTTTGTTTGTTTGTTTGTTTGGGGGGGTTATTTCCTTTGGGCAAATTCCCAGAAGTGTGATTGCTGTTGAGTAAAGCATAGACATTTCCGGGACCCTGAAACGCTGGGCCAAACTGCTTCCTGGAGAAGCTGGGATAACCCACACCTGCTCAAGGAACTGCCTGCTCAGGGTGATGAAGCCACTGTCATCCCGGTCACCTCTGGATATGAAACATCTGTTCCCCTGTGTCGGGAAGTCAGGGCAATGCAGGAAAGAGCAGAACTTCCTTTCCTAGTCCAGGAATTGGCCAGGACCACCATTGGACGTGGGGCACTTGAGTGGGTCCCTCACCCGTGCACACGCCCTCAGGGCACCCAGGAACAGAAATGTGTCTTTTCCTCTGTGTCTCTCTCCACTGTGTAAACAGGGAGCCCCAGCTCTCAGCATCCCCCCAGCCAGCTCTGGATGGACGATGGGCTGAATTATGCAATGTGGACTTCACCAGTAGGGCTGTGACAGGTGGCTGTGTCCCCGTGGGGAATGTGGCCCCTAGTATTCAATGGGGGGGACGTGACTCAGGTCTGGCTCTGTCTTCAGAGACCCCCATGAGGCTCGGGGTTCCTCCCAGGTGGGATCCTGTACACTTCCTGGAGGACTGGCAACAGGGAAAGGAGTGCGGCCAGCACTGCCCCGGGTGCTCTTCACAGTGTAGGGGACCTTCCCAGCCCCATGCCTCTCTCTATAGCCCAGAGCCGTGCAGGAGGGAGACTCCTAGGCAGGGGCCACAAGGAAGGAAGGGAAGCAAAGGAGAAAGAAGGAGCGAAGCAGATAAAGGAAAAGTAAACAAATTGAGATGGGACAAGGAGTGAGAAGAGAGGAGGAAGTGAGGAAAAGAAACCAGCAGCCAGCCAGGTGTGGAGGCCAAGGCAGGAGGATCGCTGGAGGCCGAGTTCGAAGCTGCAGTGAGCTATGATTGCACCACTGCCCGCCAGCCTGGGCGACAGAGTGAGACCCTGTGTCTAAGAGAAAAGCAAGAGAGTTACCATGAGAGCCCCCAGTGGGTTCTGGGAGCTTCTCACGCTACACATGTCACTCTCACAACTGCACCCTGAGGTACGTCCCACTGTTCCCCCTGGAAACTCATCAGTAGCTGCCTCTTTAGGATCAAGGCCAACCTCTCCCACGGCCTGCTCACAACCTGGCCTCCTGGGAGCCTGGGCTCCCCAGTCTCCATGCTTCCTTCAAAGTGTTGCACACACAGGATTTGTGATTATTGATTTAGTTGAGGAATCCTTTTCTTTTTTGAGACAGAGTCTCAGTCTTGTTACTCAGGCTGGAGTGCAATGGCTCCATCTCGGCTTACCTCCCAAGTTCAAGTGATTCTCCTGCTTCAGCCTCCTGAGTACTTGGCATAACAGGCACCCACCACTACACCTGGCTAATGTTTTGTATTTTTAGTAGAGATGGGCTTTCACTATGTTGATGAGGCTGGTCTCAAACTCCTGAGCTCAGGCGATCCACCTGCCTTGGCCTTCCAAAGTGCTGGGATTACATGCGTGAGCCACTGCGCCCGGCCAGGGGAATCCTTTTTTGTTAAATGTATCGTGGGCTATTGCTCTCATACACAGAGTAGACATGATAGTCTGATGGCACTGACCTCTGCATCCTACTTACCATCCGGTCCATCCGATGCCATCTGTCCCACATGGCTCCCTCTGCCCCTGGATTTTTATTTTCTAATTTTTTGAGACAAGGTCTGGCTGTATCTCTCAGGCTGGAGTGCAGTGGCACTACAGCTGCCACCTCCCAGATTCAAGCCATCCTCCCACCTCAGCCTCCCGAGTAGCTGGGACTACAGGCCCACACCACCATGCCCAGCTAATTTTTATATTTTTTGTAGAGACAGGGTTTTCCCATGTTGCCCAGGCTGATCTTGAACTCCTGACCTCAAGTGATCCACCAGCCTAGGCCTCCCAAAGTGCTGGGATTACAAGTGTAAACCACTGAGTCTGGCCTGGATTTTTTAAAATAAACTTTCTCTCTCTCTCCCTCTCTCCCCGCCGCCGCCCCCACCTCTTTTTCCAGAGCAACCACAACTATGGATAATAAACTTCTGGGCATGGTGGCTCACGCCTGTAATCCCAGCACTTTGGGAGTCCAAGGCAGGTGGATCACCTGAGGTCAGGAGTTTGAGGCCAGCCTGACCAACATGAAGAAATCCCATCTCTACTAAAAATACAAAATTAGCCAGGCATGGTGGTGCATGCCTGTAGTCCCAGCTACTCAGGAGGCTGAGGCAGGAGAATCACTTTGAATCCAGGAGGTGGAGGTTGCAGTGAGCCGAGATCTCACCGTTGCACTCCAGCCTGTACAACAAGAGCAAAACTCTGTCTCAAAAAAGAAAAAAAAAGAAGAAGATTTTACCCCCAAAAGTTTATTTGCGTAAAATTTAGTTTTACAGACTGGGTGACCTGGACTCAAATCCCTAACATCTTAACATTAAATCAGAAACACTTCTCTGTGGCCAGATGCTGTGGCTCATGCGGCTCGGGAGGCTGAAGCAGTGGGATTGCTTGAGCCTGGGAAGGGGAGGTTGCAGTGAGCTAAGATCACGTCACTGCTCTCCAGCCTGGGTAACAGTGAGACTCTGTCTCAAAAAAGAAACAAGAAAAAAAGGAAAAGAAAAGAAACACTTCAGTGTGAGTCTCTAAAAGATAAGTATTCTTCTTAAAAATTAGCATGCCTCGGGCCAGGAGCAGCAACTCATACCTGTAATCCCAGCACTTTGGGAGGCTGAGGTGGGTGGATTACATGAGGTCAGGAGTTCAAGACCAGCCTGATTAACATGGTGAACCCCTGTCTCTACTAAATACAAAAAATTAGCCAGGCATGATGGCACATGCCTATAATCCCAGCCACTCCGGCAGCTGATGCAGGAGAATCACTTGAACCCGGGAGGTGGAGGTTGCACTGAGCCTAAACTGCTATTGCACTCCAGGCTGGGCAAGAAGAGCGAAACTCCAGCTCAAAAAACAGCATGCCTCGTTTTATTGTGCTCTGCCTTGTCGAGATTTACCGTATCTTTTACAGATTGAAGGTCTGGGGCAATCTTGCCTCAAGCAAATCTATCAGTGGCACTTTTCCAACAACATGTGCTCACTTTGTGTGTCTGAGTCACAGTTTGATAATTCTCAAAATATTCCAATATTACACAAGTTTTTCATTATTGTTTCATCTGTTATGGGGATTTGTGAACCGTGACCTTTGATGTTACTGTTTTTTGAGTTTTGGTTTGTTTTTGAGACAGGGTCTCACACTGTCATTCAGGCTGGAGCACAGTGGCTCAACCATAGCTCACTGCAGCCTCCACCTCCCAGGCTCCAGTGATCCTCCCACCTCAGCCTCCCAAGTAGCTGGGACTACAGGTGTGAACCAACATGCCTGGCTAATTTTGATTTTTATTTTTTGTAGAGATGAAGTCTCACCGTGTTGCGCAGGCTGGTCTTTAACTCCTGGGCTCAAGTGATCTGCCCACCTCAGCCTCGCAAAGTGCTCGGATTATAGGTGTGAGCCACCTCACCCAGTCTGATATTACTATGATCATTGTTTTTATTGTTTTGTTTTTTGAGACAGAGTTTTGCTCTGTCGCCCAGGCTGGAGTGCAGTGGTACACTCTCAGTTCACTGCAACCTCCACCTCCCAGATTCAAACAATTCTCCTGCCTCAACCTCTGGAGTAGCTGGGATTACAGGCGCATGTAGTAGAGATGGGGTTTCACCATGTTGGCCAGGCTGATATTGAACTCCTAACCTCATGTGAGCTGCCTGGCTCAGCCTCCCAAAGTGCTGGGATTACAGGCATGAGCCACCTCACCTGCCCAGAAAAGTTCCTAAAGGAAATTAAAAGTACACATTAATTAGAAAGGGATATTAATTTTATATGCACCGGAAAACCAAAAAAGTCCTGCTGCTTGCGTTCTTGCAATATTTGCTTTCCTGTGCTGCTCTGGAATCAGAACCATAGTACCTCTGGGGTACGCCCACAGCCCAAACCACAGCAGGCCGAGAAATACTCACAAGAGTTTCAAATTTCATCCAGTGCCATCCACTGAGTTCGCATCTCCCCAGCTGTATCTATATCTATAGATAGATGATAGATAGATAGATAGATAGATAGATAGATAGATAGATAGACAGACAGACAGATAATTTTGAGACAGAGTCTCGCTCTGTCACCCCAACTGGAGTACACTGGTGCGATCTCAACTCACTGCAGCCTCTGCCTCCTGGGTTCAAGCAACTTTCGTGCCTCAGCCTCCCAAGTAGCTGGGACTACAGGCATGCACCACCATGCCTGGCTAATTTTTGTGCTTTTAGTAGAGATGGGGTTTCACCCTGTTGGCCAGGCTGGCCTTGAACTCCTGGCCTTAACTGATCCACCAGTCACGGCCTCCCGAAATGCTGGGGTTACAGGTGTGAGCCACCACGCCCGGCTTATATCCTATAATCTTTTTTTTAATCCGGTTTGTTCAAAATAGGCTCCTGCTCCCTGTTTCTCCAGCATCTGGCACTCGGCTTGTTTAGCACACAGTAGGTGCTTCATAAATACTTTCTGGGTTAGCAAATAAGAATAAAGAAAAACAGCAGTTCACATTTTCAGTGTACTCCTCAAGCTACAAATGTTCTCATCTCATCCTGAAGGCAATGCCAGGAGGAGGCCACTCCTTTTGAGGTCCCCATGTTAGGAAGGAGACAACTGTGACACAGAGAGGTGAAGCGGCCGTCCAAGGCCACACAGTGAGGAGGTAACACCGGAATCAGTGAACAGGTGAAAAGGGAAGCTGGTTCACTGGACTAGGTGCGAGGCTACACTGACCATCGCTCTCAATTTGCAGGTAGGGAAACAGACATACCACCAGCCTGTGCTGTGTGGGTCTCACCCAGCCCCGTGTGTAAGCCCAGCAGTGTGAAGACAGAGGGCATCTGGCAGTCTTCATGGATGCCCACATGGACCCCCTCTGCTCCATCTTCTGCCCTGCAGAAGATTCCAGCACCTCCTCCAGGAACGTCCTCCTTCCAGCCCCAGAAGGAGGAGCAAAGGCATTTCAGACTGCCCTGTCCCTGTTCAGTGATGCAACGGATATTGAAGGAGCATTACTAGTTGTCAGCCACCATGGCAGGCCGTGGAGAACAAGCAGTGGCTAAGACAAAGTTTGAGTCCAGTGGAGAGACAGGCCCTAAGCCAGCCCATCAAATGCATGTGTTTATAACAGTCAATGGAAGGAGGGCACAAGGGAAAGGTATAAAAGTTCTGGGGGCATCTGAAAGTGATAGTCCAGGAGGGCTTCCTGGAGAAGGTGAGGGCAAAGCGAATGGATGTTTAACTTCTGAAATCAATGGCTGAGTCCGCCTCTTTTTTTTTTTTGTCCTTTTTTTCTTTCTGAGTCCTCCTATTATTTTTTAAACAATTCTAATTAATAAAGCACTATTAACAAAAATAACTATAAACACCAGTCACAATAGCTAACAATTCTTAGATTATGTTGCTTTTTTTTTTTTTGAGATGGAGTCTCGCTCTGTCACCCAGGCTGAAGTGGCTCAATCTTGGCTCACTACAACCTCTGCCTCCCGGGTTCAAGCAATTCTCCTGCCTCAGCCTCCCAAGTAGCTAGGATTACAGGCGCATGGCACCACGCCTGGTTAATTTTTTGTAGTTTTAGTAGAGATGGGGTTTCACCGTGTTAGCCAGGATGGTCTTGATCTCCTGACCTCATGATCTTTCCGCCTCAGCCTCCCAAAGTGCCAGGATTATAGGTGTGAGCCACCATCCCTGGCTTATGTTGCTTTAAAAAAAAAAAATGGCATGTCCATTCATCTTTACAACCCATGGGTGCAAAGTATCATAAACCTTATTCTATAGATGAGGAAACAAGGTCAGAATGGTGAAGAAATTTAGCCACTCACGGAACAAGTAGATGCCAAAGCTGGCACTTGGACCTGGGCCAGGCCAGTCACAGGGGGCAGGCTGTGACCAGGGACTTTCTGGTCTGCTAAGAGGACCAGCCACCCTGGTGGGCTGCTCGCTGGACCTCGGCCTGGGTCCCCAAAGCATCATTTGTGGTTATCTCCCTTCTCTAGCAGCTCACTCCAACCTCAGACCTTTGGTTCGTCATGAGGATCCATCGTTGCGAAGGCCACCATCACTAGGGGTCAGGGACATAATGAGCTTTAAAGCTGTGAGTTCTGCACACACAGCACTAGCAGCCCAGCCACTGGCTTGCCCAGGTCCTGAAGCCCGAGGGATCTGAGTTTGACCCCAGCTCTGCTGCATACCAGCTGTGTGACTCGAGGCAAGCTACACAGCCTCTCTAAGCTGCTGCCTCTGCCAGCGCTGTCAGCCCTGGGCACACACTTACTTCACTGACTTCCTTTTTTTTTTTTGAGATGGAGTCTTACTCTGATGCCCAGGCTGGAGTGCAGTGGCATAATCTTAGCTCATGCCACTTTTATCACCAGGCTGGTGTTGAACTCCTGACCTCAGGTGATCTGCCCACCTTGGCCTCCCAAAGTGCTAAGATTATAGACGTGAGTCACCGTGCTCAGCCTTCAACTTAATTTTTTAAAGAGACAGTCTTGCTCTGTCACCCAGGCTGGAATGCAATGGTGCCTTGACCTCCCAGGCACAAGGGATTCCTCCAGCCTCAGCTTCCCCAGTACAGGTCCCCAGTGCAAACTCCACCTCCTGGGGTCAAGCGATTCTCCCTTGCCCTCCCAAGTAGCTGGCACTACAGGCACCCACCACCACACCCAGCTAATTGTTTTTGTATTTTTAGTAGAGATGGGGGTTTGTCATGTTGGCCAGGCTGGTTTTGAACTCCTGACCTCAGGTGATCCACTTGCCTCTGTCTCCCAGAGTGCTGGGATTACAAGTGTGAGCCACTGCACCTGGCCCGTTTCACTGAATTATTCCAACAACCTTATGAGTGAAGACTATTCCTGTCCTATTTTATGGATGAGGAAACTGAGTTGAGAGAGGTGTCAGGGGCGGTCCAAGGCCACACCGCCACTTGGGAGTAAATCTATATCCTCAACCCCGCCAGTCTGGCTCCAGAGCCCCAGTTTCCATCGCTATTCTGAACTGCCTGCAGTGTGGACCGTGCTTTCTGTTAGCGAGCTGGGAAAGTAAACCCCCACACTCAGGGCAGCTGCCCGATGTACAGCTACCTAGCCAAGCTGGCCTCAGCCTTGCATCAGAGGTTGCAACGTGACACTCACTATCATGTTCGCTGCAGGGCTGTTATTGAGAACAGTGCTGTCTGCTCTAGCACGTTGCCTTGGCCTCTGTATGAGGGCCTATAGGAGAGAAGCCCTTCATGCCCAAAAAGGCAGAACTTCCCTTAAGCTCTTAATTTATTTTCAACTTTGGGTCAGTGAGAATCTTGAAATTAATTTTTTCTCTTTTTGCTCTGGCTACTAGGAAGCTCAGAGTCAAATGTATGTCCTATTTCTGAAAGTAGTGCACTTTAATATGGGTATCATTTGGGAGAAAAAAAAGTTCCTTCCTTCTTATTTATTTATTTATTTGTTTTTTGAGACAGATCTCACTTTGTCACCCAGCCGGGAGTACAGTGGTGCGATCTTGGCTCACTGTAACCTCTGCCTCCTGGGTTCAAGAAATTCTCCTGTTTCAGCCTCCTGAGTAGCTGGGACTACAGGCATGTGCCACCAGGTCCAGCTAATTTTTGTATTTTTTAGTAGAGACGGGGTTTCACCACGTAAGCCAGGTTGGTCTTGAACTGCTGACCTCAGGTGATCCACCCACCTCAGCCTCCCAAAGTGCTGGGATCACAGGCATGAGCCACTGCGCTTGGCTTCTTATTGTTTTCTGCCTCAACATCCTCACTTTAAAAATCCCATTGTTGTGCTGGTATCTTTGTAAATGACCTGGAATCCACCTTGGAAAAAATGCAAGGCTTGTGAATGCAAAAAAAAAACTAGTAATGCAGGCTCACGTGAAAAATGAACACGTAACAGTAACATCACCAGACCCGGCTTCACCACCCTCAGCACTATTAATATCTGGGGCCAGACCCTTCATTGTTATGGGAGCTTTCCTGTGCATCGCTGAAGGTTTGGCACCGCCCCTGACCTCTCTCTAGAAACCAGTAGCACTCCTCCCTGCCTCATGACTTCCAAAGAAGTCTCCAGATGACATCTCCAGATTTGTCCCCTGTGGCCAAATTCCCTCCCAGTTGAGAACCCCTGTCCCAGCTCCCCAAGGCAGGTCATTGTGGTTTACAACAGTAAACACCCTCGAGCAGGAGGCTGGCACTTAGCAGAAACAGTTGGCTGAAGAAATGAACTAATGTCTGCCCCAATACAACGTCCCTTTCTAGGCTTCCAGGACACAGAGCTCCTGCCATCTCAATTCTCCTAGCAGCCCCATAGAATCAGAGTTAGATCCTTGCATCACAGAGAAACCCCATCGGGGTTCAGAGAGGCTGAGCGCGTGGCCCAAGATCACACAGCAAGCACAGCCCAGGGCAAAGAATCGAATGCAAAAAGACTCCGTGTGTGTGTGTGTGTGTGTGTGTGTGTGTGTGTGTGTGTGTGTGTCTGCGTGTGTGAGATGGAGTTTCGCTCTTGTTGTCCAGTCTGGAGTGCAAGGGTGCAATCTCAACTCACCACAACCTCCGCCTACAGGGTTCAAGCGATTCTCCTGCCTCAGCCCCGAGAGGAGCTGGGATTACAGGCATGCGTCACCATGCCAGGCTACTTTTTGTATTTTTAGTAGAGACAGGGTTTCACCACCTTGATCAGGGTGGTCTCAAACTCCTGATCTCAGATGATCCTCCCCACCCTCCAGCCTCCCAAAGTGCTGGATTACAGGCCTGAGCTACGGCAACCGGCCCATAAAGACTTTTTATGGTGAGAAGAACAGGGAGCAGTGAGGAAAGAGCTGGATCGGGAGGAATAAGTCAGATTCCACAGCAGGGGAGGCGAGGAAAGGGGAGGGGGATTCCCAGGTGGGGAAATCCTGGAGCAAGCAAAAGCCCTTACACAGGAATTTGAGCTGCTTGCTTAAGGATCAACCCCCTCAAGGAGTTTGATGGCATCCCACCTCCCTACGACAAGAAAAAGCAGATGGTGGTTCCTGCTGCCCTCAAGGAAGGTGGCTCTGAAGCCTACAAGAAAGTTTGCCTATCTGGGGGGCCTGGCTCACGAGGTTGGCTGGAAGTAAGTACCAGGCAGTGACAGCCGCCCTGGAGGAGAAGAGGAAAGAGAAAGCCAAGATCCACTACCGGGAGAAGAAACAGGCCGAGAAGAACATGAAGAAGAAAACTGACAAAGACACAGAGGTCCTCAAGACTCACCGACTCCTGGTCTGAGCCCAGTAAAGAGCGTTAATTCCTCACGCTTGGCCTGGCCTGCCCTTCCTCCATCATCGCCCTGGAATGTGCGGGACCCAGGGGCAGCGGCAGTCCGGGCGCCACAGGCAGCCTGGGACATAGGAAGCTGGGGGCAGGGAAAGGGTCTTCCTCACTGCCTTCCGAGGTGACTTGAAAGCACTAACAGAATTGGCAGGGGAAATTTATCTGTGACTAATAGGAAGAGCAAAAGTGAGCCGGAGCACTAATTGGAGGGCCCCTACCTTGAGAGTGGGGTGTCTGTTTAACTTTCCACCTGGTCACAGACCATACTGTGCAGCTGTTAGAATGTGCAGGCGCTTGGAGACAGTATGAGCTTCCTGCTGTACAAAGGGTATTATTTATTCTTATTTATTTATTGAAATAGGGTCTCGCTCTATTGTCCAGGCTGGAGTGCAGTGGTGCAATCTCGGCTCAGTGCACTCTCTGCCTCCGTAGTTCAAGTGATTCTCCTGCCTCAGCCTCCTGAGTCACTGGGATTACAGGTGCCCGCCACCACACCTGGCTAATTTTTGTGTATTTAATAGAGATGGGGGTTTCACCGTGTTGGTCAGGCTGGTCTCGAACTCCTGACCTCGTGATCTGCCCACCTGGGCCTCCCAATATGCTGGGATTACAGGCGTGAGCCAGCCATCACACCTGGCCACAAGGGTATTTATAGAAGCATAGATGGGGAAGATGTGCAACCACAGGGTTACAGGCACTACCCATGCTCCTCACCTGTATTTTGTAATCAGAATCAAATCAATTGCTTTGAAAGAAAATAAATCGATTTGGGAACACCCACAAGAATTGAAAACCTAAAAGTCCACATGAAACTGTACACAAATGCTGATAACAGCAACATTCTCAATAGGCAAATGGTGGGAACACCGCAAATGTCCGTCACAGACAAGTGGATAACAAAACCCGGTCTATCCACACCCCGGAGTATTATTCAGCCATAAAGAGGAACAAAGCGCTGAAACACGCTGAACTGTTTCAAGGATGAACCTTTGTGGATGAACCTTGGAAACATTACACTGAGTGAGAGAACTCGGGTGCAAAAGACCACACGGGGCCAGGCGCCTGTAATCCCAGGATTTTGGGAGGCCTAGGCGGGTGGATCACCTGAGGTCAGGAGTTTAAGGCCAGCCTGGCCAACATGACGAAACCTTGTCTCTACTAAAAATACAAAAATTAGCTCAGTGTGGTGGCACACGCCTGTAGTCCCAGCTACTCGGGAGGCTGAGGCACAAGAATCACTTGAACTCAGGAGGCGGAGGTTGCGGTGAGCTGAGATTATGCCACTGCACTCCAGCCTGGGAAACAAAGTAAGACTCTGTGTCAAAAAAAAAAACAAAACAACAACCTACATGGTGTACAGTTCCACTGATGTGAAATGTCCAGAACAGGCAAATTCACAGAGACAGAAAGTGGACTCATGGTTGCAGCGCTCGGAGAACAAGGGAATTAGACAGTGATGGCTAAAGGGGATGAGTTTCCTTTTGGAGCTGAAGAAAATGTTCTGAAATCGACAGTGGTGACAGTTGCACAATTCTATATACTAAAAGCCTTTGAATAGTGAACTTTTTTTTTTTTGAGACAGAGTCTCACTTACTCTATCGTCCAGGCTGGAGGGCACTGGTGAGATCTCGGCTCACTGCAACCTCCACCTCCCAGGTTCAAGCGATTCTCCCACCTCAGCCTCCAGAGTAACTGGGATGACAGGCACATGCCACCACATCCAGCTAATTTTGTAGTTTTAGTAGAGATGGGGTTTCGCCAGGTTGGCCAGGCTGGTCTCAAACTCTTGACCTCAAGTGATCCAACTGCCTCAGCCTCCCAAAGTGCTGAGATTACAAGGGTGCACCACCGTGCCTGGCCTGAATGGTATGCTTTAAATGGGTGAATTGTCTGGTATATGAATTACATCTCCAAATGCTGGGGAAATGGGGGAAAAAAATAGGGATGAAGGGAGTAAAGGATTTGGGCTGCAGGACTGGCTGTGCCACTTTCTGGCTGCATGACCTTGGGCAAGTCACTTCACCTCCCAGAACCTCAGCGGCCCCCACCTGCTAGGCTTGAGAGGGGATACATGCAGGCAGTGCCTGCTGTTTGAGAGCTCGTAAACATTCGTCCCTGGCATGCCTCTTTCCTGCCCATTTGTCCCTCACACTCCAGAAGCCTCCAGAATGCATGCTGCAGGAATGGAGCAATTCCTTGAAATCTGAACTGAAAAGAACAGGCTCTCCTGGCCAGTGACAGAAACAAATCACTGCTGTCCAAGCCCCGGATGCTGGAATCACACCCCACCTTCTCTCTGCAGGCCCAGAAGTCCCTGCCTGTCATTTATGGTCTCAAGGCACCAAACAACTCCAGTGATGTGCAGAGGATTTCCTATGGCCACCAATCTCTGCAGCCTTCAGTCCTCCCCACCCTAGTCCCCACTGCTCCTGATGGCTTTGGGGGGCCCCAGGGAAGCACAGAGAAGCTGGGACTCACCCTGCAAAATAATCCAGCCCAGAAGGACTGGGCGGTGGGGGGACCCCACAAAGCAGCGAGTGTGTGAGCAGCTCCTCCGCACACAATGGCCCCTCAGAAACCTGTCCCAGGGGAAAACAGAGGATCTCTATCGGCAAGGCCTAAGAAAGAAATGTCTGTCTCCTTTCAGGACCTGCCCCCGCAGGCTCCAGGCCAAGAATTTTGGGCACAAGGTCTATTAAGTTTCTAAAATTATGCCTAGGTTGGAGGGTTGCTGGGGGTGAGGATCGCGGGAAAGGATGTGGCGGCGGGCAGGCAGGAAATCTTTATTCTGGTCCCTCGAGCCCTAGCCTGCACACTGGGCAGTGGGAAGGGAGTAGAGTGTCCCTCCAGGAGATATCAGGTTGACTGGAGAAACAAAAGCTCTGTGCACAGGGCTCGGCAGCTCAATTGTCTTCAGACAGTGCCACAGTGCCTTCCCAGAGTGCTCGGGTTTTCCCCCGAGCAAGGGAGCAATGGGATAAAGCCCAATTTGAACAGTAAATGAGAGGGAAAAAAAATCATCTGGTGGTCATAATCTGGAAGCGGAAACAGGGTTGCTGTGTTGAGTGGTGCAGGTTGTGCACTGCATTAATGCACGAGGCGCTCTTCTCCAGTATGGAGTCATGCTGTGTACAACCCAGACAACCATTCAAGGCAACCTGTAATGTACCAGAAGGGGGACCAGCTGACTCATGGGAGCAAGGCTTCACTCCTGGGTAGGGCTGGGAAATGTAAATCAGCAGCCAGTCTGGACATGGAAGACCTCACTACAGTGTCAGTCCTAATTGAAACACTTAGGACCCCTCTTCCCCAGCTACCTAAATCTAAGGGGTAGTAGGAGGGAGGAAAAGTCAAGGAGAAGGCGCCTAAAAGTCTGTGGGTTGGGCCAGGTGCACTAGCTCACGCCTGCAATTTGAGAGGCCGAGGCAGGCAGATACCTGAGGTCAGGAGTTTGATACCAGCCTGGCCAACATGGTGAAACCCCATCTCTACTAAAAATACAAAAAAAAAAAAAAAAAAAAAAAAAAAAAATTATCCAGGTGTGGTGAAGCACCTTTAATCCCAGCTACTGAGGAGGCTGAGGCAGGAGAATTGCTTGCACCCAGGAGGCAGAGGTTGCAGTAAGCCGAGATCATGCCACTGCACTCCAGCCTGGGTGACAAAGCAAGACTCCATCAAAACAAACAAACAAAAATCTGTGGGTCATCCTATCTCCCAGATATGATTTCCAGAAAAAATACAGGGCATGGCCAGGTATGGTGGTTCATGTCTACAATCTCAGCACTTTAGGAGGCTAAAGCAGGAGGATCACTTGAGGCTAGGAGTTCAAGACCAGCCTGGGCAACATAGTGAGATCTCCATCTCTAAAAAAACACACTTTAATTGTCCAGGCATGATGTCACAAGCCTGTAGCCTCAGCAATTCAGGAGGCTGGGCTGGGAGGAGGGATTGAGCCCAGGAGTTTGAGGCTGCAGTGGGCCATGATCACCACACTTCACTCCAGCCTGGGCCACAGAACCAGACCCTGTCTGCAATATATATATACATACATGGCACCCAGTTAAATTAAATTCTCTCTCTTTCTCTCTCCCGCTCTCTCTCTCTCTCTCTCCATGTATATATATGTATATATATATATATGGCAATTCAAATGTCAGAGAAACATTGAACACTTTTTTAGCATAAGCATGTCCTAAATACAGCCTAGAATATACTTATACTAAATCATTTGTTGTTTCTCTGACATTTCAATTTAACCAGGCGTCCTGCATTTTTATTTGCCAAATCTAGCAATCTTTCCCTAAAGCACATCCCTATGACAACACTTTTTACCACCCACCATCACCTGGAAATGACCACTAAATCACAGCCAGTTGGGAGCAAATTTCCTCCAAGCATTTTTCTTTTTTTCTTTCTTTTCTTTTCTTTTTTTTTTTAGACAGAGTATCTCTCTATCGCCCAGGATGGAGTGTAATGGCACCATCCCGCCTCACTGCAACCGCCGCCTCCTAGGTTCAAATGATTCTCCTGCCTCAGCCTCCTGAGGAGCTGGGATTACAGGCATGCACCACCATGCCTAGCTAATTTTTTTTGTATTTTTAGTAGAGACTGGGTTTCACCATGTTGTCCACGCTGGTCTCAAACTCCTGACCTCAGGTGATCTGCCTGCCTCAGCCTCCCAAATTGCTGGGATTACAGGCAAGAGCCACTGTGCCTGGCCCTCCCAAGCCTTTTGACTGCTGTGCAGTCCCACAGGATATGAAGTGTGACAGCAACCCCTATCCAAAGCAGCTTAGTAGCTTCCTTCTTTCCCCAGGGGATTTGAAATCACCACCCAGCCTGGCAAAGAGAGTTATGTGGCAGATCACGAGGTCAGGAGTTCAAGACCAGCCTGGCCAATATGGTGAAACCCTGTCTCTACCAAAAATATTAAAAATTAGCCGGGTGTGGTGCCGCACACCTGTAGTCCCAGCTACTCCAGTGGCTGAGACAGAATAATTGCTTCAACCCGGGAGGCGGAGGTTGTAGTGAGTCAAGATTGCACCACTGCACTCCAGCCTGGGTAGCAGAGTAAGACTCCGTCTCAAGAAAAAAAAAAAAAAAAGACAGAGCCATGTCACGGAGAGGGTGGAAACCTCAAAGCCCAAGGATCCCCCTGCACTGCCCACGCTGCCAAAACTCAGGAGACCTAACCACGTGCCAGGCTTGTGCCACACAGATCTATAGCGGAGGTCTCTCCAGTGAGTCAGCCCAGGTCGCTTCCCAGCCCAGGGACTCCGTGACTCCTGGGAGCTGAGGTGGACTTTGGCTGCACTGTCCTCATCATTCCTGCCACATGTGGCCACCTGGGGGGCAGCCTGGAGGGTTGGTGAAGAGGTGTCTCCCTCCCTGGCCTGTCCTGGGATCTCTGGAAGGCAGGAGGAGAATGAGGAAGGAAGGGCCTCATTAGGCAACTCCCAGGAGGTTTCTGTGGGAATGGCTGTCTGACCTGGTGTGGGTCACCTGTGGTTACAGTAAACTGCATTGCATGCAGGCAGCGGGCAGTCAGGGCCAGCCCAGATCAGGACATTCACCTGCACAGAGAACCCGGATGGAAAGTTACCAAGGTCCAGGCAGGAGCCCTCGCAGAGACAACAGACCTTCCCACCACACTCGAAGCCCAGAACTGGCCACCCACGTCCCCACCCACTTCTCTCCTGACATCTGTTTGTCCATGTCCTTGAGAAGGGTGGAGGGACAAGGACAGGCTGAAAAGAGATGTTTGAAGGATGAGTCAGTCCTCTTGGGGAATGATTTCACTGTGGAGCCAAGCTTGGTTACAGCAGACCCTATTGGGCACCATCTGCGGCCTCCCATGGACTTGTGGGTCGCTGTTGTGTCACCCTAGAATCTGACCTCCCAACCCTGCAAAAGCTGTCTTCCTGGGGCACAGCTGATGGCCTGGGATGCCTCTTGATGGGCGAGGCCAACCAGTCGGGTGCTTCACTCTAGGAGTTTCTTTGGGTTTTTTGTTTGCTTTTGGGGGGTTGTTTTAGATGGAAATTAGCTCTGTTGCCCAGGTCAGAGTGCAGTGGTGCAATCTTGACTCACTGCAATCTCCACCTCCTGGGTTCAAGCGATTCTCCTGCCTCAGCCTCCCAAATTGCTGGGGTTATAGGCATACGCCACCATGCCCGCCTAATTTTTGTATTTTTTTGTAGAGATGGGGTTTTCCATGTTGGTCAGGTTGGTTTTGAACTCTCGACCTCAGCTGATCCATCCACCTTGGCCTCTCAAAGTGCTGAGATTACAGGCGTGAGCCATCTCGCCTGGCCTTTTTTTTTTTTTCTTTTTGAGACAGAGTCTCACTCTGTTCCCCAGACTGGAGTGCAGTGGCATGATCTTGGCTCACTGCAACCTCAGCCTCCCCAGTTTAAACAATTCTCCTGCCTCAGCCTCCCAAGTAGCTAAGATTACAGGCACATGCCACGAGGGTCTTACATCAGAGTAAGACCCTGTCTAAAAAAAAAAAAAAAAGGTCTGGGCACAGTAGATCACACCTGTAATCCCAGCACTTTGGGAGGCCAAGGCAGGCAGATCACTAGAGTTCAGGAGTCCAAGACCAGCTGGGCCAACATGGTGAAATCCTGTCTCTACTAAAAATATAAAAATAAGCCGGGTGTGGAGGCACATGCCTGTAGTCCCAGACACTCAGAGGGCTGAGGCTGGAGAATCGCTTGAACCTGGGAGGGAGAGGTTGCAGTGAGCCAAGATTGTGCCACTGCACTCCAGCCTGGGCAACAGAGCAAGACTCCGCCTCAAAAAAAAAAAAAAAAAAAAGTAGGCCTTTGTAGTTTACACCTGTAATCCCAGAACCCTGGGAGGCTGAGGCAGGCAGGCAACAAAGTCAGGAGATCGAGACCATCCTGGCCAACAGGGTGCAACCCCATCTCTACTAAAACACAAAAATTAGCCAGGCGTGGGGGTGTGCACCTGTAGCCCCAGCTACTCTGGAGGGTGAGGCACAGGAGGTGGAGGTTTCAGTGAGCTGAGATTGCGCCACTGCACTGCAGCCTGGCGACAGAGCAAGTCTCCATCTCAAAAAAGAAAAGACCTATGTGATATAATAAAAAATATCTATCTGGTCTTTGTCCCCTGTCACCAGTACCTGGTACAGAGCTCCTAAAGCCCTGCACCTCCTTCCTGATTAGATTATCTTTCGTTTGCTAATGAGATGACTCAAAATGACTCAGTGTGGGGAGTACCTAGATAGCCTTGGAATGCTTAGAGGGTTGGAAGGTTCAGTTTACCCTCCTCACCTCTGGGAGGGGACAGGGACTGGGACTTTGGTCCAATCACCAATGGCCATGATTTAATCTATTGTGTCTACGTCATGAAATCTCAATAAGAACCAGTAGATAGGGTTCTGGGAGCGTCCAGGTTGATAGATACATCCACTTGCTGGGAGGTGGGGCACCCAACTCCATAGGAACAGCAGCACTACATTCAGGGACCTTTCAGACCCCACCCTATGCTCTTCTGCATCTGACTGTTTGTATCTTTTACGATAAACTGTAATAGCACTGGACACTGCGGCTCCCACCTGAAATCGCAGTGCTTTGGGAGGCTGAGGCAGGCAGATGGCTTGAGGATGGGGATTTGAGACCAGCCTGGGCAACATAGTGTGACCTCATCCCTACAAAAAAAAGTTTTAAAAAGTTAGCCAGGCGTGGTAGTGCATGACTGTTGTACCAGCTACTCAGGAGGCTGAGGTGGGAGGACTGCTTGAGCCTAGGAGGTCGAGGCTACAGTGAGCCATGATTCTACCACTGCACTCCAGCTGTGGGTGACAGAGTGAGACCCTGTCTCAACAAAACAAGAAAAAAAAAAGGGGAGGATTTATGATAAATAACAAAAGATGTACATACCTCTCATCTTTGTCACTCAGGAAATTACAAGGATCTCAGAAGCTCTGTTAGGTATCTGAGGCAAAGACCAAACACATATGTCCTATTATACCACAATGTCACAGGCTACCCTCTGGCCTTTGAACAAAAATCCTTGCAGCCAGATTATCATAAAAGTCAAAAGATGCCCAGAGTGGGCCACATAGGAAAACCCCATCTCTACAAAAATTCTTAAAAATGTACTGGGCATGGTGGTGCACAAGTGTAATCCCAACTGCTCAGGAGGCTGAGGCAGGAGGATCACCTAAGCCCAAGAGGTCGAGGCTGCAGTGAGCTGTGATCAGACCACTGCACTCCAACCTGGGCAACAGAGCAAGACTCTGCCAAAAAAAGAAAACAAAGATGCCAGCAGGGCGAGGTGGCTCACGCCTGTAATCCCAGCACTTTGGGAGTCTGATGCAGGCGAATCACCTGAGGTCAGGAGTTTGAGACCAGCCTCTTCAACTCGGTGAAACCCCATCTCTACTAAAAATACAAAAATTAGCCAGGCATGGTGGCGGGTACCTGTAATCCCAGCTGCTTGGAAAGATGAGACAGGAGAATTGCTTGAACCCGGGAGGCAGAGGTGGCAGTGAGCTGAGATCGCACCACTGCACTCCAGCCTGGGCAACAGAGTGAGACTGTCTGAAAAAAAAAAATGTCCCCTAGGGTAAGGCTGCCCACGCTTGCTGGCTACCATTCCATCTTATCAAGTTCCAAAAGCAGGGGCGGTGCTAGCAATATACTGCTTCATCTTTCAGGTATCCGGTGTAATTGAGCCAAGAGACAATGCATCTCTCAATGTAAGCCTTTTTGAAGGTGCTCATGTAACATTAGATTTCCTCCTTCCACAACCCATTTATTTATTGATTCATTCGTTTTATTTATTTGAGACAGGGTCGTGCTCTGTCACGCAGGCTGGAGTGCAGTGGCTCGATCACAGCTCACTGCAGCCTCAACCCCCTGAGACCAAGCGATCCTACCACCTCAGCCTCCCAAGCAGCTGGGACTACTGGTGCATGCCACCACAACCAGCTTAAAAAAGGTTTTTTTCTTTTTTGTTTTTTTTTCAGAGATGGGGTCTAGCTATGTTGCCCAAGCCGGTTTCAAACTCCTGGGTTCAAGTGATCCTCCCATTTCAACTGCTGGGATTACAGGCCTAAGCCACTGCACCCAGCCACACCTAATTTATTTATTCACTCTTTTACCCGCAGTTATTTTTCTTTTTTCTCTCCATTTATGCCCAAACTTCTCCACCTTTGGAAGGGACATTCCGTTCTGCCACTGTGCTGCTCTAGATTGCAGGCGGCAGGAAAACCCTGAATTTGTAATCGGATAGGCAGAAGTAGGGATAGCCTGGGGACACCATTGGCTCTGGTGTCTGAAGCAGGAGCAGTCCCGGGACTGAGCCCTTCAACCCTGCGGTCTGCACTAACTGCAGGCAGCTTCTGTCGGAGCGGAATTGAATTGCTGGATATAGAGTTGGTGCCAGAGAATCTGGAGAGTGTGTTTGATGGGCTCCCCTGCGTCAGGCCTCCAAGTCCAAGCCTGGCCACTATAGCCTTGGTGACCCACACGTACACCTCTGGATGGTCCCCAGGAGCCGGAAAATCTAAAGTAACCAGGTGACTGCAAAGAAAAGTGGAACAACTGGTTTCTGCCTCAACTGATTGCTCTTCCCCTGCAACCTACAACCATTGTTCCTGCTCAGCCTTGGGAAACTTCCCCCCTGGACACTGGGTTTCTCAGGACCCACACCCCTGTAACCATGTAATTTACCACACCCACCCCTCTGCTTGCAACTGGTACCCCCCACCCTTATGATCATGCCTGTTCGTAATAGATAACCCCTACCCTTGTGACCATACATCCCATGACACCCTCTGCCTCCCTAAAACAGATTACCACCTTTAACTGACCACTTGCCCCAACCTACAAAACCGACTCCAACCAAATCTCACTGCCCTCTGCTGACTCTCTTTATGGACTGAGCCCGCCCACACCTGGGTGACTCAACAGCCACATTGCTCACACAAAGCCTGCCTGGAGGTCTCTACGCAAGAGACACATCTAACACCCAGGGCTTTCCTTGTGTGCAGTGGGCTAACAGCAAGATGGTTTCTCTCTAGCCACGGAGCCAATGGCCATTGCCCCCACCTCCCAGTGGGTGGAGCATTTCTGGGGATGGGGAGGGGGCACTTGGTAGACCTGCAAATTGAAAACCTAGCACTGCTGGGCTCAGAAGACACATCTCCACGTGGCATGATGAGGCAAAGACCAGTGCCCCAAGGGCCCCAAATGTCACGTGACCTATGTGCACTTCATCCTAGGGCAAGAAGGTGCCAACTTAGCCCTCTTCAGGGGTCACGTAAGAGACAGAAACAGGACAAGTGAGCGAGTGTAATTATCATAACCACAAGGCAGTCTTGGCTTATTTTCCATTTTCCCACGTTTTTATTCTTTTGGAGACAGTCTCAGTCTGTCGCCAGGCTGGAGTGCAGTGGCATGATCATAGCTCACTGCAGCCTTGACCTCCTGGGTTCAAACCATCCTCCTGCCTCAGCCTCCTGAGTAGCTGGAACCACAGGTACATGCCACCACATCTGGCTAATTGTTCTTATTTTTTCTTTTGTAGAAACGGGGTCCTGCTATGTTGCTCAGGCTGGTCTTAAACTCCTGGCCTCATGCGATCCTCCCGCCTTGGCCTCTGATATAGTTGGGATATTCGTCCCAGACTGCGTCTCATGGTGAAATGTAATCCACAACCGGGCGCAGTGGCTCACGCCTGTAATCCTAGCACTTTGGGAGGCCAAGGTGGATGCATCACTTGAGGTCAGGAGTTTGAGACCAGGGTGGTCTACATGGTAAAACCCATCCCTATCAAAAATACAAAAAAAAAGGCCGGGCATGGTGATTCATGCCTGTAATCCCAGCACTTTGGGAGGCCGAGGCGGGTAGATCACTTGAGGTCAGGAGTTGGAGACTAGTCTGACCAACATAGTGAAACCCTGTCTCTAGTTATAAAATCTTTTTCTTTATTGAAAAAAAAAAAATTACAAGGCCGGGCGCGGTGGCTCACGCCTATAATCCCAGCACTTTGGGAGGCCGAGGCGGGTGGATCACGAGGTCAAGAGATCGAGACCATCCTGGTCAACGAGGTGAAACCCCGTCTCTACTAAAAATACAAAAATTAGCTGGCATGGTAGTGTGCACCTGTAGTCCCAGCTACTCGGGAGGCTGAGGCAGGAGAATTGCTTGAACCCAGAAGGCAGAGGTTGTGGTGAGCCCAGATCTTGCCATTGCACTCCAGTCTGGGTAACAACAGCGAAACTCCGTCTCAAAAAAAAACTTGCTAGGTGTGGTGGAAGGTACTTGTAATCCCAGCTAGTAAGGAGGCTGAGGCAGGGGAATCCCTGGATCCCGGGAGGCGGAGGCTGCAGTGAGCCAAGATTCCACCACTGCACTCCAGCCTGTGTGACAGAGCGAGATTCTGTCTCAAAAAAAAGAAAGAAAAAGAAAAAGAAATATAATCCACAGTGTTGCAGATGGGGCCTGGTGGGAAGTATTTGGACCATGGGAGATCCCTCATGAATGGGTTGGGCCATCCCCTTGGTGATGAGAGAGCTCTCACTCTAAATTCACAGGAAATCTGGTTAAGAATGTAGCACTGCCCCCGGCACAGTTGCTCACACCTGTAATCCCAGCACTTTGGGAGGCCGAGGTGGGAGGATCACAAGGTCAGGAGATCGAGACCAGCTTGACCAACATGGAGAAACACTGTCTCTACTGAAAATACAAAATTAGACAGGCGTGGTGGTGCAAGCCTATAATCCCAGCAACTTGGGAGGCTAAGGCAGGCGAATAGCTTGAATCCAGGAGACAGAGTTTGCAGTGAACTGAGATCACACCACAAACTGCAGCCTGGGCAACAGAATGAGACTCTGTCCCAAAAAAAATAAATAAATAAGACTGCAGCACCTCCTCCCTACACTCTCTCCTGCTTTTCACCATGGGGCATGCCTGCTCCCTCTTCATCTTCCACCATGAATGTAAGCTTCCTGAGGCCTCCCCAGAAGCAGAACAGATGCCAGCACCACACTTCCTGCACAGCCTGCAGAACCATGAGCCCATTAAACCTCAATTTCTTTGTAAATTACCCAGTCGCGGGTATGTTTTTACAGCAACGCAAGAATGCCTAAAACAGCCTCCCAAAGCACTGGGATTACAGACATGAGCCACTGTGACCAGCCCACTTTCCCACTTTTGAAGATGATGTGGACAAAACAGGTCATTTCTATTCTGTGAGAGAAGAGGCGGCCCACGTATGATGATATTAGGAACTTATTCTCAGCCTCTGGTCAGGGAGACAGACAATAGGGAGTGGTGGGGACTGTGACAAACTGAAGCGCAAGGCCCCATGTAACAGGTGCAGTGGGCACTGCCACAGTCCTGTCCACATCCCCTCAGAAGCTGCTGTTTCAGGTCATGTCTACACTGCAGGCTGGGCTCTCCATCTGTGACTTTCGTCTTTGAGACAGGGTCTCACTCTGTTGCTCAGGCTGGAGTGCAGTAGCGCCATCATGGTTCACTGCTGCCTCAACCTCCTAGGCTCAGGTGATCCTCCAACCTCAGCCTCCTGAGTAGCTGGACTACAGGCACACTCCACCATACCCAGCTAATTTTTGCATTTTTTGCAGAGATGGAGTCTTGCTATATAGCCCAAGTTGGTCTTTAACTCCTGGGCTCTAGCAATCCTCCTGCCTCGGCCTCCCAAAGTGCTAGGATTATAGGCATGAGCCACTGCTCCTGGCCCACCCATGACTTTCTACTTGAAGTTTTCTTCTTGGCCTATGTGCAGAGCAGACTGGTATTAACTCCCCCCAGAAGCAGCCCTACACCAAGGATAGACAGGAGTGGGAAGGAAATATCCCAGCTCCCCTACCCCTTAGGAAGCACAACCCATGTTCTACACGGCCCCACTGAAGTCCCCTGTGGGATGGACCCTGGCTGCCCACAAGCATGGCCTGCTCCCTGATACCCTGTAGTGTGTGTTGATTCCTTCTCTGCCCTGATTCTCTTCCCAGCTGCTTGTGAGTGCTTCCTGAGATCCCCTCCCTCGTAAACTACTGGCACCCAGGTCCTAAGACCTGCTCTCAGAGCCTCTGGGGCAATGCAAACTGAAGTAAGAGATCAGTTGCTACATCACTGTAGCCCATTTTTGCTGAGTTGGAAGGCAAGACCTTCCCATTTCTTTACAAAAGAAACCAAGATCCAGAGTTTCCTGTGAAACCTTGTAGGGTTCATTGCCTGCTCAAATTAAACAATGCAAAACAAAATATAACAAAACACGTCTGCAGGCCGGCTCCAGCTCTGGCCTTGCCACTTCAGAGCTGTCGGCGGCCGGTGCGGGTGGAGGCAGCGGGGAGGTTGTGAGAGGGTGTTCTTGGGAGACCCACAATGGCAGCCTGGTGGGGACAGCTCAGAGGAGGTGCCACCATGAACCAGGAGGCGTGGCTTGCTCATGGGAGCCCAGCTGGAAGCATCTGGACCTCCTGGCACAGCTGCCCTCAGGCTGTCAAGAGACCCGGAGTAAACATAGCCTGAACGCTTTCGCAAACACACAGACTCCAAGCCGCCTGCAGTCTCCCCCTGCTCCCTGGGTGGGGAGATATCCCAAGACCCCTCCGCCAGCCTGACGTCTGTGCTCAGGCCCAGGCAAAACAAACCCCAGGCGCCTGGAGTCCCCCAGGGAAGAGCCAGCAGTCACGGGAAAGCCACCTCTAGAAAGCACACTTGTGAACTTTACCATTCTCTGCAGATGGAAGAGGCTGTCTTACAGATTTCCACCTCCCTGCACAGCCCCCTTCTTTCTCTTGCAGAAAAAACAAAAACGGTGTCTCTCGAGATTGCTTTTGCACCATTTCATGGGGTTATTCAAAGTCATTGCTTTTCTGCTGTCTTTCAGAATGTAAATTAAGAATACAAGGTGTCACGAAGGATACTGGAGGGTAGGTGGTGATGTGAAATTTCAGTTCCTTGTGTTTACTGTTCTAAACCAGCCAAACCAACCCATGCCTGCTCTAAACTGCAGAATATGCTTGGTGGATGTTAAGTTGGAGCAATATTCACCGAAGGGAAAGAAATTCCTGTGAGGCGACCTTTCGTGGGTCTCTTTGAACCAGGAATTTCATATATCATTAGTTCATTTAATCATCATCATGACCCAATTAGTTGTATAGTTTTGTATAATGAATATATTTTTTAGATAGCAAAGGGAATTTATTTGCTCATATAGTTGGAAAGTCTATGGTAAGGATTTCAGGCATGGTTGGATCCAGGAGCACAAATGCCATCATCAAGAATCCCTCGGGCCAGGCATGGTGGCTCATACCTGTAATCTCAGCACTTTGGGAGGCCGAGGCAGGCAAAACCACAAGGTCAGGAGTTTGAAACAAGCCTGGCCAGCATGGTGAAATTCTGTCTCTACTAAAAATGCAAAAATTAGCCAGGCATGGTGGTGTGCGCCTGTAATCCCAGCTACTCGGGAGTCTAAGGCAGGAGAACCACTTGAACTCAAGAGGCAGAGGTTATGGTAAGCAGAGATCGCACTACTGCACTCCAACCTGGACAACTAGAGTGAAACTCCGTCTTAAAAAAAACCCAGAAGAAATAACAGATGCCTACCACAGCGGGGCATGTGAGAAGAATAAGTGAGTACCGTAACATCTTGCACAGCAAGACTGCCATGACAGTTGCACAGGTTGTGCACTACACATCTCTAGAGGGGCTCCATTTACTTTCACTGTCACCCTATGTGTTTAGATTTATCATGACAAGTTTCCCACAGACTGCAGTTAAGCATCTTCAGAGAGGGAAGTGTGATTGACTGAAAATGAAAAACACGGCCACAGTATTGTGCAACTCTTCCCGTCAAGACGTAGAGTCTGTTTCCTCACCCCTCAAATTTGGCCAGCCTCGAGACTTGCTTTGACCAATAGAATGAAGTGAAAGTGACATTACACATTTTGAGGCTAACCCTTAAGAGGCTTGGTTTCCACTGTGACCCTCCCAGAGTGGTGCTTGAGACTGCCCCATAAGACTATCCCATAAGGGCCGGGTGTGGTGGCTCACGCCTATAATCTCAGTACTTTGGGAGGCCGAGGTGGGAGTATCACGAGGTTAGGTGATCGAGACCAGCCTGGCCAAAATGGTGAAACCTCGTCTCTACTAAAATACAAAAAATTGGCCGGGTGTGGTGGTGCACACCTGTAGTCCCAGCTACTTGGGAGGCTGAGGCAGGAGAATCACTTGAACCTGGTAGGCGGAGGTTGCAGTGAGCCGAGACAGCGCCATTGCACTGCAGCTTGGTGACAGAGCAAGAGTTTGTCTCAAAAAAAAAAAAAAAAAAAAAGACTACCCCATAAGAAGGCAAACACCCCCCAGGAGGGTGAGAGGTTATGTGAGGGAGACCCAAGGCACCCCACCCAACCAGCTCTGGACTGGAGGACCCAGGAAGCTGAGACCAACTGCTGGGGTGAACTGTCCTATGTCAACTCATCGAAGCTGAGAACTCAGTTTCCCAGAACTCCCTCCACATGTGGTTCTGGTTAGAGTTGACCAAAAGAGGAATATGCATGAAATCTGGAGGGTGGAGACGAAGCAGTGGCCATGACTCTCTGAAGGTCAGTGTGAATGTGGTCAAGTGTGACGATGGTGTCTCTCGAGATCACCTCCCAGAAATCTTTTTTTTTTTCTTGAGACAGGGTCTCACTGTTGCCCAGTCTGGAGTGTAGTGGTGTGATCTCAGCTCACTGCAGCCTCTGTCTCCTAGGCTCAAGCAATCCTCCCACATCAGCCTCCTAAGTAGCTGGGGCTACAGGCGCACGCGCACACCACCACATCCCAGCTGATTTATGCATTTTTAGTGGCAACAGGGTTTCACCATGTTGCCCAGGCTGGTCTCCAACTCCTGGGCTCAAGCAATCTGCCCACCTCCGCCTCCCAAAGTGCTGGGATTACAGGTGTGAGCCACCATGCGTGGCTCCAGACAAATATTTGCACCCAAATTTCTGTCTCAGCATCAACCTCTCCTACGAGAGGCTTCTTTTTTTTTAACATTTTTAATTTTTTATTTATTTTTTTAAAGACAGGGTCTCTCTACATTGCCCAGGCTGGAGTGCAGTGGCTATTCACAGGTGCAATCCAACTGCTGTTCAGCACAGGAGTTTTGACCAGCTCTGTCTCTGACCTGGGCTGCTTTACCCCTCCTGAGGCAACCTGGTGGTCCCCCACATCCAGGAGGTCACCATATTGATGCCAAACTTAGTGCAGACACCCGACCAGCGTAGCGCACTACAACCGAGAACTACTGGGCTCAAGTGACCCTCCCACCCCAGCCTCCTGAGCTGGCACCTACAGGCACGTGCCACCATGCCCAGCAAGACAGGCTTCTTAGGAAACCCTGAGTTCCACAGGTTGTGTGCTGAATATATGCAGTGACAGAAATCAGAGCAGAAAGAGATCAACCTTCCTTTTTAATCTTTCACTTATTCACTGATTCTACAGCCGGCCAATCCCTGCTATGTCCCAGCACTGGAGACAGAAAGAGCCCAAAACTTGGAGTCAGCCAAGCAAGTTCTAACTCCAGCCCTGAGACATAGGCAAGTCCCAGGAGCTCTTGGAGCCTCATCTGACCCTCAGAATTGTCCTACAAGGCAGGAAACCTCATGACGCCCAGAGTCCATGAGGAAATGCAGGCACAGAGAGGTTGAGTGACCTGCCCAAGGTCACACAGCTAAACAGTGGCAGAGCCAGGATTTGAACCTGGGAGTCAATTCCAGATCCTCAAAAGTTTCAGAGACTGGGCTGATTGATGAAAGTTCCAGAATTTAGGACTTGTTCCAATAAATGGTATGAGTTCATTCCCTAATACTTGTGAAAAATATCCTACTACTTTACTTAAAAAAAAAACACACATACGCTTTTTTTTCCCCCAACTATTCAGAGTCTCGCTAGACTGCAGTGGTACAAACTCAGCTCACTGCAACCTCCACCTCCCAGGTTCAAGCAATTCTCCTGCCTCAGCCTCCCAAGTAGCTGGGACTACAGGTGCACCACACCCTGATAATTTTTTTTTTTTTTTAGTAGAGATGGGGTTTCACCATGTTGGCCAGGCTGGTCTCGAACTCCCAACCTCAGGTGATCTGCCCGCCTCACCCTCCCAAAGTGCTGGGATTACAGGCGCCCGCCACCACACCCAGCTAATTTTTTTTTTTTTTGTATTTTTAATAGGGATGGGTTTTACCATGTAGACCAGCATGGTCTCAAACTCCTGACCTCAATCAATCCACCCACTTCGGCCTCCCAAAGTGCTGGGATTACAGGCATGAGCTGCTGCGTCCGGCCAGCAATTTATTTTTAAAACCCAAAATGTTTCTGTTTCCTACTTTAACGCAGAAAAAAGTGTTATCCTGAACATCAACCTAACGCATCATGCACAACATGGTTCTAAATCAACTAGAAATGGCCTCTCCACTTTGATTTTTTCGTGCATCTTACATTTCAGTGTCTTTAATCTTTCATGGAAACTTCACTTCTTATTATTTATTTATTTATTGTTTACTTATTCATTTTTGAGACAGAGGCTTGTTATTGTCACCAGGCTGGAGTGCAATGGTGTAACCTTGGCTCACTGCAACCTCTACCTCCCAGGTTTAACCGATTCTCCTTCCTCAGTCTCCCAAGTAGCTGGGATTACAGAGGCTCGCCACCACGCCCAGCTAATTTTTTGCATTTTTAGTAGAGATGGGGTTTCACCATAATGGCCAGGCTGGTCTAAAACTCCTAACCTCAGGTGACCCACCACCCTCGGCCTCCCAATGTGCTGGGATTACAGGCGTGAGCCACCATCGCCGGCTGAAAGTTCACTTCTTTAAGCCGGATAACATTGGGATCTGAGCCCCGCCTTGCTACAGGGAGAAAGCCCTTGCCTCTCAGACGCCTCCCTCCCCAGACACCCCCTGCCAAGCTTCTTTTTGTTTGTTTTTCGAGACAGGGTCTTGCTCTGTCACCCAAGTTGGAGTGCAGTGATGCAATCTTGACTCACTGCAGTCTCTACCTCCCAGTAGAGGACCCTCCCACCTCAGCCTCGCAAGTGGCTGAGACAACAGGCATGCACCAGCACACCTGGCTAAACAAGCTTCTTCCAGTCCGACCCCATCCCCTAGGAACCCAGGAGTAGACGGCCTCTCTTACCTCTGCTGCAGAAACATTCCTTCCTTCCAGCCCCACCCCAGACTCCAGGGGCTGTGTCAATCACATGACCAAGGCTGGCCAGTGGCTACCCAGCATCTCCTCAGCCTCAGTGATTGCTCCAGTAATGGGCATGAGACCCACGCTGAGCCAATGACAATCAACCCCAGACCCTTATTGGAGCTCCTTTAATAAGACGAATTCTTTTTTTTTTTGAGATGGAGTCTCACTCTGTCACCCAGGCTAGAGGCACGATCTTGGCTCACTGCAACCTTCGCCTCCCGGGTTCAAGCAATTCTCCTGCCTCAGCCTCCTGAGCAGCTGGGACTACAGGCGCATGCCCCCACACCTAGCTAATTTTTGTATTTTTTTTTTTTTAGTAGAGACGGGGTTTCGCCATATTGGCCGGCTGGTCTTGAACTCCTGACCTCATGATCCACCCGCCTCAGCCTCCCAAAGTGCTAGGATTACAGGTGTGAGCCACCAAGCCCAGCCTGCAAATAAGATGAATTCTTTACAAGGCTGGAGAGATGAAAGCCTGGAGCTGCCTGGCACCATCTTTGCCAGCAGGTAGGGCAAGCCCACTGGAGAATGAAGCCAACACAGAGAACAGCAGGGCATGGAGATGGAGACAGATCCCTGACAGCGTGGTCTGAGCGTCTGCATCCAGCCAGGCCTCTTGGCCTCCCCACTTGCAAGTGACACAATACATTCTGCAAATGCATAAGCCAATTCCAGTGGGATTCTGGTCTTTGCAGCATGACTCAGGTACTAGACAGAAAAATACAAGACCTGAACATGGTGGCTCACACCTATAATCCCAGCATTTTGGGAGGCTGAGATGGGTAGATCACCTGAGGTCAGGAGTTCGAGACCAGCCTGGGCAACATGACGAAACCCCATCTTTACTAAAAATATAAAAATTAGCCAGGTGTGGTGGTGCATGCCTGTAGTCCCAGCTACTCAGGAGGCTAAGGCAGGAAGATTGCTTGAACCCAGGAGGTGGAGGTTGCAGTGAGCCAAGATTGTACCACTGCACTCCAGCCTGGGCAACGAGCAAGACTCCATCTCAAAAAATAAATAAACAGGCCTGGCACGGTGGCTCGAGCCTGTAATTCCAGCACTTTGGGAGGCCAAGGTAGGGGGATCATGAGGTCAAGAGATTGAGACCATCATGACCAACGTGGTAAAACCCTGTCTCTACTAAAAATACAAAAATTAGCTGGGTGTGGTGGTACATGCCTGTAATCTCAGCTACTGGAGAGGCTGAGGCAGGAGAATCACTTGAACCCGGGAGGCGGTATTGCAGTGAGCTGAGATCACCCTACTGCGCTCTTGCCTGGTGACAGAGCAAGATTCTGTCTCAAAAATAAATAAATAAATAAAACATTAGGCCGGGTGCAATGGCTCACACCTGTAATCCCAGCAGTTTGGGAGGCTGAGGCAGGTGAATCACCTGAGGTCAGGGGTTCGAGACCAGCCTGGCCAATGTGTTGAAACTATTTTTTCATTTCATGTATTTTTGTATTCTACTAAAAATACAAAAATTAGCTGGGTGTGATGGCACACGCCTATAATCCTAGCTACTCGAGAGACTGAGGCAAGAGAATTGCTTGAACCTGGAAGGCAGAGATTGCAGTGACCTGAGATCACACCACTGCACTCCAGTTTGACGACAGAGCAAGACTGTTTCTAAATAAATAAATAAATACAAAAATTAGCCGGGTATAGTAGTGCATGCTTATAGTCCCAGCTACCCCAGAGGCTGAGGCAGGAAAATCAGTTGAACCCAGGAGGTGGAAGTTGCAGTGAGCTGAGATCGCTCCACTGCACTCCAGCCTGGGCGACAGAGCAAGCCTCTGAGAAAAGAGAACAAGGCCTGTGGCTCTCCATCGGCCCAAGGCAAGCACAGTCCTGCGAAGCACAAAGACACGGTTGCTCCTTGAGGGATTCAGAGGAAGGGAAGCATGCTTCCCATTCTGTTGTGATGAATCAATACCCAAATAAGACCTGGTTCGTTTCTCAAACAGGTTATCCTGCCCAGCACCATGAATCATCCCAGCCCCAACCAGCCCTGAGGTTGGTGGGGCCGGAGAGAACTTGCTCCACTTGGGGCTGCCCCAGATTTTCCATGTTCACTGTCTTCTCTCCTTTCTCTTCCAGCTAAGAGTCCTGGGAACTCTTTCCAGAGTTCCAAGTAAACACTTTGCAGAACATCCAGCCCAGATCAACCCCAACAGATGCTCTCGGCACACGAGGAAGCATCTGGAGATCTCCTTTTACCGAAAGTATCCCATGAAAGGGGACAGACAGAGAAAGTTGGTTTTGACCCTTTTTAAAATTTTATTTATTTATTTATTTATTGTTTCTTTTAGTCAAGATTTTGCTCTGTTGCCCAGGCTGGAGCGCAGTGGTACAATCACAGCTCACTG
Source organism: Callithrix jacchus (assembly GCF_049354715.1). Lineage (NCBI taxonomy): Eukaryota > Metazoa > Chordata > Mammalia > Primates > Cebidae > Callithrix > Callithrix jacchus. The sequence goes on along the minus strand of NC_133513.1, from coordinate 17,489,888 downwards.
CAGCCTCAAATTCCTGTGGTCAAGGGATCCTCCTGCCTCAGTCCCCCAAGTAGCTGGGATTACAGGTGCGTGCCACCACGCCTGGCTAATTTTTTTTCTTTCTTTTTGAGACTGAGTCTCGCTCTGTCATCCAGGGTGGAGTGCAGTGGCACGTTCTCAGCTTACTTCAACCTCCGCCTCCCTGGTTCAAGGGATTCTCCTGCCTCAGTCTCCCAAGTAGCAGGGATTACAGGTGCACACCACCATGCCCAGCTAATTTTTGTGTTTTTAGTAGAGACGGGGTTTTGTCATGTTGGCCAGGATGGTCTCGAACTCCTGACCTCAAGTGATCTGCCCACTTGGCCTCCCAAAGTGCTGCGATTACAGGCATGAGCCACTGTGCCCAGTCTATTTTAATTTTTTTAGTTACTAGCATCTCACTATGTTGCCCAGGCTGGCCTTGAACTCCTGGCCTCAAGTGATCCTCCGGCCTTGGCCTCCCAAAGTGCTGGGATCATAGGCATGAGCCACCACACCAGGCCTCACCCCCCCTTACCAAGTGCTGGGCTGGCACCCAGGACTTCAGCAGCAAAGGGAGCTTAGCAGACGTCAGAAGAGGAAGGCTCTAAAGGCTGAGCCACAGAATGAGACTCTGTCTGCAGGACACTGAGGACTTTGGGGAAGGCATTCAGCCCTGGGAAGTCAGACATGACCTCATCCTAATTGGCGTTCCCTAGAAGCAGAGCCTGAGATGGAGAATTGGGTGCACGTGGTTTTCTGGAAGCGGGGGTTCTCGGAGGAGGGGCGTAGAAGACAGAAGGGGCAGGGGGAAGAATGACAGGCCCCAGCTGGAGCCTGATCCCAGGGCAGCCCCAAAGCAGGAGTTTTCTGATTCAGCCCCAATCGGAGGCAAGGGGTCCCTGCTGAGGACCTGTCATCGGCCAGTCGGTCTCTCTGGGGCCCTTCTGGGCTGCCAAGAAGAATGGGTGAGGGGTGGGAAACACAGCTGTGAGCAGCCAGTGGCCACACTCACAGCAACCAGCCCCTTCCTTCCTCTTGTTGGCTGCACACCTGCCTTTGGGGAAGGAACTTGTGGACTGGTTGCAGCTGGGTTTAGAAGAATTGAAGAGAGACTGCTGGGCGGGGCGCGGTGGCTCATGCCTGTAATCCCAGCACTTTGGGAGGCCGAGGCGGGTAGATCACAAGGTCAGCAGTTCAAGACCAGACTGGCCAAGATAGTGAAACCCCATGTCTACTAAAAATACAAAAAAATTAGCCAGGCATGGTGGTAGGCACCTGGAATCCCAGCTACTCAGAGGGCTGAGGCAGGAGAATTGCTTGAACCCAGGCGGCAGAGGTTGCAGTGAGCCAAGATCGTGCCACTGCACTCCAGCCTGGGTGACAGACTGAGATTCTGTCTCAAAAAAAGAAAAAAGAGAGAAAGACTACTGAGCTCAGTGGTGGTGGGCCCAGGGCTTCGGAGGCAGAGGGAGCTAGGTTCGAATGTTGACTCTGGGTTGACTCCATCTGCCAGGTGGCGCTCCAGAGGTGCACAGCTCGTGGGGTACGGTAGGGATCAGCATGACCATGTACTAGGCGCTCTTTCCCCCACAGCGCAGCGCATGGCAAGTGCTCAACAAACCATGGCTTTGCAAACATCCCCAAGTGTCACAGCCTGGGGATGTGGTGGGAGATCTAACCTCGCTATGGTGGGAGATCTAACATCAGTCGCTGGGTAGTGGGGAGGGAAGAGAAGGAGTTCGGGTGTCTTCTGGACTCATTCCAGCACCCACAGGCGCTGAGTACTCTTCTATCTGGACCAGCTCTTGCTCCTTCTCATCAAGAGCAAGGCCGGCAGCCGAGACTCCAGAAGAAGGGAAGTCATCAGAGCCCAGATAGGAACCAGACCCCTGGCCTTGGGGGGTGCAAACCTCTGTGTTTGGGAATCCTGGCTCCCCAACCTCCCCTCCTAGCCTCAGCTCCTGTGTATGGAAAAGCACCCCCAATTGGCATGACTGACTGCTTTGGGGCGCAAAGCCAGGTTTTCTCTGAGGAGCAACTCGGCAGGGGGTGCAGGCAGTCTGGCCTTGGCCTTGGCCGGAGTGCTACTTTTTGAATTTGCTTCAAACTCGCCAATGATGCCCTAAAGCCCTGATGACAAATCCCAGCTTCCCGAAGGTCCTGCTCTGTGGGGAACACCTCTTGGGCCTCATTGCAAACCACACAACCCACGTCCTGTGCCCCGACTGCTCCAGGCGCATGGGAGTCCCTGTCGCTCCACAGCTTCAGGTCTGTCTGCAGGCGGTGCCTTCCCTTACCTGCTCCTGGTCAACTTGTCTTTTTTTTTTTTTTTTTTGGTGGTGGTGGTGAGATAGGGTCTCATTCTGTCACCCAGGCTGGAGTGCAGCGGTGAGATCACAGCTCACTGCAGCCTCAAACTCCTGGACTCAAACTATCCCCCACCTCAGATTCCTGGATAGCTGGGACTACAGGCACACACCGCCATGTCCAGATAATAATAATATTATTGTTATTATTTGTAGAGACAGGGGCAGAGGCATTCTCACTGTGTTGGCCAGGATGGTCTCCATCTCCTGGCCTCAAGCGATCCTCCTGCCTCAGCCTTCCAAAGTGCTAAGATCACAGGAATGGGCCACAGTGCCCAGCCTGCCATTACTTTGATGCATGGACAACAGGCAGCTTCCCGTGAGTGGCAGTAGCCACGAAAATAGTAATCATTTCTCTTTGCGCCCGGCTCAGCTAAGCACTGTCTGCTTATTTTTAATATGACTGTCCCTGTTTTACATTTGAAACCGAGGCTTAACAAAGTTAAAGTCACTGCCCATAGCACGTGGTGGACTAGGGATTTGGACTCAGGGCTGAGGAAAATAAATAACCAGGTTAGGATGGGGTAAGTGCACTGCAGGAGAAGCTGATTACAGGTAGGTATCAGCCTCCTGTGGCTGCGATTCTCACGTTACCACAGATTCACTTAAAACAACAGCAACGTATTCTCTGTTCTAGAGGCCAAAAGCTTAAAATCAAAATGTCATCGGGACCATCTCCCCTCTGGAGGATCTAGGAAGGTCCCTTCTTGCTTCCTTCAGCTTCTGGTGACTCCAAGCATCCTGGGGCTGGTGGCTGCATTGCTCTGCACGCGGCCTTTTACTTTTTTTTTTTTTTGAGACAGTGTCTCACTGTTGCCCAGGCTGGAGTGCAGAGGAGGTGTGAGCATAGCTCACGACAGCCGCAAACTCCCGGACTCAGGTGATCCCCAGCCTTCTAAGTAGCCAGGACGGCAGGCACACGCCACCAAGACTGGCTAATTTTTTTGTCTTTTTGGTAGAGGAGGGGTTTCACTATATTGCCCTGTCTGGTCTTGGACTCCTGGGCTCAAAGTGCTGGGATTACAGGCGTGAGCCACGGCACCCAGTCAGCACATGACCTTCTCTCCCCCGTGTCTATGACTTAAAGCTCTCTCTCTAGATTTTTTTTTTTTCGGTGGAGTTTTGCTTTTATGTTGCCCAGGCTGGAGTACAATGGTGCGATCTCGGCTTACCACAACCTCCGCCTCCCGAGTTCAAGCGATTCTCCTGCCTCAGCCTCCCAAGTAGCTGGGATTACAGGCGTGTGTCACCATGCCCAGCTAATTTTGTATGTTTAATTCTTTCGGTTCTGCAAAGGCCACGGGCTCTGCTGGCTCTGAGAACAAAGAGCCCAACCCTCCCCCGGCCCCCGCACAAGACCACGCGGTGCCCTCAGCCCCCACATGGGTCACAGTTTTCCGTGTGCCGCCTCCTCGCCTTCTCGTTCTTCTTCTTCTGCCGAATGCCTGGATGGGGTTTCTCCATGTTGGTCAGGCTGTTCTCGAACTCCTGACCTCAGCTGATCCACCTACCTCAGCCTCCCAAAGTGCTGGAATTACAGGCGTGAGCCACTGCACCCAGCCCCTCTGGGTTTTTCTTATATGGTCACCTGTCCCTGGGTTTAGGACCCACCCTATATCCAAAATGATCTTCTCTCAAGATTCTTAACTTGATGACATCTGCCCAGACCCTATTTTCAAAGCAGATCACCTTCACAAGTGTGGGGAGTTAGGACATGGACATATCTTTCAGGGGAAGCGTCTATCAAGTGACTCCAGCTGCGGTGGAGAACAGGCTTAGACAATCTGCCAGCCCCTCCCTGCATGGGCTGAGAAAGATGAGGATGACTGGCTCAACCCTGGAGAGAAGGTGGGGGAGGCACCAAGATGACAGAGACAGAGAGAGGGACAGAGAGGGCTACTCTGCTCCACTCTCTGCTGGAAACCCTGTTTACAAAGGAGGAAGCAGCTCGGGGAAGCGCCCAAAGGTCCCAGCTAAGGACAAACAGCTACGCCTGACTCTGTGGACCCAGAGTAGATCACTGCCAGCTGGCTCCTGCGGCCCCTCTGGCTGGGCTCCCTGGCACGTGGGATCCCTTGGCCCGGTCTGGAGGAAGCCCCACCGAGCCAGAGCCAGGAGGAGGGCTGCTGGCTGCAACCCAGGCCCAAGGCAGACGCCACCGAGGCCCTTCTTTCGGTTCTGCAAAGGCCACTGGCTCTGCTGGCTCTGAGAACAAAGAGCCCAACCCTCCCCCGGCCCCCGCACAAGACCACGCGGTGCCCTCAGCCCCCACATGGGTCACAGTTTTCCGTGTGCCGCCTTCTCGCCTTCTCGTCCTTCTTCTTCTGCCGAATGCCTGGAATTCCATAGGAATTTCCACTGAGGCCCACTCCGCTCTGAGCCCCCTAGTGAAGGAAACAAAGGCCAGCTCTGAGGCCCGGGGGTGGGAGGGCTGGGCTGGCGGCCACTCCGGAGATTTGCTGTCTTAGATGGGAAAGGACGGCCCAGGATCCTGCAACCATGGGCCCCTCTTGGAGGCCCTGCTTTGGAGCCTGGGAAAGGAGGTCTCTCTGGCCCCGTCACCCTGCACACACATAAGTGCCTCTCCCAACACATGTGCACACAGGAACCAGAGACGTGCCTGGCCACACAGGCACACATCACGCTGGAGGCAAGATGGATAGACATGTTCTCAGGAGTGCACCCACCCACATGGACCTGGGGCAACCCAGGGCCACCTGAACAGGGAAGTGGCACAGCAACCAGTCAGGGCTCCAATCTCAGCTCTGCAACCCCAGGCAAGTTACTCAACCTCTCTGTGCCTCCCTCACCTCGTTTGCAAATAGTAGTGTCAGAGGCCTTTGAACCAGAGCAACTGCATCTTGAATATGGGCTGGGCAAAGTGAGGCTGAAAGCCACTGGGCTGCACTCCCAGACGGTGAGACATTCTAAGTCACAGGGTAAGATAGGAGGTCATACAAGATACAGGTCTAAAGATCTTGCTGCTGGGCGTGGTGACTCACGCTTGTAATCCCAGCACTTTGGGAGGCCGAGGCAGGTGGATCACGAGGTCAGGAGATCAAGACCATCTCAGCCAACATGGTGAAACCCTGTCTCTACTAAAAATACAAAAATTAGCTGGGTATAGTGGCGCGTGCCTGTATACTCAGGAGGCAGAGCTTGCCGTGAGCCACGATTGTGCCACTGCATTCTAACCTGGTGACAGAGCGAGACTCCATCTCTAAAAAAAAAAAAAAAAAATAGGCTGGGCACAGTGGCTCACGCCTGTAATCCCAGCACTTTGAAAGGCCAAGGCAGGTGGATCACGAGGTCAAGAGTTTGAGACCAGTCTGGCTAACACAGTGAAAACCCATCTCCACTAAAAATACAAAAAATTAGCCGGGTATGGTGGTGTGCATCTGTAATCTCAGCTACTCGAGGGGCTGAGGTGGGAGAATCACAGGAAACCAGGAGGCAGAGGCTGCAGTGAGCCGAGATCACGCCATTGCACTCCAGTCTGGGCGACAATGCCAGACTCTGTCTCAAAAATAATAATAATAATAAAAGACCTTGCTGACTGAACGGGTTGCAGTAAAAGAGCCGGCCAAATCCCACCAAAACCAAGATGGCGACGAGGGTGACCTCTGGTCGTCCTCACTGCTGCACTCCCACCAGCGCCATGACAGTTTACAAATGCCATGGCAACATCAGAAAGTTACCCTATAGTCTAAAAAGGAGGCATGAGTAATCCACCCCTTGTTCAGCATATAATCAAGAAATCACCATAAAAATGGCCAGCAGTGCCCTCAGGTCCGCTCTGTCTAGGGAGAGGCCATTCTTTATTCCTTTTCTTTCCTAATAACCTTGCTTCCACTTTACTCCACCTGCTTCCCCTGAAGGCTTTCTTATAAGAGATCCAAGAACCCTCTCTGGGGGTCTGGATCGGGACTCCTTTCCCCACCTGAAAGGGTCGTTGGGAGGACTGAGTTGGTGCATGCGCAGCACTCACACCCTGGAACACAGGAAGTGCCACATATGTGTTTGCTGTCATTAGTGGCATCATACACACAGACATGTAAGGCCACTTAGCAATACACAGACACAGGCAGAGGGACGTATGGAACCTCAGCAACTCACACACAAATAGGCAGGAATACACATGTGCAGAGACAGGCACTTCTGCACACGTGCACACAGATGAAACCATCTTCGCAAAAATTTTAACGGAAAATTGTCACTGTGTAGGAGATCTGATTTAACCAGCCCCCATCTTGTCTTTCACCTGCAAACTGCTCTCCATCATTCCTGGGCTTGGGACTAACTAACTCTGGGGAACATTTAGTTTATAGTTTAAGTGACCATTTTGGTTTTGGTGTATTGTTTTGTTTTGCTTTGAGAGAGTGTTGCTCTGTTATCTAAGCTGGAGTGCAGTGGTGTGATCTTGACTCACTATAACCTCCGCCTCCCAGGTTCAAGCGATTCTCCAGCCTCAGCCTCCTGAGTAGCTGGGACTACAGGCACGTGCCACCACTAATTTTTATATATTTTAATAGAGACAGTGTTTCACCATGTTGGTCAGGATGGTCTTGATCTCTTGACCTCATGATCCACCCGCCTCAGCCTCCCAAAGTGCTGGGATTACAGGCATGAGCCACCACACCCAGCTTTAGTGCATAGTTTAATGATAATGATTCCCTTCCCAAAACTCGACTGCTTTTGTAAAGCTAACAAAAGACCACCAGGTTAGGAAGCTAAAGAATGAGAGAAAGCTAAATTCTGCTATATGTCGAGATACATGATTACCAGCCATTATTCCAGAGGTCACAAGATTTACGACTTCCCCTGTCACCCCTGCAGATAACATCAGTATTGTAGAATCTAAGATCAGCCTTTTGAAATGTCTTTTCAGGTTTTTGCATTTCTGACAAGTACTGAGGACTCAGCGCACACAAGGACCATTTTCCACACACCTATCATTGTCTCTCCAGCCAATCAGCAGCACTCATTCCTGGCTAGCCAAACTGTCCTTGAACAACCCTAGCCTCTGCATTTTCAGGGAGACTGACTTCAGTCATAAAACTCCAGTATCAGCCAGTCAAGGTGTAATCCTAGCACTTTGGGAAGCCAAAGTTGTTTGGAAAACTCTGTCCCTGTCGTGAAAGCCTTCCCCCTCCCACACAAAGGGACTCCCTTATCTCTCACTCTACATACCGTCCTGGCCTTCCCGCCCGGCCACAGCCACCTCCCGCCCGGCAACCGGCTGACCAATCACCACCCGCCTCATCAGCTCTCCCCAACTTCCTGCCTCCCGGCTTCCCGCCTCCCAGTTTCCTGCCGCCCAGCTTCCCGCCCAGCGGTTTAAACTGACCAACCGTTGCCCGCCACCTCGGCTCTCTCGGCTTCCCCACTCCCTCAGCCCTTCAGCTCCCTATAAAAGAACTCTGCTCCTCTGAGCGGCGCGGCCATTTTCATGTGCTTCCCGGCTGGTCCGCCCGGAGGCTCTTTCCTCTCAATAAAGCCTGAACTTAAGACTTTCTTCTAACCTGCGGCCCAGTTTTTTTCTGAACGAGCTCTGATCTTCCCATAGAGGGTAGGTCGGACAAGTGGTGCCGAAACCCGGGAGTTGGGGCCGCTGGCCCGGCCATGGCCCCCTCCCCCCGACCTACCCAACACTGGCCCTGCCACCTCTGCGCTCCGATTAAGGTAAGCCAAGTTTTTTCTAGCTTTACCTTCTCTCCCCCCCCACCCCTCCTACGGCACGGTTGCAGCTGCTCCCCTCCGGCGTTCCACACGGACTCCTCGCCTAGTCTCGGCCGAGCCGAGGTAGTCCTCCGTTCCGGCTCCTGGAGCCTTCCGAGGGGTAGCTGCCAGACGGGGGACGCCCCTCTGACCACTTCCCTAACCGTCCTTAACCGTACTCCTGGGAATTTGCAACGAAAGGGGACGCCTTTTCTTTGCATCTACCCAACCGCGCCGGAGGGTCTGTAGCTGCACCTGCCATGGGAAATTCGGAGTCCAAAATACCTTCCAGCACCCCCCTTGGGTGCTTGCTGCGAAATTTTACCAAATTGGGATACTCCCAAACCCTCAGAAAGAAAAAGCTTGTCTTCCTGTCCCAGGTGGCTTGGCCCCAATACAAACTCAGTAACCAGTCACATTGGCCCCCGACTGGCACTTTCGATTTCAACACCCTCCGAGATCTCGACAATTTTTGTCGCCGCATGGGAAAAGACAATGAAATTCCTTACGTTCAGGCTTTTTGGGACCTCCGTACCCACCCCAACCTATGTTCTTCCTGCTCCACCTACCAAATCCTCTTAGCTCGTACCCCTCGTAAATCTTCCTCCACTACCTCTCCCCCTCCCTACTCCTCACCGGAAGATCTGCCTGAACATCTGTCCCCTCCTGCCAACCTCGGCAACCAGTCGCCTTCAACAGCACGCCCTTCCCCCACTCCCTCTGCACCTTCTATCTCAGAGGCCATGCCTCGCTCTTCCTCCACTCCCTCTGGGCCCCCTCCCTCGGAGGCCGCTCTTCCTCTTGCCTCCCCAGTGGCAGCCCACACCCGCTCTCACCAACCAACTATCCTGGTCCCACTCCGAGAAGTAGCAGGCACTGAAGGCTTAGTCAGGGTCCATGTTCCTTTCTCACTCCAAGACCTGTCCCAAATTGAGAAACGGTTAGGATCCTTCTCAGCCGACTCGTCCACCTATATTAAGGAATTCCAATACCTCACTCAAGCATACAGCCTCACTTGGCATGATATCCGCGTTATCTGTACCTCCACCCTCACAGTAGAGGAGCACGAGCACATCCTAGTGGCAGCCAAAAACCAAGCAGATAAAGATCATGCTATAGATAACCAGATCCCCTTAGGCCCCGAAGTAATCCCAGGTGAAGACCCCCCAATGGGACTATCAGGCTAGTCGAGGGTCTGATATACCCAAGAGGGACCGCATGATTAGATACCTCCTCAGGGGAATGGATATTGTATCTAACAAAGTTGTAAACTATGATAAACTAAGAGAAATCACCCAACTACCTGATGAGAATCCCGCCCTTTTTCTCGCCCGCTTACAAGAAGCCCTAGTCCGGTACACTCGGCTAGATCCAGCCTCTCAAAACGGAGCCACTGTACTAGCCTCCCATTTTATCTCCCAATCAGCATCCGATATAAAAAGGAAACTAAAGAAAGCAGAAGAGGGGCCAGAGACTCCCATCCAAGACCTGGTAAAAATGGCCTTTAAAGTATTCAATGCCAGGGAAGATGCGGCTGAGGCTGCCCGGCAAACTCGCATGAAGCAGAAGGTTGCCCTCCAGACCCAAGCCCTAGTGGCAGCCCTAAGGCCGGCAGGGAATCAGAGGCCCAAGGCCGAAACCCATACCCCTCCGGGGGCATGTTTCAAATGTGGAAGGGAAGGACACTGGTCCCGGGCCTGTCCACAACCACGGCCACGAACTAAGCCTTCCCCTGCCTGTCAGCTCCTGGGACACTGGAGGTCAGACTGCCCCAGCTTTCCCAGGGTGCCGGTTCCTCAAAACAGACACACTGGCGTTATGCAGCCGGCGGTCACCCTCAGTAGGGAGGAGCCTGCTTGCCAGGAGCCGACCTCCGAGGGGGCTCCATTCCCCAGTCTACTAGAGCTGCTAGACGACTAGCGGGGCCCTGGCTCCCCGACTCTGGTTATCCTCGCCGAGCCTAGGGCCACACTTCAGGTAGCGGGTAAAAGTGTCTCCTTCTTGCTGGACATGGGGGCTACCTACTCCATACTTCCTTCCTATTCTGGCCATCTTACCCCTTCCCAGGTCTCAGTCATGGGAATCGACGGGACCCCAAGTATCCCCTACCAAACCCCACCGCTCATGTGCTCATATAACTCCACTCCATTTACCCACTCCTTTTTAGTAATCCCCACCTGCCCAGTACCCCTCCTAGGACGAGACATCCTTTCAAAGCTAAAGGCCATCATAACCTTCCCCACCGCCAACTCACATAGCCTCTTTCTCCTAGCCCTCACCTCAGATACCGAACACCAAAAAGCCCTATCCGAACTACTCCCCAGAGTCCACCCTCAGGTCTGGGACATTAACAACCCGTCTGTAGCTACACACCACCAGCCAGTTCAAGTCCGCCTTAAAGACTCCTCGCCTCATTTTCTCTCCCGCCCTCAATTTCCCATCTCTAAAGCCCACCGTATGGGTATCCGACCCATCAGAGAGAAACTAAAAGGTCAAGGCCTCTTAATCCCCATTAACTCCCCATGTAATACCCCCATCCTCCCAGTACGAAAACCCTCAGGACAATATAGACTGGTCCAGGACTTGTGCTTAATCAATGAAGCCGTAATTCCCATACATCCAGTTGTCCCCAACCCATACACCATTCTCTCTAACATTCTCCCGGGGACCACCTGCTTCTCAGTCTTAGACCTAAAGGATGCCTTCTTCACTATACCTCTACACCCCAACTCCTACTTTATCTTTGCCTTCACTTGGGATGATCCCCTCACGAACATGTCCCAACAACTGGCCTGGACAGTCCTTCCACAAGGCTTCCGAGATAGCCCGCACCTATTCGGCCAGGCACTCACCACCGACCTACTCCACTGCAACCTCAAACCCTCTCACCTCCTCCAGTACATAGATGACCTTCTTATCTGCTCTCCCACCTGCCAGGAGTGTATCCAGGCCACCACCGCCCTACTCAATTTCCTAGGAGACAGGGGATACCAGGTGTCGCCAACCAAAGCACAAATAGCCTCACCCACCGTCACCTACCTAGGTATACAGCTCACGCCTGGGCGACGGTCCATCACAATCGACCGACTACAAGCCTTAAAAGTGCTCCAGGCCCCTGAGTCAGCAAAAGAAATCCTCTCCTTCCTAGGACTAGTAGGGTTTTTTCGCCACTGGGTACCTAATTATGCTTTGCTAGCTAAGCCCCTATACCATGCTGCTGCAGAAGCCCCCGAAGGACCACTTTCCTCACCAGGTTCTGTCAATCAGGCGTTCAAGTCACTGCTTAACACCCTATGTACCTCCACCAGCCTAGCCCTGCCTAATCCCAACTTACCCTTCCAATTATATATGGACGAGAAACAACACACAGCTGTAGGAGTGCTAGTCCAACCAGTAGGAAAGACCCTTTTTCCCACAGCCTACCTGTCCAGACAACTTGACCCAACTGAACGAGGATGGGAGCCCTGCCTTAGAGCCCTAGTGGCCGCTGTCACCCTAACCACAGAAGCTCTTAAGATCAATCTACAACTCCCACTCCCAGTCTTTTCTCCACACAGGTTGACCGAGCTGCTCAGTCAACACTCCCTGCCCCACCTTGGGCCCTCCCGTATCCAACTGCTTCACCTACTGTTTATTGAGAACCCCAACATCACCCTCTTCCATTGCTCCTCGTTAAACCCGGCTACCCTCCTCCCTTGCCCTCCGTACACCAGCCCCCTACATTCCTGTACTGAAATCCTCAAATTAGCCCAGTCCCCTCGCCCCGACTTGCTCCCTCAACCCTTACCATCTGCCTCCATCACCCTATTCGTTGATGGCAGCTCTATACCCCATCCCACCAGCCCACGGAGAGCAGCCTATGCTATAGTAACTCACTCTGAAATTATAGAAACCCACCCCCTTCCTCTTGGGACCACTTCACAACAGGCTGAACTAGTCGCCCTTACCTGGGCCCTATCCTGGTCCCAGAACAAAGAAGTGAATATATATACTGACTCCAAGTACGCCTTCCTCATAGCTCACTCACACTGCATGATCTGGAAAGAACGGGGCTTCCTCACCACTAAAGGCACGCCCGTTCTCAATGGAAAACTCATTGCTGCCCTTATCCAGGCCGTTCAACTCCCTAGCAAGGTAGCCATCGTCCACTGTAAAGGGCATCAGTCCCTGAACTCACCCGTAGCCGTGGGGAATGCCTTTGCAGACAGGGTGGCTAAAGAAACGGCAAGAAACCATCCGCCACCCACTTCCACTCTCTGTTTCTTGTCCAAGTCATATAGCCCCCAATACTCCACCTCAGAACTTCAGATCCTCCAGTCTACCCCTGGGGTATGGTTCAAGGATGACTGGGCCTTCAAGCATAACCTCCTCATCCTCCCCGAAAAGCAAAGGTACCAAATAATCCAAGACATCCACAATTCACTCCACATTGGACCTAAAGCCCTATACCAGTTCCTCAACCCACTCTTTCACCCCCACCACCTCCTCAGTACCATACAGGAAGTCCAGTCCTCCTGTACTGTCTGCGCGAAAACTAATTCCCAGGGTTCCTGTCATCCTCGGCGCCAGCTTCATCAGCTACGCGGGTTCCTACCTGGCCAAGACTGGCAAATCGATTTTACCCATATGCCAAAGCACAAAAAGTACCGATATCTGCTAACCATTATTGACACTTTTTCAGGCTGGATCGAAGCTTACCCCACAGCCTCTGAGTCTGCCGGGACAGTGGCCACTCATCTCATTCAAGACATCGTCCCATGCTTTGGACTCCCGGCCACCATACAGTCAGACAATGGCCCAGCCTTTATCTCCAAGGTCACTAATGCTGTTTCTACCTCTCTAGGAATTCAGTGGAAGCTACACGCCGCCTACCATCCTCAGTCCTCTGGTAAGGTGGAACGGGCCAATGGCCTCATTAAAGAACATCTGACCAAGCTCATGCTTGAGCTCCGCCAATCCTGGGTAACTTTGCTTCCTATCGCCCTCACCAGGTTAAGAGCAAACCCCCGAGGCCCATCGCAGCTTAGCCCGTTTGAGCTGCTGTATGGTCGCCCCTTCCTACTTTCAACTCCCCCACCGCCAGAAACCACTCCTCTAGACAGTTACCTCCCCTACTTTACTCTCCTTCGCAACCTTCTCCGAGAGCACGCCGACGCTTCTCTTCCCCAGCCCACCCAGCCATCTGAAAATACACAAAAAGTCTCCCCCGGGGACTCAATTCTTATTAAATCCCTCTCCCCAAAGCCCCTCGCCCCCAAGTGGGAGGGACCATATACCGTCATCCTCACTACTCCATCGGCCATAAAAGTTGCTGAAGTCCCATCTTGGGTTCACCTGTCTCGGGTAAAAAAGGCCCCTCAAGGACCCTCTTCATGCTGGAAGGCTGTTCCTACTGGCCCTTTATCTGTCAAACTTACCAGGGCCTAGCAGCCACACCCCCTACAGATGGAGATTTTTCCTAACTGACAACTATACCAAAACCACCTTTATCTGTAACACCCCCCCATACAGCCACAACCATCTCCTTGCAACTGCTGACTGTCCCGCAGCCGGGTGCCAAAGCTCCATATACCTAAACTTCACTAAATTCTACAATGTCCATGAAGGAATTGGGGTTTTACCTGTCATATGCTTCAACTATGACCAACCATCAGGAAAATGCAGTGATACTCCCTGGCGCTCCTGCATGGGCTGCACCTGGGGTGATTGCTCTCTACATGCAGCCCTTGACATACAGTGGCACCCAAACATTCCTGCCCGGCTCAAAATTGTTCCAGACGTAGATGGAGAAGGAAATGTCAGAACCGGTTATACACGGTATTCTCTTCTCATACCTGACCCTTGGAATGACCGGTGGAAAAGCCCCCAGAAAGCTGCCCTATATGACCTCGGCACCACCGCATATCCCTCCTCCCACCTGTATATTTGGCGGGCATACATACGCACAGCCCACCAAGTCCATTCCGCTATTAACCTACAAGAACAATCACTAAATACCCAACTGCAACCACAATCGTCTCCGTTTTCCTAGCTAACCTTTCTCAAAGAAGGAATCAAGTTAGCTAACATCTCAGGATTAGCGGACCTAACCTCATGCCTCATGTGTGCCTCCTTAGGACAGACTCCCTTCGTCGCAGTCCCCTACCCCATCCCTCTCAACCTTTCAGCCTCAACTTCTCCCTTCTCCCCCATCAAGGAAGTAAACCTCTACACTCCACCTGGTTTTACACAGCTACCAGTATGCTACTCCCTAGGCCGGACCTACCCCAACTGTAACAAAACCATACTGGTAACCACCAATCTGACAGCTCCAAAGGGAACCTTCTTCTGGTGCAACAGACCCTCACAAAAACTCTCCACACCGGCCAATCCCCGACTCTCTTATGCCTCCCAGTGACCTTAGTCCCCCGACTCACTATATGTTCCTCAGCCGAATCCCAAATGCTACAAGCGCCGCTCCACCGCACCCGGCGGGCTGCTTTTCTGCCCCAGCCGTAGGCATCTCCCTGGCAACCTCGGCACTTGCGGCTGGACTGGGAGGAGGGGCACTAGCCCACTCTCGCCAAGCAATAGCCCGGCTAACCTCACAATTCCAAAGGGCTGTTGATGACTCTGCTGAGTCGTTAGCATCTCTCCAACGACAGATTACCTCAGTTGCCCAAGTTGCCTTACAGAACCGAAGAGCCCTGGACCTGCTCACTGCCGAGCGCGGGGGGACCTGCATCTTCCTACAGGAAGAGTGCTGTGACTACATCAATGCATCCGGCCTAGTAGAAACCCGAATCGAGAGCCTCCAGAAACTCAGAACTAACCTGCAGAATCAGAAGTTCTCGGCTGAAGCCACGGCGTGGTGGTCTTCCTCTATGTATACCCTCTTGTCCCCACTGCTTGGGCCCCTAGTAGCCGTTTGCCTAATCTTACTTATCGCTCCTTGCTTTCTACAGTTCCTACAGCGGCGCTTTCAAGAACTGACTCGAGTCACCATCCACCAGATGCTGCTCCAACCCCACCCTGAACGAGTGCTGGAAGCGGACCTCTCCCTGAACATCCAGGCTCCTTAGGAAAAGAGACCTCTTCAGAACCCCCTGTCAACCCTTGTCAGCAGGAAGTAGCCAGAGAGACAACCGACGCCCCTGATCCCCCTCCCTTTTCTTTTCTTTAAGGAGTCGGGAATGTTTGGAAAACTGTCCCTGTCGTCAAAGCCTTCCCACTCCCACACAAAGGGACTCCCTTATGTTTCATTCTACATACCGTCCTGGCCTTCCCGCCCGGCCACAGCCACCTCCCGCCTGGCAACCGGCTGACCAATCACCACCCGCCTCATCAGCTCTCCCCAACTTCCTGCCTCCCGGCTTCCCGCCTCCCAGTTTCCCGCCTCCCAGTTTCCCGCTGCCCAGCTTCCCGCCCAGCGGTTTAAACTGACCAACCGTTGCCCGCCACCTCGGCTCTCTCGGCTTCCCCACTCCCTCAGCCCTTCAGCTCCCTATAAAAGAACTCTGCTCCTCTGAGCGGTGCGGCCATTTTCATGTTCTTCCCGGCTGGTCCGCCCGGAGGCTCTTTCCTCTCAATAAAGCCTGAACTTAAGACTTTCTTCTAACCTGCGGCCCGGTTTTTTTCTGAACGAGCTCTGTCTTCCCGTAGAGGGTAGGTCAGACAAAAGTGGACGGATCACTTGTGGTCAGGAGTTCGAGACCAGCCTGGCCAAACTGATGAAACCCCATCTCTACTAAAAATGAAAAAATTAGCTGGATGTGGTGATGTGTGCCTATAATCCCAGCTACTTGGGAGGCTGAGACAGGAGAATCGCTTGAACCTGGGAAGTGGAGGTTGCAGAGAGCTGAGATCATACCACTGCACTCAAGCCTGGATATCACATTAAGACTCTGTCTCAAAAAATAAAATAAAATAAGGCCAGGTGTGGTGCCTCACACCTATAATCCCTGCACTTTGGGAGGCCAAGGCAGGTGGATCACGAGGTCAGGAGTTTGAGACCAGCCTGGCCAACTTGGTGAAACCCCACCTCTACTAAAAATACAAAAAAAAAAAAAAATTAGCAGGGTGCAGTGGCGGGCACTTATAATCCCAGCTACTCGGGAGGCTGAGGCAGGAGAATTGCTTGAATCTGGGAGGCAGAGGTTGCAGTGAGCCGAGATAGTGCTAATGCACTCTAGCCTGGGCAACAGAGCAATACTCAAAGAAAGAGAGAAAAAAAAAAAAAAAGCGGAAAGAAAGGAAGAAAGGAGGAGGGGAGAGGAGGGGAGGGAAAAAGAAAACTCAAGTCTCCCATTCAGCCAGCTCTGTGTGAATTAAACTCTTTCTCTCTTGCAAATGCCCCCGTCATGATAAATCAGCTCTATCTGGGCAGCAGGCAAAATGAATCCATTAGGCGGTCAGACAGATACACAGAGGCATGTTCATAACATAAAGACAGATGCACCCGCCGTGATCACGCAAACGCTTGCACAGACACACACGCACCCATGCGCGCATGCAGACACCAGTCAACCCCAGCGATGTCTGCGACCAGCCCTCCAGCCAGAGCCCGCCCTATAGTTCATGATGGTTCCGGTGCTTCCTCTCCTTCTCCCCTCCCCCATGCCCTCCACCCTGGCTCAGCTGTGACCCGGACTCACCTGGGAGTGGCCATGGGGACAAGAGGACTTCCGAGTCCCTCAACAGGCTCCTTTGTCACCTCTTGGTGACACCAGCTCACACACAGGCCAGTTTCTGTCTGCCTGACTGCAGATACCCCGAAAGGGCCCACTTCAAGGAGGAAATGAGACCCTAGGCCCCAGTAGCCTCTGATCCCATATCTATCTCTCTGACCAAGGGGAAGAAAAACACCCAAACTGCAGGAGCTCACGCCTATCTCCCCTCCTCTGGGCCACCGTCCTCAGAGGGACCCTTTTTGTCATCAGCGCCCTGGCCCAGACCATGTGGATTAAAAGTTTTCCTCTTCAGGACATACAGGGCATTTCTGAGCCAGGCTCCCAGTGTGCTCTGACTCCTCCAAGACCTGTGCTGCAGGCAGGCACATGGGGGCCAGGCTCTGGGCAGCACAAAGACACGGGGCATTTTCAGGAGCGGTGGCTGGAGGGTCAGGAAAAACAAAACACCAGGGCCGGGGCCCGGTACGGTGGCTCACGCCTGTAATCCCAGCACTTTGGGAGGACAAGGTGGTCAGATCGTGAGGTCAAGAGATGGAGACCATCCTGGCTAACTAACCCCGTGATGAAACTGCGTCGACTAACAGACAAGACATCCAGACAATGAAGAAACTGCATCAACTAACAGACAACCCCATCTCTACGGAAAATACAAAAAATTAGCCGGACATGGTGGCACATGCCTGTAGTCCCAGCTACTCGGAGGCTGAGGCAGGACAATCGCTTGAACCTGGGAGGTAGAGGTTGCAGTGAGCCGAGATCATGCCTCTGCACTCCAACCTGGGCGTCAAGAGCAAAACTCCATCTCACAAAAAAAAACACACACACACACAAAAACAAAACAAAGCACAAAAAACCAGGGCCATTACAGTCTGGGTTATTTTTCCTCCCCAGTCCTCAGTCTGCTCGTCTGTAAAAGGCGGTGAGAAGAACCACCATCTGCATGGAGCATGAACATTGCATAGGGCTGCCCAGGCTCTGAGCCCCGTCCCAAGCATGAAGGAATTTCCCACCTGAGGAGGCTTGCAATTCTCCAGCCTCCCTGGAGCCTGGCTGAGGCAATCAGGTGTGCCTGCTTCAGATGGAATCGGTGCTTGTGAAAAGCAGCCTTATTTTCTGTGCCCAAGATTCGTTGTCTCACAGCCATGGAAAACTAGACTCGGACTCACCAGAGTGAGGTTAAGAGCAGAAGTCAGATAGGCGAAAGAAAGAGAAGAGCACCGAGTGGCCGAGATGGGTGGATCACCTGAGGTCAGGAGTTCAAGACCAGCCTGATCAACATGGTGAAACCCCATCTCCACTAAAAATACAAAAATCAGCCAGTATGATGGCACGTGCCTGTAATCCCAGCTACTTGGGAGGCTGAGGCAGAATTCCTTGAACCTGGGCAGCGGAGATTGCAACGAGCCGAGATCATCGCAACACTGCCCTCCCGCCTGGGCAACAGAGTGGGACTCCAACTCGATAAAAAAAAAGAAAAGAGCTCTCTGTGTCACAGAAAGAGATCCCAAAGAAAAGGGGTTACTTCTTCATGGCGGAATGCGGAAGGTTTTCTAGATGAGGTTGAGAAGGTGGTGTCTGATTTACATAGGACACGAAGATTGCTTGGACCACGTGTCCTATTTGCATAGCACGGGAAGAACTGGTTAGGATTAGGTGTGCCGTTTGCATAGCGCACAAAGAAGCTGGCTGCCCCACCCTAATCTTTTATTATGCAGATGAGCTCTCTACCTGGCCAGAGCCAATGTTGCCTGTTCCTTGACTGTACACCTGGTGACAAAGAAAAGGGAAGATGGAGCCTCCATGTTGAACATACCTGGCCCCCAGGTAGCCCTTTCCTGTTGCCACAGCTGCCGGCATTCACCCATGCAAGATTTCAGCTTGCTTACCTATGTCTGCAGCTCAATTTTTCAGGCTGCTCTTTGTTAGAAAAAAAATAATTTGGGGGCTGCTTTTTATTAAAAGGGAAATTCCATCGAGGACTCTTGCCCTAACTATCTGCCTAAATAATTTCTTTTTTTTTTTTTTTTTTGAGATAGAGTCTCGCTCTGTTCCCTAGACTGGAGTGCAGTGGCACGATATCAGCTCACTGCCCCCTCAGCCTCCCAGGTTACAGCGATTCTCCTGCCTCAGCCTCCTGGGTAGCTGTGATTATAGGCATGCACCACCGCAACTAGCTAATTTTTGTATTTTTAGTAGAGATGAGGTTTCACCATGTTGGCTGGACTGGTCTCAAACTCCTGATATGTGGTGATCTGCCCACCTTGGCCTCCCGAAGTGTACGATTATAGGCGTGGGCCACCGTGGCTGGCCTACCTAAATAATTTCTATCTCCTGTATCACTAGCACCACAGAGAAGTAGAGAAGGGGCCCCTCGGCAGGTGGCAGGAACGCCCACCTCTCTGGGCCAGTGTGGCTGCTGCTGTGGGTCCAAGGGTAAGGCCTGGGAATGGAGCCCCAGCAGAGTGGGCAGGTTCCAGGCAGGCTCACTCTCCATCCCATCTTCAGCTCTGGGGCGGAGCTCCTCGGTTCTCTTTCTGCAAATTCTTCTGCTTACATCAGCCAGGTCTGTTTCTGCTGCTGGCAGCTGGGGACCGGGGCTCATCTATGGCCTCATAAAACTGCCATAAGGAGCAAATAAAACAGTCCACCAAGGACTTAGCCCAGTGTCTGCCCTTGAGAGGCACACAGCACGTGGACAAGCCTGCTATTCACAACATAGGCCACACGCAGCGGCTCGCACCTGTAATCCCAGGGCTTTGCAAGGCTGAGGTGGCAGGATCTCTTGAGTCCAGGAGTTCAAGCCCAGCCTGAGCAACATAATGAGCCCCTGTCTCTACAAAAAATTTAAAAATTAGCCAGGCATGCTGGTGGTGCCTGTAGTCCCAGCTACTCCAGAGGCTGAGGTGGGAGGATCACTTGAGCCCAGGAGTTTGAGGCTTCAGTTGAGCCATGACTGTGCCACTGCACTCTAGTCTGGGTGACAGAGTGAGACCCTGTCTCAAAACAAACAAACAAACATATAATAAAAATATTATGTAGAAATATATATCACATATAGTTATATATACTAAAATATATATGATATATTGTATATAATATAGATAATATAATATATATAATTACATATATTATATATGTAATTAGCCCAGCTCTGTCACCTGCCAGCCAGGAACCCGAGTACATCACACCACCTCCTGGCCTCAGTTTTCTCAGCTGTAAGATGGGAACAGTAAGACACACTTCCCCATAGGTTTGTGATGATGATTAAATGAGATAATGCACAAAGCAAGTGCTCAGTATTTCCCATTGATAGTCCTTGCCTTAACATGGTAACAGCATGATTCATTTGAGTTTTATGAAATAAGAACTGAGTAGGTGTCCTCAGATTCAGAGGATACCTGAATTTGGATAGGAAAAAAATACACTTTTTATTTTCACTCACCTGCAATTAAAATTTAGCACCTAACTTCAATTCCTAATGGAGCCATTCTCACGGTAGTATTAGCAGGATTCCAGCAGGAATCACAGGTATTTTTAATCCCACAACCTCATTTAAATATACATAGCTGGCTACCTTTCTAACCTGTGTGTTGTATTTGTTTGCACTGAAAATATATTCTGGGTAGTAAACTATAGTTATTTAAATGCGTAACAAAATGTTCAAGGATATGGGTACTGACATCAACGACTTATTTTGAAATGCATCCAAAAAGTAAGATGTGCAGAGTGATGGATGGATGGGTGAATGGTTAGGTAAAGGGAGGGAGGGAGGGATAGATGGACAGATGGACGGATGGATGGATAAATGGGTAGAGGTTAGAGGGATGGTTAGAGGGAGACTGGAATGGATGGATGGATGTTCAGAGGTAGGGATAGATGGATGAATCAATGGATGAGTGGATGAATGGATGGGTAGATGGATGAGTGATTAGAGGGAGAGAGAGATGGATAGATAGACGGTTAGAGTAATGGATGGATGGATAAATTGATGGATGGGTGGTTAGAAGGAGGGAGAGAGGGAGGGGCATGGATAGATGCCCCATCCTTCCCTGGATGGATGAATGATTGGAGGGGAGGAATAAATGGGTAAGTGGTAGATGCATGGGTGGATGGGTGGATGGTTAGAAGGAAGGAGGGAGGGACACGGGGGAGGGATGCATGGATGGATGGATGGACAAATAGGACAAAATGTTATCTAGGTGATGTGTACATAGGTATTCACTGTACAATTCTTTCAACTTTTCTTTATATTTGTACTTTTTGGTACATTTTCACAATTAAACTTTGGAAGAAATTTAAAAAGAAAAAGAATGAAACAGAGAAAAGGACATTCAAAGCCTGGGCAAGGTCTGAGTTTTTTTGAAACTCAAAGTTTGACAACAGTAAGGAAAAAAGATTCATCTTTAAAATAATATTTCTAGGCTGGGCATGCTGTCTCACGCCTGTAATCCGAGCACTCTGGGAGGCCAAAGCAGGTGGATCACTTGAGGTCAGGAGTTCGAGACAAGCCTGGCCAACATGGCGAAACCCTATCTCTACTAAAAACATAAAAATTAGCCAGGCGTGGTGGTGAGTAGATCTCAGCTACTCAGGAGGCTGAGGCAGGAAGAGCACTTGAACCAGGGAGGCAGAGGTTGCAGTGAACAGAGATGGCACCACTGCACTCCAGCCTGGGCGACAGACTTTATCTCAAAAATAAATAAATAAACAAATAATCTTCATTATTTAGTTCTTATCAAAATCAGATTATAAAGAGAAGGCAACAAACAAAAGAAGGAGAAGAACCAGACACGATACAGATCCTAAGTAATTATAACATATAGGGGAAAGAATCATGCTTTCCTTATTAAGAAAGTTCAATGTCAAATGAAATACTGCATGTTCTCACTCATAAGTGGGTGTTGAACAATGAGAACACATGGACACAAGGAGGGGAGCACTACACACTGGGGTCTGTTGGGGGGAATTGGGGAGGGACAGCGGGGGGTGGGGAGTTGGGGAGAGATAGCATGGGGAGAAATGCCAGATATAGGTGAAGGGGAGGAAGGCAGCAAATCACACTGCCACGTGTGTACCTTTGCAACTATCTTGCATGTTCTTCACATGTACCCCAAAACCTAAAATGCAATAAATAAAAAAAAAGAAAGTTCAATGTCTAGAGCTATACACTGTCAATGTGGCAGCCACTGGCTACAGGGCTGCTGAGTAGTTGCAATGTGGCTGGTCAGAATTGAGATGTGCTAGAAAATATCCATCAAATTTTGCAGACTTTGTACCAAAAAAATTGTAAAATGTATCATAAATATTTAAAAACATTGATGACTTTTGAAATGCTCATATTTTGGATATATTAGACTAAGTTAAATATTTTTAAATTAATTTTCCCTGCTTTTAAAATTTTTCAGAGATGGAGTCTCACTCTGTCACCCAGGCTGGGAGTACAGGAGGGCAAGCACAGTTCACTGCAACCTTGGCCTCTTGGGCACAGGTGATCCTCCCACTTCAGCCTCCTGAGTGACTGGGACTAGAGGTGTGCGCCACTAAGCCCAGCTAATATTGTTTTAGACATGGAGCCTTGCTATGTTGCCCAGGCTGGTCTCAAACTCCTGGCCTCAAGGTATCCTCTTGCCTCAGCCTCCCAAAACGCTGGAATTACAGGCATGAGCCACTTGTGCCTGGCTCTGGCACGGTGATGGTCACCCCATGCTGCTTCTTTGAGGAAGGGCCAGAAACCCAGGTGCAGCAAATGCTCACTGCTCCACCCCACTGAACGAACTCCAGCCTGGGAGGGCGCCTGGGCCACTCATTTCCTCCCGACTTGGGGAAGCTGCTCCACACCCATGTGCCCCACATCCTGAGGGCCATCACTACCCAGCAGCCATCTAGGCAGACACCCCCAAGCTTGAAAATGCTTCCTCCACTGCTGTATCTCCAGCCTCACCCCTTTGTCTCTAACCTCTCCCCTCCACACCAATTCAGTGACCTGCAGCAAGTCATTTTACTGCTCTGTGCCTCAGTTTCCCCATCTGTAAAATGAGTTGAAGTGAGGTTTTGGTTTTTTTTTTGAGACAGAGTTTCATTCTGTCACCCAGGCAATCTCAGCTCACTGCAGCCTCCATCTCTCAGGTTCAAGTGATTCTAGCACCTCAGCCTCCTGAGTAGCTGAGAGTACAGGTGCCTGTCACCACACGCGGCTAATTTTTGTATTTTAGCAGAGATGGGGTTTTGCCATGTTGACCAGGCTGGTCTCAAACTCCCGACCTTAGGTGATCTGCCCACCTCAGCCTCCCAAAGTTCTGAGATTACAGGTGTGAGCCACCATGCCCAGCCTGGGGTGAGTTTTTTTTATTAATGTATACACATACATTTATAAATGCACATTTTTACTAACAGATCAGGGCTACTATGGCCCCTGGCACAGCGTAGGTGTTGAACTCTGTTTAACGATAATCAGCATCTGCATTCAAAGCTGAGCACAGAGGACCAGACACCAGAGGGCCCGCAGACCATGTCTGGGAGGCCAGAGATGGTTTCATGGGCAGATGTGATCATGTCCCTCTTCAACCAACAGTCCTGTGATGGTGCCCCATGACCTTGAGGATGGAGCCCAAATCCCGCCAGCTGCCTTTGGAGGCTGAATCAATTTTCCCACCCGCTTCTGCCCACTGAGCTCCCTCACCCTCCTGCAAGCTCCAACACCATAAGCCCCATCCTGCCTCAGGACCTTGGCACATGCTGTTTCCTGCCCAAGATGCTCTAACTCGAATGCCCTGAACAGCCAGCGCCTTCTCACACTTCAACCTCAGCCTTCTCCCCAGCCCCAGCAGGATCAGTTCCTAGCCTGTGACTCTCCTCCCTCTTGGTACACACACACCTTGTGTCCATCTATTTTTATTTATTTAATTTTTTAATTTATTTTTTTAAGACAGAGTCTCACTCTGTCACCCAGGCTAGAGTGCAGTGGCACAATCTCAGTTCACTGCAGCCTCTGCCTCCTGGGCTCAAGAGATCCTCCCACATCAGCTCCCCACAAGCAACTGGGAGTACAAGTGCATGCCATCATGCCCGGCTAATTTTTGCATTTTTTGCAGAGATGGGGTTTCACCGTGTTGCCCAGGCTGGTCTTGAACTCCTGAGCTCAAGCAATCCACCCGCCTCAGCTTCCCAAAGTGCTGAGATTATAGGCGTGAGCCACCGCACCCGGCCACAATGTATCAATGCAGACAACCTTGTTTGTTGACTGTCCTCTCACTAGAAAGGGAGATCCACTCTGCCAGGGCTGGGTTTATTAGGTGCTCATGGCTGGATCCCCAGGGCTCAGCACAGCATCTAACTCATAGTAGGCGCTCAACACGTTTGTGGCATGATTGAATGCATAAGTCAGTGAATGAAGGGGTTCTCGCCCTGATACTCATTCTGCAGCCTGGGAAACCGAAGCTCAGAGATGAAGTGGCTTCACCAAGGTCACATGGACAGTGGGTGGCAGAGCTGGAGCTACCTACGCAATTGGGATTATGAAATATTTCACAAGTACCAAGTAGCGTATGTGACGCAGGGCTCTAGAAGGCTTCCTCTTCCATTTGCCACAGTCCCTGCAGCAGAGAGGCAGCCCAAGGCTCTGTAAATCATGGACCCTTCATTACTACTGCAGCCACCCTTCTGCAGGCCCCAGCTGGAGGTATTCTCACTTGATGCTGGGATCGGGTGATGATCATCCATCTGGCAGGTCACAAGGATGTCCCTTGGGATGGGAAATCTGATCCTAATTGCTGAGTCACAGCTACGCAGCAGAATGACGTCATCTATAACCATGGCATGGATTCCAAACTCAGCCCCAGCTTGGCTTCTCCTCAAGTTCAAGTGAACGCCTGTCAATCTACACCGCCCCTTCTTATGCTCGGCTGTTTTCAAGCCCGCACACTGGCAAAGGCACTGCCAGGAAGGAAGGAAGCCAAGCCCAGGGAGAGGAGAGAACTGGTTTGCTGTGTGTGGCCAGGAACAAGGTCCCGTGTGTGGAGGAGACAGACCGCAGTCATGATACCAGGCCAGGAGCAGTGGCTCACTCCCATCATCTCAGCATTTGGTGGCGCTGAGGTGGGAGGATCACTTGAGCCCAGGAGTTCAAGACCAGCCTGGGAAACATAAGGAAACCCATCTCTATTGAAAAAAAAAAATTAGCCAAGCATGGTGGTGCATACCTGTAGTATCTGCCACATGGGAGGCTGGGGAAGGAGGGAGGGTCGCTGGAGCCCAGGAAGTCGAGGCTGCAGTGAGCCGTGATTATACCACTGTACTCCAGCCTGGGTGACAGAGAGAGAGACCTTGTCTCAAAGAAACAAAGAAAAAGAAAGAGAGAGTGGAATGGAGGGGAGGGGGAAGGAGGGAAGAGGGTAAAGCCCCGTACTGACATGTACAGCTTCCTGCCTGACCCCCATTCCCGGAGCCCCTTTCAGAGAGTGAAGAGAGCTGAACAAGGGAGCAATGCTGACAGACAGACAGACGGACAGATGGACAGATGGACAGATGGACAGACCACGCGGGAGGCAGATGGGCCTGCAGCCTACACACAAGCGTGATGAGCAGGAGAAAGCAGGCTGTGTACAGGTGATGTGGTGCCAGATGCCAGCTAGCAGACAGGAATTCCAATCACCACACAGCACAAAAGCAAAACCAAAAACCCTGGCTTCTCAGCAGGCTAGCGTGGCCCCCTAGAGGCCAAGGGCAGAATTTTATTTTTATTTATTTATTATATTTATTTTTTTACTTTTTTAAGACAGAGTCTTCTTGCTCTGTTACCCAGGATGGAATGCAGTGATGTGATCTCAGCTCACTGCAACCTCTGCCTCTTGGGTTCAGGCGACTCTCCTGCCTCAGCCACCTGAGAAGCTGGAACTACAGGTGTCTGCCATGATGCCTGGCTAATTTTTTGTATTTTTGGTAGAGATAGGGTTTCATCATGATGGCCAGGCTGGTCTTGAACTCCTGACCTCAAATGATTCACCTGTCTTGGCCTCCCAAAGTGCTGGGATTACAGGCATGAGCCACCACACTGGGCCTGTTGAGGCAAAGTATAACCTCAGATCTTCCTAGTCAATGAACCCCTTGCTTCTGAAGCAGTTCCAGCAGTCAGGTTCTGGCCATGTCTCAGGCTTCTTGGTTTTGTGGGAGGAATCGCTAGTTCTGGGTGTTGACAGACATCAAAGCTTTTTCAACTGTGCATGTCCGGGGTACCTGACTTACAGTGTTGGCTCAATTATACCTGGCAGCTAACTCGACCTTCTGTTATCAAGAGTAGGTTCAGTCTGGGCTGGTCTTGCAGTTACATTTTCTCAAGGAACAGTTTGAGCTCACCCTGTCTTTACAATCAGCTGAAACTGGTGCATCCCTGAGCCTCAGCTTCCTCAATATCCTGAACTCTGCCCCCTTCATTATACCCAAAAGGCAGATTGCCTGTGAAGCCATATAGTGCAGGATTACAAAGAGACAGCCCTGGCCAGGAGCGGTGGCTTATACCTGTAATCCCAGCACTTTGGGAGGCAGAGGCAAACAGATCACCTGAGATCGGGAGTTCGAGACCAGCCTGGCCAACATAGCAAAAGCCTGTCTCTACTAAAAATATGCACAAAAAAAAATTAGCCAGGCGTAGCAGTCCTCACCTGGAATCCCAGCTACTCTGGAGGCTGAGGTAGGAGAATCTCTTGAACCCAGGAGGCAGAGGCTGCAGTGAGCTAAGATTCCACCACTGCACACCAACCTGGCCAACAGAGGGAGACTCTTTCTCAAAAAAAAAAAAAAAAAAGGAAAAAAAGAAAAATTAAAATGAGACACCCCTTCAGTGCCCCCTCCCTCGGCAAATGACACCTCCACCCACATAGGTTCAAAGCTGCGGAGCAAGATCTCATCCTTAGCACTGCCCTCTCCCACCCCCCGCCATTTCTAAACCCTCACATGGCACAGCACAGACTGCTCTGTTCCCCAATATCCAATCTCCCCTTCTTCCATAGCAATAGGACTTCCAATACCTAGCTGGGCACGGCTATCCAGAAATAAAACCACATTTCCCAGCCACCCTTGCATATAGGTGTGGCCAAGGAGTTAAACTCTGGCCAATAGGATGAGTGCAAAAGTGACCTGTGCAGCTCCCTCATGTATCATTAAGGGAAAGGCAGGTCGACCTCCATCATTCCCTTCCCTTCTCCTTTCTGCTTCCTGGTAGATGGAGTGCAGGAGAGGGTGGTCATCTGATTTGGACAATAAGAGCAGGGATAATGGAGCAACAAGGTAGAAGGAACCTGGGTCCCTGATGCCTTGGAGTAGCCAAACCAGAGCTGGGACACTTACACCAGGACCCTACGTTAAAGGGAAACACAGGCCAGGTGCAGTGGCTCACGCCTGTAATCCCAGCACTTTGGAAGGCTAAGGTGGTTGGATTACTTGAGGCCAGGAGTTGGAGACCAACCTGGCCAACATGGCAAAACCCTGTCTCTACAAAAATACAAAAATTAGCCAGGTTTGGTGATGGACGCCTGTAATCTCAGCTACTCTGGAGGCTGAGGCAGGAGAGTCACTTGAGCCCAGGAGACTGAGGATGCAGTGAGCTGTGATCAGGCCACCGCACTCCAGGCTAGGCAAGATTCTGTCTCAAACAAAAAAGAGAGAACGTAGTCCTTTCTTGTTTAACCAGGGATTTTAAGTCTTCAAAATGGCAGCTGAACCAAAATCCAACTAACAGTCACAAAGTTCTGTGTATTTTGCTTCTTGCTGGTTCTAAATTCATCTACCTTTTTTTTTTTTTTTTTTTTTTTTTGAGAGGGAGTTTCTCTCTTGTCACCCAGGCTGGAGTGCAATGGCATGATCTCAGCTCTCACCACAACCTCCGCCTCCTTGGTTCAGGCAACTCTCCTGCCTCAGCCTCCTGAGCAGCTGGGATTACAGGCACGCGCCACCATGCCCAGCTAATTTTTTATATTTTTAGTAGAGACGGGGTTTCACCATGTTGACCAGGATGGTCTCGATCTCTTGACCTCGTGATCCACCCGCCTCGGCCTCCCAAAGTGCTGGGATTACAGGCTTGAGCCACTGCGCCCGGACTTTTTTTTTTTTTTTTTTGAGATGGAGTCTTGCTCTGTTTCCAGGCTGGAGTGCAATGGTGCAATCTCAGCTCACTGCAACCTCTGCCTCCTGAGTTCAAGTGATTCCCCTGCTTCAGCCTCCTGAGTAGCTGGAATTACAGGCATGGGCCACCACACCCGGCTAATTTTGTATTTTTAGTGGGGACGGGTTTGACACCAATCTTGACTAAAAATACATGAGGTTTTTTACTGCAGCACTGCTAGCGATAGCAAAACGCTAGAAACTCAAACATCCACCAAGAAGCAACTGGTTGCACAAAACAGTACTATGCAGCAATAAAAAGAAATGAGGAAGGCCGGGCACGGTGACTCATGCCTGTAATCCCAACACTTCGAGAGGCTGAGACGGGTGGATCACCTGAGGTCAGGAGTCCCAGAGCACCCTGGCCAACATGTAGAAACCATGCTTTACTAAACATACAAAAATTAGCTGGGCATGGTGGTGCATGCCTATAATCCCTGCTGCTCAGGAGGCTGAGGCAGGAGAATCACTTGAATCCCAGAGGCAGAGGTTGCAGTAGCACCCCAGCCTGGGCAACAGAGTGAGACTCTGTCTCAAAAAAAAAATTAAAAATGTTTCCTTATCCTGTAATGCAGAGGTCTCCAGGATATATAGTTAAGCAAAAAATAAATAACTGGCCAGGCATGGTGACTCACACCTGTAATCCCAGCAGTTTGAAAGGCCAAGGTGGGTGGATCACCCGAGGTCAAGAGTTCCAGAACCACCTGGCCAACATGACAAAACCCATCTCTACTAAAAATACAAAAATTAGCCAGGCATGGTGGTGGGTGCCTGTAATTCCAGCTCCTCAGGAGGCTGAGTCACGAGAATCACCTGAACCCTGGAGGCAGAGGTTGCATCAAGCTGTGATTGCGCCACTGCTCTCCAGCCTGGGTGACGGAGTGAGTCTCTGTCACAAAAAAAAAAAAAGAATAAATAAATAAATAGCAGCATCCAAGGATCAGAACTATGAACGCAAAGCATGTTACCTATCTTCTGAATATGCCTGTGGTTGGTATATGTTTGCTCATACTTTCAAAAGAAACAATGAAATAACAAAGCGAACATGCATGTTTATGGGGTCAGAGGAAGGAGGCTGCCGATGAAGCAGGAGTGGAAGCTAGGCTTCTCTGTGTGTCCTGTTTCAGAGTTTCTGTTTTGTAACTGTAAATACTTTACAAAATTACAAAGTAAAATCAAAGACAAAAAGAGCAATCTCTTAAAAAATATTAAAAGTAGGCTGGGTGCAGTGGCTCACACCTGTAATCCCAGCACTTTGGGATGCCAAGGTGGGCAGATCACCTGAGGTCAGGAATTCGATGCCAGCGTAGCCAGCATGGTGAAACCCTGTCTTAAAAAAAAAAAAATTACAAAAATTAGCCAGGTGTGGTGGTGGGCGCCTGTGGTCTCAGCTGCTCAGGAGGATGAGGCAGGGGAATTGCTTGAACCCAGGAGACGGATGTTGTGGTGAGCCAACCTCTAACCTGGGTGACAGAGTGAGACTCCATCTCAAAAAATAATAATAATAATAATAAAATAAATAACAAAAATAATAAAATAAAAAGTAGAAAACCCTGAGTATATGTCAACTTGGCATAACCACACTAAGGATTATTGGAAGTGACTTTTTTCCTTTTTTTCAGAGTCTCACTCTCTTGTCTAGGCTGGAGTGCAGTGACAGTCTTGGCTCATTGCAATCTCTGATAGCTTGGATCACGGGCATGCGTCGCCATGCTCAGCTAATATTTTTGTAATTTTAGTAGGGACGGGGATTTCACCATGTTGGCCAGGCTGGTCTCGAACTCCTGACCTCAGATGATCTGCCCATCTTGGCCTCCCAAAGTGCTGGGATTACAGGTGTGAGCCACCGTGCCCAGCCTCTTTTTTTTTTTTCAACTTTCATCTGAAGTTCAGGGGTACAAGTGCAGGTTTCTTACAAAGGTAAACCTGTGTCACAAGGGTTTGTTTTACAGATCATTTCTTTCTTTGTTTTTGTTGCTTTCCCTTCTTCTTTTCTTGTTTTAAACTATATTGGATTGTTCAGTTCCTCATCATCCCTATTTGTACAGATTATTTCATCACCCAAGTATTAAGCCTGGTGCCCACGAGTCATTTTTCATGATCCTCTCCTTCTTCCCATCCTTCACCCTCCAAAAGGCCCCATTGTGTGTTGTTCCCTCTATGTGTCCATGTGTTCTCATCATTAAGCTCCCAGGAAGTGACTTTAAAATAGCATTTTGAGCTGGTGCAGTGACTCACCCCTGTAATCCCAGCACTTTGGGAGGCCAGGAATTCGAGACCAGCCTGGCCAATGTGGTGAAGCCCCATCTCTATCTATTAATAATAAAAAATTAGCCAGATATGGTGGCACATGCCTGAAATCCTAGCTACCTGGGAGGTGGACACACAAAAATTACTTGAACTCGGGAGGCAGAGGTTGCAGTGAGCTGAGATTGTGCCACTGCACTCCAGCCCCGGTAACAGAGTGAGACTCAGTCTCAAAAAAATATATATATAGCATTTTGATTGTATTATATCAGATTTTTTTTTTTTTTGAGACCGAGTTTCACTCTTCTTACCCAGGCTGGAGTGCAATGGCGTGATCTTGGCTCACCGAAACCTCCACCTCCTGGGTTCAGGCAATTCTCCTGCCTCAGCCTCCTGAGTAGCTGGGATTACAGGTACGCACCACCAGGCCCAGCTAATTTTTTGTATTTTTAGTAGAGACGGGGTTTTACCATGTTGACCAGGATGGTCTTGATCTCTTGACCTTGTGATCCACCCACCTCAGCCTCCCAAAGTGCTGGGATTACAGGCTTAAGCCACCGCGCCCAGCCTATATCAGATATTTTATATCTCTAGTGAGTTTTACCCTATGGACCAAAGAACCACTATGAAACAAAACCACAGTAAAATCCTCACCTGCACTCAGTCATCTTATAGGTAGTGATTATGCTGGCATTGTGAAATTGAAGCTCTCAGGCTTTTGCCATCTCTTGCTTCCTCTCTTGCCATGTGATCTCTGCACATACGTGCTCCCTCTTTGCTATCCATCTTGAGTGTGCACTGGCCAAGGCGCTCGCCTAATGCAGCTGCCTAGTCTTCATTTTCTTTTTTTTGAGATGGAGCCTCACTCTGTTGCCCAGGCTGGAGTGCAGTGGCGTGATCTTGGCTCACTGCAACCTCTGCCTCCTGGGTTCAAGTGATTCTCCTGCCTCAGCCTTCCAAGTAGCTGGGATTACAGGCACCCGCCACCACTCCAGCTAATTTTTTATATTTTTAGTAGAGAAAAGGTTTCATCATATTAGCCAGGCTGGTTTTGAACTCCTGATCTCAAGTGATCCACCTGCCTCAAGCCTCCAAAGTGCTAAGATTACAGGTGTGAGCCACGGCACCTGGCCCCAATCTAGAACTTTTAAACCTCTTTTCTTTGTAAATTTTTAAAAAGAAATGATTGTCTTTGTCATATAAGATAAAGAAAATGAGAAATTGGCTGAACACGGTGGTTCACACCAGTGATCACAGAACTTTGGGAGGCCAAGGTAGGTAGATCATTTGAGCTCATGAATTTGAGACCTTATCAAACTGGTGAAACCTTGTCTCTACAAAAAAAAAAAAAAAAAAAAAAAAGCAAAAACTAGCCAGGCTTGGAGGTGTGTGCTTGTAGTTCCAGCTACTTTGGAGGCCGAGGTGGAAGGAAGGCTTTGGACCAGGAGGTAGAGGTTGCAGTGAGCCAAGATTGCACCACTGCCTCTAGCATGGGTGACATAGCCAGACCTTGATCCCCGCCCCCCACCCCACAAAAAAAGAAATTGTGTTGATCCTGTTAGGAACCCAGATTTTCTTTTTTTTTTTCCCCCGGTGGAAACAGTATTTTTATTGCATTTTAGGTTTTGGGGTACATGTGAGGAACATGCAAGATAGTTGCATAGGTACACACATGGCAGTGCGATTTGCTGCCTTCCTCCCCTTCACCTATATCTGGCATTTCTCCCTATGCTATCTCTTCCCAACTCCCCATGCCCTGCTGTCCCTCCCCTATTCCCTGCAACAGACCCCCGTGTGTAGTGCTCCCCTCCCTGTGTCCATGTGTTCTGACTGTTCAACCCCCGCCTATGAGTGAGAACATGCGGTATTTCATTTTCTGTTCTTGTGTCAGTTTGCTGAGAATGATGTTCTCCAGGTTCATCCATGTCCCTACAAAGGACACGAACTCATCGTTTTTGACGGCTGCATAATAGTCCATGGTGTATATGTGCCACATTTTCCCTGTCCAGTCCATCATCGATGGGCATTTGGGTTGAAGAACCCAGATTTTCGATGAAAGAAGGAGCTATATGCCAGGCACAGTGGCGCACGCCTGTAATCCCAGCACTTTGGGAGACCGAGGTAGGCAGATCACCTGAGTTTAGGAGTCAGAAACCAGCCTGGACAACATGGCGAAACCCCATCTCTACCGAAAAATACAAAAATTAGCCAAGTGTGGTGGTGGGCACCTGTTATCCCAGCCACTTAGGAGGCTGAGGCAAGAGAATCGCTTGAACCTGGGAGATAGAGGTTGTAGCGAGTCAAGATTGTGGCGCTTCACTCCCGCCTGGGAGACAGAGCAAGACTCTGTCTCAAAAAAAAAAAAAAAAAACAAAGCAATTCTCAGAGACTACTGAGGTCCCATCAAAGGTAGTGACAGGCATCCACTCCTTATCCTCAGCTTTGCCTCGGCGAGCTCCTTGGCCCCTGCCAAGGAGAAGAACATTATGCAAAGAGGTTCCCGTATTGACTGTGATTCTGAGTGCTTTACAAGATTTTTGTTTGTTTTTGAGACAAGTAGCTGGGATTACAGGTGTGCCATCACACCCCGGCTAATTTTTGTATTTTTTGGAGAGATGTGGTTTCACCATGTTGCCCAGGCTGGCCTTGAACTCCTTGCCTCAAGTGATCCACCCACCTCAGCCTTTCAAAGTGCTGGGATTGCAGGCATGAGTCATAGCACCTGGCCCTTTACAAGTATTAACTCACCACTAGGAACATGTGCCTAATCTCATTTAATCATCATAACGAGCCTATTAGGAGAGTGCGTGACTGTGCTTCTTTTATACCTGAGGAAACTGAGTCACAGGGAGATTACTAAGAAAACTGCCCAGGATCAGGAAGCTGGTGGGTGGCTGAGCCAGTATTTGCATTCAGGAACTCTGATCCTAGAGTCCGTGGCCTTAACCATCTTCTGAGCTTCCTATTAACTGACACAGGAGATTCCACATTAAAGTAGAAAAGGAAAATGATGGCCAGCTGCGGTCGCTCATGCCGGCCATCCTATTGCTTTGGGAGGATCACTTGAGGACAGGAGCTTATGACCAGCCTGGGCAACATGGCGAGATCCTGTCTCTAGACAAATAAAATTTTTTTTTTTTTTTTTTTTTAGACAGAGTCTCACTCTGTCACCCAGGCTGGAGTGCAGTGGTGCGATTTCAGCTAACTGTAACCTCTGTTTCCCCGGTTCAAGTGATTCTCCTGCCTCAGCCTTCCGAGGAGCTGGGACTACAGACACCCACCACCATGCCTGGCTAATTTTTTGTCTTTTTAGTAGAGACAGGGGTTCACCGTGTTAGGATGGTTTCCATCTCCTGACCTAGTGATCTGCCTGTCTCGGCCTCTCAAAGTTCTGGGATTACAGGTGTCACCTACCTTGCCCAGCCGAAAAAAAAATTTCACTTACCCAGGTGTGGTGGTGCATGGCTACAGTCCCAGCTATTTGGGAGCCTGATGCAGGGAGGATTGCTTGAACCCAGGAAGTTGAGGCTGCAGCGACCTGTGATCTCACTACTACACTCTAGCCTGGGCAACAGAAAAACACCCTGTCTCAAAAAAGTTACAAATAAAAATTTGAAAGAAAAGGAAAATAAGCCGGGCACAGTTGCTTACACCTATAATCCCAGCACTTTGGGAGGCTGAAGTGGGTGGATTGTATGAGCTCAGTAGTTCGAGACCAGCCTGGGCAACATGGTGAAACCCTGTCTTTACTAAAAATACAAAGATTCTTCTTCTCTGATCAAACACCAAATGGCGGATGACGCCGGTGCAGCGGTGGGGTGGGGGGGAGGTGCCCGGAGGCCCCCGGGGGCCCTGGGATGGGAGGTTTCGGCAGTGGCATCCCTGGCCGAGGTCGCGGCCGTGGACGGGGCCGGGGCAGGGGCCAAGGAGCTCGCCGAGGCAAAGCCGAGGATAAGGAGTGGATGCCTGTCACCAAGTTGGGCCGCCTGGTCAAAGACATGAAGATTAAATCTCTGGAGGAGATCTATCTCTTCTCTCTGTCCATCAAGGAATCTGAGATCATTGACTTTTTCCTGGGGGCCTCTCTCAAGGATGAGGTTTTGAAGATTATGCCGGTGCAGAAGCAGACCCGTGCTGGCCAGCACACCAGGTTCAAGGCGTTTGTTGCTATTGGGGACTACAATGGTCACGTCGGTCTGGGTGTTAAGTGTTCCAAGGAGGTGGCCACTGCCATCCGTGGGGCCATGATCCTGGCCAAGCTCTCCATTGTCCCCGTGCGCAGAGGCTACTGGGTAAACAAGATTGGCAAGCCCCACACCATCCCTTGCAAGGTGACAGGCCGCTGTGGTTCTGTGCTGGTGTGCCTCATCCCCGCGCCAAGAGGCACTGGCATCGTCTCAGCACCTGTGCCCAAGAAGCTGCTTATGATGGCTGGTATCAATGACTGCTACACCTCAGCTAGGGGCTGCACTGCCACCTTGGGCAACTTTGCCAAGGCCACCTTTGATGCCATCTCTAAGACTTATAGCTACCTGACCCCCGATCTCTGGAAGGAGACTGTGTTCACCAAGTCTCCCTATCAGGAATTTACTGACCACCTTGTCAAGACCCACACCAGTCTCCATGCAGAGGACCCAAGCTCCAGCTGTGGCTACAACATAGGGGTTTTATACAAGAAAAATAAAGTGAATTAACATTGCAAAAAAAAAAATACAAAGATTAGCCAGGTATGATGTGTGGTGGTGCACACCTGTAGTCCCAGCCACGTGAGGGGCTGAGGTACTAAAACTGCTTGAACGTGAGAAGCAGAGGCTTTAGTGAGCTGAGATGGTCCCACTTTACTCCAGCCTGGGCAACAGAGCGAGACTCTGTCTCCAAAAAAAAAAAAAGAAAAGAAAAGAAAAAAAAGGAAAGAAGAGAGGGAAGGGAAGAGATTAGGGGGAATAGGGAAGGGAATAGGGAAGGGGGAGAAGGGAAGAGGAAAGGGAAGAGAGGAGAGAAGGGAAGGGTGAAGGGGAAGAGGGATGGGAAGAGATTAGGGGGAATAGGGAAGGGAAGAGGGAAGGGGGAGAAGGGAAGAGAGGAGAGAAGGGAAGGGTGAAGGGGAAGAGGGATGGGAAGAGATTAGGGGGAATAGGGAAGGGAAGAGGGAAGGGAAGAGAGGAGAGAAGGGAAGGGTGAAGGGGAAGAGGGATGGGAAGAGATTAGGGGGAATAGGGAAGGGAAGAGGGAAGGGGGAGAAGGGAAGAGAGGAGAGAAGGGAAGGGTGAAGGGGAAGAGGGATGGGAAGAGATTAGGGGGAATAGGGAAGGGAAGAGGGAAGGGAAGAGAGGAGAGAAGGGAAGGGTGAAGGGGAAGAGGGAAGGGAAGAGGGAAGGGGGAGAAGGGAAGAGAGAAGGGAAGAGAGGAGAGAAGGGAAGGGTGAAGGGGAAGAGGGATGGGAAGAGATTGGGGGAATAGGGAAGGGAAGAGGGAAGGGGGAGAAGGGAAGAGGGATGGGCAGAGATTAGGGGGAATAGGGAAGGGAAGAGGGAAGGGAAGAGAGGAGAGAAGGGAAGGGTGAAGGGGAAGAGGGATGGGAAGAGATTAGGGGGAATAGGGAAGGGAAGAGGGAAGGGGGAGAAGGGAAGAGGGAAGGGAAGAGATTAGGGGGAATAGGGAAGGAAGAGGGAAGGTGGAGAAGGGAAGAGGGATGGGAAGAGATTAGGGGGAATAGGGAAAAGAGGGAAGAGGGAGAAGGGGAGAGAAGGGAAGAGGGAAGGGAAGAGATTAGGGGGAATAGGGAAGGGAAGAGGGAAGGGGGAGAAGGGAAGAGGGAAGGGAAGAGGGGAAGGGAAAGGAGAGAAGGGAAAAGGGAAGGGAAGAGGGAAGGGGGAAGGGAAGAGGGAAGGGAAGAGAGGAGAGAAGGGAAGGGTGAAGGGGGAAGAGGGAAGGGAAGAGGGAAGGGGGAGAAGGGAAGAGGGAAGGGAAGAGAGGAGAGAAGGGAAGGGTGAAGGGGAAGAGGGAAGGGAAGAGATTAGGGGGAATAGGGAAGGGAAGAGGAAAGGGGGAGAAGGGAAGAGGGAAGGGAAGAGGGAAGGGAAGAGAGGAGAGAAGGGAAGGGTGAAGGGGAAGAGGGATGGGAAGGGGGATGCAAAGAGAGAAGGGGAAGAGAGAAGAAGGGAAGGGGGAAGGGAAGGGGGACGGGGAGAGAGAGAAGGGGAGGCTGAAGGGAAGAGAGAAGGGAAGGGGGAAGGGGAAGAGGGATGGGAAGGGGGACGCAAAGAGAGAAGGGGGAGAGAGAAGAAGGGAAGGGGGAAGGGAAGGGGGACGGGGAGAGAGAGAAGGGGAGGCTGAAGGGAAGAGAGAAGGGAAGGGGGAAGGGGAGCAGGAAGGGAAGGTCCAGAGGCTTGGCAGAAACTGGAGAATGGTGGGGTAAAGGAAAGGGTGGGGTTCAGAACTGTGGACAGCACCCCAATCCTACCCTCTTGTTAGCACACGGTGCCTATAACCGGGACTTTCAGAGGCTGACACAAGTGGGATCAGAGGCCAGCTGGGATGTGTTCAGCCCCACATCTTTTTTTTTTTTTTTTTTTTTTTTTTTTGTCTGAGATGGAGTCTCACTCTGTTGCCCAGGCTGGAATACAGTGGTGCCATCTTGGCTCACTGCAACCTCTGTCAGGTTCAAGCAATACTCCTGCCTCAGCTTCCCAAGTAGGGATTACAGGCATGTGCTACCAAGCCTGGCTAATTTTTGTGTTTAGTAGAGACTGGGTTCTCCATGTTGGCCAGGCTGGTCTGGAATTCCTGACCTCAGGTGATCCACCCACCTCGGCCTCCCAAAATGCTGGGATTACAGGCATGAGCCACCGTGCCTGGCCTTGGCCCTGTATCATGATCAGTTGCTGACCAAGCTTCCATGACACCCAGCCTCTCTGCCAACCACTTCTCACCTCCTCCTGACCTGCCTGGGGCCACCTAGGCTCTTCCTCAAGGCCACCCATTAACAACAGGGATCACCATTTAATTCCTGAAAATGCTCAGCCAGGTGGGAATGAGGATTCCCACTTCCAGATGGGGAAACTGAGGCTCAGAGATGTATCAAGCTGTCAAGTTCTTGCACCTGCAAAGTGGCTGCTTCTGGTACTGCACCCTTGTGGCTCCTCCTTGCCTCCCTTGTAGGCTTATGCGCCCCAGGAGGGTGAGCGTGGGGTGCTGATGGGCTCTTGCTGAGAAGTGAGTCACCCTCATTTTGTGTGTGTGTCATTCCTACAGCTGCAGCTGGGAGGTGGGAGGAGGCGTCTGAGCCCATGAACTAGGGGTAAGAAGGCGGCATCTCCCATCAAGAAAGGAGCCAGCTCTCAAAGCACCTGACAATTCCACCTCGGGAAGATTCCTGGAACCTGTCCCCATTCCTTCCTCCCCAAAGCCCCAGCCCCAGCCCAGGCCATCATGAGCTCTTGCCTGCACTGTGGGACCCTCATGTCTGGTCTTCCTGCCTCCTCCCTCACCTCCCAAATCTGCTTTCTGCAAGAGCGATGCAGACAGATTCCACATACGCTTTGAAAGTGGAATTGACAGGGCTTGTGACGAAATGGACAAATGAGTATATTTAGCTGTCACCAACAACAGTGTGACTCCCTTCTCTACCCAGACCTAATTTCATTTCTTTTGAGATAATTACACAATAAGGCGGGATCCTCAGGCTCCCCACAAGGCCAAGGCAGGAGGCCTTTCTGCTGGAGGCCCTGTCAGGGGCAGCAGATCAGTGATGATGAGTGAGGACTCCACACTTTCTTTAACAACGGGCCAGGAAATACAAAGGAGGGAACTGTTAGACCCAAGGGGCTCTAAGAGACGCAGCCACCAAATGTAACATTGGGACTTTGTCTCTCGATTTGGCCCGACGAACCATAAAAATATATTTAGTAAACAGTGGAGGAGAGATGGAATTTGTAGATGATATTAGTGAATCCTATCAAATGATACAGTGCTGGAGACCTGAAACAGAATGATTCAGCAGGTGGCGGGTGAGGAAGCGGGTGGGGTAGAGCTGAAACAACATTGTCCAGAGAAGATTACACATTCCTCAAAAGACACACTTCAGGCCGGGCTCAGTGGCTCACCCCTATAATCCCAGCACTGTGGGAAGATCAAATGTAATTCATTACAGTGTCTCATGCCTGTAATTCCAGCCCTTTGTGAGGCTGAGGCAGGAGGATCTCTTGAGACCAAGAGTTCAAGAATAGCCTGGGCAACACAGTGAGACCCTGTCTCTACAAAAAAAAAAAAAAATTAAAAACATAAATTAACAAATGAAAAAATCGCTCTCAAACCGGGTGTGGTGATGTACACCTGTCATCCCGTCTACTCAGGAGGCTGAGGCAGGAGGCTCACTTGAGCCTAGGAGTTTGGGGTTGCAGTGAGCTGTGTTCTCACAACTGCACTCCAGCCCGGGCAAGAGAGTAAGATTCTGTCACTAGAAGAAGAGAAGGTGCACACCTGTAATCCAAGCTCTTTGGGAGGCCGAGGCAGGTGGATCGCGAGATCAGGAGTTCAAGATCAGCTTGGGCAAGATGGTGAAACCCCGTCTGTACTAAAAATACAAAAAAAAAAAAAAATTAGCTGGCTTCTGTAATCCCAGCTACTTGGGAGGCTGAAGCAGGAGAATCGCTTGAACCCAGGAGGCGGAGATTGCAGTGAGTTGAGATTGCACCACTGCACTCCAGCCTGGGCGACAGAGTGAGACTACATCTCAAAAAAAAAAAAGAAGAAGAAGAAGAGGAGGAGGAAGAGGAAGAAGAAGAAGAAGAAGAACAAGAACAAGAACAAGAACAAGAACAAGAACAAGAAGAAGAGGAGAAAGAAAGAAAAATAAAATAAGATACACTTCCCATGATCATAGTAAATAGGGTATGTTTGGAAACTGGGCCGGCTGGCAGCTTGCCGGTATGAGGATATGATGGTGGTCCACATCAGGGCAGTATTACTTGTTGATTATTGTTCTTTGGTTTTTTATTTTGAGGCAAAGTCTTGATCTTTCGCCCAGGTTAGAGGGCAGTGGTACACAATCTCTGCTCACTGCAACCTTCACCTCCCATGTTCAAGAGATTCTCCTGCCTCAGCCTCCTGGGTAGCCAGGATTACAGGCGTCTGCCACCACACCTGGCTAATTTTTGTATTTTCAGTACAGACAGGATTTCTCCATGTTGGCCAGGCTGGTCTGGAACTCCTGACCTCAGGTGATCCACACACCTCGGCCTCCCAAAGTGCTGGGATTACAGGTGTGAGCCACCGCACCCTGCCAAGAGTGAAGGTTTTAGAGCTGGTACAAATCCTGCAGGGCAACCTCTGGCAACTCACGTTCCCACTGTGTGCCTCAGTTTCCCCATCTGTTAAATGGAGGAATAACAATCTCTGCTTGACAGGGTTGTGGTGAGGATTACAGGAGTTGAAACATAAAACAGGGTTGAGCATGTCAGAAGCACTAAAGAAATGTCAGTTCTGATTCTTGCTATTAGGAAATACTGGGGTGTTTTTACGATTTTTTTTTTTTTTTAGAGATGAAGTTTCACCACGTTGACCAGGCTGGTCTCGAACTCCTGACCTCAGATGCAGATCCACCTGCCTCGGCCTCTCAAAGTGCTAGGATTACAGGCTTGAGCCACCACACCCAGGCTATGGTTTAAAAACAAAAAACAAAAAAGCTTTGTATTTATCTGAACAGATTCAGATCCCCTACCTTTCTGGGGGAAATGCAGGGAACCTGGGGTGGGGGCTTGTTTTTAACAGATTTTATTTTTTTTGGACGGAGTCTCCGTCTGTTGCCCAGGCTGGAGTGCAATGGCACGATCTCAGCTCACTATAACCTCTGCCTCCCAGGTGCCAGTGATTCTCCTGCCTTCGCCTCCTGAGTATCTGGGATTACAGGCATGTGCCACGATGCCTGGCTAATTTTTATATTTTTAGTAGAGACAGGTCTCACCAATTTGGTCAGGCTGGTCTCGAACACCTGACCTTGTGATCCGCCTGCCTTGTCCTCCCAAAGTGCTGGGATTACAGTCGGGAACCACCGCTCCCAGCCAACATATTTATTTAGTTATAATTCACATATAGTTCACCCATGTAAAGTGTACACAGCAGCGGTTTTTAGTGTATTTGTGGAGTTGTGTATCCATCACTGCAATTTTATTTTATTTTATTATTATTTTTTGAGAGGGAATTTCACTCTTGTTCCCCAGGCTGGAATGCAATGGTTCGATCTCAATGCACCATAACTTCCACCTCCCAGGTTCAAGCGATTCTCCTGCCTCAGCCTCCTGAGCAGCTGTGATTATAGGTATACACCACCATACATGGCTCATTTTGTATTTTTAGTAAAGACAGGGTTTCTCCATGTTGGTGAGGCTGGTCTTGAACTCCCAACCTCAAGTGACCCGCCCACCCTGGCCTCCCAAAGTGCTGGGATTATAGGCTTGAGCCACCCTGCCCGGCTTATTTTATCTTTGAGTGAAGGTTTTCCTCTGTCACCGAGGCTGGAATGTAGTGACGTGATGATTGCTCACTGCAGCCTCGATCTCCTGGGCTCAGGTGAGCCTCTGACCTCAACCTCCTGAATAGCTGAGACTACAGGCATATGCCACCACACCTAGCTAATTTTTGTGGGCTTTTTAAAATTTTGCTTTTTGTAGAGACAGAGTCTTACTGTGTTGCTTAGGTTGATCTCGAACTCCTGAGCTCAAGCAATCCTCCCACCTTGGCCTCCCAGAGCGCTAGGATTATAGGCCTGAGCCACCATGCCTGGCCCCTCACTGCACTTTTAGAACATTACCCCAAAGGAAGGCCTGGCTTCAGTGTGGCTAGGTGGGTGGTGATTCTGACCTCTCTCTCTCTTTTTGCCTGGATCTCTTGGGCTAAAGCAATCCTCCAGTCTCAGCCTCTCTAAGAGCTGGAACTAAAGCTACTACCATGGCTGGATAATTTTCTGATTATTTTTTTGTAGAGACATGGTCTTGCTATGTTGCCCAGGCTGGTCTCAAACTCCTGGTCTCAAGAGATCCTCCTGCCTTAGCCTCCCACAGGGGTGAGCCACCGCGCTCAGCCCCCTCAGCCTTCTTATGACTTCTCTTACGGTTGAAGGTATGGGCCATAGGGGCACCATCTGCCCACTGATCCCCGGGGATGGGACCAAGAGACAGTTCCCACGATATTCTTTAAGGCACCTGTGAGTTACCAGCT
Organism: Callithrix jacchus; assembly: GCF_049354715.1. Lineage (NCBI taxonomy): Eukaryota > Metazoa > Chordata > Mammalia > Primates > Cebidae > Callithrix > Callithrix jacchus. The sequence goes on along the minus strand of NC_133513.1, from coordinate 17,448,517 downwards.
GGCCCAGCTTCCAGCTGAATTTCGTTAATGCAACCACATGAAGTATGTCTTCAGAGAAAGGTGCCCACAGAGCTCAGTGTGGCTTTCTCTAGATCATTGATAACCTGCCACCATTTAATTTCCTTCTTTTCCATCTCGAGGGGGGGAAAAAGGATTACAACCTACACGGCTAGTGTTAGTGTTGCACAGCCCCTCAAGGGCCACTGAGTCACTGGCCCCTGGAAGAAGGGGCAGCGGAGGAGAGGAATCAAGAATGGCTCTGGAGTTGGCCACCTGCAGTGGCTCATGCCTGTAGTCCTAGCACTTTGGGAGGCTGAGTCAGGTAGATCAGCTGAGGTCAGGAGTTCAAGACCAGCCTGGCCAACATGGTGAAACCCCATCTCTACTAATAGTACAAAAATTGGCCAGGCTAAGTGGCTCACACCTGTAATCCCAGCACTTTGGGAGGCCAAGGCAGGCGGATCACAAGGTCAAGAGATAGAGACCATCCTGTCCAACACAGTGAAACCCCGTCTCTACTAAAAATACAAAAAAAAAAAAAATAGCTGGACGTGGTGGTGCATGCCTGTAGTCCCAGCTACTCAGGAGGCTGAGACAGGAGGATCAGTTGAACCCAGGAGGCAAAGGTTGCAGTGAGCCGAGATGGCGCCACTACACTCCAGCCTAGTGACAGAGTGAGACTGTCTCAAAACAACAATAATAATAATACAAAAACAGCCAGGTGTGGTGACGGTGCCTGTAGGCCCAGCTACTTAGGCTGGGTGAGTTGATCACTTGAGCCCAGGAGGCGGAGGCTGCAGTGAGCTGGGATCATGCCACTTCACTCCAGCCTGGGCAACAAAGTGAGACTATCTAAAAAAAAAATTGAGCATGGCTCTTGGGTGTCCAGCTCAGTGGCCAAGGAGCTGACAGTGCCACCAAAACAGGGGCAATGAAGGAGGGCAGGAAGGAAAGGAGTAAGTGAATCCATAGCCCCAACTTTCTTTTTTCTTTTTCTTTTTTTTTTTGAGACAGTGTCTCACCCTGTTGCCCAGGCTAGAGTGCAGTGGCACAATCTGGGCTCACTGCAACCTCCGCCTCCCAGGTTGAAGCGATTCTCCTGCCTCAGTCTCCTGAGTAGCTGGAACTACAGGCACCCGCCACCATGCCCAGCTGATTTTTGTATTTTTAGTAGAGATGGGTTTACCATATTGGCCAGGCTAGTCTTGAACTCCTGACCTTGTGATCCACCTGCCTAGGCCTCCCAAAATGCTAGGATTACAGGCGTTAGCCACCTCACCCGGCCTCACAGCCCCCATTTTCACAGAATTGTTGTGAGGCTGGAATGAGATCTCAGGCCTTTGGGGTCAGATGCAGCTGGCCTCAAATCCAGACTCCTGCCTTCTGAACCATGTGGTCCTGAGTGAGTCACTGTGAGTCTAGGTCTCCTGGCCTGTGAAACGGAGCATGAATTCTGCCTCCGACAGGCGGGCTGCGAGGGACAGAGGGAGCCAGGCCTGCGGTGCCCCCAGCACAAGACCTGGCACGTGGTAGGCAGCCCATGCCTGGTGAATAGTAGGAGGTCCGAGACCTTGAGGGAGATGAGTGTTCATATTCCCCACTGGCTGCATATTCTGCTCACCCTTGGGGGAAATTCCAGCTCAGAAAGTACCTGTCTTAGGGCTGGGAGAGGCAGAGACCATGGAAAGACCCTGAGAAACAGGGAACTACCAGCGAGGGGTTTTCCAGGCTGCAGGGAGGATCCTGGCAGGCAAGAGGAGGTAAACACACCACCCCTGCTTGAAACTCTCCATTTCTCCCCAGGGACACACTCCCCAACACCACTCACCTTTCAGGCCTGGTCCATCTCCTCGCCCTCCCAGCCACCCTCGCCTTCTATATTCCACCTCAAGCCTTTGCCCTGGCTCTTCCGTCTTTCAGGAATGTTCTTTCCTTCTTTTCTTCTTTTCTATGTCTTTATTTTGAGACAGTCTCGCTCTGTCACCCAGGCTGAAGTACAGTGGCACAATCTCAGCTCACAACAACCTCCACCTTCCAGGTTCAAGCAATTCTCGTGCCTCAGCCGCCTCAGTACCTGTGACTACAGGCACCTGCCACCATGCCCTGCTAATGTTTGTATTTTTAGTAGAGACGGGTTTCACCATCTTGGCCAGGCTAGTCTTAAACTCCTGACCTTGTGATCCACCCGCCTCGGCCTCCCAAAGTGCTGGGATTACAGGCCGGAGCCACCGTGGTTGGGTAGGGGGTCTGGAATCTTGTCTTGTGCAAGGCTCCATCGTTAGGCATTTTCTTGTGCTTCCACAGTGGCTGAGCCTGGGCTGGGGCTGCCTGGGAGGAAGCCTCCAGGAGCCCCAGGTCCCCAAGGAGGCCTTGGGAGGGCACCCAGGCTCTGAGCCCCCAGAGATGGTCACTCCACAGTTCCAGGGCAGGGCGGGACTCAAACCTGTCCTCCCAAAAGACTTCCTTGGGCCTATTTCCTGCCTGTTTCCAGGAGGGAGAATGGTCTTGGCTCTTGGAATACGTTTTCCTATCATCACCTCCACTGTCCCCAGGTCCATGGCTCTGACCGTGGCTGCACTGATTGTGGCTACTGGATAGGAAATGGAGGCACTTCAGACCCTGTTCCTGAGATCGTCCGAAGATGGCCTCCCCCTGCTCCCCGGCTACTCTCTGAAAAGTGACTCCACCACTCGTTCTGTTGGCTCTTTGCTAAAAATCCTCCTGTATCTATCAACACCTCTTCATCTCTGCCTCAGTCCAAGGGAGGGACCTTTCTCACTCAAGGACTGCAGGGGCCTCCACCCTGCTCTCCTGGCCTTGCTCAACTATTTTGTATACATCAGTCTCAACCAGCTCTTTAAAATTTAATGTGGGGCAGGGCCAGGTGTGGTGGTTCATGCCTATAATCCCAGCACTCTAGGAGGGCGAGGCAGAAGGAGCGATTGAGCCCGAGTTTGAGACTGGCCTCAACAACATAGCAAGACCCCGTCTCAATTAAAAATAAAAAAGAGGCCAGGTGCAGTGGCACACCTTCCAGCACTTTGGGAGGCCCAGGTGAGCAGATCACTTGAAGTCAGGAGTTCCAGACTGGCCTGACCAACATGGTGAAACCCCATCTCTACAAAAAATACAAAAATTAGCTGGGTGTGGTGGCCCACACCTGCAATCCCAGCTACTTAAGAGGCTAAGGCAGGAGAATCACTTGAACCTGAGAGGCAGAGGCTGCAGCAGAGCTGAGATCTCCCCACTGCACTCCAGCCTAGGAAGCAGGACAAGACTCGGTCTCAAAATAAAATAAATTAAAATATCCCTTCCTTCCTCCCTACCGTCCTCCTTCCCTCCCTTCCTGCCTTCCTCCAAAAAAAAAAAGAAAAGAAAAGAAATTGAATTAATAGGCCAGGTGTGGTGGCTCATGCCTGTAATCCCCCAAGCTGGGCAGATCACCTAAGGTTAGGAGTTTGAGACCAGCCTGGCCAACATAGTGAAACCCTATCTCTGGTAAAAATTCAAAAATTAGCCAAGCATTGTGGCGCGTGCCTGTAGTCATGGCTACTTGAAAGGCTGAGGCAGGAGGATCGTTTGAACCCGGGAGGCAGAGGTTGCAGTGAGTCAAGATTGGGCCACTGCATTCCAGCCTGGGTGACAGAGTGAAACTCTGTTTAAAAATAAAAAAACCAGGAGAACGATCCAAGATGGCCGATCGCTAACATACCGGGATTGTAGCTCTCAGGGAAGGCGCAGAGAACTAGAGGACGCCACACTTTCAGACAAAGTCCGGTCGCTCACGGAGCAGAAGATCCCCCAGTGGTGGAAACATAGGAGTCACCAGCGCGACTCGTGGTCGGCGCAGCGGTTCCTCCGGCACCTCGACGCGGCAGCGCTCGGCACAGAGTAAACGAGACTGGTTCCCCTTCTGACCGAGGTTTGGAGCCCCGGGAAGGCAGAGTCGCCTACTACGGAAACAAGAAGGAAGCCCGACAGGAGAATCCTGGGCAGAAAAGCACCATCAGTTTTAACGCCGCTGCTCTGGCCCTGGGAACTAACAACCTGGACGTCCACTCAAGAGACCTAATCTGAAAGTTGGTAATTTCAAAGACGACAGGAGGATAAATTTACAATGACGGGAAGAAACCAGCGTAAAAAAGATGAGAATACTCAAAGTCAGAACGCCTCTCCCTCTAAAGATGATCACAGTTCCACATCAACAATGGAACAAGGCTTGATGGAGAACGAGCGCCTCCTGATGACAGAATCACTCTTCAAGGAATGGATAATAACAAACTTCGGTGAGATAAAAGACCATGTTGTAGCCCAACGTAAAGAAACTAGGAACTTTGAAAAAAGGTTTGATGAAATCCTATTGAGAATAGACAACTTAGAGAGGAGTATGAGTGAATTAATGGAACTGAAGAATACAATACAGGAACTCCGAGAAGTATGCACAGGTTTAAACACTCAAATTGTTCAAGCAGAATAAGGGATATCAGAGGTCAAAGTCCAACTTAATGAAATAAAACGTGAAGAAAAGGTTAGAGAAAAAAGGATAAAAAGGAATGAGAAAAGTCTCCAAGAAATGTGGGACTATGTGAAAAGACCAAATTTACGTTTGATAGGTGTACCTGAATGCGACGGAGACAATGAATCCAAGCTGGAAAATACCCTTCAGGATATTATTCAGGAAAATTTTCCTAAACTAGCAAAGCAGGTCAACATTCAACCCCAGGTAATACAGAGAACACTACAAAGATATTCCTCAAGAAGAGCAACCCCAAGGCACATAATCGTTAGATTCACCAGGGTTGAAACGAAGGAGAGGATAATAAGGGCAGCCAGAGAGAAAGGTCATGTTACCCACAAAGGCAAGCCTATCAGACTTACAGCAGATCTCTCGGCAGAAACTCTACAGGCCAGAAGAGAGTGGGGGCCAATATTCAACATCCTCAAAGAACAGAACCTTCAGCCCAGAATTTCATATCCAGCCAAACTAAGCTTCACAACTGAAGGAAAAATAAAATCTTTTATGAACAAGCAAGAACTCAGACATTTTATTACCACCAGGCCTGCTTTACAAGAGCTTCTGAAAGAAGCATTACACACAGAAAGAAACAACCAGTATTAGCCTTTCTAAAAATATACCAAAAAGTAAAGAGCACCAACATAAAGAAGAATTTACACCAACGAATGGATAAAACAGCCAGTCAACATCAAATGGCAGTAACCCTAAATTTAAATTGACTGAATTCCCAATCAAAAGACACAGCCAAAACCCAACGGCATGTTACATCCAGACCTGTTTCACATGCAAGGATACACAAAGACTCAAAACAAAGGGATGGAGAAAGATTAACCAACCAAATGGAGAGCAAAAATAAATAATAAATAAATAAAAAGCAGGAGTTGCAATTCTTGTATCGGATAAAACAGATTTTAAAGCAACAAAGATATAGCGGTAAAAGGATCAATGCAACAACAAGAGCTAACGATCCTAACACCCAGATAGGAGATTTAGATTCAATGAGACAGAAAATTAATAAGGATATCAAGGACTCGAACTCAGATCCGGAACAAGTAAACTTAATAAATATTTATAGAGCTCTCCCCTTCAAATACACAAAATATACATTCTTGTCAATACCACATCACACCTACCCATTACTTTAAATGAAACATTGATTGGCCATTATTAATACCCAATTTTTTTCAAAATAAAGCAATATTTCCATTTACTCTCCCTCTTTCTCTTCCTCTTTCTTCCTCTCCTTTACTTATTATTATTTTTTTTCTTTCCTTCTCTCAAAAAAAAAAGAAATCAACTTGTAAACCTCTAGATCCAGGTCGGCAATGTCTCTTTCATTGCTTGATATCCTTTCTTCCCTTCCCTCCATCCCTCCCTCCCTCCCTCCCTCCCCGCTTCCTCCCTTCCTTCCTTCCTTCATCCCTTCCTTCCTCCCTACTGTCCTTATTCCCTTCCTTCCTGCCTTCCTCCCCACCCAAAAAAAATAATTAATTAATTAATTAATTAATTAAAATATAGAGAGAGGATTAGTAGAAGACCACATCACTGGAGCAAGACCGAATACCCACACCTACTAAACATGAACATGCAATTATTGAGCGCCGATTACAGGAGTCACCCTGTGTTAGAGAAAGACACGGTCCTTGCCTTCAGAGACAAAGTTTGGGGCTGGTGGTGTGGACACCTTCCTTATTTACTTCCTGGCTACCTGCCTGCATCCATTCATTCATTTACTTTCAATAATCATTTACTGGCCAGGCACGATGGCTCACACCTGTAATCCCAGCACTCTAGGAGGCTGAGGCAGGCAGATCACTTGAGGTCAGGAGTTCGAGACCAGCCTGGCCAACATGGTGAAACACCATCTCTACTAAAACTATAAAACTTAGCTGGGTGTGGTGGCAGGCACCTGTAATCCCAGCTACTCAGGAGGCTAAGGCAGGAGAATCGCTTGAACTCAAGAGAGGCAGAGGTTGCAGTGAGCTGAGATAGCACCACTGCACTCCAGTGTGGGTGACAGGGTGAGACATCATCTCAAAAAAAAAAGGCTGGGCGAGGTGGCTCACACCTGTCATCCCAGCACTTTGAGAGGCCAACATGGGCGGATCACCTGAGGTCAGGAGTTTAAAACCAGCCTGGCCAACATGATGACACCATGTCTCTACAAAAATACAAAAATTAGGCAGTCGTGATGGCAAGTGCCTGTAATCTCAGCTACTCAGGAGGCTGAGGCAGGAGAATCACTTGAACCCAGGAGGTAGAGGTTACAGTTAGCTGACATTGCACCATTGCACTCCAGCGTGGGTGACAGAGCAAGACTCCACCTCCAAAAAAAAAGCCTTTACTGACAGTCCACAGTCCCGGGGTTACACTACTACAGAACTGGCACGGAACAGACTGGCAGATTGGTTCCCAGCCCTCAGGGGTCTCACAGCCTGTTGGGGTCCACAAGTGAAATCTGGGCTGGGCTGAGGGAACACAGAGCGCGGTTGAGGGGATTTGCCAGGTGGACTCTTGACTGGTGAGTAGGAGTCTAAAAGGATAGGCACGGATCCCCAGGTGTTGGGAGCAGCTTGTGCAAAGGCCGGCAGCTGGAAGGAGACAAAAGGAGTGGGGGGACCGCATGGCTGGCAGGAGGAAGGGGGCAGGAGGAAGGAGACACGGCCCAAGGGCAGTTAGAAATGCTTTGGGAACCTCAGTGGCTCCACGGATCTCAGTGGAATCCAGGGACCTGGAGGGGCTGTCCTGGTCCTGCCCAGCCACCCAGCTTCCCAGCCAGGAGAGGCCAGAGCCTGCCGGAGACAGCTCACCAGGCTCCAACCCTTCCCTCAGGGCTGGAGCAGCAGGGACAGGGATTGGCAGGCCCCCCCGCCCCCAGCAGAGTGGGCAATTTCTCCTGAGTCAGGAAACGCCCTCCCTGGGAGGCCTTGGCTCTGCTTGGCAGGGGTTCTTATTTCCTCCCCCGCTCCTCCCCGTCAGAGTTCTAAATAGGTGCTCAGTCTACCCAGGCACCAAGCCCATGCTGCAGATGGAGAAACTCAGGCTCAGCCGAGTTGAGCTCAGAACCTGATGCAGCAGAGCCAGGCTTGAACCCAGAGCCTGTGTGGCTCGGAGCCCAGAACAATATTCCCCGGAGAGCTCGTCCCAGGTCGGGCCAGTCTGGTTCGGGAGCAAAGGTCCCTTCCTGAGCCTTGCAGGGCCTGGTAGACTCGTCAGGGCTCAGGAATATCACAAAAGCATCAGCATCAGCTCCCTTGCTTTTTCCGCCTTTTTGTTTTTGAATGTGAGTCGAAGATTGATTTGTTTATTTCTTGCGTTTGAAGTACTCTTCCATGACATCCTTAGCCTGAGACTCCTCTCCATAGTCCTGAGCTACTACACAATTGCAGCCACCAGTTTATGAGAGGTTTCCCCTCTCTGTCAATTTCACAGAGGTCTACCCATTCCACCCCTTTCTTATCATCAACCTTAATTAGGTTGATTTGGTGCTCAGCACCAAGGGCCTCCACCCACTTGACATACATAGGCTCATCACAGTTGGATGCACCCACACAAAGATGGGCTTGGTACTTTTTGGCAGGTTCGTGAATTTCACGTGCTAGGCCATGGTGGATGAGGGCTGTCTTCAGCCCCTCTTGTAAAGCAGTATTAACATTATACTCCAGCGCCATTATACCTCCAGCATCATTACAGGTTCACTGTAACCTGTGGGTTACAGTCTGCAAGACTCAGTGGGGGCAGGCAGCAGGGAAAAAACTTTTTTTTTTTTTTTGAGACAGGGCCTTGCTCTGTCACCCAGCTGGAGTGCAGTGGTGCAGTCTCAGCTCATTGCAGCCCTGACCTCCTATGCTCAAGCAATCCTCCCATGTCAGCCTCTCGAGTAGCTGGGACTGCAGGTGCTCAGCCACATCCAGCTAATTATTTTATTTTATTTTTTTTGTAGAGATGGGGGTCTTGCTATGTTGCCCAGACTAGTCTCAAACTCCCGGCCTCAAGGAATCCTCCTGCCTCAGCTTCCCAAAGTGCTGGGGTTATAGGCGTGAGCCACACCACACACCTGACCTACGTTAGCATTTTACTATAAAATACTAATTATTTAGTATTAACCATCAATAAGAGCTCTCTCAACAAGAGCTCTCTTACCATCTGGAAGTGCCAAATTCCAGGGCTTAACATTTCCTTCAAGCTAGTAGTTTTGATTTTTTTTGCTTTTTTGAGACAGGGTCTCTTACTTTGTCACCCAGGCTGGAGTCCAGTGGCACAATAATGGCTCACTGCAGCCTCAACTTCCCTGGCTTCAGTGATCCTCCTGCTTCAGCCTCCCAAGTAGCTGGGACCACAGGGACCACTAATTTTTTTTATTGTTTTATAGAAACAGGGTCTCACCAAGTTGCCCGGGCTGGTCTCGAACTTGGCCTCAAGCGTTCCTCCCACCTCGGCCTCCCAAAGTGCAGAGATCACAGGCATGAGCCACTGCACCTGGCCCTCAAGCTAGTCATTTTTATTAGCTACCTGTTTACAAACGCTGCCTGTGAACTTGAACTGTTTTTTGGAAATGCCCCTACCTCACAGGGTTGTGAGGAGGATCGGAGGTTGGTGCAAACTCCAGCTTCTGTTATTCTAGCTCAGCAGTACCGTGTCTTTTTGTGTTTCCAATTATTTGTTAAAATCTGAAATCTATGTGTGCTGATGGGGAAGAAGTTTCAATATACACCTTCAAGTGAGAAACGGAAGGAACAGAACAGTACGTATGAAATATGACCATCTGTGTTGTTTAAAATGGGAGTGTGTGTGTCTGTATATACACATACATGCCTGTGCTCATGCGGGATACCTCTGGAAGAATACACAGAGGAAACGGACCGTGCACCCCCATACCCCACCCCACTTCCTCTCCTTAGTTCTTCTTCCGGGAATGTGTGCAACATACGATGCATTTTCCTGTTTCTTTATCGTCCGTCTCCTCCAGGAGGACAGACGCTCCATCAGGGCAGGGGTTTTCTGGCGTGTGTTTGCTGCTGACTCCAGCTCCTAAACTTGTGCAGCCCAACCCAATGACCCCAGCCACATGTGGTGACTGAGCACTGGAAACGGAGGCTGGTCTGATTGAGAAGGACATAAGAGTAAAATACATATGGGTTTCTTTTCTTCTTTTTTTTTTTTTTTTGAGATGTTGTTGCTTTGTTGCCCAGGCTGGAGTTCAGTGGTGCCATGTCTGCCTCCTGGGTTCAAGCGATTGTCCTGCCTCAGCCTCCCAAGTAAGTGGGATTACAAATGTGTACCACCACAGCCAGCTAATTTTTGTGTTATTAGTAGAGACAGGGCTTCACTGTGTTGGCCAGGCTGCTCTTGAGCTCTTGACCTCCAGATCTGCCCGCCTCGGCCTCCCAAAGTGCTGAGATTAGAGGTGTGAACAACCTTGGCCAGCCTTGTTTTGTTTTTTGAGACAGAGTCTCACTCTGTCAACCAGGCTGGAGTGCAGTGGTTCGATTTCGGCTCACTGCAACCTCTGTCTCCACGGTTCAAGCGATTCTTCTGCCTCAGTCTCTCGAGTAGCTGGGATTACAGGCATGTGCCACCACACCCAGGTAATTCTGTAGTTTTAGTAGAAATGGGATTTCACCATGTTGGCCAGGCTGGTCTCTAATTCCTGACCTCATGATCTGCCCACCTCAGTCTCTCAAAGTGCTGGAATTACAGGTGTGAGTCACCGTGCCCAGCCTGTACCTGTGTTTATGAATTTATACATGAATATATAATGTATGTATAAATACCTGTATGTATAGATTTACAGATATGGTATTTAGACACATTTTATGTAACATATTTTATATATGTGCATATTTATAAATGTATATTTAATAATATATAAAACATGTTTAAACACATTTATAATATTATATTACATATTATATATGTAATATATGTATGTATGTAATATTACATATATATTATATAATATGTTATATATTATTATATACTATATTATATGTAATAATAGTGTATATATATATATATATATATATATATATATATATATATATATAATGTCTAAATATAGTATCTGTAAATGTGGCTTTATTTGAAAACAGAGGGCCAGGCATGGTGGCCCATGTCTATAATCCCAGTACTTTGAGAGGCTGAGGTGGGAGGATCATTTGACCCCAGGAGGAGTTAAGACAAGCTTCACAGCACGGTGAGATCCACCTCTACAAACATAAAATTAGCCATGCATAGTGGCCTGCACCTGTACTTTTAGCCACTCAGGAGGTTGAGGTGGGCGGATCACTTGAGCCCAGGAGTTGGAGGCTATTGGAGGCTATGTTGAGCTATGATCGTGTCATGGCACTCTAGCCTGGGTGACAGAGCAAGACCCTGTCTCAAAAAAACACTTACGTAAAAAAATTCCGGCCAGGTGTGGTGGCTCACACCTTTAATCCCAGCACTTTGGGAGGCCGAAGTGGGTGGATCACCTGAGGTCAGAAGTTCAAGACCACCCTGGCCAACATGGTGAAACTCCATCTCTACTAAAAATACAAAAATTAACCGGGCATGGTGGCATGCGCCTGTAATCACAGTTACTTGGGAGGCCGAGGCAGGAGAATGGCTTGAGCCCAGAAGGTGGAGGTTGTAGTGAGCCAAGATCGCACCACTGCATTCAGCCTGGGAGGCAGAGCAAGACTCTGCCTCCAAAAAAAAAAGGTTCCCTGCCCAGGGCCAGCTCCCTATCCATCTACCTCCACACCTGTGAGCTTCTCTAGTGCCAGGACTAGCCTGTATCCATCTGGCGCCTGGCACCTTCTCAAAGAGGCCCTACCTACCTCTGTCCTGCAAGGGCCCAACCACCTCTTACCTTACTCTTTCCCTTTCTCCATAACATGTACACCTGTTTCTGCGTATATCATGTCTTCCCCCAGGGAGATGTAAACCCCTCAAGGGCTGAGTTTTGCCTGCCTCGTTCACGGCTGTCTCCCCAGCACTGAGCACAGTGCTTGACACATAGTAGGTGCTCAGTTAAAACTGACAGAAATTGCTGGGTGTGGTGGCTGACACCCATAATTTTCACATTTTGGGAGGCCAAGGTGGGAGGACTGCTTGAGCCTACAAGGCTGAGACCAGCATGTGCAACATAGCAAAACCCTGTCTCTACAAAAAAAATACAAAAATTAGCTGGGCATGGTGTCACGCACCTGTGTTCCAGTTACTCAGGAGGCTGACACAGGAGGATCGCTTGAGCTGGGAGGTGGAGGTTGCAGTGAGCTAACATTGCACCCCTGCACTCTAGCCTGGGGGACAGAGTGATACCTTGTCTCAAAAAAAAAAAAAGGCTGGGCACAGTGGCTCAGACCTGTAATCCCAGCACTTTGGGAGGCCAAGGTGGGTGGATCACTAGGTCAGGAGTTCGAGACCAGCCTGGCCAATATGGTGAAACCCCCATCTCTACTAAAAATACAAAAATTAGCTGGGCATGGTGGCTGGTGCCTGTAACTCCCACCTACTCGGGAGGCTGAGGCAGGAGAATCACCTGAACCCAGTAAGCGGAGATTGCATCGAGCCGAGATCGCACCACTGCACTCTAGCCTGGGGGACAGAGAGAGGCTGCCTCAAAAAAAAAAAAAAAAAAAAGATTGACAGAAAGGATAAATGAGTGAGTGAATGATCCAGTGAGTGGATGATGAGCAGACTCCACTCTTCAGTCAGTGTGTTTGGGGGAGGGTACGGCAGAAGGAAGCACAGGGCAGGTTGGGGGCAGGGAGCATTCTGGGCGGGGCATGCTATTCCCCCTCCCTCGGTCCTCTCCTTATCTCATGGATCCCAAAGACCACAGGAATGGAGAGGAGAGCCAGCCCAGACCCCACTCAGACATGACAACCCAGATGGATTTTCCCAGAGGATTCAGGGGCCTATGGGATGGCCCCATCTCTTGACTGGGGCTCTGCTGTGTGCAGGAGGAAGAGGACCCTGGGGTGCCCAGACTGCAGTCACTCAGCTGGTTCATTTCACTTCATTCAACTGCCACCGTCCCGTTTTTCCATCTCTCGTACCACCTCTCCAGTTACTGCCTTCTTACTTTGCTGTAACTTACTTATTCTTTCCCCAAACACATTGATTTAAAAAGCAGTGGGGGCCAGGTGCAGTGGCTCACCCCTACAATCCCACCACTTTGGGAGGCTGAGGCAGGCAGATCACCTGGGGTCAGGAGTTTGAGACCAGCCTGGCCAACATGGCGAAAATGGGTCTCTACTAAAAATACAAAAATTATCTGGACGTGGGCACCTATATTCTCTGCTACTTAAAAGGCTGAGGCAGGAGAATCGCTTGAACCCAGGAGACGGAGGTTGCAGTGAGCCGAGATGGTGCCACTGCATTCTAGCCTGGGCAACAAAGTGAGACTCTGGCTCAAACACACAAACAAGAAGCAATGGGGGCTGGGCACTGTGGCTCATGCCTGTAATCCCAGCACACTGGGAGGCTAAGGCAGGCAGATCGCTGAGCCCAGGAGTTCGAAACCAGCCTAAGCAACCTAGAGAGATCCTATCTCTACAGAAAAAAAATAATAGGCCGCATGCGGTGGCTCATGCCTGTAATCCCAGCATTTCGGGAAGCTGAGGCGGGTGGATCACTGAGGTCAGGAGTTCGAGAACAACCTGGCCAACATAGTGAAACCCTGCCTCAACTAAAAATACAAAAGAAAAAAATTAGCCAGGTGTGGTGGCAGGTGCCTGTCATCCCAGCTACTTGGGAAGCTGAGGCAGGAGAATCACTTGAATCCAGGAAGTGGAGGTTGCAGTGAGCTGAGATCATACCATTGCACTCCAGCCTAGGTGACAAGAGTGAGACTCCATGTCAAAATAATAATAATAATAATAATAATAATAATAATTAGTCCAGTGTGGTGGCACACCTGTAGTCCCAGCTACTCGGGAGCCTGAGACGGGAGAATTGGTTGAGCTTGGATGGCAGAGGTTTCAGTGAGGCAAGATCACATCACTGCACTCCAGCCTGGGCGACAGAATGAGACCCTGTCTCAGAAAAAAAAAGACTGAGTTGGGTCCTGGGTACTCAGGAGGCTGAGGTGGGAGGACCCAGGGCGGTCAAGGCTGCAGTGGGCAGTGATTGTGCCACTGGATTCCAGACTCAGTAAAAAAATCGAGACCTTGCCTCAAGAACTAAGAAAAAAAGAAATAAAAAGCAACAGTTATGTCATTATCATAAACAGAAACACAATACCCACACCATACACAGAAAACAACTGAAACACACAGAGAAACCCACACATGGTTCAATTCTAGCTGCCGAGTGTCGACTGCCAGGGATTCTGAGCCCGAGGTCTGCACTCTTTCCTGGACAGAAGCGGGTTGGGCCAGCCTAAGAGAGATGCTCAGGCCACACTAACAGCAAGGGAGGCTGCTTTGCCCCTGGAATGGGAGCTGCTGTGGGTTTCAGAGCTGGGTGACGCCCTCTCTGCCTTCTACGTAACCTCACCCTGCAGATCTCACCAGTGGATCACATCTCACCCTGCAGGAAAATCCCCTTTGGCCACGCAGTTTTCATTTTGTTTTCAGGCCTGGATCCCTTATGGAGATGCCCCAGGAGCAAAGGCCTGAGCACCCAATTGCTGTGGGCTCTGCAGGGAGTCCCAGCTGCAGAGTTTCCCTTGAGGCTGGGGCCTCTCCCACCCCTGAGCAAGCCCCTTCCTTAGCAGCTGGGGGAGTGGGCACAGGGCCAGGCTGGCAGAGGGTACACCAGCTGGACCCCAGCAAGCCTCAGGGAACTGGAGTGAGCTCATCCCATGGCCTTAATTATCTTCCTGGCTAATGAGCATCTGAGAACCTCCATTCCATTCTGTAAGGGTGAACCCCCAGGACTGGAGGCCAGATGTCACCACAAAGGGAGGTAGAGGAAATGGGCTTGGGGGAGGGGTGAGATACTTCCTGCCTCCTCTTTGTTGGGGACAGAAAGGTAGGGCTGCAGCAGGCAGTGAGGTTTGCCATTAAACGTAGGATCCTGTAGCTTACCTCATGGGTGCCAATACAGGCTTGGAGCCTGCTACCTTGTGATTTTCAGCAAGTGACTTTGCCTTTGCTGCTCAAAGTGCAGTCCCTGAATCATCAGGGCCACTCGGGAGCTTTTGGAAAAATGCAGGATTAAAGGCCGGTTGCAGTGGCTCATGCCTGTAATCTCAGCATTTTGGGAAGCCGAGGCAGGTGGATCACCTAAGGTCAGGGGTTCAAGACCAGCCTGACCAATATAATGCAACCCCGTCTCTACTGAAAATACAAAAAATTAGCTAGGCATGTTGGCGAGTGCCTGTAATTTCAGCTACTCAGGAGACTGAAGCAGAAGAATTGCTTGAACCCAGGCGGATATTGTGCCACTGCACTCCAGTCTAAGGGGACAAGAGCAAAACACCACCTCAAAAAAAAAAAGAAAAAAGAAAGAAAGAAAAGAAAAAGGAAAATGCAGGATTTTGGGCCCAGACCTACGGGGTCAGAGGCTATATTTTATTTTATTTATTTTAATTTTGAGACAGGGCTCAATCTGGCACGCAAGCTGGAGTGCAGTGGTGTGATCACAGCTCACTGCAGCTTCAACCTCCCAAGCTCAGGCAATCTTCCTATTTCAGCCTCCCCAGTAGCCGGGACTACAGGCGTGCAACACCACAGCCAGCTAACTTTTGTTTTTTAAAGATGGGAGTCTCAGAACGATCCAAGATGGCCGATCGCTAACATCCGAGATTGCAGCTCTCAGGGAAGGCGCGGAGAACTAGAGGACGCCACACTTTCAGACAAATTCTGGTCGCTCACGGAGCAGAAGATCCCCCAGTAGAGGAAACACACGGGTGGCCAGCGCGACTCTCGTGGCCGGCACAGCGGTTCCACTGGCACCTGGGCACGGCAGCTCTTAGAGCAGAGTAAACAGGTTCGGAGGACCCGCACGGGCCCCCAGCAGGACACCAGAGCCCGGCGCAGCGGCTGTGACGGCACCTTGGCGAGGCAGCACTCGGCGCAGAGTAAACAAGACCGGTTCCCCTTCTGACCGAGGTTTGGAGTCCTGGGAAGGCAGAGTTGCCTACTACGGACACAAGAAGGAAGCCCGACAGGAGAATCCTGGGAAGAAAAGCACCATCAGTTTTAACGCTGCTGCTCTGGCCCTGGGAACTAACAACCTGGACGTCCACTCAAGAGACCTAATCTGAAAGTTGGTAATTTCAAAGACTACAGGAGGATAAATTTACAATGACGGGAAGAAACCAGCGTAAAAAAGCTGAGAATACTCAAAGTCAGAACGCCTCTCCCTCTAAAGATGATCACAGTTCCACATCGACAATGGAACAAGGCTTGATGGAGAACGAGCGCCTCCTGATGACAGAATCACTCTTCAAGGAATGGATAATAACAAACTTCGGTGAGTTAAAAGAACATGTAGCCCAACGTAAAGAAACTAGGAACTTTGAAAAAAGGTTTGATGAAATCCTATTGAGAATAGACAACTTAGAGAGGAGTATGAGTGAATTAATGGAACTGAAGAATACAATACAGGAACTCTGAGAAGTATGCACAGGTTTAAACACTCGAATTGTTCAAGGAGAAGAAGGGATATCAGAGGTCAAAGTCCAACTTAATGAAATAAAACGTGAAGAAAAGATTAGAGAAAAAAGAAATGTGGGACTATGTGAAAAGACCAAATTTACGTTTGATAGGTGTACCTGAATGTGACGGAGACAATGAATCCAAGCTGGAAAATATCCTTCAGGATATTATTCAGGAAAATTTTCCTAAACTAGCAAAGCAGGTCAACATTCAACCCCCGGTAATACAGAGAACACCACAAAGATATTCCTCAAGAAGAGCAACCCCAAGGCACATAATCGTTAGATTCACCAGGGTTGAAACGAAGGAGAGGATACTAAGGGCAGCCAGAGAGAAAGGTCAGGTTACCCACAAAGGCAAGCCTATCAGACTTAAGCAGATCTCTCTTAGAAACTCTACAAGCCAGAAGAGAGTGGGGGCCAATATTCAACATCCTCAAAGAACAGAACCTTCAGCCCAGAATTTCATATCCAGCCAAACTAAGCTTCACAACTGAAGGAAAAATAAAATCTTTTATGAACAAGCAAGAACTCAGAGATTTTATTACCACCAGGCCTGCTTTACAAGAGCTTCTGAAAGAAGCATTACACACAGAAAGAAACAACCAGTATTAGCCTTTCTAAAAATATACCAAAAAGTAAAGAGCACCAACATAAAGAAGAATTTACACCAACGAATGGATAAAACAGCCAGTCAACATCAAATGGCAGTAACCCTAAATTTAAATTGACTAAATCCCCCAATCAAAAGACACAGGCAAAACACAATGGCATGTTACATCCAGACCTGTTTCACATGCAAGGATACACAAAGACTCAAAATAAAGGGATGGAGAAAAATTTACCAACCAAATGGAGAGCAAAAATAAATAATAAATAAAAAGCAGGAGTTGCAATTCTTGTATCGGATAAAATAGATTTTAAAGCAACAAAGATAGTGATAAAAGGATCAATGCAACAATAAGAGCTAACGATCCTAACACCCAGATACGAGACTTAGATTCAATGAGACAGAAAATTAATAAGGATATCAAGGACTCGAACTCAGATCCGGAACAAGTAAACTTAATAAATATTTATAGAGCTCTCCCCTTCAAATACACAAAATATACATTCTTGTCAATACCACATCACACCTACCCATTACTTTAAATGAGACATTGATTGGCCATTATTAATACCCAATTTTTTTCAAAATAAAGCAATATTTCCATTTACTCTCCCTCTTTTTCCTCCTCTTTCTTCCTCTCCTTTACTTATTTTTTTTTTCTTTCCTTGTCTCAAAAAAAAAAGAAATCAACTTGTAAACCTCTAGATCCAGGTCGGCAATGTCTCTCTCATTGCTTGATTTCCTTCCTTCCCTTCCCTCCCTCCCTCCCTGCTTCCTCCCTTCCTTCCTTCCTTCATCCCTTCCTTCCTCCCTACCTTCCTTCCTCCCTACCTTCCTTCTTCCCTCCCTTCCTGCCTTCCTCCCCCGCCAAAAAAAAAAAAAAAAAAAAAAAAAAAGATGGGAGTCTCACTGTATTTCCAGGGCTGGTCTCAAACTCCTGGGCTCAAGCCATTCCCCTCCCTTGGCATCCCCCAAAGTGCTGAGATTACAGATATGAGCCACCGCGCCCAGCCTCATCTCCATTTTTCAGATGAAAAAAACTGAGGCACAGAAATGTTCAGCTGTTTGTCCACAGCCACCCAGCAGGAAAGCCTGGATTTGAATCTGGCAGTCTGACTCTCAGCTTTCATGCCATGCTGACTCTCACCATTTTCCCCCCAGAATCTTTTCCCCTTAAGTGTCCTTGCCTCCCTTGTCGTGTTGCCGGTGCTAGCTCTGGGGTTCTTAGCCTGCCCCTCCGAAGTCCTCACTACTAATGGAGTCTCTGCCAACTTAAGGCGGGGACCACAGAGGCTGCTGGAACTGGCTTCGTGGGAAGAACCTATTTCCTGCCACTCTGGGGACTCCCAGGTGTGGCTGATGAGGCAGGAGCTGGGTAGACGTGGAAGCGGAGCTGTTCTGAGACACCTGGCTCTGGCCTGTGGGGCAGCTGGCTGGAGCTGGGCTCCCCTCTGCCTTTCTGTCCTACCTTCCTGCTCAATCCCCAGCTCACCTCCTGGGCCTGGCCTCCTGGCTAGGCTGCCACTGGACCAGTCCTGGAGTTCTGTAGGAACTGGAGTTTGATGTTCATTTATTCAACATCCATGTATTCAGCTCCCACTGTGTGTTAGGTGCTGTTCTGTAGACATGGCAGTGACTGCCATATACCTAGTCCTGGGAGAGACATACCAAAAGTTCAGCACACACTGCCAAAAACGTACAATTTCACAATGGCAGGCTGGGCATGGTGGCTCACGCCTATAATCCCAGCACTTTGGGAGGCTGGGGCAGGAGGATAACCCAGGAGTTTGAGACCAGCTCAGGTAACAAAGAGAGACCCCATCTCTACAAAAAACTAAAAGACTAGCCAGGCATGGTGGCATATGCCTGTAGTCTCAGCTAGTTGGGAGGCTGAGGCAGGAGAATCGCTTGAGCCCAGGAGTTCAAGGTTACAGTGAGCTATGATTGCACCACTGCACTCCAGCCTGGGGGACAGAGCAAGACCTTATCTCTAAAAAAGAAAAAAATAAATGCTTTGTCAAATTTGTCCACATTCATGGATATAGGCTGAGTGGGAGGATGGCTTCAGCCCAGGAAGAAGATGGAGGCTGCCGTGAGCTGTGACTGCACAACTGCACTCCAGCGTGGGTGACAGAGCAAGACCCGTCTTAAAACCAAAACAAAAAACCCAAAGGGAACTACTCTTGGCTGGGCAACCAGGTAGGGCCCTATTCAGGAGAGGCATTTAAGCTGAGATCTGGAAGAAGTGGAAGAGAGTTCCAGCTGGGGGGAACTGCGTGGGCAAAGGCCTGGCAGTGGAAAAGGCTTGGTGCATAGGGGAGAAAGCCCAGTGAGGCTCAGTGGAGGGAGTGGTGACCCCGGCCCTCCATGCTCTTCCAGAGGCTTCTGCTTGAGAATGGGAAAGAAGTTTCCAGCAAATAAGGCCCCCGCTCCCAGGATGAGGTCCCAGCTCGACCTGCTCCATTCTGTCTTCTCAAGTCCTCTGGGCCACAGAGGCCTTGAAAGACCCATCCTCATCCCTCCTGTGGGCCCCGGGGCTGGGGTGTCCTATCGATGATGGCCTTCTTCGGGTGGATGAATGGAAATTACTCCAGGAACTGGCGCCTCCGTGTTCCCAGGCAGATAGGCCTGGCCTCAATTCCCCTCTCCATCAGGAGCAGGCTGTGGGACTTCAGCTCTTTGGAGCCCCGGATTCTTCATCTGTAAAATGGGAAGATTCTTTCCTTCTTTCGGAGTCATCTTAATAAAATGTGTTGGGCTGTTTATACAGGGCAGGCATTTGGTGGGAGCCAAACCACCGGGTTATTATGCTAAAAATAACCATCATTATATGTGGCTGAGGGGTGCAAGTGTCTCACAGCCCAACACCGCAGCGGAATGAGAGCTTCATCAGGGCCGGGACCTTGTCTGGCTCGTTGCTGTTCCCACGACGACTGGCGTGGCAGGCACGTGGTCAGTGTTCCTCCATCAACTGAACAGGCGGATGAGTGATACCTGAATGAATTCGCGAAACAAAGAATGCCCAGCTCCTTCCGGAAGCAAGGTCATTCACCTCAACGGTCGCGCCTCTTCCCTGCCTCTCCTCCGGATTCCCTGCCACTCCCAGCTCTCAGGGAGTGTGAAGCACTCTTCTGTGCAGAGTGCCTCAGTTTCTCCCGGTGTAAGCGGGCGGGACCAAGGCAGCCTGCTGGGGTCAGGGTGAGGCGGGCGGAGGAAGGTCGCCTGCAGAGGGGCCCAGCACCCAAGGGCGCCCAATCCACGCTCGCCCGCGCCAAGCCCGTCCCCCGACCCCCGCCCCCTGCCCCGCCCACCGCGCGCAGCCCCAGCCCCGCCGCCCGCAGGCCCCAAGTGCACGTGACTCCGTCCCGGCCCGCCCCGGCCCGCCCCGCCGTCCTAGCGCCGAATCCCATTGGTCTCTCTGGGAGGCCCCGCCCCCACCCGGGGAGGAGCCGGGCCCCGCCTGCCGCAGCGCCGGCCTCCTGCGTCCAGAGTGCGCGGCGGCCGGACCCGGGGAGCGGGCGGGCGGGCGGAGCCGGGCTCGCGGGGCTGCTGCGGGGCGATCTGGCCGGGTCGCGGCCGCGCCATGGTGAGCGGGGCGGGGCGGGCCGCGCGCACAAGCCGGGCGGGGACACGGGGGCCCAGGGGCGGGGAGGGGGCGACCGGGACGGGGAGGGGCGCGCGCGGCGGCGGGGCTGGGCCGGGGTCTGCGGACGGGGGAGGGGCAGTGCGGCGGGCGCGGCTCGGGGGAGGGTCCATTCAGGGGGCCGCGCCCGCGGGCTGGGGCTCTTTGTCCGCGGCGCTGCGGCGAGATCGGGACAAAGGAGGAGGCGGGGGAGGGAGGGCGGAGGCCGCTTTGCGGGGAGCGCGATCTGCCCGCCCCCGCCTGTGCAGCCCCCGCCCGCCAGCAGCTCCGTGCCCACCCGCCTTTCCCCAGCACTTCGGGGTTCTTCAAAATTCTGGGGGCGGGAAGAACCTGGCAGCTTTCTGCGTGGCCAGTAGGGCTCGGGGGCTAGGGGTCCAGGCGACGTCCGGCACCGGCTTCGCGAATAGGGAAATTGAGGCCGGGCTGCAGCGTTCGGCGCCCGGTTCTGTAGGCAGTGGCTGCGCGGCGTGGGCAAGCCTGGGTCCCGTGGTCCCCTTCCCACAGCTCGCCTCCCGTCGGGTCGACTTGAACTGCCTCCCCAGCTGCCGTTCCCTCCCAGCTGTCGCCCCCTGGACCGAGCCGCCTCCTCCCTAGAGCCTGGCTTTGCTCCTCTGTAGAGTGGGGGAGACGCCGGCGGCGTCGGGCAGGGTGGAATGGGAGGGTGCGTGGAGCGCGCCTGGCATCGCGCCTGCAACGCCGCCTGCGCTGAGCACGCGGGAGCCGCCGGGACTCTGTCACCCCTGAGTCCCCAGCACCCAGCCCAGGTCGCCCAGCCCACTCCAGCAAGGGCCACACCGGGGTTCACCTGTTCCCGGTCCTCTTAGGCACTTGGGAGAGGAGGTGAGCAGAATGTGGCATTTTATTTATTTATTTTAAAATACGGGGTTTGACCATGTTAGTCAGGCTGGTCTTGAACTCCTGACCTTAGGTCATCCGCCTGCCTTCGCCTCCAAAGTGCTTGGATTACAGGCGTGAGCCACATGCCCGGCCGAATGTGGCATTTTAGAGTCAGGGTCGAAATTCGGGATTTGGGTTGCAGGTTGCCTGCGTTTGAATCTGCGTGTCTGCTTTCGAGCTGTGTGACCTTGGGCAGTGGACTTAACTTCTCTGAACCACTGATTTCTGTATCTGCCGAGAGGGAACGGTAATTGAGGCAGATAGGAGATGTCTGCATGAACTGTTTAGCTCAGTGTCTGGCACATCTAATTGCCACCAACTTTCTGGGGCATCTACCAGCATAGTTGTTTGGCCAAACAGACCAACCCTGGGGCGGCTTGTGAAAATGACCAGTGGGTGATTCACAGAGTGGGGGCATGAGCCTCCTGGCCCAGGAAGACCCCGACTGACCTTGGGGCAGTCCCATATCAGCGCTCTGCAGGCTCTGGCTTCCTCTTTTGCCACCGGGGAAGCTAGGGGGTTCTGGAGCGAGTTTCCTCTTCTGAGGAAGGAGGTGTCATGGGTGGGGGTGGAGGTTGAGATGACACTGGCCAGAGAGCTGGGCACAGCCCCATCAATGTTGGCTTCCACTGGCATCCGGCTGCTCTTGCTCCTGGCTTCTGGAGGTCTGGGGCCTTGTGTGATGAATCCTGTGTCCCACTGGTGCTCTGGCCCAGGGCAGAGCGGATGTCCCGCCTCATCCTATGTCCAGCAGTGCCCTCTTCTCCCTACATCCCTGTTTTCCCAGTCAGAACCTGGGGCAGGAAATGTTTCTGGTTTGTGAACTGGGGTTCACTGAAGTTTTTTGGCACCCTTGGCAGGTGGCTTTATGGGGCCAGTGCTGGAAGCCCCGTGGGGATGGCTGGCCCCTGTAAGCAGGGCAGCCCTCCTGGCGTCCCTCGAGGAGCCTCAGGAGGTGACGGCTGCCAGGCGGGGGTGTTTTGCTGGTGGTGAGCCCGGTAGCACTCGTGATGTTCCCAGCTGAGTTAGGAGGAGGCAGCATGTCCCTGGAGAAAGGGTATTTGTGGCACTGGGCCTGGGCCAGGCTCTGTGCCCTTCCGGTCCTGGGGGTGGGCTTGGGGTCCCTCGGGCTCAGTGTTCCCTCTGCGGCACACAGAAAGGTATGGCTGATGACATGCAAATCTGGTGTCCCCGCGGCCCTTCTGTTTTCACTTTTCTTACCACTTCTCATCCTCCCCACAATCTGGTAGATGAGGTCAGGGACTCATACCCACTTTGCACATTGAGAAACTGAGGCCAAGAGGAGCAGGTTGTTTGGCTGGGCAGAAGCAGGGCACAAAGGCGAGTCCCAGGCTGGGAGGATGGAGGACACTCCAGCCTGCTCTGCTTTGGGCTGTGGGCTGTGGGCCCCCCAGGGCCTGGAGCACCTGGAGTGGCCTGTCGAGCAGGATCAGGCTGTTTGGGGATCCCATGAGGGGGCAGGGATAAGTAGACCCCTCCCCTCCAATACTGGGGAGGACCTAGAAGACAAGCTGGGGCCCTGGGAGGGAAAACAGGACCAGAGGTGACCCCTCCCCTCTGCTGCCCTCCGATCCTCTCTGCTCCCCTCTCCTTCCCTCCCCTCACTGGTAGCTGGGCCAGGGACTGTCCATTTGAATGGCTCTGACTGGGTGGTGTTCATCCCTGGTTCTGCCCCCATGCTCCTGGGGGCCCAGTTACTGATCTCTGTGGGCCTAGGCAGGACCATGTCAGTAACATCTGCAAGCTTGGGTGGCTGGGGGAGTGGCCCAGGGTGGTGTGGGCCCCGATTACCTTTCGTGGCTCAGGCTTGTCTTGCTGTTGTGATTCTGTGGGATGAGTGTGGGCTCTGCCTGGAGACACAATGTGTTCTGTGCTGCCGCTGACCCCTGCTGGGGTTGAGGGTGCTGGGGTGGGGGGATTGTACAGACTGGAGAGCCTGGGCCTTGGAGCTTGCTTTTATGGTGGGTGGGTGTGATCCGAGAGTCAGGACCCCCTTGGCAGAGGATGGCAGGACTGAGGGCACATGGAGCAGGAGGGTGTATGTTTGGGGGATCCACATGGCCTGGGGCTTCAAATACCAGGCAGAGGGGATACTCCAACCTGCCCAGGCTACGCTTTGGGTCCCTCTGCACTTAGAAGACACCTCCCTGAGTGCTGCCGGGCTCCCCTCTGCGCTCCCATCCTGCCTTCTAGCTTTTCACTTTACCTCCCTGCATGTGCCTCAGTTTCCTCACCTGCCAGATGGAGATGGCTTGGGTGAGCAGAGGCGGCTGCAGGCTTGCTGGATTCAACGCTGGTGGGAGTGAATGTGAGCTGCTGTCCTGATGGCTGTCAGGCCGGCAAGGATTCCCATGTGCCAGCCTGGGCATCTCCCCAGCCCAAGCTGTGGCCTGTCCCTGTCCCCTGCATCCTGTGGGCTTGACTGGATCAGGGTGAGGGGTTACCCAGCTTGCAAGACACAGCTTTGGTCAGAGGGGCTGGAAAGAGAGAGCAGGCGGGTGGGGTCCAGCCAGGCACAGGGGCTCGTGGGGACCTGCTGCCCTCCATGCTCTGAGTTTCCCCGGGTTCTGCTTCTCGGTCACCCCCTTCCCTCCCTGCCTGCCAGCAAGCATGGAGCCAGCTTGCCCCTCCATGGGCTCAGCCTGCCTGAATCCTGGCATTCACCGCTCTGCCCCCGCACTTGGGCGTAGGCCTGTCCTCCCACGCAGGCTGCCGGCTTGAGTCTCGTGGGACAAAACATGGCCTGTGCTCGGGGGCCTGTGCTCAGGGGCCTGTGAGTGCTCTGGGTGTCACAGACCCCCACCTGTAATCCCCTTGGGAACAGGGTCTCCTCTAACTTACTGCATCCTCAGGCTGGGAACACTTAGCTGACATTTACTGAGTGTGAGCACCTACTGTGTGCCCGTGCTAGGGCAGGGTACAGCCATAGGCGGGACAGATGGTGCCCTCTTCTGACAGCCTTGGAGTCCAGTTCGGGGAGTTAGACACAGCCAGGGGACATCCCCTGAGCCTAGAGAAGGGCAGGTAGCGCGGAGGACAAATGAAGCAGGGCAAGGCTGCAGTGGGGACGTGGGAGGGAAGGGTCTGGGGCCAGGGTGGTCTGGAAGGGCAGCCTATAAGAGGCGCCTTCTGAGAAAGTCCCCAATAGGAAGGCTCCAGCCACGGGGCAGTCAGGGCAGAGGTGGGAGTGTGGGCTCGCAGCAGAGGGCGTGGGGACACCTGGGGAGGCAGGAGGGTTGGATTCTCTTCTGGTGCCAGGAAGGGTTCTGAGTGGGGATTATGCTATCACATTTTTGCAAAGATGGTTTCTCAGGAAACATTTGCTAAGTGAACAAAGGAACAGATATGCACTTGGGAGGGCCAGACCACAGGCCAGGCATGACTGTGGCTTAGTCCCTGGGCTCTGCCCCACCTGGTTCTGCCCATGTCTCCTGGCCTGAGGTGAGGGCAGCAGACAGGGTTTTGAGGTCACCACTCCTCTTAGAGAATCCCTTTGAGCTGGGGCTGCCAGTGCCTCAGTTTCCTCATTAGTCCTGGTTGAACTGGGGCCCTTTGACCTGGCCTGCCCACCTGGCTTTGCTCCTACTACCCCAGGTCATGGTGCCATTGTTTGATTTTGTACTTCCTGTCCGTGAACTACCCCCACCCCTAAACACACACACTTCCCCTTCTGAACTGATACTGACTTACCTTCCTGTCCAGAAGCCCCAGGGGAGGGCAGGCGCCTCAGCAGGCCCTGTGGGCCAGAGGTGCAGGAGAGAGGGTGGCGGGAGGCATAGACCAGGCAGGTGTTATCCCTGCAGGGAGAGAATGCAGAGGTTGGGATGAGTGTACACAGGCTCACCCAGCCATGGTGGGCAGGCTGTCCAGGGGGTCCAGGGGGTCCCCTATCCAGTCTGGAGGCCTGAGAGGACAGCTGAGCAGGGTTGTGGGGCAGGAGAGAGACCAGGGTGGTCTGTGCATGCAGGGGACAGGGCAGAGCCACCATGGAACTCATGGCCCACTGGAGGGGGAGGTGGGCACTAATCAGGTGGCCGTGCGCCAGAAGCCAGGGCTGCACACCGAGGCCACTGTTCCGGAGGGAAGGAGTCCAACCTGGACTTCCAGGTTGGGAAGGCTTCCCTGCTGTAGCTGGCATTAACCGCGTCAGGGTTTCTTTCTCCAGCCAGGCCATCTGTGGGGTGGGGGCTGCCCTGTGCAGAGTAGGTGCCAGAAGCATCCATCGTCTCCCTAGATGCCAGGAGTGCTACCTCCACCCAGTTGTGACAAGCAGAAGTGGCTCCAGACATGGCCAGATGTCCCCAGGATGGGAACACAATGACCCTCAATTGAGAACCACTGAACAAGGATAAACCGGCGGAATGTTCTGGGCAGGAGCAACTGCCCAGGCAAGGGCCTGGTGGGAGGGTGCGTGGGGGTCAGCGTGGCTGGCAAGCAGGGCATGTTGGGGATGTGTAGTGTTTGCTCCTGCAGGTCATTGTGAGGACTTCGAAGGCATCCTAGCTGCAGTGGCCTCTGAGGGCGGACAGGGAGATCCTTAGTGCCTGCAGCAGCCTGGCCCCTGGAGGCAGGGGAAAGGCAGTGGAATGGAGGGAGCTCACCTCCTCTGCCCAGGCTCTCTGCAAAGCTGCCGGTTTCCCGGGGCCTGGACCCTGGACAGGTGCTGGGGGCGCTGACTTGGCTGCCTTTGACCTTCAGGCAAACCTGGCTTCTGGGGAAACTCCTGTTAGGTAAGAATCATTTCTCCTGAAGGCTGCTGTTGCTCAAGAATGCAGCAGGTTCGATCCTGTTTGGAGGGAAAACCTCCTTCCAGGGCTGTCTGCCTGCGCTGATGTCAGTCTCATCCAAAGGGAATAAAAAGAGGCCAGACATCTAGTCCTGAGTGCCAACTGCGCGCCCAGTCCTGTGCAGAACGTGTCTCAGGCCTGCTTATCCTCACTGACCCCAGGTGCAGTGAGTGTTTGCTCTGTTTGTGGTGAGCGAGGCAGAAGAGGGAAGAAAGTGCAGGTTATCTTGGGACGCCAGAGAGCCTGCCAGCCTCAGCACCAAGGGGCAGCAGTGGCAAAGCCCTGGCCCCAGCGTGCTGTCACTGGTTGTGTCTTGGGTGTCACCTAGAGGGTTGACAGGGTGCCTGGAGCAGGGGACTCTTAGTCCTTGAGTGCATTCCACAGCCGCATGCATGTGTGAACCCTGTGGCTCGGCCAGGTGGAGGTGGTGGTCCCGGCCCTCCTAGTTCTGGCATCACTTCCTCAACATGCAGAGCAAGGCTTGGCCTGGTCTGGGGGGGACCTTGTCCCTGCCCCCAACCAAACCAGCTGGTGTCCGACTCCTGGCACTTGCCAGGGGGACACCCTCTGCCTTCAGAGCCTTAGCCCTCGCTGTTCCCCCTGCCAGGAACACTCTAACCCATCAGCACTGCCTCCCACCTGCCCACCCAGGTTAGCATCGTGGTACCTGGTTGCTGTGTTCCTGACATGGTGCCCTGCATTGTGAGTGACCAGCATCTGGGGTACTGACCTGTTACAGTCTGGCTCCTGCACTAGATGCTAAGCTCCGTCGGCGGGGAGTCTCTGTCCCACCCTCCCTGCCTCCCTGAAGCTCTCCAAGTGCCTGTCTCCATCTCCCGGTACACTCTACCCTGTCACTTGCTGGTTGGCCTTGGCCCAAGCCATACAAGGTACTCTGCCCAGCTTCCTCCTCAGATGGTGTGCAGCGTTCCAGGAGTCTTCCCAAGCCAGCTGCAGTGCCTGGTGGCAAAGGCTGTTGTCCACTACACCGTCTCACAGGTGTCCCCAAAGGACCTGACTATTCTTTATATGATGTCTGTTTGGGACAGGGACTGATGTCATTTCTCAGCATTTTTTTTTTTTTTTTTTTTTGGAGAGTATTGCTCTGTTGCCCAGGCTGGAAGCCTGGAGTACAGTGGCAGGACCTTGACTCACTGCAACCTCTGTCTCCTGGCTTCAAGCGATTCTTATGTCTCAGCCTCCCAAGTAGCTGGGTAGCTGGGATTACAGGCAGGTACCACCATGCCCAGGTAATTTTTGTATTTTAGTAGAGACGGGGTTTTGCTGTGTTGGCCAGACTGGTCTCAAACTCCTGGACTCAAGTGGTCTGCCCACCTCAGCCTCCCAAAGTACTGGAATTACAGGTGTGAGCCACCGTGCCTGCTTCATTTCTCATGACCTCAGTCCCTTCGTGGTCATGAACACTGAGTAGGGGGGCAGGGCTTCCCAAAGGTGTACCTTCAAGAGAAGAACCAGAACCGTGCCTGGCTCTCTGGCAGCCTTTGCTGCAGCTGCTGCTGTTACAGTGTTCCCGGCTTTGCAGCCAGCGAGGGTGACTCGCCTGGCTGGTACAGCAGCACTCGGGGTTTCAAAGGTCGTGAGCAGGAGCTGGGTGAGCACCGGCGAGCAGATGTCTTCGAATGCTGGCCCGCATACTTTTTGGCAGGGTGAGGGTGTGATGGGCAGGTCTAAGAACGATTAAAAATAGACCCTGTGGAAGTGCCAGCTGCAGCTCATGGGTGGTCTGGGTCCCTGGTGGAGGCCCCCCTGTACCTCACCTGCTTTGTCTTTCAGGACTACTGTGCCCATCCTGAGTTCCAGCCTCACTGAGTGGCCACCTGCAAAGCGCTTCCAGCCGAGGAAGCCCCTGGCACTGACCATGTCTATTATGGACCACAGCCCCACCACGGGCGTGGTCACAGTCATCGTCATCCTCATTGCCATCGCAGCCCTGGGGGCCTTGATCCTGGGCTGCTGGTGCTACCTGCGGCTGCAGCGCATCAGCCAGTCGGAGGATGAGGAGAGCATCGTGGGGGATGGGGAAACCAAGGAGCCCTTCCTGCTGGTGCAGTACTCGGCCAAAGGACCGTGCGTGGAGAGAAAGGCCAAGCTGATGACTCCCAACGGCCCGGAAGTCCATGGCTGAGCCAGGATGGGAGGCTCCTGGTCCTGTTTGCAGCCAGCCGAGAGGCGCTGGGAGGGGCAAAACCACACGGACGTGCTGCTGTCTGAGAGGAAGGGCTGATACTTGCTGGCATGGCCTCTGCAGGCTTCGTCATCGCATGCACTGACACCCGAAGGCCCGGCTGTCCTGGGCTTCCCCTCGGCCTCTGGGTGAGGCTGCCCATTGCAGGCAGTGGGCAGGCCTGACCTTGCTGGGGCTCACAGCCCCGTAGCGCTTTTGTTACTTGAATGTTTAGCTGAGCCTGTTTTTGATGGAGCTACTACTGTAATGCGTGAACTAACAAACCTGTGAACTGTAAATAGGCCTCCGGAAGCACGTGCTTAAGCCCTTTTGCTGATTTTTTAAAATATCATCTAGTGCACACGGGACTGGTTTGATTCTGGCTGTACTCATGACAAGCTGAGTCAAGACCCCGAAGGGTCATAGGCTTGTAAAGGCCCACACTGCACTCAGCAGGGGTCTCTCATGTGTGTTCATCTGTCTGCATTTCAAGGAAGTGAGATGCCAGTTTGGGGTCTCGTGGCCAATCAGTTGGGGTGCTTGGGTGATCTCTGCTTGGTTAGTCATGGGTGGAAGAGGAACCACACACCCCCACACCGTGCTGTTCCTACTCCAGTAGACTCACATGTTAAATAGCAGTTCCTGTTGAGATTGGAGTTACTGCAGGGAAGCTGCCGGACCTGCCTGGGAGCCATTGAAGGGCGAGTCAGGGCACGAGTCCCGGAGGCTGCCAGCATCCTAGTAGCAGAGCAGTTTCTCACTCCTTTGGTCTTCAGCATGCCGATTCCCCCCCAACCCCCTGCAGTGCAGGCTTCGCTGAAATTGCTCTGATCCTCATAGAAACACCAGAGCCTGTAGTGGCTGCTTTTGGTCTGAAACCCAGTTGGCCCATGAAAGAGAAAGTTGTATGTTTTGTATTGGTGTTTCCTAGTTTCTGCACTGGAGGGGGAGGGGACTGTTGAGGTTCTTTTTCCTTTCCCTCTTCCCTTTTCACACCAGTTGGCTTCCTCTCCTCTGATAACCACCTGCCTGCAGGGTCCTGTCTCCGCTGTCCTCAGCAGGTCTCCCATCTCCTGACCCAGCTCTGAAGGCACTGAGGACCCGGAGAACACCATTTCTCACATGCACATTGCCACAGGAGCCACCAGACTGCTTCCTGCCAGCCTGTGCTTACAGCAGGGGGCAGGGCAGAGGTGAATGCTGAGTTCAGGACTTGACTCTCCCACAGGTGGTGAGTTGGTGGCTCTAGGTGAGCTGGCATCTCCAAGGCCTCCCCTGTGTACACTTCAGTGAGTTCACTTTGATTTTTAATCCCACCACTGTAAGCACACAGTAATTTTAATTATGATTCAAACGTGACTCATGCCTGCCATCCTCGGAAGGCCAGCCCCGGCTTAACCACAGAACGCTGGCCCTTAATGCCTGAGCTCAGAGCTCTGGCCTTCTGTTCAGGCTAGAGGAACCTCCTCTGGACTCACCCAGGACTCTTCTAAAAAGCGTGTTGAATGAATCCACATTCTGGAACCTCAAGGGGGGAGAAGTAGGGAGCCCTTTTAAGCAGCATAAACCTAAATTGGGGGGGTTAAACTAAGTAGTAGCTTGGGGTGGGAAGAGGGATGGCTGGCAGGGCCATCTGAGCATAAGGTAGTAATGAAACAACTCAGCTGGGCTCTTGAGAGCCCTTAGGAAGGAGAGGCAACACCTTTATCCACTGACATGGACAAGCTCAGAAGAGGTGGTGGTAGGGCAGGTGTGATGTCCGCAGAGGCCCCTCAGGCAATCACATGGCAGGGGCCACTGAAACCAGGCCTAGGAGGGAGAACAGAAGTTCCAAAGGTGGAGATGGGGGAGAAGGTTTGCTTTGGTGAATGAGGAAAGGCTGAGGCGAGCATGTGACCCATCCCCTCATGTTTCAGAACTTCCAGGCTTTCTACCTCGACTCTCACTGCAGCCAGCACATACCCTAGGCTGTTTTTCCTTCCCCCACACCGAGGGATGCAGAAGCAGCTAGGATCTGCATTCTCAGGTTCCGAGCCTGACCCCTGAACTGACCAATGTTCGATTATCAGACTTGACCTGTGGTTTTGACCTTGCCAGTGAAGTCTCGGTTTTGAAGTGATTAAGCGTCACTTTCTCATCAGTTTCACTTCTGGAGGCTTTCTTATCCCACTCCCTGGTGCCAGGGACGTACTTGGGAGTTTGAATCAGGCCCATTTGAGCATGGTAGCTGTGTTGGGTGAAGGTCAGGGACTAAGTGAGGCACTGGGGGAGGGGGGTCTTTGGGAGGAAAATGAAAATGCCTGTAGAACTAGTGAACCACATCATAGCGCTCACTGTTCTTATTTTTCAATAGCTACTTTTTTTTAGCATAGACACCAGAGCCACTCTCTCAAATGGCTTAGTAGGTTATGACCTCTCTTGGAATTCTTTCTGAATGCCCAACTGTTGCATTCAAGTTTTCTGACTAATCAAGAAATTAAGTGTTCATCCTTTGTATCACTGCAGAAGCAACAGTGGGGGGGCAGGGAGGGAACTTCTGACACTGAGCCACTAAAATATGGACTAATTTTTTGGACGAATATTCAAATGGACTATGCTACTGTTTTTGTCTCAAAGCTACCAAGTTTGTGCAATAAGTGGAAGGGATATCATTCCTCTTCAATAAATGCTGAACGACATTCAAGTTGATTTTCTAGACCACTGAGAAAATCTTTATTTACAATAAATTTCAATAAAATTTGCATAAATATATTCCCAATGTACAATATTCACCTCTGATTTCTTCATGTCATTTATAAAAAGTTAATCTGTCCTATTCTCGCTACTCCTTTCAGACGCCAGTGTGGCACTAGCGTTAGCAGGTGGAGGGGAGCCAGGTAGCCGGGGGGCACCTGAGGGCTCAGGCTGCTCAGAGCGGACCTCTCTCTGGGCTGCCAGGCTTTCAGTTTTGTCCCTGCCCTCCAGTTTCCTCTCCATGGTGGCCACCAGGATCTTGAGCCACGTGTTCTCAGTGAGGAGGTTTTCTGAGGCATCGGCCAGCTCCTGCAGCTTGCGGGCCAGCTCTTCCAACTCTCGTGTCTTCTGCTTGTAGAGGGCTTGCAGCTGCTCGCTGTGTGTGTGGAGCAGGCTATGCTGCTCCTCCAGGGCCCGCTGCTGCTGCCGCAGCCGGTGCTCATCTCTGCGGGCGCTGGAGAGCTGGGACTCCACCTGCCCTTGTGCTCGCTGGAGGCTGCTTATTTCTGCTCTCAGTTTCTGGATCTCTCTCTCCAAGTGGGAGATGTGCCCCTGCTGTAAGACTGCCTCGCTCTGAAGACACTCCTTGGTAGGAGAGTTAGCCACATTCTGGGGGCTGGAAGAATGGTCTGAGTGATGCAAAATGAACCTCAGCAGGTTCGGAAGGGTGATGGGGACATCTTCGGGGTATTTCACACTTAGGTCCTTTCTGGAGAGAAAGGGAAAGGAAGCAAAGACGCGAGTCGGGCCAACACAATTCATCCAAAAGCAGACTGTACCCAAGGCCAGGCCATCACTTCTCACCAAGAAAAGCCATTCCACAGATTTAACTTACTGAAAGTAAGGAAAATGTTGCCCAGGCAAGAAATTCTCTACAAAGCTGAAGCTGTCCCACATGCTTATTCTGTAATTTACATGGCTTATCTATTCCTGAAGCCAGAGCTCAGATTCACCCACACAGTCCAAGAAAGACAGGAGTTCCTAGGCCCAGGCCTAAAGCCAGTGATGCAGGGCCCTGGGAGTGTGTGGGCAGGGGGCCTCTGTGTGCTCGGAGATGCCCAGTGGCTGTGTCAGGAAGAGCGTCCAGGGGAGGCAGGACTGTCCCACCTATGTCCCTCTGTGCCCACTGACAGTGCCCAGAGAAATAGAAAGAACTTGAAGGATACTCAACCTATTACTTTAGCAAGCATTTCTTACACATTATCTAAGGCAGGGGTTCTCAACTGGGGGTGACTTTACCCCCGATCCCTGGGTACATTTGGTTCACACCGGCAATCTGATCCCTGGCAAACAGACCGACCAAGGGACTAGGATTCTGGCTGCCCAGCCCTGAGAGCACAGAAAAAGGAAGGAAGTGACAAAGGAAGGGGTTTTCCCACAGCTTTGTTCCAGGTCCTGATCTAGAGATCTAGAAAATTTCTCTCCAGAACTTGTCATTTAATCATCTGATGAAGTTTCTCTCATACTTCTATTTACCTGTGCCTGTACAGTCTGGCTGCAATCCACCAAAACTACCAGCTTTATGCACTTATGTATGAGGCAGGCCGGCAGCCAGGTTTGTCTCCCTCAGGTGTTAACAGAATAGAAGTCAACAGCAGGGACTCCAGAGCTCGGCTGCCCAGAGCCACTGCACCCAACCATAAAACAGTTTCTATTTTATCTTTCATATTATTTTCACTAAAAATAGCATAAAATTTGGGGGTATGCATTTGACCATCCCCTCCTTTAAAGCTTCATTTTTTTCTTCTTTTTTTTTTTTTTTTTTTTTGAGATGGAGTCTTGCTCGGTCTCCCAGGCTGGAGGGTAGTGGCATGATCTCAGCTCACTGCAACCTCTACCTCCTAGGTTCAAGTGATTCTCCTGCCTCAACCTCCCGAGTAGATGGGATTACAGGTGCCCATCACTACTCCCGGCTAATTTTTGTATGTTTAGTAGAGATGGGGTATCACCATATTGGCCAGACTGATCTCAAACTCCTGACCTTGTGATCTGCCTGCATCGGTTTCCCATAGCGCTGGGATTACAGGCATGAGCCACTGCACCTGGCCAAGCTTAGTTTTCTTAATATATAAATTTTCTTCAAGTGGGGCATCTCAGACATTCAAATGACAAAGCTGGGTGTGGCCCTGGGTACCTGTAATCCCAGTACTTTGGGAGGATGAGGCAGGAGGATCGCTTGAGGCCAGGAGTTTGAGACCAGCCTGGACAATATAGTAAGGCCTCATCTGTACAAAAAAAATAAAATAATTAGCTGGGCAAAGTGGCACACACCTGTAGATCCAGCTACTTGGGAGCCTGACGTGGGAGGATGGCCTGAGCCCAGAAGTTCCAGGCTGCAGTGCTACCTTGTCTCAAAAATAAAAAAACAAAAACACCCCCAGAGCAACTAAAAACATATCATGGCCCTGTGAAGTGGGCCCATGAAACAATACAGAAGCTGGACTTGCCCCAACCTTCCAAGGCACAAGACTGATCTTACGAGGCAGAGTAAAGGTAAATTACTTCCCAGAAAAAGCTGCCAAGATCCCTCAGTATGTCTATCTCAAGAAATTTACAGGACAGTGACATTTGCGAGCATGCTCTCTGCTAAGAGGTCTTGGTGCACTCTCCATGAATGTCCCTAATGGGCATGCTAAAACACTTTGTTAAAGTGGCAAGTACACAGAATATCAACAATCTACTTCCAGGAAAGCAGTAATGTGAAAGTGTGGTGGTAACAGGTCCCAATGTCTATTCCACTCTCCTCTAATCCTGAGGGAATGGCAGGGCACACCTCCAAAAAAGTATGATTCTGGCTGGGCAAGGTGGCTCACATCTATAATCCCAGTACTTTGGAAGGCCAAGGCGGGCGGATCATGAGGTCAGGAGATAGAGACCATCCTGGCTGACACAGTGAAATCCCGTCTCCACTAAAAATATAAAAAATTAGCTGGGCGTCGTGGCATGTACCTGTAGTCCCAGCTACTTGGGAGGCTGAGACAGGAGAATCACTTGAACCAGGAAGGTAGAGGTTGTACTGAGCTGAGATCACGCAACTGCACTCCAGCCTGGGCAACAGAGCAAGAGTCCGTGTCCAAAAAAAAAAGTGTGATTCTTTCCCTGTGGTGGACAGGGGCACCCATCTCCCACTCATCACCTGGCCCAGGGCCAGGCCAAAGCACCTACATTTTGAACTGTCACAGAGTCTGATGCAAGTGCTGGCTAGAGGAGCACCTGCTCAGTGGAGCAAGTGGCTCTGAGACACATCTGCACAGGAAGACTCTGTCTCCCTCAAGGCCCCTCCCCTGCCTCTTCCTCCTGAGGACAGGCTCTTGCATATTTTTTCCTTCATGATTTTTATACTTTGTAGACAATTCACAAGGGATGTAAAAACATACAAGAAGCACCTTCAAATCACTTGCAATCTCACTCCTCTGAAATCACTATCGACACCTCAACTTCTGTGAACATTTCCACCTAACACATGTACAAGTTTCTATTTTATCATAGTAAATATACAATCTCATATTATTTTCACTAAAAATAGCATACACAGGTGGACAGTGAAAAAGGTCTTACTACATGTTATCAAATACCCTTTTTTATTTCCTCTTTTGCAACCTGTCAGCTCATGCTGTTTGCCCATTTACCTTCTGGCTAAACCAAACACTCGCTTGGGACCAGTACATGATGAGCATACTTTACTTCTGACTACCATTTATTTTTAGGAAATGAGAAAAATTCCATTCCAAAGCCATAAGACTTTGTTTACCAACTTCCTTCCATTAAAAGAGAAGTGGACAGTCTTCTTATATATTTACACTCTTGACCTTTCCAGGTCAAGGATAAGGGTAAGGGGCTGCAGGGCTGCAGCAAGTGCCCAGCATGGGGCCAGAGAAATGCGCTCCTCTTCATGTTTACTACACTTGGCAGCTTCAGAATGAAGGTCACTTAGCCCAGATGCAGGTCTCCAGATGACGTCCTGACCTGTCACCTGTTTTGCCTATGTCTTCTAAACAGATTCATTTCCGCCAGCTGCTGAGAACTTCTTCATTAAAAGGAATGTGCTGGGTGCTATGATTTTAATATTTTTCTTTTTTTTAATTTGGAATTCAAATAATTCAAAATTTATTCATCATTAAACTACATGCCCAACTCCTGTGCCACAGAGATGAAACTGTTAGTGTTACTGTCCGTGATTCCTGGACTATGTGGTAATTTAAACACTGCTTAGAAAGAAAAAGCCTCATCACAACTCAGTCAGCAGTAAAAAAGGGTGAGTCACATTCTGTTTTTAGTGCATGATTTGACAAGACCCTACTACCACAGAAGTATTCCAGCAAATATGCTTTGAGATACAGAACAAAAACCAAGGGAATGATTCAACAGATATGAAGCAAACACTCTCCTAGAGAAACATGACAAGCTGAATTGCAAAAGGGAGGCAGGTAATTAAAACAGCAAAAGTCACACATGCGAGTCAGGGACTCCCTAAATGATGCGACACTTTCCCCTGGAGAGACGATATTGTCAAAGCCATGTGAGTGGGTCCCCAGAAGGACTCAACTTTCTAAAAACCAGAAGGAATCTATAAAAAGGGAGCAAACGTCCAGTATATTAGGCTCTAAAGGACCAAGCGTTTGTTTTCTTTTCTGAAACATCTGCCATCTACATTCATTAACTAGAAGTCCACTCCCCCTTGTGAATGTCCTGCTTGCTACGGCTTTTGGGGTAGTTGCTGTGAAGATCTGCACCTGGAACACTGGCTAGGCAAGTGTGAAAAAAATTAAGTAACCACCCCATGGCAGACATTCACAGCAGTCTGCACACATGGGAGAAAGTCCCTTTGCAGGGCTCCTGGAACCAAGGCAAGGATGGGATTTCTGCTCCATCTTGCCATGAGCAAGAAAGCCACCCTGTCCTCTGAATGAGAGGGATGAGGAGATGCTGGGAGGCCAATTAAGAGACAGGCAGGCATGTGGAAGGCTTGAGGCAGGCAGGGCTCCAAAGATACTCTGCTGTTTTGACCCACACAAACATGGGGTCTTTTCCTGTCAGTCTCTGAGTCCTCCATATGTTCACATAGGCCATGAAAGCTAAGAAATCTCACAGCTCCATTGAAGCCTCGGTAAGAGATAGACTGTGGGAAGAGCAACCTTCTGTTAAAAGATCCGTACCACACATAACATCTTGACACTACAGGCCTTTTACCCTGTGTCCCCAAGGCAGTTTTTTTTTTTTGAGACAGTCTTGCTCCATCGCCCAGGCTGGAGTGTAGTGTGGTGTGATCTTGGCTCACTGCAACCTCTGTATCCCAGGATTAAGAGATTCTCATGCCTCAGCCTCAGAGTAGCTGGGATTACAGGCATATGCCACTATGCCTGGCTATTTTGTGTAGTGATGGGGTTTCATCATGTTGGCCAGTCTGGTCTCAACTTCCTGAGCTCAAGCAATCTGCCCACCTCAGCCTCCCAAAGTGTTGGGGTTACAGGCGTGGGCTGTAGTGCCTGACTCCTAAGTGAACATTATTTGAACATAATGAATGATTTACATCTTAAAGGCATTTCATTTTCAGACCTCCACAAAAGAATCCCAACTGCCCACTAGTGAAAAAAAAAAATTGGCATTACCTGTTGCAGGGAAAAAACAAGACAGTAGGAAGACGATCAACCATAAATTCCCAAGGAAGGTCATTCTGAGACACATCAATCCTGGCAAAAGAGAAAAACAGAAATGGCAGATCAGCCCAAGAAATGCTAACTTGAAAGAATCTTCTCAGATAACCTCAAGAACCTGGTGCAATTTTTAGACCCCACACCGGGCTAGCCCCTTCACAATGAGTGCACTACTACCAGGTGTGAACTGGGCACTGATACTTCCAAGACATGCAACTTTCCACTATGTGGACACTTTCCACTGAGTGGCGACCCGACATCCTGAAAGGAAAAATGAACTTGCAAAAAAATGCCTCACTGACACCTGAAGAGTAGTTCACGTCTCACCTGACAGGAGCTAGCCAAGTATTTTAATCCCTGAATATTTCTGGAAACAGAAAGGAAATCATTGAGCAAAATCAAGCCTCTCTGAAGATGGAAAATTATACCCTCTTTATGTTGAAAATCTGCAGAGAGGCCAAAAACAGCCTATTTTCTTAGCAGATTTTACATTAACTTTCTAATACGGAAAATGATGTCTATACTACCTCACCCACGGTGCATGGCCTATCTGCTTATATATTTTAAAGAACAGTTGTCATATATTTCATACTCTATTCTTTTCCATTAATTGTATGAAAAGCATTGTTAAGGGATAAAAACTCCATTAAATGCCCAGCCATAATTTACTGAAACATTCCTCTCCTGGTAGATATAAACAGTGCTATAATGATGAGCTCATGCTTCTCTGTAAGTCCTATTCCATTACTTCTCCAAAGTAAAATTAACTGGGTCAAAAATGTGTTAACTGTTTTTGTTTATTTCTTGTGAATGTTGCCAAAATCTGTTCCAAAAGAGTTATGGCAATGTACGTACTCATTCCATTAGATACATCTGACTGCAGTTTCCATTTTATTTTATCAACACAAGATTCTGCCACTTAAAAGCACTGATTAATTTAATATGTTAAATGACACTTTGTTACTGTTTTAATTTATATTTATTAGATTATAATTTCCCCACTTATTTACTCTCTCTTCTAAAGAAAAACCTGCTCACGTCCTTTGTTCACGAAGGCATCTGTCTCAGCTATTTCCTAAAGCATTTTAATCTGGAGGGGAGGCTAGAGTATAAATGCCTGATTCAATCCTGGTCACTCATTTGCAGGTTGAAGCTCTGGCAGCTTGTCTAATTTTTCTATGCCTCAGTCTCCTCAATAAAAAGAGCACTTTCTTTTTTTAACCAGACTGGCTTCACTGAGCGTCCCGAGGACTAAATCAGGTAATATGTATATCTAAAAGTCTCCCAGCAGAGTCACTCCTCAGATTTGGCTCTAATTTTTACTTACAGTGCATGTAACAGGTGACATACAGACACTGGAAAAGATATTAATAGTCCCCCTTTTCGTTTGCTTTCCCTGTTTTCACTGCATGTATTTCTAGCGGAATCTGTCCATTTTTCTTTCTTTATTTTTTAACTGCTTCCACTTTGGAAAGTTTCCATCTCTCAGAGGAACCAACAAATCCTGCTATTTTTTGTTTTTTTATATTTAACTTTTATCTATCTGGAGGGTTTTTCAGAGGTAGGGGGCTAAATTTAAACAATTTTCCCCACCCAAAACTGCTTATACCCCCATCTAAAAACTCTGTATTTGATGCTTCTTTTTCAAAAAATTATTTTTAAGAATTTTGTTTACTCAAAAGCCCACACACAGTACCCATGGAATCACAATACTAGAACGTGGATATTTACAGATCCTTCCTCTTAATTTTGCAAATGAGGAAAACCAGGGCTGGTGGAGAGACCTACTCAAGATCCCAGGGCCCACTGGCATTGCCTGGGGCAACTGTCCCATGGTATTCCAAGGGGCTATCCTGAAAACCAGGTCAGGGCTCTCCCCACAGAACTGCACTTGGCCACCTACAAATCTAGTCAGGGCTAAACATCAACATCATGGAAGGAACACTCAGAATTCATGAGGAAAAGTTCAGTTTCAATGAGGCTTTGCTCATAGCTTCAACCTGACAATTAAATCCAGCCAAGTCATACCAAAGGTTAATAGAAAATGGGCAGACCTTCGCACACCATATGGCTAAGCTGCAAAGAATGAAAATTGGCACACAGCCCATGCACAACACGCCTGCTCACCTTGCTACAGTGAATGTGTCCATGGGCAGGTTACGAGCTAGCTGGATGAAGACGTGATTGAGAGATGGACAGAAGCCGCACCATGGAGCATAATAGAGAAGGAGAACGTCCTGTGGGAAGGGGAAGACAGCTGTTACTTACACCAGGAAATGAGCTCTTCCTCATTGCTTAGAATCCAGCACGCACTCCATAAATGCTACCTATGTAAATACTGTAGTGAAAATTTTCATCTTTCAGTCCTTCTAATTCTGTGCTTTTTCGAGCACTTTTCTGAAATTTAATTCATTCACGGTCTGAAATCAAACCGTCACATGGCTCTTCTATACATCAAAAACGTCTGCTCACCCAACAGCTGCAGCTTTGGAAATTATT
This sequence comes from Callithrix jacchus, assembly GCF_049354715.1. Classification (NCBI taxonomy): domain Eukaryota; kingdom Metazoa; phylum Chordata; class Mammalia; order Primates; family Cebidae; genus Callithrix; species Callithrix jacchus. The sequence goes on along the minus strand of NC_133513.1, from coordinate 17,409,379 downwards.
TTTTTAAGGGGAATAGAGGGCTTGACTTTTTCCTCTCGTGACCACATACCTGTTTTTGAAGGACTACTTCCCAAAAGGTATCAGTTGTCACTTCAGTGATTAAATGCTGAGACGGGAACTGGGCAGAATCACTTCCAATGAGATGCCTTTTCAAGGGACTGTACAGAACGCTGAAGTTTTGAATAAAAGACTCTAAAAATAAAGAGAAAATGAGATCAACTCTTCTCTAGGTACAAGGAAAATAGCTGGCCTACTTTTAAACTCCACATTTTAAAAACTCAAATGACTTCATAGGCTCACATTTTTAACATTTCACCTATCAGCAAAACCCCACACAAAGCTGCCCAGGTGGCATCAGGTTTAGCTCTGGTAGTATTAACTCAGCAGACACAGTAATTTAGATAACAAAACACTATGCAGGGTTAGATGTTCTAATATTCATAGACTATTCTTTTTTTAAAAGGACTGCTCCACAAATAGACACCAGGTGAGACTATATAAATCATCAACAAGCCACAATCTTTTCAAGAAATTTCACTCTGTAATACGGAGACCTTTAAGCTTAACTACACAATGTAGAAATTGCACAAGCTACAGTAATGTGGAATGTGTTTAAATGCTCATTAATTTGAAGATGAGCTATGTTTTTTTTGTTTCCTTTATGAAGGTTCTTCAAGTTTCTTTTTTTTAAAGGTTAAGAAAAAATTATATGTAGTAAAAAAATACATAAATAAAACCTATAAATAAAACCTATAAATAATCAAAAACCTAACTTGAACCAAAAGTTTTATCCTTCCCACATATTCTGCCATCTTCAGAGTCCTTTGCTTCACTGGAAGCAATAGTAATTTGAATTTCACTTTTCTTTTCTTATTTTTTAAGAGACAGGGTCTCACTCTGTCACCCAGGCTGGAGTACAGTGCTGCATGCATAGCTCACTGCAGCCTTGAACTCCTGGGCTCAAGCAATCCTCCTACCTTGGCCTCCACAGTAGCTGGGACTACAGGTGTACACCACTGCACTCAGCTAGAGTTTCAGTTCTTTTTATTATTTCATTATTTTTTTAAAGACAGGGTTTCACCATGTTGGTCAGGCTGGTCTTGAACTCCCAACCTCAGGTCATCTGCCCGCCTTGGCCTCCAAAGTGCTTGGATTACAGGTGTGAGCCACCACGCCCGGCCTCTTTTTCTTTCTTCTAACTCCCTCCATTTTGAGGTCCCAATCAATGCAGTGCAGAATGGAGGAAGAAGTGAAGAATGTCATGTGAATACTAAAAGGAATTCACGATCAGAATCTAAATAGCACTTAGCTGGCTATGTTTTTGAAACATGAAACCAAGAATTATTTCCTAATCTGAATAAAGCCTAAATTCTGAAACTGCCATAGAGATAGCTGACTTATGAGTTAACTCTCTAAACCAACAACGACACACAGTAGATGTTTTTTACAAGCTCCCTAAAAATTCTGTCACCAACTACAGGACAAAGAACAGCAAGGCTAAACATTTCAGAGGAGATACAGAGATGGAAAGAAATCTAAAAAAGGCTTCTTTCAATTACCCTTAAATTCAAAGTGAACACATTATGAGGTCATTAAACACTTGAGCATTACTGAACAGAATTCAGGAAAATCTCATACACACTACCTCAAAAATACATGCTTGTGGGAGCACTGACCCCATTTCTCTGGAGTCTGTTTCCCATTAAAAAAAAAATTGTTTCATTTTAAGAAAACACATCAAAATAACTTTAGAAAACATGAATTGGGAGTAATCTGTATTATCATTAGATTATGCCCTTCAAAAAGTGACTGGTCACAGGGTTCTTTTAAACACTGAGGAACTCTTGAATTTATAATATATAATTTGATGTAGAAAAATCAGTATTTACATAAAGCCTTTTCACAAATGTATCTAATGTAAGAAACAAGTTTCACCTGTATTTGAAAGAGAATGGCTAAAAAAACTTGCATGTACAAGCTCTGAGTCTTACTGTTGATTTCATACTTTATAAAACTTAATAGAAAAGGTTTCCTTCCCTACAAAATTCCTCCTTTCTCCATGTGGCATACACTGACCCTCCCACACGTTTCCAATGAGGCTGACCTAACATGGCTTTTGAATTCTCACTTCATTGCATGTAGTCAAGGGTGTCAGCAAAGCCCTGGGAACAGGCCACTGTGGTTCAGCCTAATGTTGCTGCCAAGCCTCGGGGCAAGCCCTGGATGCTTTCTCATCATGGAGAGTTACTCCTCAAAAAATGGGTTTTGCTTTTGCTAGTTTGCAACTGACACTTGTTTACTGCACTTTACACTTGATATAATCTAGGCATCCCAGGTCCTAGCAGTATTCCTCAGTAAAACAGCAGCAGAACAAATTAAGTCTTGTGGCCTTGATCCTTAGACATTTTAACCTGTGAGACAAAAAGGGAGGCAAGGCAGCTCTGTAGTCAAGGCTCACTTTCATCAGCCCCCAGGACATCCCACCAGAATGGCTCTTCACCTCCCTGCCAGTTCCAGTCCCCAAGTCCTCACTCCCTCCAGCTTCTTCTACCTTAGATATGTGAAATGTCTAATCGCCAATTTAGAAAGTGGGACTTTAACCCCCATGGAATAAATAACAAACTTATCCAAAATTTAGAGTTAGGATGTTTCTGTTCCATTTAATAGACAAAATTAACTTCTTGAAAATTATGACCGATGGTAGTCTCAAGACTTAAAATGAGCTACAGAGCTGGTATCACCCCACAATTAAATGTAATGAGAGCCGTCAATAAAATTTACCCATATGACGTCAAACAAAACGTACAATGCTTGGAGAAATAAACTGCCTACAGTACCTAGGGTGAGCTTCATCAATGCTTGCTTTGGATCCAAAATGTAGTGAGACTCTTCTTTCATGTCAACAATTGTGGCAAATTCTTTCACCTGAGTGGAGCTTGGAGCACCCAGTCTCTCCGCATATAACCAAAACAAATTTGAATCCAAAAGGTAGATGTTGAGAGTCTTGTTGGTTCTGCAGCTCAGGCCTGTGAAGTTTGTGCTAGTCATGTCTACTTCTGGAAAGAGATACCTGTTCTCCTCAATGTGAGGAATGGAGCTTGGGGCATCAACCTCACATTTCTTCTCAAAGGAAGAAAATGCAATGGTAGGGGCTTCAAGTTCAGAATCAATGAAGCCTGCCACACCCCTGCTTATGGTCCTGCAACATGCAGTGTAGTAGCTGAAGGGGCTATAGGAGGTTAAAAAATTGCTGCATTCTATGCTGTCTGATGCCACATGATAAAAGGTCTGCTCCTTGAGGTAGAAAGAATCCAAAGCTGCTGCCATTTCAAAAAAGCTGCACTGTGGCATGCTGACCGAGCTCGGCTTCACACCCACAGCGGTCTGGTTGACACAGAGTTCACAGACGTTGTGGGTCCTGGAGAAGGAATGCCATTGGGGCAGCACCACAGTGTTGCAGCAGGGGGATGCTGTGATCAGCGGTGGGTCTGGCAGCTGAGCTGGCGGTTCCAGGGCTAGGGACTCCAACATTGGAGCATCCACCCGCCGCAGATGCTGAAGAATACGCTCCACCACCTGGTCCCCATGACAGTTGTTGTACTCCAAGGCCACTTCGGTGATCTGAAATTTAGGGCAAAGTTGGTGAGAGGCTGGGGGATGACTGAGGAATTAGCACCCCCTTAGCCACATTTCTCTTTCTGCAATTTCAGTTACCCATGGTCAACTCTGGTTCAGAACTATTAAATGGAAAATTACAGAAATAAACATGTCTTAAGTTTTAAATGATGAAATTTTTGCCATTACAAAAATTTTGAGCCATTACAAAAAGTTTTTGCCATTACAAAAAAGCTACCAGCCTGTTTCTTAGTAGCCAACTCAGTTATCAGATCATCTGTCTCAGTATCGCAGTGCTTGTGTTCAGCTGACCCTTTATTTATTACAAGGGCCTCCAAAGTGCAAGGGTAGTGATGCTGGCAATTCAGATATGCCAAAGAGAAGCCAAAATGCTTCCTTTAAGTGAAATGGTGAAAGTCTCAATAAGAAAACAAAATGGTGAGGTTGCTAAAGTCTTCTTAAGAACAAATATTCTACTCATAAAATTATGAAGAAAAGTGAAATTTATGTGTAGTATATACAGGGTTCAGTACCAACTGTGGTTTCAGGCATTCACTGGGGGTCTTGGAACGTATCACCAAGAACATGCAGTGGGATAGAAGAGGGTACAGGGGAGGTGATTACTATATTTTTAAAAATACTACCCCAGGCATGACACTCCTGGGCCAAATGGTATGTTGCCTGTGAGATAAAACCTCTACACAATCTGGCCTGTTTGGTGTTCCAGTCTCACCCGACCCATTTCAGAACAGACCAGGCCCTCCTGCAATGCCACGCCTTCACGGAGGCCTGGCAGGGGATACCACCTCCTCCATCTGTTCCCAAGGTCCAGCACCAGGGCAGCTGCTTTAGAGAAGCTAACCCTACTCCCAGCTAGTTTCTATACATCCAGTGTCCCTGAGGCCCCTTCTACAGTCTCACAAGCTTCTGCTGAGACATCCCTCTTCCCCACAAGCTTATGGATCCTCATGGGCAGAAACCACATTTGATTTATCCTGCCATCCCTGGGGCCTAGCACAGAGCTAGGCACATAACAAATGTTCAGTAAATCTCTGATGAATGAGTGGCAGCTCAGGGTAATGGACACATTCCCCTTTCTTGGTAAGATTTGCCACTTTACTCTCAGGCCATATTGGCAATTTGGATTTACATTTTATTCCAAGACTCTTCCTCTTCCAAAAAGAATGTTTTATTACTCACCTCTCATTCTAGTTTCTTGAGAAGGACAAATGAGTTATAATCCAAAGGCATTTACTCTCTAAAACAGAAGAGTGTGTCAACTTGAATCAAATCTCACCAGGTAGTTACAGGGTGGTGTCACTCAGGATTTTGTTTCGTTAAAGTGTGTGTGTATTTGTGTAAAACAATTTAATGAGTGCATTTCCAATTTTAAAAAGTTTTATAAAAATACGTACATAAAAATTTTAAAAAGTTGTATGTAAAATTTAGAGTTAATTCAAAACATACATATTTGTACAGGAAAATAAATTATTTGTTGAAACAATTTATTTTCCTGTACAAATATGTATGTTTTGAATTAACTCTCTAAACTCTCTAAATATTACATAAAACTTGTAAACTAACTGGCATAAAAAAGTCACTATAACCCACCAGAGACCTACTGGGCGAAGAAAAGAAGTCACTTTAGATGACAGGCCAGTGCTTGAAATTGTATTTCCCCACACAAAAACATCTCAGCCGTTTTTGGCTGAAGCTCTGACAGCATGCTGTACTAACAAGGTCAAGCCTATATAATCTGTGAAGAGCCTGGATGCCCTCTGGCCCTAACCTGGTACTGCTTTATATTCAAAGACACAGTAACAGACAATTACTCCCACCCACTCCCCCCAAAACTTCCATAAGACTTCAAGATTTACTGTAATCTTTTATAGAAATCCAAGTAATTAATTACATAATAGAGAAGAAAATTTCTAGAAAAGTATTTCTTCATCTCTCCTATCTTTAGTATCTCATAAACAAAGCAGCCATGTGAAGAATATTTTTAATTGAAGAAAGAATTTTGTCTACAGCAATGCTTTTTTTTTTTTTTTTTTTTTTTGAGACATAGTTTTGCTCTTGTCGCCCAGGCAGCAGTAAAATGGCCTGATCTCAGCTGCAACCTCTGCCTTATGGGTTCAAGCAATTCTCTCTTGCCTTAGCCTTTCAAGTAGCTGGGATTATAGGGATGCATCACCACGCCCAACTAATTTTTTCTATTTTTATTTTACCTAGCTAATTTTTTGGATTTTTAGTAGAGACATGGTTTCACTATGTTGGCCAGGCTGGTCTTGAACTCCTGACCTCAGGTGATCCTCCTGCCTCGGCCTCCAAAAGTGCTGGGAATACAAGTGTGAGCCACTGCATCCAACCAGCAATACTTTTTTTTGAGACGGAGTTTTGCTCCTGTTGCACAGGCTAGAGTGCAGTGGCCCGATCTTGGCTCACTGCAACCTCCGCCTCCCAGGTTCAAGCGATTCTCCTGCCTCAGCTTCCCAAGAAGTTGGGACTACAGGTGCACACCACCATGCTCAGCTAATTTTTATATGTTAGCCAGGCTGGTCTTGAACTCCTGTCCTCAGGTGATGTGATCCACCCGCCTCAGCCTCTGAAAGTGTTGGGATTACAGACATGAGCCACTGTGCTCACCAGCAATGCTCTTAAAGAGTTAGGCATTATCATTTTTCTCTTATGAAGTGGTATTTATGTTTCTATTCCTTTTATGTAATATGCAATTTTGAAAACACAACTCAAGTTATGTCACATTATGTGTATCACTTACTGTCACTTAATTACATGTGAATAATTAAGGAAATCTTGGCAAATAACTTTAACTGTTCGCACATTAGATGTTTCCTTCTATTTTCTTTAATCAGGGAAATCTGTAAGTCTGAACATGATAAGCATGCCTTTGCTTACCAGATTCAGATATGTGAATGCCTCAAATAAACGCTTTTAAAATAGAAAACAAGTCACAAAAAGACTCTTTGCTGGCTGAGGTAAGCATTTCCTTTGGTTAACAAATTGTGTAATACACACTACGATGTCTTATAACCTCTCTAGAACTGTCTAGACACACTAGGGTGTCAGTGGCCTTATGCTGGTGTCAGGTTGTATGCTTTTGTGTGTGTGTACACACAGGTACGTGTATGGGTGCACATGCAGGTATGCATGTGTGTAGGAGCAGCTACCCAGTCTGGCTTGCTGTGGCCACCATACAGTCACTCCTGCCTGGTATCCTACATGTACCACAGTACAATTGTCCAACCAGAACGTCTGTGCTTGGCATGCCTCCAACTCTATTTCCCTCACTCTAAGATGACCTCTCTCTTCTCAACAATGCAAGCATCCTCAACTTTCTGCCCAATATTAGGCCTAAGGTGATAATGGAAAAATAAAGGCACCTAAGTCTTTCACGTTCAACAAGCTAATGAATTTACAGCTCACATTATGTAAGTACAACATTCATCCTTCCCACCTAACCCGAATGCCCAATGGCTTCTTCACTCTAGTCACTGTGTCACAGTTTCCCTTATCCTAGACCCTACTTTCCATCCTCCATCTCTACCACCCAAGTTTGAGTTCTTACTACTTCTCAGTTTTCTGGAACCCTGCTATCAGAAAAACTTTAGTAATAGTAACGCACAGCTCTGGCCACAACTCTTCACTGTCAATAAGACTTGTGTGGGCCGGGTGCAGTGGCTCATGCCTATAATCCCAACACTCTGGGAGGCCAAGGAAGGCAGATGCTTGAGCCCAGAGCTTTTGAAACCAGCCTGGACAACATGGTGAAACCCATCTCTACAGAAAATTTCAAAAATTAGCCAGGCGTAGGGGCATGCACTTGTAGTCCCAGCTACTCAGGAGGCTGAGGTGTGAGGATCACTTGAGCTCAGGAGGCAGTAAGCTGAGACTGTGCCACTGCACTCCAACCCGGGCAACAAAAGAAGACCCTAACTGAAAAAAAAAAAAAAAAAAAAGATGACAACGATGACTTTATGACTATGATTAATCTTGAAATCCTCAGAGAAGTGCCCAAGGCTCTCTCCTCCAAAGGGTTTTTCAGGATCTCTCCAATTATCTGCAGACCACAAAACCCAGCCTCCTTCCTAACACCAGGACCTGCAGCAACTCTCCTCCCTCATGCCTCTGCTCAGGCTGCTCCTTCCAGTAAGTTTTTCTCAACCCACCAAGATCCTGGCTGCCCCTACAAGTCTGTCTCTAATACTTTCCCCATCCAAAGCCTCTGCTAACCACTCCCCTGCCCAGGCCCCTGCTTTCTGAGATAGCACCCTCTCTCCTCCAGTTCCTCCTGACCCTGGGCCTGGGCCTGATAGTCCTCTACTTTGAATTACAGGCAGAATTTCACTCCCTGTACTGGACACACTTCTAAGACCACAGGACAAGACTGATGCGATGGTGTCCCATCTATCCATTCTACTCTGGAGCTTCCCAGGAGAGTGCTCAGTAAACATTTGCCAGACCGACCTGAAACAAAGAGGGAAATGTGCTGGATACGCACTTCGCTTGCCTGAGTAATTCATAATACTATGAGATACTGCCTGGTGTTCAGTCATCTCACCCACACACTGAGGTTAAGGGAATGTACCCACCTCACAGAGATACTAGGAGCCCCAAGGAAAGGAGCCACAGGCAAAACCATGATAAAAAGGAGGCATGTTGATAGGTGGAGGAGTTGCGGGTTGCTGGAGGGACAGTCATTCAGGAAACAAAGGTGGCAAAGAAAGTGTCTTCCCACCAAGTGCCTAGATCCAACCACAATCCTCTGGGCAGAGGCTCTGGGCTCCTGCCACAAAATACCACTCCCACAGGACCCCGACACACTCAAACCAGACAGGAGAGAACCTTCCAAATCCACAACCATAGCCATATCACATTGGTATGAAGTGCTGGATAACCCTTCCTTCCCTACAACAAGCTTTAAGGCTCTTAATATTAGATACAGTAAAGGTCTAGTCATTTGAAACAGTGTCTCAGTTTACAAACTATCCATGTAGTGAAAATTTTCTAAAGAAAAGTTTTACTGAGTCCTCCCTAATTAGTGCGGAAGAAACAAAGCTATTTTTCTCTTTTCTTTCTTCCTCTAACCCAAAGAGCAGCATTCATTCAGAAATAATGTTCTATTATTTTGAGTCCTCCCTAATTAGAAGGGAAAAAACCAAACCTATTTCTTTCCTCTTTCTTCCTCTAAGCCAAAGAGAGCAGGATTCATTCAGAATACTCCCCAGAGGGACTTAGAACTTAAGCAAAAAGACCTCCACAACAGCAAAAGGAGATATCCAGCTGGGTGAGAAGTCCTGCCTCCCCTTCCTTACAGGCAGGCGGCCAGGCCAGCACTGAGGGGCTCAAGGATAGGCAGCATCTGCTTAGCTGGCCAGTGGTACACTGGCTGGCCGAAATTGGTGTTGGCTAATTAAGGGATCCTTGAGGGAGAGAAAAAATAAAACCCTCAGTAAATGCAATTTCACTCCCCAGGCTCACTCTGTGTACTGTGCCTGCTGTCTCAAAGGGCCTCCAAATGCTCCGTGTAGAAAATAAACTTTCGCCCAGAATGTATGCGCACCAGATGAAGCCGAAGACGTGCAAGAACAGCAGGCTCTGACGGCACCGCTTCTGAAAAGCACTCTGGCTTCTGCACAACAGGGAAGGTTCAGAGAAACAAGGTGTTCCAATGTCGCTGCTGCTGCTCCTGATCTCTGAGGACCCCCAAGACAATGGCATCTCCTAGGCCACGCTAAACTTGGCCTGTGTTCCTGCCACTCCCTATTTCACCCCCTAAACAGGAAGGTCAACAGCAGTCACATCAGAAGAGGGCATTTCGTCTTTCCCTAGAGGGGCACAGTATGGCTTCCCTGCCTCCTCCTACTCACCCGAGATCCCAACAGCTGTCAATAAATATGTCCAGAGAGGCTGTGCCAGTCCCTGTCCTAGATACGAGCTCTCTCCTGCCCATCTGAAGGGGAAAAGAGCAATGCTCAGACCGCAGCTGCCCCTCCTGGTGGCCATCAGCTGCCAGCGTAAATGGCTGTGTACAGGATGAGAGAGGCCAGGTAGATGAGGCTTTCCTACTTCTTATGGGGTGCTTTTAACATCACGGTTCTTACCTCGTCTATTAAAGGATGACTTTCGGCCAGGGGATTAAAAGGTATGAATAGAAACAGCGCCGGTCCTTTCTTCAGCTCATTATTCAGCAGGAGACTCTTGCCTCCGTGTGGCCGTAGCCACCGAAAGAGTGTCTCCCGGTTTTCTAAGGCCCACTTACAGATGTTCTCGGCTGTGTAGTTCAGGACCTCCCTGGGGAAGACCTGCGAAAGACAAAGGCACAGAGGATAAAGGAGACCTAAGTGAGGGAGGGCAGGCTCCAGGCACATCGGCGCTGTTCCAACCCCACCAATGCAGGTGAGAAAACCCAGGCTCGGAGTGGGACCTGCCCCTGCTGTGCAGGTAACGCCCTCTTCTCCAGAGACAGCATTCCTCACAAGTGGCGAATAAACCAAAGTGGTTGCAGGAGGTGACTTCCATATTGTATGATTCATCTTTCTGCCATGACACAGAACTACCTATCAACAAATCATTCTCCCTGCCGGTTGGTGGCAATAACAACCTCTATCACCCTGTTCAAGGACAGGTATTAAACATTACTGGGTGTTTATAAAAGGACCAAGACATATGTAAGAGAACAGAAATTACAGAGTCAAGGATCATTTAGATTTTTACCTTAGCCTTTTAAATGCTGCCCCACAAGGGCAGAACAGAGTCTCTGTGAGGCACAGGCTGTTCTGTTCACCTGTGTCCTCCATGACTAGACAAACACCAGGCACAGAGCAGGAACTCAACACTTGTCTGAATTAATCAACAAATGACCCAAACTTGCACGAGGCCATGGATCACATTTTATGTGTACAAATAAATAAAAGAGACACTTAAAATTTTTTGCTTTGTTTTGCTATAAACAACCAATGTACGTAAATATACAATTATTTTTTAATTCTAACAGTATAAATCACTGGCTTCAAACAGAACTACCAAAGGGATGCTTCAGAGGGATTTATGAAATGGGATATTTAAAACTCCTCAAAATGAAGATTTAAATTGACTCATAACAAAGATGTCCACTGCTTGTATTTTTAAAAATAATGGTGTCTCCCAATATTATTGCATTTGATGAAAGAAATTCTACCAAATCGAAGCAGTAAACCTGATATATTTTCCATCTCATCTCATAGTCCTACCTTTTTTCCCTCATCTACTTTAAATTTCTTTCTCAGTACCCTTTACTATAAATAAATATATGTAGGCTGTGTAACATGCTAAAAATGAAGGATGTAGGAAAATGACAGATAGCAAAAGCTGATGATGTCAAAGCAGCTTAGGTAGCAGCACAAGGAGCGTAGGTGGGCAGCAGAGAAACAACCACGGCAGTGACTGTCAAGGTGAGATGATGGGAGTTTGAAAAACCATACTTGAACTACCTCAAACATTTCTATTTGGAAAACACAAAAATTCATTTGACCTTTGGAATATAAACTGACAGAAGTAAGGCATAACATCTGGGCTCTGAGAGACATGCAGAAGCCAGGGTGAGTGGTGAGCAAGGGGGCACTCCTGGAATTGGCCCAAAAGTCCCTCCGAAGGCACAAGACTTATATACTGTGCCAAGGGGGGGGCATGGGTTTTAAAGGCTGGGTACACTGGGTGCAGGGAAATTGATCTGTATACAACCTGTAAGTTACTGACAATAACATGAGAGAGACAGAATACTTCAGAAAAGTAAACTCAGTGATGTGACTGAGGAAGCAGCAATCAATAGAGTAGAAGCACAGGACTGAGCAGAACACAGGTCAAGCTCAGTAACAGCTGAGTTCAGGCTGTTCCACGAGAAAGCAAATGAAATCAGGAAACAAAGGTGACAATGGAAAACCAAGGCTCTCTTGGATGAGAAGCCATTAACTTCTCACTGTGACTTGATAAGAACTTCAAAAATCCATTACATCAGCTAAGGAGAAAAGCATGTCACATGACTACTCTTCATAAAAGGAATAAACAGAGAACATCACTCAGCGGAAGCTTAACCTCTGAGAACATGGGCTCAGAGTAACAATACTCCAAGAGAATAACTCTGCAATTTTATCCAAGAAGAAAAATTTGCAAGTCTGTACCAAAATCTAAGACTATAAATAAAGAATTTCTATATGTTAAATTCAAGAGCCCTCTAATGCATGGGTTCTTAACCTGGGGCCTGGGCTCTAGGGTGGGGCTGTAAGAACTCTCCATTCAAATATAAAATCATGTGCGATCATGTGCGCTTTTCTAGAGAGTGCCCATTGATTGTACCCAATTCTCAAAGGAGTCCGTGACCTAAACAAGGTTAAGAACCACTGCACTAATATAAACGTGATTTCAAAATACTTACAAGTGATGTGTTGAAATGTCTATGTAAATACACACTTCCAGAGTGTACTAAGGATACCAGTTTCGCAAGATGTTTATTTGTGATAACCCCAAATCGTACTGTTCCTAGGTAATCTGAAACAGAAAATTTTCCTTTATTAAAGAAAAGGCCTATGCCTTAAAACAACCACAAAACCCAATGATCAATTCTTGATGCACAAACCCCTGGAGCAAAGCTCCTTCTGGTAACCTAGCCTCAAGAGGGAAGAAGAGGAGGTGAGGAACCTCTCCTCCTGACACAGACCTCAGCCCCTGCGATGTCAAGCCTGCTCCTGAGAGGATGTCTCTAAGTAAACTCTCTGACAATCACCTGTGCTGAGGAGTCCCCTGTATCCATCTTATGATGGTCTGACGTGTCCTCCTTGATCACAGGCCAAGGCACATGCTGTTCTCTTTATCTAGACACTTCTTGTGGCTGATCTCCTACTTTCTCTGAGAAGCCTTCTTTGACCACCCCACCTAACAGCAAATACTTAGGAGACAGAGTCTACAAAGGGAAACTGGGCTCCCAAACCACTCAGGTACTCTCTTTTTTTTATAGCACTTCTTAACATCTGCATAATCTCATTCTCACCTAAAAAATCTCACCCTGTTTTTTATAGCACTTCTTAACATCTGCATAATCTTCTTCTTTTACTTGGATTTCTTTGGTCCAATATCCTCTTTTTTTGATTTTTAGAGACAGTCTTGTTCTGTGGCCCAGGCTGGAGTGCAGTGGTATGATCTTGACTCGCTACAACCTCTGTCTCCTGGGCTCAAGTGACTCTCCTGCCTCAGCCTCCCAAGTAGCTGTGATTACAGGCATGCACCACCACACCCAGCTAGTTTTTATAATATATATATGTATTTTTTTTTTTTTGAGATCTCGCTCTGTGCTAGAGTGCAGTGGCATGGTCTCGGCTTACTGCAACCTCTGCCTCCTGGGTCCCAGTTCAAGCAATTCTCCTACCTCAGCCTCCCAAGTATCTGGGATTACAGGCATGAGCCACCATGCCCAGCTAATTTTTGTATTTTTTGGTAGAGATGGGGTTTCACCACATTGGTCAGTCTGGTCATGAACTCCCAACTTCATGATCTGCCTGCCTTGGCCTCCCAAAGTGCTGGGATTATAGGCATGAGCCACCGCATCCGGCCTTAGTTTTTGTATTTTAACAGGCACAAGAGTTCACCCTGTTGGCCAGGCTGGTCTCAAACTCCTGACCTCAAGTGATCTGACCACCTCCGCCTCATAAAGTGCCAAGTATGAGCCACCATGCCTGGCCCAATTTCCTCTTCTGACTGTAATTTCTGTGAAATTAGAGACTTTGCTTCATGCTGGTATCCCAGCACCTACAGAAGTGCCAGGGTGTATAGTGACAGATCAAAACACATTGACTAAATTGAACAAATCTAGCATATACAAAGACTGATACAAATCAACAAGAAAAGGAAAACTGTTAAAATGGGCAAATCACAGAAAAAGAAATGTGTATAGATGGCTAATAATTACAGAAAATAAACTCAACCTCATTATTTTGAAAGAAAGCAAATTAAAACAAAATACTACTTTTAACCCTCAAATTGCCCAGAATTTAAGATATAGGAAACATCAAGTATTGACCAATAGTAGAGAAACGAGTATTCTGCTGTGATGCTGAGGGAAAAAGTCAAAACGGCACAGCCACTCAGGAGAGCAGCTGCTGAAGTGACTAGATAAAGAATGGACACAGCCAGGATTTCCACTGCTGAGCATCCACACGTGTGTCAGGAGTCACAGGCAAGGATATTCACCAAGAAACACTCTGCAAATGTTAAGAACAATGAGGCAGGACTATACACCACAAAGAGAAGCTGAAGAAGTTAGAGTAGACCTTTAATACTAATGAAAGAAAGAAAAAGAAAAAAAGAAAAAGACTGACACTTATAAAACAGTTTGTGTGTGTGTGTATTTTTTTTCCTACATGTTTAGAAATGTATATTTTTTCTAATGTTTAGAAATGTATAAAGAATCTAAAAGGATAATAAAAGTGGTTTGATGTTGGGGAACAAACATCAACAGGGAACTTACATGTGAAACTTCATTTTTTTCATGGAGTATATCATATTTGTGTGATTATAAAGTATTTAGTGTTAAAGGAGGGTGAATAAGATACTACAGAACAAGGTACATTCTATCCTATCCCCTTTTTGCTTTATTAGCACATGCTAAATAAAATATCAGTTAAACTTTAGGCCAGGTGCAATGGCCCATGCCCTTAGCCTTAGTACTTTGGGAGGCCAAGGTGGGTGGACTGCCTGAGCTGAGAAGTCTGAGACCAGCCTGGCCAACATGGTGAAACGCTTTCTCCACTAAAAATACAAAAATTAGCCAGATGTGTTGTGGCAGACACCTGTAATCCCAGCTACTCGGGAGGCTGAGGCACAAAAACCGCTTGAACCTGGGAGGTGGAGGTTGCCATGAGCTGAGATCCTGAGATGGTGCCACTGTACTCCAGCCTTGGTGACATAGAGAGACTCTGTCTCCAAAACAATAAATAAATTTTTTGAAAAAAATCAGTTAAACATCAAATGTTACCAAATTATATACAAGTAGCTAAGATATAAAAATATTGAGGTGCTAAACCCATAAAGTTTCTAGTTTCATCCCATGAGCCCCACTTTCAGCGGTGTGATCCTCTCTCCCTCAGGTAAGGAGTGGCCAAGAAGAATGAGGTGAGAGTAAATATGTCTCTACCACCAGAGTCAATAATTTTTCATACCAACCTGGTGAGTTTAAAATGGCACAAAACAAAAGAAATATAGGACAAATAAGCCAGAAATTAAACAGTCTGGTTACTTACAGGTGGCTGGGGAAAAGGGAAGGGGAATGGGAAAGCAGGGCTGAGAGGCCTGGCACTGAGTAGGCCTTTCAGTGTCTGACTCCTAGGGCCAGAGTGATGTTTCACATACCCTTCACATACTCCAAAATTAAACAAGTAATTAAAACCAAGTGAGATGGGGCAAGCCCAATGTGGAATACAGCATGTACAAATAACCCTAAGTATTGCAAACAGGTAACACCACAGTGAAGGAGATGGGAAGAAAGAACTAACCTAATAACTGGAAAACAGTATCTTGACAATGCTGAAAAACTAAAGGCAAAAATAATTGTACATAAGTGCTGTAAATCTAGGTAGTGTTTCTTAAAGAGATATAAGTTAGCAATTCTGCAACTACTAACTTACTTCGTATTTCTTTGTAGTAAATACATTATAGCCAGGACTCTCACTGTTGGACAAAGAATTCATATATTAACAAAGGAAGGCAAAAATAAACCCTGTGATGTTAAATTGAAATCAGAGAGAATCAGTATAATCTTACAGCTTTTGATACACACAGACAGACAGACACACACAGAGAGAGAGAGAGAGAGAGAGAGAGAGAGAGAGAGAGAGAGAGAATGGATACAGAAATATAAATATGTGCATGTGTGTGGGTATAAATACAGTTCCTAGATCTATCCGCTGAGAAGACCTAGAATGACGTCCTGATACCAAAGAGCATACCCAGCACATAGATGATCTTGGTTTCTAATGCCATTTACATTCTCTAGTAAAAGAAATCAGGACCCTTGGAGAAGAGGTTGATTCCAGAGCTGGGGTGAAGAAAGCACAAGATAAGCCTGAAATATCTTGTATCAGAAGGAAAGAAGCGGGCCGGGCAAGGTGACTCATGCCTGTAATCCCAGCACTTTGGGAAGCTCAGACAGGCAGATCACCTAAGGTCAGGAGTTTGAGACCAGTCTGCCCAACATGGTGAAAACCCATCTCTACTAAAAATACAAAAATTAGCCAGGTATGTTGGTGGGCGCCTGTAATTCCAGCTATTCAGTAGGCTGAGAAAAAAGAATCACTTGAATCTGGGAGACGGAGGTTGCAGGGAGCCAAGATTTTGTCATTACCCTCCAAGCTGGGCAACAAGAGTGAAATTCCGTCTCAAAAAAAAAAAAAAGGAAAGAAGTGCTCATAATAAGATAAGGGTTTGTCCAAAGGACACAGGAGCCAAGCCAAAGCCCTCCAAGTAGCCAAAGTTGGAACAATGTGAGGAAGAAAATAAACAACGACAGTACAAAGAATAAGATAAATACCCATGGCTCCATAATGATATTGATGAGAACAGTCAGCTCTTCTTACAGGAGAATTCCACTAATAATGAAAAAAGAATGAAGGAAATAGAAAATAACCATCTGAATACCAGAGTAATTGCTGCAGGCAAGATCCACTGATGGAGGCTAAAATTAGTGGGCAAAAGTTTGAGTTTACATAGTCTCAAATGATCTTTCCCCAAGGAATTTATTTATTAATTACAAAGGAAAAGATACTAACTTTTCAGTGGAGAAACCCAGCAAACACTACTTTAACCAAGTGATCAAAGTTAACGTCACCTGTAGGAGATGACACATAACAGGTGTCTACCACCATGCCTGGCCAATTTTTTTATTTTTAGTAGAGATGGGGTTTCACCATGTTGGCAGGCTGGTCTCAAACTCCTGACCTCAGGCGATCCTGACACCGCATGAACCCCTTGATAAGAAGTGCTGAAAAGGACCTATTTCTATGGCATTGTTGTCAAAAGGCAACAATCACAAGAAAACAGACAAAATTGAGTGATTTTTCTACAAAATACCCAAGAAGTATTCTTCAGAAGTGTCAAGGTTATATATAAAGCATAAGGAAAGACAGAGGCTTTGTCATAGGTTGGAGGAAACAGAAAAAACCAACTCGTCGCGATATGGGATCCCAGGCGGATCCTGAAACAAAAAGACACTCATGGAAACACTGAGACAATCCAAATGAGGGCTGCAGTTTGGTGAATAGGACTGTACCAATGTTAATTAATTTCTTTTGGTTTTTTTTTTTTGAGACGGAGTCTCGCTCCGTTGCCCAGGCTGGAGTGCAGTGGCGCAATATCGGCTCACCCTCAAGCGATTCTCCTGCCTCAGCAATCAGAGTAGCTATGACTACAGGCATGCACCATCACATCCTCTAACTTTTTTGTATTTTTAGTAGAGACAAGGTTTCACCATGTTGGCCAGGCTGGTCTTGAACTCCTGACCTAAAGTGATGCACCTGGCCTCAGCCTCCCAAAATGCTGGGATTACAGATGTGAGCCACCGCACCCAGCCCTAATATTAATTTCTTATTTTGTACAAAACCACCTAACAACTGGTTATGTAAGAGGTTAACAATGGGGGAAACTGGCTGAAGGCAGGGAATTACAGAGCTCCCTGTTCTATTTTTGCAACTTTTCTCTAAGTATAGAATTAGTTGAGAAATTTTTAAAATTTTGTTTAAAGGGCATGACATACAAGTCCAGATCCCAAAGCTGTTAGAAGAAACAGTCCAAAGAAAGGATGTGAATTAGGAGGACCAAAATACCCCTCTCCAGAAACAGCTGATCTTGGTGGACAGTCACAGATAAAAGAAGAGAAGGAAAAGTAGCCTGTAAGGAAATTCATTTGACAGGCTGCCAAAGTCACCATCAGGATTTATTAGAGCAGAGGTGTAAGAAGTGACAGCCTGACCCAAAGGTTAAAAGGGGACATTCAAAAACCTGTGTAACTGTATTAATAAGAACAGACAGTCTGCCCAGACAGAACAGATTCTAACATGCTCAAACATATTATAATCTCAAAACTTTATTTTTCACACATGGAGAAATTTACAAAAATCACACTTCTATTTAAGTTCCAGCATATGGTGGAAATCTTGCTGGAAGAAGCAGCTTAAATTTGCAGTCTCACGTGAACAAAGAATGCCTGGATTAGCAGAGGAAGTTTATAGCATAAAGACGATACAAGAAAACAGCATTCTCTCATCTCCTTATCCAGAGCATTCTCTGATAAGCAGAGCTCCAGGGCTTTCTACAATAGAAGTCTTTGTCATTTATAAAATTAATTCTTTTGTTCTAAAAGTAATGAAGTTTCAATATTTTAATTAAGAACTTGGAATCTGCCAGATAATTAAAAACAAACTAAAACTCATACTCTCCTTTCCTCCACCCAAAAAGGTCTAAAAGTTGCAGTATCCCATTCAATTAAAAAAAAAAAAAAAAAATCTCCATTAGTCTGGTGATTGGCCACTTCAAGATCTCTCTCAAACAAGTGACAACTGGTGTCAATGGTCACTGCAAGATGTAATAAGATCTTGAAGGAACATCTGGGTAAAATAATTAGTTACTAAGCAGTTTCTGCAGCTGTTCACACAGGTGGCTAAAAAGGTGACCACAGCATGACTCTTGGTGCACCTCACTCCTCAGGGAGAAAGGTTGATCCTTTGCTGCTTACTACAGAGGGTGCTGGGTCCAGGGCCCTGCAATCATTGGCTACAGAGCTGTGCACAGAGGTACCATCTAGGCCCATCACAGCACATCTCCCATGGACACTGGCTGGGAAACCAGCTCTATTATGCTGATGCGAATACTGTTTGCTGTGCTTTGAGCAGAAATCGTCTTGTGCTTTGACCCATGAAATCTTGCCTACTTTTGGCAGGCAGGCAGGTTTCCTCCTGGCCATCTCTTGTGAGGCTGGAATTCTCTGCCCCTAAGAGAATGTTCCCCCCTTGCTTCCCACACCCTCCCCAGGTATAGCTTCGGCTGCTCTTTTGTGCCTTTTGTGCACCACTGTCACTATTCACCTCATGGTAGCTACCAAGGGTGCCTGAAAGACCCGAAACTCCATCTGGTTTCCACTCACATTCATCTGGCTCACTCTACTCTCTAGTTTGCATAAACGCTTTCTGGTTTTTAACAATGTTTTAGTATAAAACTATAGCTAACCCTTGAACAACATGGATTTGAATACAGATCTTTTTTCAACCAAACACAGATCCAAAATAAAGTATTTGTAGAATGTAAAGCCCATCTATATGGGGAACCAATTTTCATACATGCAGACTCTAAAGGGCCAACTGTGGAACTTGAATATGCAAATTCTGGTATATTTGAGGATCCTAGAACTAATCCTCAATCTATGCCAAGGGACAACTGTATTTTATTTAGTTTAGTATCATTTGACTTAAATTTAATTTTAAATATTAAAATGTCAGTCTAGGACCAGACACGGTCGCTCATGACTGTAATCCCAGCACTTTGGGAGGTTGAGACAGATGGATCACTTGAGGTCAGGAGTTTGAGACCAGTATGGCCAACCTGGTAAAACCCCAGCTCTATTAAAAATTAGCCAGGTGTGGTAGCGGGTACCTGTAGTTCCAGCTACTCTGGAGGCTGAGGCAGGAGATTCGCTTGAACATGGAAGGTGAAAAAAAAAAAAAGAATGTAAAATATCTCCATCATTATTATACTGATTATATGTTGACATAATTTGGATACACTGGGCTAAATATTAATTTCACCTGTTTCTCCCCCCACTCAATTTTTTTTTTAAGACAGAGTCTAGCTTCGTCACCCAGGTTGGAGTAAAGTGGCCCAATCTTGGCTCACTGCAACCTCTGCCTCCCAGGTTCAAGCAATTCTCCTGCTTCAGCCTTCCAAGTAGCTGGGATTGTAGGCATGCGTCACCATGCCCAACTAATTTTTGTATTTTTAGTAGAGACAAGAGTTTCGGCATATTGGCCAGGCTGGTCTCAAACTCCTGACCTCAAGTGATCTACCTGCCTCAGCCTCCCAAAGTGCTGGATTACAGGCCTGAGCCACTGTGCCCAGCCTCATTTGTTTCTTTTTAATTTTTAGCAGAGCTATTAGAAAATTTTAAATTAGGCTAGGCATGGTAGCTCACATCTATAATCCTAACACTTTTGAGAAGGCTGAGGCAGGAGCATCACTTGAGGCCAGGAGTTGTTGCCCAAGAATAGCCTGGGCAACAGAGTGAGACCTTATCTCCAAAAAAATTTTTTCAAATAAGCTGAGCATGGTGATGTATGCCTATAGTCCTCAGTACTCAGGAGGCTGACGTGGGAGGATTGCTTGAGTCCAGGAGGTCAAGGCTGCAGTGAGCTAAAATTACACCACTACACTCCAGCCTGGACAGCAATGTGAGATCCTGTCTCAAAAACAAAATTAAAAGAAAATTTTAAATTAGCTATGTTGTTCATATTATATTTCCATTGGATTATGCCGGCATGGTAATGATGAAAAAGAAAGATTCATTTATCTCAGGAAGAAAATTAGGCTGCAATGATAAATCCAGGAGCCAGAAATCTTAATAATATCTGGTAAGGTCACATGAGACAATGTTTCTTAAATTTTTTTCATGAAAATCCCTCCAACAGTAAAGAATAATTATCTCTAAGTACATGTCTCCTCTTCTTCAAAAAGGAAAAAGAGAAGGTCTAGATCTGTAACTCTAGCCTGAGCTTCTGAAATTAATTCTCTCTCACAGGCCTACGGTATAGTAAAGTACCCAAGGATACACTGAAAGAACAGACAGAAACACCAGGTCTGAACAATGCAGAATTCCTTACACTGGGGAAGGTCATCCGCTATCATGGAGACTTCCATATGAGCTCATCTCTAAGGGATCATGGAACAAAATGGAGCATTATCAGGTCAAGAAAAATGCTCATAAAGGTAACTGCTAACAAACCAACATATACTTCAAAACAAAGTACCACTGGATTAAGTCACATGGCATTTAATCAGCATGGCTAAGAAGTTACCATTTACTCCATGGGGAAATTTTTCTCATTTCTTTCAATTGGAAAATAGGGATATCCCTGTATCATGGTACTTCCCAGTTGTTGGGAAACAATTCTCATTTTAGTCTCTCTGTCATTTTTAACTTCTACTTTTCTACTCTTCTTTCCAAGGTTTTAAATAAGTCAGAAAAAGGAGAATAGGATTATACAAAAAGGGATTAAAAACAACCCCTCTAATGTTAATATTTACATAATGATTCACTTTTCAGGTTCTTCATAACCATTTACTGGGTGGTGATTGCATACATTTCCAATAAACTGTCCGTCAAAATGAGAAAACCTTCGAAGAAATGTAACATTACAGAAATGCTTGTTTTCAATGTATAAACTATCATTACTTGCACTTTCCCCCAGAATGTGACAGTGAGATTCGCAGTTTCAAAATTCTCAATATAAAGCACAAAGCAATTATCTAGAAAAAAAAAATCTGGCATTTAGACATCACAGATACACTGCGGTGCTTGCCAAGATACTACTAAACAGTAACTTATAAGCTGTGATTATTTTTATGTGTGAGCTAGGTAGGAAGGAAAGAGAAATGTAGTTCCAAATACATTATTTTAGAGAAAGTAAACTATAGTGATAAATATGCATTGTTACACATACTTAACCTGACAGTAAAATAAACATCCTCACACCAGCTGTTCTCATTTAGTAAGTCTAAAGCACAATATTAAAATGATCAATTCAGGTCAGGCGCAGTGACTCATGCCTGTAATCTTGGTACTTTGGGAGGCCAAGGTGGGCAGATCATTTGAGGTCAGGAGTTTGAGACCAGCCTGGCCACCCCGTCCAGTGAAACCCCGTCTCTACTAAAAGCACAAAAATTCACGAGGTATGATGGCGGGCACCTGTAATCTCGGCTACTCAGGAGGCTGAGGCAGGAGAACCACTTGTACCCGGGAGGTGGAGACTGCAGTGAGCAAGATTGTGCTACTGCACTCAAGCTTCAGTGACATAGCAAGACTCCACCTCAAAAGAAAAAAAATAAAATGAACAATTAAAAAACTTCCCTTTGTATGCACTTCCCTTAAATTCCTCTTTATAATCCTCAGGGAAAGGAAAAACTTTGCAAACTAAACATATCCAATGAGAAACCTCCTCGACCCCATTTCAGGCTATTCTTAAGGTCTAACACAGGAGAGTCAGGTAGATGAGGTCTCTGTCACATGTTCTCTTTTTCCCCACCAAAGAATGCTTTAAAAATGTAAAAAACATTCTTAGCTCCCAGGCCTACAAAAATAGTCCAAGGGCCATTGCATTTTTAAGATGAAATGCCCCTTATAGATAACTAGAGCAAAGCTCCTTTATTTTACAGATGGGGAACCTGAAACCTGAAGGCCAGTGAGAAATCAAGGCTGGGCCATGATTACACCAGGATATTTGCTATTAAAATGACTTCAGGGCTAGGCACAGTGGCTCACGCCTATAATCCCAGCACTTTGGGAGGCCAAGGTGAATGGACTGCTTGAGCCCAGGAATTCAAGATCAGCCTAGGCAACATGGCAAAACCTATCTCTACAAAAATTAGCTGAGTGTGATGGCTTGAGCCTCTAGGAAGATCACCTGAGCCTATGGAGTTTGAGGCTGCAATGAGCCATGATTGTGCCACTGCACTCTGATAACAGAGTGAGATCCTGTCAAATAGATAAACATTAAGGAGAAAAAAAAAATGACTTCAAGACTCATTGGCCCCTGCCTATCTGTTCTTCTTCTTAGGAAGGTAACACTGAAGCCCGGGGAAAACTAGAAACCAAGACAGGCTGCTAAGCGGAAGAAATAGCCTATTCGTCTGTTAGTGCAACAGGAGCTCCAAGAAAGAAGCTGGGGTTATGAAAATCACAGGACATCTAGTATGCCAGACGTCATGATAGACAATCAAGAGTTATGAATCCACAGAACTTCCGCTAGGTCTTGAAAAATTAGGAAGGCAGACATCAGCCAGGGAAATGTATTATATTTAAAGCAGTATTACAGGCAAAGCCAAGAGGGAATCACCACATCATATCAGCTGCTGTACCTCAGTAGAGCAGAGGAGATGCAGAGAAAACAGAATAGGACTGGAGTGAGACAGCTCTGCAGGAGGGTTCTCACATCAGCTCCTGTATTTACTGGCTTGTGACTGTACTGGCTTCCTGTTGCTGCTGTAACAAGCGGACACAAACATATTTTAAAGTTCTGCACGTCAAAAGTCCAAAATGAGTCTCATGGGGCTGAAATCAACACTGGCCTACTACCAAGTCATGCTCCTTCGGGAGGCTCTAGGGAAGAATCTATTTCCTTAACTTTTCCATCTCCAAAGGTCACCCACATTCCTTGGTTTGTTGGCCCTTTCCTCCTTCAAAGCCAGTGACAACTGGACTGTCCATCTCACATTACACTCTGTTATTTTGCCTCCAATTTTCATTCTTAAGAATACTTCTGATTACACTGAGCCCACCCCAATCACACAGGATAATCTCAGTGTCAGCTGATTAGTAATCTAATTCCATTGGCTGCCTTAATTCCTCCTTGCCATGTATATAACATATTCATAGGTTCTGGTGAGTAAGAAGTGGAGCTTTTTAGAGAGCCCTTCTAGCCCTGCCTACTACATTAACCTTGATTAAGTTAACCTCCCTAAAGCTTCAGTTTCTTATCTGTAAAACTGGAATAATTAACAGCTCCTACTTCAAAGGGTGATAGTGAAGACTGTCATTCAGGTCAAGTCCCCCTGGCTCAAAGAAGTGCTCAGTCAAGTGTCAGCTTATCTGATTCAAGTGTATATAAAAGGTGGCCAAGGACAAACCAGAACTGGGCTTGACTGCATGGAGCTGTTTGACTGTAAGATTATGACTTTATTATGTGATCCCTAAGATTTTTTTCTAAAATTGTAATGCTTCTGGTTCTTTATCTAGGAGTCTAATCAACTTCCAAATATGAAAAAAAATAAACTTTGAGAAACTGGATCAACACCCATACTCTAAAAGAGGACAACTTTAAAAGGGTAGAAAATATCACTAAATAATTAGAAAGTGAAGGTGCAATTTTTCAGATACCTGAGATAAAGGAATCAAAATATATCTAAGTGAACACTAAAACTGGCTCTGAGCTTCTAGATGCCAAAACACAAGTGGAAACCCCTGTTGCTTTCCCCGGCCCCATTAATCTTCCACTCTGTATGTTTTCTTCCACACTTATCTGGAGGCTGAGCCTCCCACTCCCAGTACCCATCTCCACTGAGCCATCTTCCCGTCTCCACCTAAGGAGGGCTGTCACAGACCCATCACCAAATTCTCATTGTGAGCAACTGTATTTCTTGGCCACACTGGCTAGTGGCTCCTGCTGATAGCAAGGAATGAGGTACATTCATCATTGTAGCTATATCACATAGCAGATCCTCAAATGGTTGTTGAATTATTTAATAAGAAATTATACTTCTGAATCTAACCTCAAGTGCTGGGAGGACCTTTTCTGGCCTTAGTTCTTATTTATAAGACTTAAAAAATAAGTCAGGGCGGGGCACAGTGGCTCATGCCTATAACCACAGCACTTTGGGAGACCAAGGTGGGTGGATTACTTGAGCCGAGGGGTTCCAGACCAGCCAGGGAAACATGGCAAAACCATGTCTCCACAAAAAATACAAAAACCTGCCAGGCGTGGTGTCACATGCCTGTAGTCCAGGTCCTTGGAGGGCTGAGGTGAGAGGATCAACTGAGCCTGGGGAGGCTGAGGCTGCAGTGAGCCACGACTGTGCACTCTGGCCTGGGCAAAAGAGTGAGAGACTGTCTCAAAAAAAAAAAAAAAAAAAAAAAAGAAAAGAAAAGAAAGGAAAAAAATCACAGTGGAAACAAAAGCATCTCCCACAAAATATACAAGGATTCCTTTGCTAAAATAATGACAACTGAGTTAAAAAGTCAGTTTTAGGTGTGAGGACATAAAGTACAGAATACTTCTAATCTGTATTAGTCAGTACCCAGAAGAGTCTCAAAGCAGGCAGACAGTTAGAAAAAGATTTCCCCCATGAATGGGTATAGTGGCAATGAATGAAATTACCCAAGAAAACGAAGCAATCCTAGAACCCATTCCACTCACCAAGAACTGTTAAACTCAATGTCTGGTCCAAAGACCCAAAAGTTAGACCCAAACTCCAGAGAAAATAAAGCAATCTCCAAGCCAGCCTTGCTTGTCAGTCCCTTGTTTTTTCAATGCCTTTTAAAATGTCACATACAGAGTAAGAAAACTCTATCCTTCGATAAGCGCAGTGACTCACGTCTGTAATCCCAGCACTCTGGGAGACTGAGGTGGGTGGATCACCTGAGATTCGCGGAGACCAGCCTGACCAAGATGAAGAAACCCTGCCTCTACTGAAAACAAAAAAAATTAGCCAGGCGTGGTGGCACACACCCGTAATCCCAGCTACCCAGGAGGCTGACAGGAGAATCGCTTGAACCTGGGAGGCAGAGGTTGCAGTGAGCTGAGATCATGCCACTGCACTCCAGGCTGGGCAACAAGAGCAAAAACTCCGTCTCAAAAAAAAAAAAAAAAGAAAACACTATCCTTCAAATCATTTTTTTTTTAAGACAAGGTCTCACTTTGTCACCCAGACCAAAATGCAGTGGCATGATCTCAGCTCACTGCAGCTCTGACCTCCTATGTTCAAGCAATCCTCCCACCTCAGCCCCCTAAGCAGCTGCAACTACAGGCTAATTTATATATTTTTTGTAGAACAGGGTTTCACCACATTGCAAAAGGCTGGTCTCAAAATCCTGAGCTCAAGGGATCCACCTGCCTCAGCCTGGCAAAAGTGCTAGGATTACAGGTATGAGCCACTGCACCAGGCCAAAATCTCTTGATGCTCTGTGAAATCTCACAATCCGATAGAACAATGCTCCAGAAAAGCTTTCTTCATGCAGAAGGCCTTGGAGGAGGGCACTTTTTATGTGTACTGACTCGGTTCCACAAGCAAATCTCAGCAGCATCAGACACCACCTGGTGGAGTACAGGGACCCTATACTGGAATCAAAGTTCTTCCTCCATTGAATATATTCCTCTAAAAAAATTCATTAAAACACTATTTCCCAAAGGGAGTTCCTTAGAAAACTAACGTTAGTAGATTTCCTCATCAATTGAGTTTAGGAATTCCCAAAGGTGATAGAAGGGAGTGGAAACAATATCTTTAGTTAATACTTTAGTGTATTTCCAAGATGACATTTAGGTACCATGTGAATTTCAATTTGATCTCTACAAAAAAAATTTTTGTTTTAACTTGGTGGTGTGGTGCTGCATACTTATAGTTCAAGCTACTCAGAAGGCTGAGGCAGAATGATTGCTTGAGCCCAGACGTTCAAGGTTACAGTAAGCACCACTGCGTTCCAGCCTGGGCAACAAAGTAAGACCCTGTCTCTGCAAAAAAAAAAAAAAAGAATAAACCAGGCAGGGGAATTCCTACACTATGGTCTATGGAGCCTGAAGGGCCGGGCATGAGAAGTGGAGAAGGTGGTTAGAGGGGATCCAAAGTGACACTTAAATTCCTGTAGCTGAAATCTTTTTCACGCGTCCTTTACCAGTCATTCATTTACCTTCTTTGCTACAACTATGCTGGAACATAGTAGAGCTGTAGGAGCAACAAGACAAAACCCTGCCATCGTGGCACTCAGTAAATATTATCTGAACAAATTAGCTCCTATTCTGGTGGGAGAGAGATTCAGTCCATTTTGACAGGGTGAAAACCATGCATTACGAACAGAAGCAGGTAGGAGGTTTGGATGTTTTTACAGTAGATAAAATACTTATCTGAGCTGCTTTCAGCCAGATGGCTTAGTTTCTAATTAAGGTATAAAGACTATTACTTTAGACTCACACACAAAGGATTTCACATGATTTGACTTTATAAAACAAGGATTTATATACTTATCTCCACCCTCCCCAAATTGACAGATAAGCAAACTCAAACAGAAAGTTAAAGATTTTGTTCCAAGTTTACAGACTCCACCAGGGGCAGACAAAGGGTAAGGAGTAGGCATTGCTAGCTGCTGGCCCACTGCTTTTCTCCTTAGACTGCACTGCAAGCACTTTTGTAGATCGGATGAAAAACAGGATCAAAATTTGCCACGAATCTTCTCTTTTAAAAAAAAGTCACTGATTATAGCAAAATATAACAACATTTTACTAGAACACATGTTTACAGCAAATAATAATCATCAGATTTTAAAAAATCAAGCAACCAACTTCAGTATATGATCCCTCTACCAAATTTTCTTTTGGCAATAAAGCAGCCTGTCTGCCAAGATCAAATGTAAAAATGTTCCAAGAGGAACAGGTTTTGCAGTCCTAGAAAAGTAAAGAAGTACAAGAGAGGCAATTTCCTCCAGGCTTTTGAAACATACACAAAGATTGCCAGCCCATAATTAAATCACCCAGCACTCTGAAATGATTAAGCATTAATGAGAGATATGTAAGACCTACTATAAAAAACTAAAACAAAGGTTTGAATAAATGAATAATCATGCTGTGAACCTAAAAAGGAAAGCTAAATGTTATGAACATGTCAGTTATCTTCAAGTCAATTTATAATTTAACATAATTTCAACAAAATTCCAGCCAAAGGCATGGGTGGACATAAAAGAATATTCCACAAAACACAAGAACTGGAAGAAGCAGAGTCCAGACTTTACCAAATAATAACAATTTATTACAAAGACCAAAAGAAAACACAGAAATAGACCCAAATGCATGAAAAAGAATATGATCTTTAGTAAAACAGGCATCATCAACATGAGAGAGAAAGGAAATATTTTATAAATCAGAGGGCAAAAAAATCAACTGTGCTCTATATTTTAAGTCAAAGCCAGGGAGCATAAAGTGCTAAATAATTTTTAAGTTTAAAAAAGAAGAAAATAGGCCAGGTGTGGTGGCTCACACCTGTAATCCCAGCACTTTGGGAGGCCAAGGCGGGTGAATCACGAGCTCAAGAGACTGAGACCATCCTGTCCAACATGGTGAAACCCCATCTCTACTAAAAGTACAAAAATTAGCCAGGCGTGATAGTTCCAGCTACTCGGGAGGCTGAGGCAGGAGAATTGTTTGAAACCAGAAAACAGAAGTTGCAGTGAGCCAGGATCGTGCCACTGCACACCAGCCCGGCGACAGAGCGAGACTGTCTCAAAAAAATAAGAAGAAAATAATATAGTCATCAGATTTTCAGGTAAAAAAAAAGGGCAAGAAAAACTAACCAGAAGACCGGGCACAGTGGCTCATGCCTGTAATGATAGTAATCCCATCACTATGGGAGCCGGCCCAGGCATAGCGGGGAGGGGTGCATCACTTGAAGTAAGGAGTTTGAGACCAGCCTGACCAACAGGGGCCAACATGGCAAAAAGCCATCTCTAGTAAAAATACAAAAATTAGCTGGGCCTTGTGGTGAGCACCTGTAGTCCTAGCTACTTGGGAGGCTGAGGTACGATAATCCCTTAAAACTGGGAGGCAGAGGTTGCAGTGAGCCAAGATCACACTACTGCACTCCAGCCTGCGTGACAGAGCGAGACTCCATCTCAAAAAAAACGAGGTTTAACTACATGAAAATATGAAAGCGCTATATAAATAATGATAAAATTTAAAAAGCTAACATAATAATGGACAAAAATATGTGCAAGAGTTCCTGTCCACAGCATGTAAAAGGTGGGTCTAGGTAAAAGATGACAGATCAGCATAAAAGTAGAGCCCTCAAAGAAGGACGCAAATAACCTAGATAAAAGGAAACAGGTAACACAACAAGAGAAAGCAGTTATTGTTACAGCGCTGAGGTTGTAAGTGAACTTCATTTATTTTCATGTGTAAAAATAGCAAATGTTAGACAAGTCGTGTTAAGTGGGAAATGAAGGACCACAGAACCTGATCTTACAACCCAAGCCTTGCATGTTGAAAGGCAGAAATAAGCTCTCCTCACAGCACACCCTATAGGCCTGTGATGTTTCAGATGCGGTACAATGGTAAATTATTTATGTACTGATGGCCAGCTAGCTTCAAAAAACAAATGTAAGGCCGGGCGCGGTGGCTCAAGCCTGTAATCCCAGCACTTTGGGAGGCCGAGGCGGGTGGATCACGCAGTGAAGAGATCGAGACCATCCTGGTCAACATGGTGAATCCCCGTCTCTACTAAAGATACAAAAAATTAGCTGGGCATGGTGGTACGTGCCTGTAATCCCAGCTACTCAGGAGGCTGAGGCAGGAGAACTGCCTGAACCCAGGAGGCGGAGGTTGCGGTGAGCCGAGATCGCGCCATTGCACTCCAGCCTGGGTAACAAGAGCGAAACTCCGTCTCAAAAAAAAAAAAACAAATGTAGAACTCGGAAAGTGGCCTGGCTATTTCTAAGACAATTTAAAAAATCATTAAGGCAGGGGAAAGGCATGTGCATTGTAAAAATGCTTGTGGCCTGCTGAACCAAGGCACCTGCTTTCTACCACCACAGTCTAAACAGGTCTTCAGTTCAGCTCTCTACAACGAAATGTTACATGTGTCCAATGTTTCTCCAACCTAGATTTGTATATACAATCTAAACGTGACATTGACCTAGAATTGAATTTGAAACTGTATCTTTTTTTTTTTAAGTGTGCACATTTCTCCTACCTTTTACTGCACATCTGCTGTTAATAACAAGGAAAATACCATTTGACTTCAGGGTAGAAGAAAGGGAGAAAAACCTCAGATGCCCAAGGCAATATCACTTCAGGGAATTATTCACAGTGCACATACTATAGAAAACCATCATTTCCAAATGTGTGAATTTAGCCACACATCAAAAAAAAAAATGGGGTGAAAAGGATTAATTAGAATTAATCTGGGCTCCTGCAATCTCGGAAATGCAACAGAATTTTACAAAATCCTACTAGAATCACAGGATAGGGAAGAGATGTAGAAAAGGTAAATCAGATCACACATTTATTATAAAAACAGCTTGCATATAAATTTGTCAAAATTAGTGATTTGACCCAGGAGGTTCATTTTGTACCTTTCAGTAATTTTTATTCATTTGTCCCTTTCAGCCTTATTTTATCTCTATCACTTTTTTTACTCTTCTTTTGCTTAAAAAAAGGAAAAAAAGAAGCCGGGTGCGGTGGCTCAAGCCTGTAATCCCAGCACTTTGGGAGGCCAAGGCGGGTGGATCACAAGGTCAAGAGATCGAGACCATCTGGTCAACATGGTGAAACCCTATCTCTGCTAAAAATACAAAAAATTAGCTGGGCATGGTGGTGCATGCCTGTAATCCCAGTTATTCAGGAGGCTGAGGCAGGAGAATTGCCTGAACCCAGGAGGCGGAGGTTTCGATGAGCCGAGATCGCGCCATTGCACTCCAGCCTGGGTAACAAGAGTGAAACTCGGTCTCAGAAAAAAAAAAAAGGCTACTGTCTCATATTAGAAGGGTATTCCTAAAAGGAACACCATTTTAGAAACCTCTGAATGAAAAAATAATTCAAGATGAGTAATGTATTTCTAATACAGCATAGCAGCACAAAATATAAGCCTAGATGACAAATATGCTTCTACAACCTTGAAATAGCCTCTTCAGCTCAAGAACTTGAATACAACCATCACTTTAGTGAATAACTCTAGGTTACCCTTTTATATATGATCTTCATTAAGGTCTTGTCTTCTTTGAAGGGCTTTGCTTAATTTTCCATGAAGAGCTTTGAATGGATGCTTCTTAAGCTTATTTAAGTTGGCAGTATTTTGTTTTCAAAGTTCAAACTTTATTTGCTATATCTTCTTAGACACTTGAAACCGTATAGCTCAAAGTCTTTCAATTAGACAGACATAAGACAGCTTGATTTTCTCCCCCAATGTCTCCCATACTATGTGAATATAGTAGATACTCAGTGCATAAAACCTTCAAGGTATATATTAAAATGGCCAGTCATGTAATTGTTTCATACATACTGTTTTAATATCCCAAAAATAAAAATAATAAAAGTATAGTTACGTATTTTTCGTTAATCTACTGGGGGAAGATGATAGGCTTGATCTACTTGGGGAAGATAACGTGATCACTTGCTTGGCAAAGACTGATGACCCCCCTGCTTTGTGCCAGTCTGTACAGAAAGAATACTAATCTGAAGAATGTGGTCCCTACCCTCAGAAATCTTAGTCTAAAGAAAAAGACATGAAATAAATCATCTTGTAACCACATACATAAATGCAAACTGTGTTAAGTGCTACAAAAGAAACAACAGGGTACCCAACTTAGACTGGGGTAGAGGTTTCAGTTATTTAATTGTAGAACTGGGCCCTGATGGGTGGAGAACTGGGCCCTAAGGGTAAAGGCACATTCCAGGGAGAAGACCTAGCATGTGCAAAGGCCACAGTCTGAGGAAGGAGGGGTGCGTGGATACCAATTACACGTCCACTGTTCGGGTCCAGGTGTGGGTGAATGGGCACCGATCGGAGTGGTAACGAAGAGGACAGAGACAAGCGAGCAGATAAGAATGTATCTGACACAGAACTGACAAGCTCTAGAGTCAGGACTGAGAGAGCACAGAACAACATGGAAAAATTGGGAGAATATGACCTTTCACTTGAAATGCAGGACACCAAACAATGTACGATTCCACTAAGTCAAAAGAAAAATACAGATGTGAGAAGCTGGCAGAAGCCTATGCTATAATGTGACATGAGTTTTATACCTATAAAACTACTTCTAAAAGGAAATGTATTGCTAAATTATAACCTGACAGATTTGATAACCACTAACAATGCTGATCAAAACCTTTATACAAACAAACAAAAAAATGATGTAACAAATTTTAAAGCACAAAATACATAATTACAGATACAGTATGATCAAGCCATATATATATATATATATATATATATATATATATATATATATATTTTTTTTTTGAGATGGAGTCTTGCTCTGTCATCCAGGCTGGAGTGCACTGGCACAATCTTGGCTCACTGCAACTTCTGCTTCCCGGGTTCAAGCGATTCTCTTGCCTCAGCCTCCCAAGATGTTGTGACTATAGGTGGGTGTAATTTTTTTACACCTAATTTTTGTATTTTCAGTAGAGACGAGGTTTTGTCATGTTGGCCAGGCTGGTCTTGAACTCCTGACCTCCGGTGATCCACTCACTTTGGCCTCCCAAAGTGCTGGGATTACAGGCGTGAGTCACCACGCCCAACATGTACACATATATGTGTGTGCATGTCTGTGTGTGTGTGTGTATTTTTTTTTTTTAAGACAGGGTATCGCTCTGTTCCCAGGCTGGAGTGCAGTGGCGCAATCTCAGCTCACTGCAACCTCTGACTCCTAGGTTTAAGCGATTCTCCTGCCTCAACCTCCCAAGTAGCTGGGGATTACAGGTGTGCACCACCACACCCCCCATTTTTGTATTCTTTGTAGAGATGGGGTTTTGCCATGTTGGCCAGGCTGGTCTCAAACTCCCGGACTCAAGCAATCCACCCGCCTTGGCCTCCCAAAGTGCTGGGAGGAACTACAGACATAAGCCACGGTGCCCGCCTCACGCTTTATTTTTAAAAAGCAAAACATCTGAGAGGATATACTTGAAATAGAACAGTACTTCCTGTTTGCTAATGATGGAACATGAAACAATGTAATTATTAAAAATACATTGATGGCTGGGTGCAGTGGCTCACGCCTATAATCCTAGCACTTGGGAACGGAGGCGGGTGGATCACCTGAGGTCAGGAGCTGGAGACCAGCCTGGGCAACATTGCAAAACCCTGTATCTACTAAAAATACAAAAATTAGCTGGGAGTGGTGGTGGGTGCCTGTGAAGCTAAGACAGGAGAATCACTTGAACCCGGGAAGCAGAGGTTGCAGTAAGCCAAGATCGTGCCTCCATCTCAAAAATATATAAAATAAAATAAAAATACACTAAGGAAAGCAATCAAACAAATTAAAATATATATTCATAATAATACATGGTAAAGATGTCAATATCAATTCTACTGAAGTACTCATGTCTTAATATGAATCATTTTTTACCTTTCTTTAATGAATGTAATGCTGAGGTGAAGAAGGTCAAATAACCAGGAGGTTGGGGTGAGCCACTGAACTCAAAGTACCCGAGTACTCCAGGCTGTAGGAAAAAGAGCAGAATCAGGTAACTGAGGCACTGTCAGCCACAGTATAATGGAGGATATTTTAAAACAAGAAGCACACATTATAATCGACAATTAATGCATCTTGTTGCATTTCATTTTTTCAAAAGGCGTAACCACATAAGAAAGATTGCAGGTTGGGGCTGAATATGCCCTCCCCTCCATTTAACAATAATAAGAGGGTAAGAGATGGAGCTGCAGCAGCTTTAACAGGATTGCACTGTGGTCATTCAGGAACATTCAAAGCTAAAACTTCCTTCTGTCCCATGAGTAGGTCTTTCCACACTCTGCTGACAGTACAATTTTCCCAGGCTCAAATCTTCATCAGCAAGTTCATGCTCTCAATCACTTTCAGTAACTCTAGACAAGCTATGTCAATAATTTTCTTTTAACCTTAAGTTTCTTCTTGAATCACTTTCACTCACTGCAAACATACCTCCACACTTTGCTGGAAATTAGGGTTAATCTTCACCTGTAATCAAGCCCCTCAATGGGAAACAAACCATAGAACCCCCCGCACCCCCGCCAATCCCCCACTCTGCCAAAAACCCAGCATTGCCACAATGGCAACTCTCCTTTCCCTCAGGTCTGCAGGGGACCCATCTATGGCCCTCTGGCTCCTCTGTCCTACACACTCACTTCCACCTGCTCATCTACTTCTCTAAGCTGGGCATAGAATGCCCCTTCATTCTGTGAAACCAATTAACTGTCCCCTACCAGATATATTCTTCCTTCTTTGAAGGCGCTATGGCACTCATTCAGTCAGATTTTGTTCTGTAACAATTATATCTGCCTTAAAAGTCAAACTGTGAGATCCTTGAGGAAAGAGTGCTGGACTTGGAGTCAGAAGACCTAAGCGGAACTCTGAGATCTGGTGGCTGAAAGAACAGCCTTGGGTCAACCCCTCAATATGAAGCCTCAGTTGCCTGAAGTGGGAAGAGGAACAATTTTCACAGGGTTAGGTGAAGAGGAGGACTGATGAACCACAAAGCACAAGGCAAATGAAAAGAATCCTCTTGAACCCAAAAACACTCAGCACCACACTCTATATTAGTAAGTCACTGTGGAAGCGAACTTGATCATTGGAACAAAACTGCATCCATAAGTTAGGGTGGAAATTTAATCTGTTGGTAAAGTTTAAAATCAGTATATGTTACATA
The DNA here is from genome assembly GCF_049354715.1 of Callithrix jacchus. Lineage (NCBI taxonomy): Eukaryota > Metazoa > Chordata > Mammalia > Primates > Cebidae > Callithrix > Callithrix jacchus. Next base: position 17,375,363 of record NC_133513.1, on the reverse strand, counting down.
AAAGAGGAAACTTCTGATCTGTAGTGGAATATACTATCTTTCCAATCTAAACCACTGGCTTATTCTAAGATTCAACAGTAAATGAATCCATTGGTTTTCATTCTGCCAAAAACCTAACATCTAGGCCTGGCACGGTAGCTAATGCTTATAATCCCAGAAATTTGGGAGACCGAGGCAGGAGCATCATCTGAGATCAGAAGTCTGAGACCAGTCTGGTTAACATGATAAAACCCTGTTTCTACTAAAAAAATACAAAAATTATCCTAGTATGGTGGTACGTATCTGTAGTCGCAGATGCTTGGGAGGCTGAGGCAAGAGAATCCCCTGAACCCAGAGGTTGCAAGGAGCTGAGATCATGCCCCGGCACTCCAGCCGGCGGGGACAGAGCAAGATTCCATCTCAAAAAAAAAAAAAAGGAAAAGAAACAGAGTCTTGCTCTGTTGCCCAGGCTGGAATGCAGTAGCATGATCTTGGCTCACTGTAACCTCCGCCTCCCAGTTTCAAGCAATTCTTCTGCCTCAGCCTCCCAGTAGCTGGGATTACAGGCATGTACCACCAAGCCTGGCTAATTTTTCTATTTTTAGTAGAGAAGAGGTTTCACCATGTTGGCCAGGTTGGTCTCAAACTCCTGACCAAGTGATCTGCCCGCCTCAGCCTCCCCAAGTGCTGAGATTATAGGTATGAGCCACTGTGCCCAGCCTGGCACAGTGTTTCTATTAGCCCTCTCCCAGATGCTTAGACAGCTACTAGGTAAGCAGCCACAAGAGCTCCACTATCAGTGTTCCTCTTCCCTTCACTCAACCGACAACCAAAGGTTTCATCAGGTCAGACAATCAAAACCTCTCTGCCACCTCATCTCCTACCACTCTCTCCTCTCCTCTGGCCCCACCAGTTCTATCCTTGTCCTGGGGTCTTTATACTTCCTCAGAGTCTTTACACTTATTGTTCCCACATCCTGGAGCACCTTCTCCAATCTTCCAGGGATGGGTCACATCATATAGGCTTTACTTTATGTTTCTGCTCAAATCTCATTTCCTCAAAAGACCGTGTCTTCTAAAACAGCTGTGCCTTTCTCCCAGCCCCTAATTCTATCACATCACTCTTTGTGATTTTTCTGAAAGTATCCATGCATTAGTTTCCTAGGGTTGCTGTGATAAGTGACCACAAAATGGGCGGCTTAAAACAACAGAAGTCATTCTCTCCCAGTTCTGGTGATTAGAAGTTCAAAATCAAGATATCAGGAGAGTCATGCTCTCTGAAGGCTGGAGGGGAGAGTCTTTCTTTGCCTCTTCCTAGCTTCTGGTGGCTCTGGTCTTTCTTAGTTTGAGGCTGCACCACTCTCATCTCTGCCTCTGTCTTCATATGGCCTTCTTCCCTATGTTTGTGTCCCCTCCTCTTCTCATCAAGATACCAGCCACTGGATCGAGGACCTACCCTAAATAAACTCACATTCTGAAGTTCCACACAGACTTGAGTTTTGGGAGGATACCAACCCAGTAAATGTTGTTTTCCTGTTTGTTGTCTATTTCCATTTTAACTCCATGAAACAAAGCCTCTCTCTTGCTCATCCCTACATTCCTCCAGCTCAGAGAGTGCCCAGCCCAGAGCAGGCATACAATAATTATTTGTTAACCAACAAATGAACAGGGATAAAAGGATAATACAAGGCTCCTCCATCAAGTTTACAATTTAGCAAAAAATAAGACACAATGAGTGCCAGATTATAACTTGACCCAGTTTGTATATTTTAATTCCATCCAATAAGGTACAATAAGTGCAGGACTTATCATAATGAAGAGTTGAAAACAGGCTATTCATAGGAGGCCAGCAAATCCTCATTTACATAAAGTAATTTCTTCCCTCAGCAGGCACCATGTGCAGAATAGTTGTAATTTCAGCAAATGGTGCACACACCCTCTAGTGGCCGTGAAAATAGTTACCTTGGTGTGTTCTGGTTTTTTGGTTTTGTTTTGGTTTTCTTGAGTTTTGCTCTCATTGCCCAGGCTGCAATGGCACGATCTCAGCTCACTGCAACCTCTGCCTCCCTCGTTCAAGCAATTCTCCTGCCTCGCCCTCCCACGCCCGGCTATTTTTTTTGTTTGTTTGTTTGTTTTGTATTTTTAGCAGAGACAGGTTTCACCATGTTGGCCAGGTTGGTCTCGAACTCCTGGCCTCAAGTGATCTACCCACCTCAGCCTCCCAAAGTGCTGGGATTACAAGCGTGAGCCACCAAGCCTGGCCTGGTGTGTTTTTGCTCAATGGCACTTGAAATGTTTTTGTGCCAATGTTAACTCACACCTAGAAAATGTAAAACTATTCACAGTGTTATAAAACTATGAACTTGAGGCCAGGCACAGTGGCTCATGCCTGTAATCCCAGCACTTCGGGAGGCTGAGACAGGTGGATCACTTGAGGTCAGGAGTTCAAGACCAGCCTGGCCAACATGGTGAAACCCCCATCTCTACTAAAAATACAAAAATTGGCCGGGCACAGTGGCTCACGCCTATAATCCCAGCACTTTGGGAGGCCGAGGTGGTTGGATCACAAGGTCAAGAGATTGAGACCATCCTGGTCAACATGGTGAAACCCCGTCTCTACTAAAAGTACAAAAATTAGCTAGGCATGGTGGCACGCGCCTGTAGTCCCAGCTACTCGGGAGGCTGAGGCAGAAGAATTGCTTGAACCCAGAAGGCGGAGGTTGAGGTGAGCCGAGATCACACCATTGCACTCCAGCCTAGGTAACAAGAGTGAAACTTCATCTCAAAAAAAATAAAAATAAAAATAAATAAATAATAATAAAAATACAAAAATTAGTCAGGAGGCTGAGGCATGAAAATTGCTTGAACCAGGGAGGTGGAGGTTGCAGTAAGGCAAGATTGTGTTGCTGCACTCCAGCCTGGGCAACAGGGCGAGACACTGTCTCAAAAAACAAAACAAAACAAATGCAAAACTATGAACTAACAGAAACAGTACCTATATGCTCAACATTCAGAGTAGAATTTTACAAACAATATGACAATGTCAGGTGCCAGTCATTCTACAATTTTGCCCAAAATGTTCAGGTTTTCTGTCACCTGGCAATTTTACTTAACTCTCTTCTTCCCCCAAAAGATTCACAAGCCTTTTCCCATTCCACTTAAATGTAAAACAATTTTGTTTACCAAGTTGGTAGAAATAAATGAATGAGTGTATGCTAAATAAGTGTCCTTAAATGGATACAGAAATTCACAAAAAGATTCTTAAAATATTTTGCCTGCACATAGAAGATAAGCGTTTGAAACAATAATACTGTTAGCATTTGGTGAGTAAACTATAAGGTACAAGTCAAACCAAATCTGTCAAGTACTTCAGAAAATAAGTAAAGAGGCCAGGTGCAGTGGCTCACGCCTGTAATCCCAGCACTTTGGGAGGCTGAGGAGGGCAGATCACTTGAGGCCAGGAGTTTGACACCAGCCTGGCCAGCCTGGTGAAACCCTGTCTCTACTAAAAACACAAAAATTATCCAGGCATGGTGGCCAGCGCCTGTAGTCACAGCTACTTGAGAGGCTGAGGCAGGAAAATCACTTGAACCTGGGAGGTGGGGGTTACAGTAAGTGGAGAATGCACCACTGTACTCCAGTCTGGGCAACAGAGCGAGACTCTGTCCCAAAACAACAAATAAATAAATAAGAAGCAAGCACTATTGATGTGGAAGCTACCAATACCTAAGACAAATGATGTCCAAACAATACTGAAATTAGAGAAGCCAAAAAACTAGTCACTGAAAATTAAATTACCACTGCTCACTCCTTTTCCTTTTCCAATCAACTTAATGTCCACTGAAATAAAAATGACACTGGCCAGGTACGGTGGCATATGTCTGTAATCCCAGAACTTTTAGGGGCTGAGATGGATCATCTGACCTCAGAAGATCAAGACCAGTCTAGGCAACATGGCAAGACCTCATCTCTATAAAATAAAAATAAAAATGACGCTGGTTCTGTTAGTCCACAGTAATCAACTTCATTTTCCTATCTGTATTTAAATTGGCAGGAAGAACCTTCTAGAAAGAGGGATTCCACAATTGGAGTAACTGAAGTCAGTAAAATTTATTAACGTGGTTTGTAAGAAAATGACATAGAGCTCTTAATCTATCCCCTGGCAAGTTCATTTCAGTTTCTAGCTATGTTCATTATTTATAAGGTAAGTATCACTGTAGTGCTTACCTGCGAAGAAAATTCTAGACCTTACCCTTCCTCAATATTTTCACTATTATACACAGAATAATCCCAGTTATTCAGAATAAATGTTAATGACCAATTAGTAACAGGAAATTGGGTGCTTAAGAGCTATGGCATCATCCTTTATCCATATTTATTCTTTTGAGTAAAAAAAAAAGTTACAGCCAAATTAAGGTGCCAACACCTTCAAAATTTTCTATGATGAAAGAAAAAAGGTTCAAAAAATGACATTAAATAGTTAAGTATTTGAAGTTGTAACCTCTAGATAGATATTAAAGTTTCCACTCCGGAACCTTACATAGTTTTTTGTGGAAAAACATGATAGACAAGAATTTGTGGAACAACAAGGCAGGGCAATCGTCCAGCCTCCACTGAGGTAAATCACAGCCTCCCTGTACCTTAGCCTCTCAATCTGTTCGAAGGATCTACAATTTCCATCTACCTCATATGGCTGTTAGAAACATCAGAAATAAGCACTTGAAAACTAAAGAGCACTTGACAATGCAGTTTATGCATTATTTCCTTTTTTTTTTTTGAGACAGAATCTTGCTCTGTCCCCCAGGCTGGAGTGCAGTGGCCCAATCTCAGCTCACTGCAACCTCCGCCTCCTGGGTTCAAGCCATTCTCCTACCTCAGCCTCCTGAGTAGCTGGTACTAGAGGCGTGTGCCAACATGCCCAGGTAATTTTTCTATTTTTAGTAGAGACAAGATTTCACCATGTTGGCTAGGATGGTCTCGATCTCTTGACCTCATGATCCGCCCACTTCAGCCTCCCAAAGAGCTGGGATTACAGGCCTGAGCCACTGCGCCTGATCATGTACGCACTTCTTTGCTGATAACGACTAAAGTATTTCAGTTTACAAAGTTAAGAATTTTTAGTATTCACCCTTTAATGTCTTTCTGTGATGTTTTAAGTAAAGGCAAAACTGTTGTCCCAGAAATTGTTTTTGGGCTCAGTCTTTTCTTTGTCTTGTCTTGAGACAGGGTCTCACTCTGTCGCCCAGGCTGGAGTGCAGTGGTGCCATCATAGCTCACTGTAACCCCAAACTCCTGGACTCAAGCATATCCTCCAGCTTCAGCCTCCCAAACAGCTGGGACTACAGGCATGTGCCACCACACCTGGCTAATTTTTCACATTTTGTTATGGAGACAGGGTCTCATTTTGTTGCCCAGGCTGGTGTTGGATTCCTGGCTTCAAGCAATCCTTCCACCTTGGCCTCTGAAAGTACCAGGATTACAGGTGTGAGGCACCTCACTGGGCCTCTTAGAGTCATATTTTACAAACATACACCATGGTTAATGATAAGCAATCTGATATTGTTAGTTTGAGATATCTAAGCCAAATAAAATATTTTCCATTGGTTAAAAAACTTCCACTCTTCTAAGTAATTCAGTATCAAATCATCTGAATGGGCCTTTGAAAGGATTCAACTATAGGACTTATAAAAATTAAAACCAATTATGAAACTACAACATTCCTTTTCATAACAATAGAATAAGCATATATGAATAGAGTTTCATATACATATAATAAAAGCTTATATCAACCAGACACAGTGGTTCACACCTGTAATCCCAGCATTTTGGGAGGCTGAGGCAAGCAGACTGCTTGAGGCTAGGAGTTCAAGACCGGCCTGGTCAACAAGGTGAAACTTTGTCTCTACTAAAAATACAAAAAACAGCCAGGTGTGGTGGCACATAACTGTATTCCCAGCTACTCAAGAGGCTGAGGCACAAGAATTGCTTAAACCCAGGAGTTGGAGGTTGCAAAGAGCTGAGATCGCACACTCCAGCCTGGGAAACAGAGCAAGACTCTGTCTCAAAAAGAGTTTATGTCAGTAGAAAACATTACTTATTTCAGGACATCCTCACTTCCCAGGTAATGAATGCTAACTATACAATTTCATAATGGCCCAAAATGCTCACAAATGTCTGGATTAGAGCCAAATTTATAATTAATCAATAGGTTTTCTTTTTTTTTTTTTTTTTTTTGGTCCTTCCTTAAAATCCAGATCCTACACAAAGAAAATTTTTTTTAAGCAAGGGGGAAATTATCACACACACTCCTAACAAGATGTTACAAACACATCTACAGACATTAAGTCATGCAAAAAAAAAAAAAAAAAAACTGCCATTATGTCATACCTCAGAAGTGCCATGAAAATATTCATTATTTTGACCCAATTTTGACACACTTAAATTTAAACACACTTGATACTGAAATCCATATTAATAAAAAATATAAACTGAGATAAGGCTCTTGATCAAAACAAGTATCTTTCATAGTAAGGTATCTTTAGCAAGCTCCTTCACATATTTAAAGTTATGTAGGGTTTGCTTTTTTAGAAAAAATAAGGAGTTTGAGTAAAATGCTGAGTATCAGAGACAGCTCTAATGATGACAATCTAACTCACCCCTAGCTAGAATTCCCCCCAAATAATTTTCTAGCATTCTGTAGTCAAGGCACTGTTTAATTTTCATCTCTCTACTGCCACCATTATAAGCACATAAACTTTGAACTATTAGATTAAGGCCTTCTGAGAGCTACATGAAAAAAGATGTGCTTTTCCTCTTAAGACCTTAATTGAGAAAACTCAATTATTCAGAGCAGTAGTTCTTAACCGGAGGAATTTTGCCCCCTAAGGGGTATTTGGCAAGGTCTGCAGATATTTTTGGTTGTCACAACTGAGGAGAGAATGGGGTCCTACCAACATCTAGTGGGTATAGGCCAGGGATACTGCTAAATATCCTGCAAAGCACAGAACAGCCCCCCAAAACACAGAATTATCTGACCTCCCATGTCAACTGTGCTAAGGTTGGGAAACCCTAACTTAGCAGAGTATTCAAAAGCTTATTGTACTCTATTTCAGACTTCAAAAATTCCTTTACCTTTCCTAATCATTCAAACGTCAAAACCATGACAGTGGTTTCATTACCAGATCGAGAATTCTGTATGTTCTCTTACAGACTGTGTGTGAAACTGTCACATTTTCTAGGCCAGGCTATTTGGTATATTTTGCAAGACAAATGGTTTCACAAGTGTCATGCTGGGCTTGACTAGCAAGTTGTTTCACAATTAATAAAGTACTATCTATCTCTTGCCAGTAAGACAATCTCATGTCAGTGAAAAGCCCAGCAAAAGATGATACTAACCCGATAATAGCTAGCCAGAGCTTTTGGGAGGAAGTCATTTTAAAGGCTGACAGAAGTGATCTAGGGACTCCATCTTGGTGACACTCTTGTGGTTTCCATTTTAAAGGCAGTCCAGTTTAATCACCATTGTACATAACTCTTAGTGGGCTGCCAAAAAACTTTAATGTAATGTTTTAAATGTCATCCGCAGTAATGTCATCAGCAGATTAGTGAGTTTAACGTGAACTCCACGTCAATACTTGGAGCATAGTCTTTTAAAGTACTGCTGGGCTGGGCATGGTGGCTCATGCCTGTGACAAAGTGCCCACAAGGCAGGAGAATCGCTTGAGGAGGCAGGAGGATCACTTGAGCCAAGATCACCCCACTGCACTCCAGCCTGGGTGACAAGAATGAAGCCCTGTCTCAAAAGAATTAAATAAAATAATCTAGACTGGCCAACATGGTGAAATCCCATCTCTACTAAAAATACAAAAATTGCCAGGCACGGTGGCTCACACCTATAATCCCAGCACTTTGGGAGGCCAAGGCGGGCGGATCACGAGGTCAGGAGCTCGAGACCAACCTGGACAACATGGTGAAACCCCATCTCTACTAAAAATACAAAAAATTAGCCAGGCATGGTGGCATGTGCCTGTAATCCCAGCTATTTGGGAGACTGAGGCAGAAGAACTGCTTGAACCCAGGAGATGAAGGTCACAGTGAGCTGAGATTGTGCCACTGCACTCCAGCCCAGGTAACAGAGTGAGACTCTGTCTCAAAAAAAAAACTAGCTGGGTGTAGTGGTGTATGCCTGTAATCCTGGCTACTTGGGAGGCTGAGGCAGAAGAATCACTTGAACCCAAGAGGCAGAGGTTGCAGTGACCCCAGATCATGCCACTATACTCCAGCCTGGGCAACAGAGCAAGACTCTGTCTCAAAATAAATAAATAAAACAGAGGACTGCTAAAAGTTGGTCTGTCTGACTCCTGATTCTTCATCATTTTGCTGTACCATCTTCAGTGGCTCTGGCTGTAACCCACTGCAAATCCATGTCAAAACCCACTTATCACAACTTTACCACTAGAAGGAATCTCAAGGATACGCTGGCCCAGACCCCTGATGCCCAGGAAGTGAGTAACCCACCCTAAATCACAGACCCAGTGGGTGTGCCAAAGGGATCAGGCCCCAGTACCCTGCCTCCTAATATAGCCCTCACCCACCAGCCTGCCCAGGGAAAATAAGGGACAGGCCTGGAAGGTGCACAGAAGTCCATCTGCTATCTATGTCGTTAAGGAATATTTACTCTGACGCATAGCTAATAACTATAAGCAGAATAAGTAGATATTCATACTGCTACTTGGGGAATCTGCTAACCTTTGTAAAAATACAGAAATTAGCTGGGTGTAGTGGTACATGCCCTCAATCCCAACTACTTGGGTGGCTGAGGCATGAGAGGTGGAGGTTGCAGTGAGCTGAGATCACACTCCAGCCTAGGAGTCAAAGCAAGACTCTACCTCAAAAAAAAAAATAGTATGAAAATAATTTATCAGGGGTTGAAGTTGGCAATGGGAAAGCAGGGAAGAAGTTGCATTAGGAAAGTGAGAAAACTTTCTGTAAATAAGACCTTGACATAATTAGAGACTTCATAATACAGAAGGGAACATATGCCCAGTTTCAAAAAAAAAACAAGCTACAACTGACAAGAAAAACCAGGTATCTCATAGTACAACGCTATGAGAAGTGTCAAACAATACTCTTAGAAATCTGCAGCTGCACATACATTGTAAGTTAATTCTCATCTACTCTAAGTTAACTGTGAGGGAAGATGAACATTTGTTGAAAATTCCCTAACAAAAAACAGACAAGATTTTTCAAGTATTCTATTCTCTTAAAACTCCCTTGGACAAGCTATCCTTACCAGTATCTCAAAAAGCATTTAACTGGGGCGGATCTACCACATGACCTTTTAATTGCCACAATTCAGGAGGTATTTTCTTAAACCCCTTTAATACAAACAATCTATAACAACCCAGTAAAAGGCCTTGAGTATGGAGGAGGAGATATGAAAGACAAGTACCTCGTAGTTTGAGAGAAAATCTAGTAACTCTGATTGAGATGGGATGTAGAGAAGTGGTTTCATCACCCGGCGGACAAACTTCTCAATGTAAACAGCACTCATGGGGCCTTTGTATTCGATTGGTCCAAAACTAGTACCAAAAAATAAAAATAAAAATAATACACCATGCATTAAGCCTGTAATGTATAACTAAAATCATCACCACCACAAAATGAAAATGTCTTGCTTTGGGATCCAACCAAGTCACAGCTCAGGAGGTGACCAGATAATTCAGAATAAGCATTTTAGGTGAGGACAGGCACAAGCGGCCCCTGCCCTTCTATGATCTTGAATTCAACTGCAAACTGAATTGCCAAACAAAGAACATTCATTCTAAGTCTCTGAAAAAAAATTAATTCCCACAATATTTCTTTTAAAAACAAAACAAGACAAAAAGACAACCCTGGAAACTGACCACATGCTAAAGGATTCCAGGATTTCGCTACAGAATTCAATGTAAACAGACTTTCCTTCTACTAATCACTGTGAGGTAAGGAACAGCCTGAGCAGTTAGCCCTTGACCCACTAGAAAGTAGTAGGCAGACAAAGGATCACGAATGAACCTTAAACCTATTTGAAGCTTTATTACAACAACAAATTATGTGAAGGGCTGAAGTCAGTGACCTGTATAAATGATCTTTCTTCCTTTCCCCTCCAGTCATGCCTGGGGACACACAGAATTTGATTCAGTGCTGCTAAGTAATACCATCACCATTCCTAAGCTAATTGGAATTCTCACGTGCCTCTCTTCAATCTCAGACAATACAGACACTGCCCAAATATAACTGGATGGTAGGTGGCAGGGGTGGGGGGTTATGGTGAAATTCAACAACTGTATAACCGTTCTCCACACAGAAACTGACATTAAGCTTACTGTTAACAGCAACAGTAGAGCACAGTGAAGAATTTTATAAAGGCTGTGATAATACTCTAATACATGGTTACAGAATTCACACACACAGACACACACACACACAATGATGAGATAAACACAATTCTTCAATGTGCACTGCAGAATGATGTGAAAGGAGTATTAGCATGAAAAGGTGAAAAACAGCATTCTCTGTATGTACAGCTGGGAGACAGTTAAGAATTCTATGAAATCCAGATTTACTACAAATTAGTTCAGTTTGAAAATTATCACCACCACCACCAGCCCCCATCAAGCACCAATAATTTTTAATTTAAAGTAAGAAATCAAAAAAACATCTAACTTATTTTGTTCAGTAAAAAGGAGCTACCAATCTGGAACCTCAACCACTCAGTTACACAGGCTTTGCTGAGTGTTCCTGGTGTGGTGATACAAGGGTCCTAGTGACTTGTAAAAACCAACAACACCAAGACAGGGGTGTGGAAACAGGCATTTCAAGGTATATACCAACCTCAAATTCCTCATCTGTAAAATAAGAAGGTTAGACATGTTTCTAAAGTTCCTCTAAGGTCCCTTCAATCTTTCTGCAAAAGCTAAGCAAACAAATAGTATATATATGACAATACTGTATGCCCACATACCCCAAAATGACATTTATACTCGATTCCATGAAACTCTTCAGATTTCAATGTCACATCACATTCAGTTCACCTCTGATCTGCTCCAAAGAACTATACCCATACTAGGTTTCCATGCCCTTTTTCAAAGCCAAAAAGAAATGCAAGGACCTCGGCAGGGCAAGCTCATCATCCCGTTACAGAGCACAGAGTAAGCACACCACCTTACGCTTTCCTTTAAAACGATAAGAGTAACTCTGAGAAAGTACTCCTGTATCCGAGAAAACCTGTACTTGAACCTTCCATGTAAAGGCAGAACCTCCAAATTACTGGCCAAACAGTGGGGAAGATATCTGAAAATGGTCTTAGTGGTCCCTAAGCAAAAACTGGCTTATTACTATAAACATTAAAATCAAACATCTAATATCAGAGGAAAATATGGGGGTGGAGATGGGGTAGGAAAGTGTATTTTTGCCCAAATACTACCTAATAGTTCCTGGGAGTCATACTATGTGCAAGATGACAGTTTATGTTGCAGACACGGAAATGGGATGAAATGTGACAGAGAACCCACAAATCATTGTTTATTGATGTTTGCTACAAATCCCCATTGACTATGGCCCAGGAAGTTTAGAGAGAGAGAAAAAATAAACCTCTCTACTAATCAAATCTCCTTTACCCATTTTACCTTCAACAAACTTCTAGCCAATCACATTGAACAAAGTCCAAGGTCCTATCTCCTATCTCCAAAACCCTTCAAGTCAGATTTTTAGACATCACTTATCATTCACAGCTGGGTCTAGGCTGTACCCCACAATCAAACACAAATTATTTCTGCAGCAAAATGACTAAAGAGGAACCTTAAGTGGGATACAGACCAAAGGTATCATCTCTTGTTACCTCAAGCCACGTGAATGCAACTAGAGACAAAATTTATAAAACTCTTGGCCAGGCACAGTGGCTCAGCACTTCGGGAGGCCGAGGTCAGTGGGTCACCAGAGGTCAGGAGTTCGAGACCAGCCTGGCCAACACAGCGAAACTCCATCTCTACTAAAAATACAAAAAAAATAGCTAGGCATAGTGGCAGGCACCTGTAATCCCAGCTACTTGGGAGGCTGAGGCAGGACAATTGCTAGAACCTAGAGATGGAGGCTGCAGTGAGCCAAGTTTGCACCACTGCACTCCAGCCTGGGCAATAACAAAACTCTGCCTCAAAAAAAGAAAAGAAAATCAAAATAAGACTCTTTCAGTTTTTCAGCCCCCTTTGTGACTTTAGAATTGTGGGCATGGGACTGTGTACCTGTAGTAATTTTCTTCCCATTAGAAAAGATAGTAAGATACCCTCTGGACTCTGCTATGCCTTCAGGTAAAAGGATAAGAAATTTGGTGTATTTTTGTGTTACAAAACACTCTTAAAATACCTGAAATGTACAGCAATACATTGAAGTAATTGGTACTTTTAAAAACAATGCTGTAAAACGTATAATGACATGAAAAGATGTTCAAAAAAATGAGAAAAGCAGTTTAGGAAACAGTATTACTGCCTAATCCCATGTTTAGCTTTAAAAAGTGGGGCAGATTATCCAGGGTTTTTTCTCTTTTTTTTACTTATCTGTATTATCTGAATTTTCTATAGTGAGTATCTAATACTTTAATACAGAAAAAATGCAAATTCATTTATAAACTGACAAACCCAACTGCAATGAGAAACACTATTTAAAAAGTTCTTACCTCCGATGATACAGATATATTACAGGAAAATAAAAGAAGTGTTTCTGTTTTCTGCATTTCCCCTGGTTCCACCAACAGTTAATTGCCACAAACAACACCTGCAGAGCCAAAAAAGGTTTTCAAATGACTATGAATGACAACTGAAAAGTTACCAAGATTTAAAAGATGAAATTTAAAAATGGAACTCTTCCTCTCTCACTGAAACAGAAAGTATGAAAAAAACTGTCTCAAGTTTTCAAAGGTCATCATTTACCAGTAAAACAAAAAAGACATACTCTTACCGATGATGTCCAGCCAGGACTTGGACCATGTTTACCAATCTTATACCATGCAATACAGTTCAAAAAATTTTTGTTGTGTTTCCAAAAATAAACCTACTTTTTTCCCTACTGAGTACATGGAATAATAAGATCCTCATCTGGAAGGAGCTGAATTTTTTTTTTTTTTTTTTTAAAGCAGCAGCAGTCACTGGATTACACTATAACCCCCACCACTTATCACTATGTAATTGTAAACAAACTGATACACCCCCTTAAGCCTGAGGTCCTGCTTCAGAAAAACAGGGCTAACAGCATCAGCTCGCAAAGTGGTTGCGAATTAGCACAGGGCCTGGCACACCAAAATACCATTATTAATATTATACTAATACCATCACACAGAAGGACATACTGCTCAGGTTGACAGTAAGGTAGCTAATTTACACTTATTAATACAACACAATAGACTTCCCTCTTGTGCCCAACATGGAGAAGGTGAACTTTGTTCTCTAAATTCAAAAGGCTCAGAAAATGACAAACTGGTGATTTCTTTTATGCTTACATACTACTTGCCTCCCACTAACTCCTGAGAGTTCCTGTTTCCTCCCTGGAAGTATCTGCCAGCTTGGTTACTATTATCCATTTTAGGGTTGGGGGCGGGGAAAGATAAATAGGGAATAGATAAATTCCACGAGTCCACAGCACTTCCTCCCAATCCTGCTCTCCGAATCAACATTATTAGGAATGGAAAGTTATATTTAAGCAGTACTTGGTACCACTTTCAGGGATGTAATGGTTAAAAAGCCTAGCCACCATTTATAACACTGTTTCTTAGAAAAACCAGCTGAGAGTTCCAAATGAACTTCTGGAACTCAGCTGCCTACACACATTACTTCAGATCAGCAGTTCTGAGCAGGAGCATCATAGAAATCTGTGGGATGATTTTTGCTTGCTGCAATGACTAGGGGAAGCTACAGTGCATAGGTAGGGCAGGGGACCCTGTTAGATGTCCTGCTACACTCAACGGCTTTGCACAAGGAAGAGTCATCCACAGCATTCCAGAGTAGTTCAAAATGCCTGCCAAACACTGATGTTGGGAAAAAATTGTTATTATCCAAGCCCAGAACCAAGCTGCGTTTTCCATGTGAATCTAAAGCATCCTTTTTGTGTTCACTGAATTTTTCAGGAATGCAATTTCTGTGTAAACAGAGCAGAAAGGGCTTTGTGTGGTTCAGGATTTTATCAAGAACTGTTCACCATTTAGGATAATCAACTACTAAGAGCAATGTCCCTGTGACATGTAAGTCACCAACATATCATACCTCTATCAGTCTACACAGTAGCTCTACATAAAGGTATCTGGACCTGTTCTGAGTGTGCACTTACATACTAAAATAAATATCATTTAGTTACAAATTACTTTCTTCCCCCCCACCTTTATATTACAATCAGTGCATTAGATTATTTTCAAATTACATGTATAGGAAAATTTTATCATCTTGAATTATTTTTCAGGAAGAAAAGGGGACATCATACAGTACTTATTTTCAAAAGCGCAACTGGGATCCACTGGGCTAAAAACCACTGCCGTAACAGGTGATTTTTCTGTGTATAATTTCCTTCTTACCTAGCCCAAAGGTGGCATTCCTTATCTGTTGAATATAGTTCTGGTCCATATATTTAAAAGGTCAGCCTTGTTACAAGGCAGTCATATCATACATAAATTTTCTTCCCTAAAATACCTAACCAGCAAGTATCAAATGGATATGCAAGAACTAGAATTTTTAGTCCCTCTACCTTTTTCAATGCTGAAACCAAACAGTATAGCACCCCAGGATGAGCACTGGCTGGTGTTATGAGGTGTAGAATCTGTTCCCACACTTGCCTGTGACTATAATCACCACAACTGGAAATCCTTTCTGTTGCTTTATAGAAGACGCTGTGATTTAGAAAGGACTCCTGGAGTTTACCTTAGCAATATCTGACTGTTGGGCAAGGTGTCTCTGTGGGGACATCCTGCCCTACACAAAGGACTGACAGTCATTTGATTCTTAGGCTGAATGTCAGCATTACCTGGTCTGAAAGCCGACTTGCTGCTTGCTCAATTTCTGCCCTGGTGGCGATGGACTGCCCACACCAGGGGGCATAGAAGAACAGCAGTACCACCTCTGAATCCCGGCGAACATGCTCTGCATAGTCCAGCTGCCCCTGGAAGAGGTCAAGGACTGGAGACCTCGGGGAGAAAAAGCTGACAGGTGGTTTTGCTGGTATTATCACATCTTTTGCTCGACTAAAAAAGAGCAAACACAAAAAAGATTGCTTAGTTTATCTTCTTCTAAAAGTAGCTCTGTGGAAGTAGAATGAAGCTTAAAATAAAAGTCCTCTTTTGAATAAGAAAATGGGGAGTCCCAAAATCACTGCCCTAGAAAGGCAAATTCTAGCTGAGCAAATGCAAGACGTGAATAATACACCGGAAACAATTCTCTCAGATTCTGGTTCCCTAGGTGTAGGCTGGGAGGGCAGTGGAGAGCAGAAGGATGTCTCTGAATAATGTATATTCCTGCCCCCAACAACAAAGATTTCATTCTCGTTTTTCTGCAGCCTGGTTCTCCACAGAAGCCACTTGTCTCCAGGGCTTTAGACCCACCAGGATACAAGCTCAGAATTACAGTGAGGGAACATGTACACTATCCCTAATAAGATTTCTGGCCAGGCTTGGTGGCTCACGCCTATAATCCCAGCACTTTGGGAGGCCGAGGTGGGTGGATCACGAGGTGAAGAGATCGAGACCATCCTGGTCAACAAGGTGGTCTCTACTAAAAATACAAAAATTAGCTGGGCATGGTGGTGCTATTCTGTAGTCCCAGCTACTCGGGAGGCTGAGGCAGGAGAATTGCTTGAACCCAGGAGGTAGAGGTTGCTGTGAGCCGAGATCGTGCCATTGCACTCCAGTCTGGGTAACAAAGCGAAACTCCATCTCAAAAAAAAAAATAAATAAATAAATAAAAGATTTCTATGGGAGATATTTACAATCAACTCAACTTTTAAGCTTATTAGCTGGAGTTGTCTTATACTTATCCAGGGCATTCAGGTAACAGTAACAATTAAATAATAATATACATTTCTCCAGATATATGTATCATAATCCTAAAACTAATGAAGATGAGTAACAAAGCAACAGCCTATTTAACCAAAAAACGGGCTTTCTGAACACTTGAGCTTCCCAGAAGAAAGAAATCAGGAGGAAAAAGAAACCAACACTGACAGGTGGTCAGAAGTAACGGATCTGCCACTACTTTCCTCATCAAGACATAAAGGTCTAGCCGGGCACAGTGCTTTACACCTGTAATCTCTGCACTTTGGGAGGACAAGGTGGGTAAAACATGATGTCAACTGTTTGAGACCAGCCTGACCAACATGGTGAAACCCTGTCTCTACTAAAATTACAAAAATTAGCTGGGCATCATGGCACACCTGTAGTCCCAGGTATTCAGGAGGCTGAGGCAGGAGAATCGCTTGAATCCAGGAGGCAGAGGTTGCAGGGAGCCAAGAATGCACCACTGCACTCCAGCCTGGGTGACAGAGTGAGACTGTCTCAAAAAAAAAAAGACATAAAGGTCTAGATAGAGCCTGCATCTCACCATGTAAAAGGGCCCTAATAAACACCGTGAGCTACCCATGTATCTGCACTTGCATACCATAAAACCATTATAGCTTGTTTGCTAATATACAAACAGAATATATAAACATGGAAACCTAAAAAAACAATTAGATTAGCCCCAAAGAAAGTAAAGGCGCTGTGGCTCACATTTGTATTCGGGAGTCTGAGACACAAGAATTGCTTGAACCTGGGAGGCAGAGGTTGCAGTGAGCCAAGATCACACCACTGCACTCCAGCCTGGGAGATGAGAACAAAACTCCATCTCAAAAAAAAGAAAGTGCAGAAAGAAGAAAAGAACAAAACCCAGAAGGTAAAAATGGAAAACAAAGAGCAAAAGGTTGACTCAAACCAAATT
The DNA here is from genome assembly GCF_049354715.1 of Callithrix jacchus. NCBI lineage: Eukaryota > Metazoa > Chordata > Mammalia > Primates > Cebidae > Callithrix > Callithrix jacchus. The sequence continues at coordinate 17,358,403 of NC_133513.1, read as the reverse complement.
ACATCAACAATTACATTAAAAATAAAAAGAGGAAGCAACCCAATTAGGAGGAACAGACAGCCAGACAAGATAAAGCAAGACCCAATTATGCACTATCTAAATGAGACACACTTTAAATATAAAGACGGAGGATAAAGGCATAAGGATGGGAAAAGAAAAGCTATGTAAACAGTGTAAGAAAGCTGGCATGACTCATGAGGTTACATGATAAACTGGGGTGTGCTTACCCCAGTTTACTTAAATGTTACTCTACAATATAAACAAAAAACAAAACCTACTCATACATGCTATAATTTGGATGAGTCTCAAAATAATTATGCTGAGTGAAAAAAGGCGCTAAAGAGTACATGCACTATGTACTATGCATGCACTTATACGAAATTCCCAAACAGGCAGAAGTATTCAATGAAGCAAGTCACCTATTTATTCACTCAAACTAGTATTTTAACCTTCAATCAGAGAGGTTTCAGTCTACACAGAATGCCTTCATAACCTGAAAAACTCAACTACTTACTCAATTATTCAAAAACTCTACTGAGCAGCTGTTACTGTGCTTCTGGCACAGGTACTTAGGCTGCAGCAGTGTGTTGCTGAGGAGCTCACTTTCTAGGGGAGGAAGACAGGAAAACCATCAAATGTGTAAACAAGAAAAATATAGAAAATGCTCACTGCTATGTGGAAAATTTAAAAAGCTGATGTACAGAAGGACATGGTAGCTCCTCTGATGGGATGGTGGTTTGGGAGGTGCTATAATTTAAGCTCTGAGACCTGAATGACAAGATAGTCATGTAAGAGGTGGGAACGGCACTGAAGCAAAAAAAAAAACAATGAGACGATTTCAAGAGATCCAAAATTCTTCTCTTTGGAGTATTTTTTCTGCCATTCAAATTGCATATGGCCGAGCATGGTGGCTGATGCCTATAATCCCAGCACTTTGTGAGGCTGAGGTGGGTGGATCACCTCAGGTCAGGAGTTCAAGACCAGCCTGGCCAACATAGCGAAACCTCATCTCTACTAAAAATACAAAATTAGCCAGGCATGGTGGTGCACACCTGTAATCCCAGCTACTTGGGAGGCTGAGGCAGGAGAATCTCTTGAACCCAGGAGGTGAAGGTTGCAGTGGGCTGACATTATGCCATTGTACTCCATCCTGGGAAACAACAGCAAAACTCCATCTCCAGAGAAAAAAAAAACTGCAATGTGAGCATCAAATAATGCAATATGAGGGAAAAAATGTAGGTCTGACAGCCAAAGAAAGGATAAAGAGCAACTCAGTATTTTTGCTCTGCATGTTCAGAAGCATTCCTAAATGAGCCAGATAAAGTACACAGTCAATCGAAATCCCAGCACTATGGGAGGCCGAGGTGGGTGGATCACGAGGTCAAGAGATTGAGACTATCTTGGCCAATATGGTGAAACACAGTCTACTAAAAATACAAAAATTAGCTGGGTGTGGTGGCGTGCACATGTAAACCCACCTACTTGGGAGGCTGAGGCACAAGAACTGCCTGAACCCAGGAGGCGGAGGCTGAGCCAAGATACAGCCATTGCATTCCAGCCTGGGCAAAAGATTGAGACTCCGTCTCAAAAAAAAAAAAAAATCCTATTCTCCCTTAAGCCTATCTCCTTATTAAAGCAAAGATCTTAAAAGTTAAAGAGATGTGGAGCTGGGCGCAGTGGCTCACGCCTATAATCCCAGCACTTTGGGAGGCCGAGGCAGGTGGATCACGAGGTCAAAAGATCGAGACCATCCTGGTCAACATGGTGAAACCCGGTCTCTACTAAAAATACAAAAATTAGCTGGGCATGGTGGCACGTGCCTGTAGTCCCAGCTACTCAGGAGGCTGAGGCAGGAGAATTGCTTGAACCCAGGAAGCAGAGGTTGCGGTGAGCCGGGATCGCGCCATTGCCCTCCAGCCTGGGTAACAACAGCGAAATTCCGTCTCAAAATAAAAATAAAAGTTAAAGAGGAAAAGGGGACTAGAAATGTTAGCCAGTTTTACAGCAATAGTATATTATCTTGACACTATTCAAAGATGACCCTAAAGAAATTAATGAGTCTATTAAAAGACTGTCAAATTTGTCAGTGACACAGAAAGGAGATGAAGCAGCAGCCATTTACTGATTCACTCTCCCTGCCTGAAGCAAGGATCTCATTCTGCCTACTGCAGTAACTGGATTTATTCTCTTCCTTCCTTCTGATCTCAAGGGACTTCTTCTTCTTCTTTTTTTTTTTTTTTGAGACAGAGTCTTGCTCTGCCACCCAGGCTGGAGTGCAGTAGGACAATCTCAGCTCACCGCATCCTCTGCCACCCCAGTTCAAGCGATTCCCTTGCCTCAGCCTCCTGAGTAGCTGGGACTACAGGCAACTGACTAATTTTCTGTATTTTACTAGAGACGAGGTTTCACCATGTTGGCCAGGATGGTCTCAATCTCCTGACGTCATGATCCACCCACCTCGGCCTCCCAAAGTGCTGGGATTATAGGCGTGAGCCACCACGACAGGCCTCAAAGGACTTTTATATCAATTAAGCCATGCTGTCTCAGAACCAACATTAACCATTATTTCTGCAGTTTAACAAACCCTTGAAAATTAACTCCACATCCCTGGAGGGGGAAACCTCTCTTCCTAATTTGAACCCAAATGTCACCTCCTAACACTCTACCTCGTGAAATACTTTGTATACTGTCCTTGTGAGAGACAACAATAAAATGCAAGGTTAAGAATCTAGGCGGTCCTCAACCGGGCGGTGGCTCACACCTGTAGTCCCAGCACTTTGGGAGGCCAAGGAGGGCAGATCATGAGGTCAGGAGATCAAGACCATCCTGGCCAACTTGGTGAAACCCCATCTCTACTAAAAATACAAAAAATTAGCCAGGCATGGTGGTGTGTGCCTGTAACCCCAGCTACTCCAGAAGCTAAGGCAGGAGAATCGCTTGCTTGAAGCCGGGAGGAAGAGGTTGCAGCGAGCAGAGGTCACGCCACTGCACTCTAGCCTGGGCAAAAGAGTGAGACTCCTTCTCAAAAAAAAAAAAAAGAATCTCGAGGAGGGAGGGAGAAAAAAAAAAAGAATCTAGGAGGTCCTGACAGTAAAGGATTCAAATTCCAGCTCAGCCACTTAACAGGTGGCTGTGATTTGGGGCAAGTTCTGTAACATTACCAAGGCTGGACTCCGTCATCTGTATACTGGGAAAGATAACAGTATATTCAAACTTTAATGGGGATTGTGAGATTTAAATAACACCCATACTAGGCTCTCAACTATGTATTAAATGAATAAACGCACTTATGTAAACAGTGGTTCCCAAGCAGACAATTTTGCTCCCAAGGGACATCTAACAATGGCTGAAGCCATTATGGGCTGTTACATCTTGTGGGGTATCTTCCTGTATCTAGTGGGTAGAGGCCAGGGATGCTGCTAAACACCCTACAGTGCACAGGGCAGCCCCCACAACTTAGAATTATCTGACCCAAAATATCAACAGTGCCAAGACTGAGAAACCCTGCTGATAGAACAGTACCTGGCATACGGAAAATGCTGAGTTATCATAATTTATCTTTCCACTAAAATCCCCAATCGTTTGATACCCGTTTGACAATCGGCCACATATCGTGCTAAATAAACGCAAAAATGTTGCGAAGTGAAATCACAGATATCATAGTAGCAATACAGATCTTATAAAACTGGAATCCCAGAAGATCCACTGTGGACATGGGAGCCGAGAATGACACCTGAAATACAGAGCAAATTTTGTATGTGTGGATATTCCTGAAAAGACAGACATGAGCTTTCCTTTTCTTACTCCCTATACCCCAGCCTACCGTCAGGCCTTTTTATCGACTGAAGGGAAACACCAAGCTCGTCCAGCCTCAGAACCTCTGTATTTGCTGTTCGCTCTACCTTGGACACGCTCCCCACTAGATCTTCCCAGTGCTCGTCCCTTCTCCTTTTTGTACGAGCTTCAGATGTCACTTCCTTAGGAAGTCTTTCCTCACCGCCAATGCTTCTATGCCCTGCCTAGAACTGAAGCTTTAAAAAAAATTTATTATGTTTACTTGTTCACTGTCCTAGTCACTCAAGGAAACAAGGAGTTCACCTGGATGAGTGTCCAGCACATAGTAGGTACAGATGAATAATCGTTAGATGAGGCTGGGCGCGGTGGCTCATGCCTGTAATTTCACCACTGTGGGAGGCCTATGCAGATGGATCACATGAGCTCAGGAGTTCCAGACCAGCTTGGCCAACATGGTGAAACCCCGTCTCTACAAAATACACAAAAATTAGCCGGGCATGGTGGCGACTGCCTGTAATCCCAGCTACTCGGAAGGCTGAGGTAGGACAATCCCTTGAACCCGGGTGGAGGTTGAGGTGAGCCGAGATTGTGCCACTGCACTCCAGCATGGGCGACAAAGCGGGACTCCGTCTCAAAAAAATAATAATCATTAGATCAATGAGTGCGGGAATTCTCAATTGTGGATCACTGTACGGGAAGCTTAAGGGGAAGGAAATCGGTGAGAGATGAGGGTCCTACAGCCAGAAAACAAGTGACAAGTCCCCACCTAGAGACTGCAACAGGTCAGGAGCACCCCTGATCCGCCTCCCCCGGCACAAAAGTGGGACGATGCGGCACGAGGCTGCACCCGGAAGCCTCGCCATTATGTCCGCGGGCCGGCGGGGACGAAGGGAAGGTGGGAGGCCGCGGCCGGAGGCTCCGGAAGGGGTCAGCCGTCCCGGGCAAGGTCAGGCACGACTTCCCCGGCGGAGGCCGCTGCCACCCGGCCCTGAAGGCTCCAGGCGGCAGAGCGGGGGAGCGTCGCGCCGGGGCCCCGGGCTCCGGGCCGCCTCACCTGCAGGTGAACTTGAGCGCGAGGAGGAGCGCGCAGCCGAGCGCCACGGCCCCGCAGAGCAGCTCTGGCCGCCGGCACGCCATGAGGGAGACGCCGCGCAGCCCGTGACGGAGCCGGCCAGCCGAGGACGCTGTGGCCGGGGCCGGGCTCGGGCTGAGGCAGTCGGAGCCCGCGGGGCCGCCGCCGCCCCCACCCTCGTCCTCGGCGTCCTCGCTGCTGCTGCTGCCGCCGCCGCGGCCTCGGCATTCCGACATTACATGCTCCCAGTCCCTGGCTTTATACCGCCGCCGCCGCCGCCGCCTCGGGCCCGAAGGCCCGGCCCGGCCAGTCGCTCCCCAATCCCGCAGCTTCGCCGCGCCCGCTAACCCGGACGCTCCACGTCAGCCGCGCCGCCGCCGAGGGGCAGCCCCAGGGAACACCCCAGCGCACGCTGCTCCGCCCACCGCTCATGGAGTCGGCGCGAAGGTCGACACTGCCCCAAAGCCCCGCCCCAACGGGCCACGCCCCTCACCCTATGTTAACAGGCGGACTCTTGCCCCGCCCTCAGCACGCCTACGTCCCACAGGTCCCGCCCACGCCCGCGGAGTATGTGCAGGCGCAGTCGCGGGGCGCGTGTGAAGTCCCTGGGGGCGAGTGACCTTGACACCACCGTAGTCTCCGCTAGCCGCTCTGGATTTTAGGAGGCGTAACAACTGCAGTCGTGTCCACCGTTCTCACTACAGGCCCCGAAGCACGTAGGCGCCATTTTTTTTTTTTTTTTTTTTTTGATACGGAGTCTCGCTCTGTCGCCGGACTGGAGTGCAGTGGCGCGTTCTCGGCTTACTGCAGCCTCCGACTCCCTGGTTCAAGCGATTCTCCTGCTTCAGCCTCCCGAGCCGTTTTTTATCCCCGCTTAACTGAGGGAAAAAAAGAGAAAACACGGCCGAGCCCGGCGGCTCCATCCTGTGATCCCAGCATTTTGGGAGGCCGAGGCGGGCAGATGACTTGAGCTCAGGAGTTCGAGATCAGCCTGGCCAACGGGGCAAAACCCGGTCTCTACTAAAAATACAAAAATTAGCGAGGCTTGGTAGTGTGTGCCTGTAATCCCAGCTACTTGGGAGGCTGAGGCAGGAAAATTGCTTGAACCCGGGAGGCGGAGTTCGTGTGAACCGAGATCACGCCGTGTACTCCAGCCTGGGTAACAGAGTGAGAGGGACCTCTAACAGGTTTGTTCTGAGGGTTCAAGAGGCATTGCTCAGCCCCAGTCTCAGCACTTGGCGGGACTGAGGCGGGAGGACTGCTTGAGCCCAGGAGTTTGAGGCTGCAGTGAGCCATGATCTAGCCACTGCACTCCAATCTAGTCCACAGAGCAAGACCCTGTCTCTAAACAAATATTCCATTTTTTAAAAATGAGTGAATTGTGTGGGAAGAAAGTTTCCCAGGTGCCAAGGCAAGAGACTGAAGGCAATCCGTCCCGGTATAATAAATGAGTACTTAGATATAGCAGTGATGCCAGATATATTTACTGATTGCTTAGTATAGCAATGATATATTTCCTGATTACTTAGTTATAGCAATGACAGCAAATAGATTTAGAAACAATCGCATAATTATATAATCAATCTTATTAAATCATTATTCTCTATTATTAATCTTTGCCTTAGTATTATACTGTAGAATCATCTTAGTTGTATAGTATAGACATAATCCGGTGAAATATAATTAGGAACTGAAGGGACATTGTGGGAAGTGATCGGGAGGCGAAGGTGAGAGCCTTGAGGTAGGGCCAGCGCCTGGGAAGACGCCCGTTACTTAGCCGGCCGTGAAGGGGAGTTTCCCTTTTCACTGGAGGAATTCAGAGAACAGTCTGCCCTACTCTTGAAGAAGGCCTGACATTAGCCTGGCTGGCCGCAAACATCCAGAGGCTTAAATGCCTCTCTGTGGTGCTGTGCTCTGATGGTCACCATCCTTGTCCACTTTGATGTTCCACTTTGCCACCTCGTGCTCTTTTTAAGTTCTTAGAAGTTGCGAGAAGAACAGAGGAATCCTAAAAGCTTTTGATCTTTCTGATAAGTGCGTAGAAAGATGCTGTGGTGTGTGCCTCCCCTCCTTGCAGTGGCTACCTGAAAGGGAGGGGCTCCCTGTACTGTAAGCACGTGATTTGCTTGACCCTACCAATCATGTCAAATGATGTACTCTGCTTGCCCATCCCCCATGCCTTGTATACAATAAATATCAGCGGGTCCAGGCATTAGGGGCCACTACTGGACTCCGCGCCTTGGTAGTAGTTGTCCCCCAACCCCGCTGAATTCTTCTCTTGTCTCTAGGTCTTGTGTCTTTCCTGCGATCTATCGTCTCAGCACACAAAAGAATACCCAGTAGACCCTGCAGGGCTGGACCCTGCAGAATTGATGGTAAGTGCCAGGCCCATGGTAAGTGCTCAATAAATCTTAGTTACTGCTTTCTCCCACTCTGTGACCTGCATCTATTGAGTGCTGGGTGTCCAGGTACCATCTCCCTACACGCAGCCTCTAGGAGGTGGAGGAGCTGTACTGCCTGCACTCACTTTATTATTATTATTATGATTTTGAGATGGAGTCTCCTGTCGCCCAGGCTGGAGTGCAGTGGCATGATCTCGGCTCACTGCAACCTCAGCTTCCCAGGTTCAAGCGATTCTCCTTGCCTCAGCCTCCCAAGTAGCTGGGATTACAGGTGCATGCCACCATACCCAGCTAAATATTTTTGTATTTTTAGTAGAGATGGGGTTTCATTATGTTGGCCAGGCTGGTCTCGAACTTCTGACCTTGTGATCCCCTGCCTCAGCCTCCCAAAGTGATGGGATTGAAGGCTTGCGCTACATTACAGGTATGAACTACGGCTCCCAGCTATTCTTATTTTCTTTTATTTATTTATTTATTTAGAGATAAACTCTTGCTCTGTTGCCCAGCCTAGAGAGCAGTGGTACAATCTCAGCTCACTGCAACCTCTGCCTCCAGGGTTTAAGCAATTCTTGTGCCTCAACCTCCTGAGTAGCTGTGATTACAGGCACAGGAGCCACCACACCCAGCTAATTTTTATATGTTTAGGAGACACAGGGGTCTCACCATGTCGGCCAGGCTGATCTTGAACTCCTGAGCTCAAGTGATTCACCCGCCTTGGCCTCCCAAGTAGCCACCGCTCCCAGGCCTGCACTCACTTTGTAGATGGGAAAAGCAAGACTTGGAAAAGTCACCTCATTGAAGTCATGAAGCTGGTAGGTAAGAATTTCAGCCTCAAATGCAGACTGGCACAAGAAGTCCCTAGGGGTTCACTGCACCATGGACCCCCGAAGGTCTCACCAGCTCTTTTTATGGGCACAAGTCAAGGTCATGTTACTTGCTGTTTGGGAAATAGTTGAAGGAGGGTAGCCAAGCCCAAGAATCCCTGGCTTCTTGGGGATTCTCAGGCTTGGCTACCCTCCCAAAGTGCTGGAATCTCAACTGTGGGTTATATAACCCAGGTTGTTTCTTCTCTAGTTTTTCGATAGCTGGCTGCACTAGATAAGTAGGTTCCTGAAAATGCCACACCCAAGGAGGGTGTTCAATAATGGGTGTTCCTCCCTGATTCTAAATGTCAGATCCTTTCTAAGTTAATTTTTTGATTGAAAAAAGGTGAAGTCAGTGAAGGATGAAGAGTGCTTTGAGAATGACAGGAACGAATTGTTTCCATGAGGGAGAGGAACAAGTGTACCCCATGGCACGTGGGCCCAGATCAAGACTTGACCTCCATGCCCAGGCATGGTGACTCACACCTGTAATCCCAGCACTCTGGGAAGCCGAGGCCGACAGATTACATGAGACCAGGAGTTCAAGACCAGCCTGGCCAACATGAAACATCCGCTCTATTAAAAATACAAAAAATTAGCTGGGTGTGGTGGCTTGCACCACCTGCTGTCATCCCAGCTACTTGGGAGGCTGTGGCAAGACAATCACTTGAACCTGGGAAGGGGAGATTGCAGTGAGCCAAGATTGTACCACTGCACTCTAGCCTGGGTGATAGAGTGAGACCCTCCCCCCAAAAAACCTGCACTTTGGGAGGCTGAGGTGGGTGGATCACCTGAGGTCAGGAATTCAAGACCAGCCTGGCCAACATTGTGAAACCCCTTCTCTACCAAAAATACAAAATTAGCCGGGTGTGGTGGTGCATGCCTGTAATGCCAGCTACTTGGGAGGCTAAGGCAGGAAAATCTCTTGAACCTGGGAGGCAGAGGTTGCAGTGAGCTGAGATTGTGCAATTGCACTATGGCCTGGGTGGACAAGAGCAAAACTCTATCTCAAAAAAAAAACAAAAAACATGCAGGGTGTAGTGGGCATAGTGGCTCACACCTGTAATCCCAGCACTTGGGGAAGTGGCTGGATCACCTGAAGTCAGGAGTTCAAGACCAGTCTAGCCAACATTGTTAAACCTGCCTCTACTTAAAATACAAAAGTTAGCTGGATGTGGTGGTGGGCACCTGTAATCTCAGCTACTCCGGAGGCTGAGGCAGGAGAATCACTTGAACCTGGAAGGCTGAGGTTGCAGTGAGCCGAGATTATGTCACTGCACTCCAGCCTGGGTGACAGAGCCAGACTCTTAAAAAAAAAAAGGCTGGGCACAGTGCCTTATGCCTCGAGACCAGCCTGGCCAACATGATGAAACATGGGAGGCCAAGGTGGGTGGATCACAACGTCAGGAGTTCAAAACCAACCTGGCCAAGAAGGTGGAACCCATCTCTACTAAAAATGCAAAAAAAATTAGCTGGGCGTGGTGGCAGATACCTGTAATCCCAGCTACTTGGGAGGCTGAGGCAGAGACTTGCTTGAACCCAGAAGGCAAAGGTTGCAGTGAGCCAAGATCATACCACGGCACTCCAGCCTAGGTAACAAAGCAAGACTCTGTCTCAAAAGAAAAGAAAAGAAAGACTTGGCCTCCTGTGCAATAACTACAAACTAGACAAATAAAACCTTGAGGGCATTAAGGCAGTATGGTGTTCAGCCACTAACAAAAGGCACAGCTAACAGCCAGCAGTTGAGCTGCCACTTCTGCCACAAGTCAGCTATGTGACCCAGGTGCAGTTATCATCATCTTCTGTCTGGTTCTGCTTCTGTGGGTGTAGAATGGGGCGATCAATGGCTGTCTTGCTCGATTGCCCAGACATTTAACGTGTCAACCAACCAGGCTCAGCATGTTGGGAGTTCATGTACACCGACCATTTTGCTACTTGTTTTCTACATGCCACTTTTTTTCTTTTTGGTTGTTTTTTGAGATAGGGTCTCACGTCGCCCAGGCTGGTGTGCAGTGATGCCATCATAGCTCACTGCAGCCTTGACAACCCCAGCTCAAGCGATCCTTTCACCTCAGCCTCCCAAGTAGTGAGCCCCACAGATGTGTGCTACCACACCCAGCTAATTTTTTTAACTAATTGTAGAGACAAGGTCTCGCCATGTTGCTCAGGCTAGTCTTGAGCTCCTAGACTCAAGCGATCTGCCTACCTCCGCCTCCCAAAGCGCTGGGATTATGTAAAAGCATGAGCCACCGTACCTACCTGTCACATCTTTTTGTTTCTTCTTTACTGCCTTCTTTTGTGATAAGTATATTTTGTAGTAAGTATATTAATGCTGTTTTCTAGTATAGCATTAATTCCTTTAATTATTTGTAACTTGTCCCTCATCCCCTTTTGTTGTGTTATTATTACCCTTATTATCTGTGTTACAAACCCAGCCATACAGTGTTTTTCTTTTTCTTTTTTTTGAGGCAGAGTCTAGCTCTGTTGCCCAGGCTAGAGTGCAGTGGTGTGATCTCAGCTCACCACAACCTCTGCCTCCCGGGTTCAAGCGATTCTCCTGTCTCAGCCTCCTGAGTAGCTGGGACTACAGGCATGCACCACCTTGCAAAATTGCCTGGCTAATTTTTGTATTTTTAGTAGAGATGGGGTTTCACCATGTTGTCCAGGCTGGTCTTGAGCTCCTGAACTCGTGATCTGCCCGCTTCGGCCTCCCAAAGTGCTGGGATTAGAGGCGTGAGCCACTGTGCCCAGTATATTGTTATTCTTATATAATCTTGTTTTAAAGAGAAAAAATATATAGAGTTTTAAAAAATAACCTTCTAATTTGCCATTTATACTTCTGTTGATTTCGTTGTGTAGAGTTATATGGTTTATTACTAAAGAAAATAAATATGGTCAAAAGTCACCAGTGTCCTCATTCAGTGTCTCACCAGTGTAGGTTGCTGGAACAGAATTTACCCTGCACTTCCGTAAGACATCTGACTGTGTACAGGTTTTATAAGGTCCAAAGTACTTTTGTTGTCTGTGGTTTATCTCACGAAATCCCCAGTCCTTTGTGAGCAAATGCAAGGCAGTTTTGGGAGGCCCCAAAACCACCTGGATTAATAAAATATCTCCTTTCCTCTTCACTTTCTGAGCAACTGGGGCACTGCTCTGTCAGCAGAACCTTCTCTTCTTTATTTTCTTAGAGATGGGATCTCACTGTGTTGCCCAGGCTGGTCTTGAACTCCTGGCTTCAAGTAATCTTCCTGCTCTGGACTTTACAAGTCTGAGCCACTGCAGCTGGCCCAGAATATTCTTCTGAAACAATTATAAATTTATTTGAAAATACACTAGTCCTTTGGGGTCAGGCTGTAGTGCTTTTCAAAGGTTAGGTCAGCCCTAACTTGTCCACACCAACTTGTATCTGAGGTTTTTGTGGTAACTTTTTATACCAAGATCAAGTTGCTGGGGGTTTGAGGAGGGAATGGGACAGAAGAATATATATATGTTATGTGCTGTGACTGTCATCTTAGAAAATTATGATACTGTTTTTATTGTACCTTTTTTTTCCTTCTTCTTTCTTTTTTTTCACAGCATCTCGCTCTGTCACCCAGGCTGGAATGCAGTGGCACCATCTCAGCTCACTACAACCTCCATGCATTGGGTTCAAACAATTCTCATGCCTTACCCTCCCAAGTAGTTGGGATTATAGGCGTGTGCCACCATGTCCGGCTAATTTTTGTATCTTTTGTAGAAACAGGGTTGTGCCATGTTGGCCAGGCTGGTCTCGAACTCCTGACCTCAAGTGATCCGCCTGCCTTGGCCTCCCAAAGTGCTGGGATTAAAGGCGTGAGCCACCATGCCCGGCCCACTGTACCTTTTCTGTGTTCAGGTAAATTTAGATACATAAATACTTACCACTGTGTTATAGTTGCCAAAGATATTTAGCACAGTAACATGCTATACTGGTTTATAGACTAAGCAACAGGCTATACCATACACTGCCTGGCAGATAACCTCGGTGTGTAGTAGGCTCTACTGTCTAGGTTTGTGAGAGTGTACTCAGTGATGTTCACACAACACTGATAGCACCTAACAATGTGTTTATCAGAACATGTTCCTGTGATGCATGGCCATGGATTTCCCCCTGATATTAATCCTTCTTTGTAGCCAGAGAGAAATAATTTCATTTTTTTTTTTTTTCTAAGATGGAGTCTTGCTCTATTACTCAGGCTGGAGTGCGGTGGTGTGACCTCAGCTCACTGCAGCCTTTGCCTCCTGGGTTCAAAAGATTATCCTGGCTGGGCACAGTGGCTAATGCCTATAATCCCAGCACTTTGGGGGGGAAGGTGGGTGAATCACGACATCAGGAGTCCAAAACCAGCCTGGCCAAATAGTGAAACCCAGTCTCTAATAAAAAAGATTCTCCTGCCTCAGCCTCCTGAGTAGCTGGGACTACAGGCATACACCACCATGCCTAGCTAATTTTTGTTTTTGTTTTTGAGACTGAGTTTTACTCTTGTTGCCCAGGCTGGAGTGCAATGGCATGACCTTGGCTCACCACAATCTCCACCTCCGAGGTTCAAGTGATTTTCCTGCCTCAGCCTCCCCAGTAGCTGGGATTATAGGCATGCACCACCACACCCAGCTAATTTTGTATTTTTAGTAGAAATAGGGTTTCTCTAGGTTGGTTAGGCTGGTCTCAAACTCCTGACCTCAGGTGATTCGCGTGCCTCAGCCTCCCAAAGTGCTAGGATTACAGGCCTGAGCCACTGTACCCAGCCTAATTTTTGTGTTTTTAGTAGAGATGGGGTTTCACTATGTTGGCAATGCTTATTAATTTTGAAAGCTTCCAAGCCTTTACTTACAAAACAAGACATGCTTAACATAACATGGGACAGCAGATTATACAGAAGAAAAGGCCAGGCCCTTGGCCTAGGAACTCTGGATAATGGTGGAGACTTTGTATCATCACCACAGAATGGGCTTTCTAGAAATTGGCATTCATCCCTTGCATCAAATAAAGCAGTATGTATTCTCATCTCCCCAGGCCAATTAAGAAGTGTTTGAGGAGCTAGGCACAGTGGCTCTTGCGTATAATCCCAGCACTTTGTGGGGCCAAGGTAGGAGGATTGCTTAAGCCCAGGAGTTAGAGATCAGCCTGGGCAACATAGTGAGGCACTAACCCTACAAAAAATAAAATACAAAAAAACATTAGCTGGGCAGGGTGGTACATACCTGTAGTCCTAGATACTTGGGGGGCTGAGGTAGGAGGGTCCCCTAAGCCCAAAGGTTGAGGCTACAGTGATACAGTAAGCTAAGGTTGTGCCACTCTACTCCAGCCTGGAGGACAGAGCAAGACCCTGTCTCTTAAAAAAAAAAAAAAAAAAAAAAAAAAAAAACCAAGAGTGTTTGAAGCCTGCCCTATCTGCTCTCCTGCAGTTTCCCAATTGGAGCAGTCCCTGGAACTAAATCAAAACAAATGTTGGGGGCTCTATACAAACAGTTGTCAGAGGTTAGGAAGCTCCAGGAAGGGTGAGTGATGGAGAGGGGTGGGCACCTCTGGGCAGTGGTCCCCCCTGCCCGGGACACCTCAGTCACAGGGTGGGAGCACTATGCAGAGAAGAAGGGGTCGTAAGGGTAAGAAAGACTCATCTGTAGCCTTTACACCTTCAGGGCAGATGTGGCGGCTCACTACAGCCAAACAAAACTGAAGTCACAATTCTTGCACAGCACTGTTCATATTCACAATAGCCAAAAAGCAAAAACAACCCAAATGTCCATCAACCGATGGATAAAGTTTTTTTAAAATGTGGTCCATCCAAACAGTGGAGTATTATGTGGCTACAAAAAGTAATGAAGAGCTGGGCATGGTGGCTCATGCCTTGTAATCCCAGCACTTTGGGAGGCCAAGGTGGGCGGATCACAAGGTCAGAAGTTCAAGATCAGCCTGGCCAATATGGTTAAATCCTGTCTCTACTAAAAATACAAAAGTTAGCTGGTTGTGGTGGTGGGCACCTCTAGTCCCAGCTACTTGGGAGGCTGAGGCAGAATTACTTGAACCGGGGAGGCAGAGGTTGCAGTGAGCTGAGATCACACCATTGCACGCTAGCCTGGGCAACAGAGCAAGACTCTGTTTAAAAAAAAAATTAGCCAGGTGTGGTAGCAGGTGCTTGTAGTCCCAGCTACTCAAGAGGCTGAGGCCCGAGAATTGCTTGAATCCAGGAGGCAGAGGTTGCAGTGAGCTGAGATCATGCCACTGCACTCCAACCTGGGCAACAGAGTGAAACTCTCTTAAAAAAAAAAAAAAAAGTAATGAAGTACCGATTCATGCCATGACACAGGCAAGCCTTGGAGAATTATGCTAAAGGAAAGAAGCCAGTCGTAAAAGGCCACATATCATATGATTCCATTTATATGAAATGTCTAGGACAGGAGAATCCCTGGAGACAAAAGGCAGTGTAGTGCTTCCCCAAAGCTTGAGAGGCAGAACAAGTGCGTAGATTCTGAGAGTGATGGCTAAGGCATGTGGGCTTTATTTAGGTAATGAAAATATTCTAAAATTGATTATGATTATAGCACAACATTGTGAATATGCTAAACACCACGGAATTGTATGCTTTAAAATGGTAAAGTTTATGTCAATTGCATTGTATCTCAGTCATCATTTTGTAAACATTAAAAAAACACAATGAGAGAACATGCCTAAATTGACACATCAGCTAATCCTTTCCTCTCCTAATAAAATAGGATTGGAGTTTTGCTCGTTCACTGTTTTTTCCTTTCCTTTTATCCTCCCCTGCACACCATGTTCTTCTCCAAAGCTGCTGCAATAAACCCGGTGGCACTTATAGGATGGGGGTGTGATCTCACCATAGACTAATTAACATTGACTTCCTAATGCTGAGACCAAGGCTGTGGCAGGCAGGGTTCTGAGCTGCAAACCAGAGCATGAAACTGGCTAAGTTCGCAGAAATGGAATTTACATAAAAGATAGTTCAGAGCTTAGAGAACTGCTGAGAAGGTGGAAAGCTGAGGCACAGAAAATGCACCTGTAGGATCCTCAATGGTTGTTTTCTAGCCTAGATTCCAAAGGTTAAAGCAACTGGCTTTTTAATCATTAAACAGGCTGGGTGCGGTGGCTTACACCTGTAATCCCAGCACTTTGGGAGGCTAAGGTGGGCAGATCACTTGAGACCAGGAATTCGAGACCTACCTGGTGAAACCACCGTCTCTACCACAAATACAAAAATTAGCCAGGCATGGTGGTGTGTGCCTGTAATTCCAGCCACTTGGGAGACTGAGTTGGGAGGAGCTCTTGAGCCCAGGAGGGAAGGTTGCAGTGAGCCGATCGTGACACTGCACTCCTGCCTGGGCGACAGAGTGAGAGAGACACTGTCTCAAAACAAAACAAACAAAAAAACAGAACATCAGAGACAACTTTTTTCTTTTTTTGAAATGGAATCCCACTCTGTCGCCCAGGCTGGAGTGCAATGCTGCGATTGCTACAACCTCTGCCGGTTCAAGGAATTCTCCTGCCTTAGCCTCCCAAGTAGCTGGACTTACAGGTGTGAGCCACCGCACGCGGCCCAGAGACAACTTTTTAATATCTACTCTCCCTGGAAAAGGAGGACATACGGAATTTGGGAGAAAGTACATACAAGAAAAAAATTTAACAACCATCATCAGACTAGGGAGCCTCAGCAGAATAACATTACCATGTCATTTTACAGAAAACATTACCCGCAACACACGATTATTTTTGCAGTTAAAATGCACCCCTCACTTTGGGAGGCCAAGGCGAGTGGATCATGAAGTCAAGAGATCAAGACCATCCTGGTCAACATGGTGAAACCCTGTCTCTACTAAAAATACCAAAAATTAGCTGGGCATGGTGGCACGTGTCTGTATCCCAGCTACTCAGGAGGCTGAGGCAGAATTGCCTGAACCCAGGAGGCGGAGGTTTCGGTGAGCCGAGATCGCACCATTGCACTACAGCCTGGGTAACAAGAGCGAAGCTCTGTCTCAAAAAAAAAAAAGTATGCACCCCTGATGCACCCTGTTCGGTGACTGGCCTCCACTGACCTCTCACACATGGAAGGAACAGAGACTCTCCTAGTATTTTTTTTTTTTTTTTTGAGATGGAGTCTTGCTTCTTCGCCCAGGCTGGAGGGCAATGTCACAATCTTGGCCCTGCAACCTCCGCCTCCTGGGCTCAAGCGATTCTCTGCCTCAGCCTCCCAAGTAGCTGGGATTATAGACACCTGCCACCACGCCCAGCTAATTTTTGTGTTTTTAGTAGCGACGGGGTTTCACCATTGGCCAGGCTGTTCTCTAACTCCTGACCTCAAGTGAGCCACCTGCCTCGGCCTCCCAAAGTGCTGGATGTGAGCCACCACACCTGGCCTCTCCTAGTATTTTAACAGAGTCACAGATAGCATCCCGTGTCACTCCTCTCCTCTCACTCCATGTAGCCATGCCTTCCTCTCCGTTAGTCAACTCACACAGAAAAAAGACCCTTTTCTATTTCCCCATATCCCACACATTCAGTGTTCCCATGAGGAAGTGACTTTGCTTGAGGGTTTAAACGATGGCTACATCACAGCCTGGTAGATCCTGTCTTTAAAGCCCCTGAGCCCTATCAAATGCCTTATGCCAAACAGCTGTCCTGGTGGAATCCCACAGCCCAGGTCTTACCAGCTGACCATTTTTTTCGCCCAGCTTGTGTAACTCATTTGAATGAAACAGAGCAGTGCCCCAAGAAGACTTACATAGAAGAGCCAATCAGTAACAGCAGTCCCTGAGCCCAAAGTTGGAGGAGAGAAGGGTGAAGTCAAAAGTTGCTTTCATGTCCCAATTTGCATTCTGTCAGTCATTGCCTAAATGAAAATGTTTTTGAAAAAAACAATTTGATTTTTATACCCAGTATCATCAATTCTTTGTGGGAAAGGACCACAGGAAAAAATGAAAGGCATCTATATATAAAATCTTTATTACAGGCAGTATTGGTCCATACACTAACACAATACCAACAGTACAGGTTTAATCTTTCAAAATCATCATTTAAACAGCAAAAGACCAAGAAATAAAATTTGAATCAATTAATTATTTTTCAAAATATTCTCAATGCACATTATCCTTAATTCCCTTATTATAGTGAAACATACAAATACAGAAAAATACCCCATTTAACAAATACTAGTGTTAAATGGTTATTTGGCTTAAAATCTGAGTTAAGAAAATCCTTTTTAGCAACCTACATACAGATAAGTAGCAAACTTTATTATATTAAACAAATTCATTCTGCTAAAACATGTAAAGAATTTCATCCATCATGTATTCTGATCCCAGTACAAGTGTTGATTCTCTTACCGTCATGATTCTTAATATGAAGGACCAACTCAAAGAGCTGTCCTAGATATAACCTTATCCTCTTCCCCAACACACTTCATCCAAAAGTCTGTTCAACAGATGGCAACCGGGTAGCAGTCACTTCACCATCTGATGCCAATGGTTCCGTGAGAGCGTGGCCAGACCTGTGAAACAGCCCATTTTCCTACCTACTTGTGGGTTGCTGCTCAGGAGGAACGATATACGCCAATACAAGCAGAAAATCTGCAGCTCCTCTGCTATGTGCCTTAGAACACTTTCAATTTTTCTGGTCAATGCTCTGATTAGGTATCATACATAAAAGCCAGCATATTAGTTTAAATCTTTAAACAAAAAACTATATTTTCCAAAGTCATTATCATTTGGGGCAATTAAGTGATCTTTTCGTGCTTTGTTGAGCTTCATCTTTAGGGCGTCTCTTCTTTCTTCCCATTCATGAAGTTCGGCGTTTCCATGTGCAAATTTACAGCTGCTTCCTTCTGGGCAGGTGCCATTCATATACCTGTGAGGACAAGTCAGCTGCTCAGCGTCCACAAGTTATTTCAAAAAATCATGCTGTGATTCTTGAAACTGTATGCTTCACTAGCTTTATGATTTGCATACAACTTTTAGTTAGGAACCTCAAGCCTAGAAAGGTAAATATTTTATAGCCATGACATCTACAATCGAAAACTCGGGCCAGGCACAGTGGCTCACACCTGTAGTCCTGGCACTTTGGGAGGCCGAGGCAGGCGGATCACCTGAAGTCAGAAGTTCGAGACCAGCCTGACCAACATGGTGAAACCCTGTCTTTAGTAAAAATAAAATTAGCCAGGCATGGTGGTGCGTGCCTGTAATCTGAGCTACTCAGGACGCTGAGGCAGGAGAATCACTTGAACCCAGGAGGCAGAGGTTGCTGTGAGCCGAGACTGCAACATTGCACTCCAGCCTGGGTGACAGAGCGAGACTCCATCTTAAAAGGAAACATCAGTACTTTATTTAAATGTACTCTGTGAAAAGTATTGACTGATAGGAGAAAAAAGACTATAGTTGTTCCTGATGTAACAAATAAATCAGAGGTGGCATTAAGGAAAAAATGTCTTCAATACTTTTAAGGATCACAAGGATCTAAATTAGGGAATTAAATACTGACAGTGACTTAACAAAATGAGCAATTCAGAATTATCTAGTTTTTCACTGAAAAAAAATTTTTTTTTTTTTTGAGACAGAGTCTCACTCTTGTCGCCCAGGCTGGACAGCAGTGGCACGACCTGGGCTCACTACAACCTCCACCTCCTGGGTTCAAGTGATTCTCCTGCTTCAGCCTCCCAAGTAGCTGGGATTACAGGCACCTGCCACCATGCCTGGCTAATTTTTGTAGTTTTAGCAGAGATGGGGTTTCACCATGTTGCCCAGGCTGGTCTTGAACTCCTGACCTCAAGAGACCCACCTACCTCACCCACCAAAGTGCTGGGATTCCAGGTATGAGCCACTGTGCCCCACCATACTGAAAAACTTTCTAAGAAAACTTAAAGGAGTGATACATATTAACATCTTCCTTTGATCTAATTTTTAGATTTTAAATATAATGTAAAAACCTTTTCAAATCTGATGAACATTTACTGTGAGCAAAGTTTGTGGCAAAGGGTTAGAGAATCACAATGGTGAACTCAAAAGTCATTTGGACAAATTGGAATGAACATACTTCTCTATTCAATTAGTATTAGAAGACTATTAAATCTTTTCATATAACCTAAGAAGAGTGAAAGGAATGGTTTGATGAGCAACTCAACGCTTTCAGCCAAAACCCAAGAATTCTTCAGGGTCTGTCAGGGCACAGCAACATTAGAACTTTAGCACCCAGATATTCTGGGTCAGCTGACATATCCATTAAAATTTGAGATCAGCAATTTTTACATGGAAAACTTGTAAAAATCTACATACCTATCACAAATACTGAAATACCCTGTTGGGAAGCGGTGCTGCCAGCAGTACTGGTCGTCCTCGGTGTGGAAAACCTTCTCTTTGTGCTTCTCAGAGGAGATGTGGCCCTGCCACTGCTTCTCACTGTTGCAGTTTTTCCCACACATCCAGCAGTGAAAGTCCACCTAATGTGCAGCAAAGACACATATCCCATCGGTCACCTGATCTAAGATCCAGACTCAATTCCAGAAAGCCCAGGCTGGTGGGAGAGCCAGGCAAGACATAAAACTCAGTTTAGAAATAGGGACAAGGGCCCGGAACGCAGTGGCTCACACCTGTAATCCCAGCACTTTGGGAAGCCAAGGCGGGCAGATCATGAGGTCAGGAGATGGAGAACTTCCTGGCCATGGTGAAACCCATCTCTACTAAAATGCAAAAAATTAGCTGAGTGTGGTGGCACACGCCTATAGTCCCAGCTACTTAGGAGACTGAGTCAGGGGAATCGCTTGAACCCGGGAGATGGAGGTTGCAGTGAGCCGAGATAGTGTGCCACTGCACTCCAGCCTGGTGACAGAGCAAGACTCCATCTCAAAAAAAAAAGAAAGAAATAGGGACAAGGAAAGGAGCACAGCATGGGAAAGCAAGCCACCACTCAGGACACAGAGAAGAAGGATGACAAATCCTGCCACCTATCCAGGAAGTCTCCAGTAATGAAGCAATAGTTGCTGGCATGCAAACAAGGATGTTTGCTGGGAGGACAAGAGGCAGGTACAAACAAGCATTCAGGAATGAATTAACACCATGAAGAAAAGCAGAGGACGGGAAAGACCAGGCCCCATGCCAACTCCAAAAGGACGAGCAGCAGCTCCATTTGGTATGCATGAACCGAGTCCCTGCTATAGCATCAGGAACATAAAGACGCTGGCCCTGTGGGGAACAGACCTATACAAAAGGAACTGTTATGAGAGGATTTAAATGCTACAACAGATGCAAACTCTAAGTGCTAAAGTATTTCCCAAATGTCCTGGGCAATAATTATCTGCAACACTGGATAAAAACAGATTTGGACTCATTCAGTGTGGAGTATGAATGAGACTTTTCATGACTTTCTTTTAGAGACACAGTCTCGCTGTCATCCAGGCTAGAGTACCGTGGTGAGATCAGAGCTCATTACTGCCTGAACTCCTGGGCTCAAAGGATCCTCCCACCTCAGCCTCCTGAGTGGCTAGGATTACAGGTGCAAGCTATCACACCCAGCTCCAAGACTCTTTAAACACCCCCGGTAAGCCTTATTTATTTATTTGTTTGTTTGTTTGTTTATTGAGACGGAGTCTCACTCTGTTGCCCAGGATGCAGTGGAATGATGTGATCTTGGCTCACTGCAACCTCCATCTCCCAGGTTTCAGTGATTCTCCTGCCTCAGCCTCCTAAGTAGCTGGGATTACAGGTGCACGCCACCATGCCTGGCTAATTTTTTGCATTTTTTAGTGGAGATGGGGTTTCACCAAGTTGGCCAAGCTGGTCTGTAACTCCTAACCTTAGGTGATCTGCCTGCTTCGGCCTCCTAAAGTGCTGGGACTACAGGCGTGAGCCACTGTGCCCACCCCCAGGTAAGCCTTATGATCCAGCAAGTCGAGGTGACCCTTCTCTAGAAGCACTATGGAGCAGCCAGGCATGGTGGCTCATGCCTATAATCACAGCACTTTGGGAGGCTGAGGCAGGAGGAGGCCTTCAGCCCAAGAGTTTGAGACTAGTGTGGGCAATGTGGCAAGATACCCGTCTCTATAAAAAACACAAAAATTAGCCAGGTGGGGTGGTGAGCACCTGTAGCCCTAGCTACTCAAAAGGCTGAGGTAGGAGGATGACCTGAGTCTGGGAGGTTGTGGCTGCAGTGAGCCATAAGCGTATGACATATTCTGGCCTGGGTGACAGAGCAAGACCCTGTCTCAAAAAAAAAGAAAAGAAAAAGGAAGAGAAAAAAAAAAATATATATATATATATATATATATAATAAAACAAACACCAAGGAGCACTAAGGTAGCAAGGGAATCAAAGGTAGACATTCACAGGGCACGTCACAAGCAAGACACACTGGGCAAGGCCAGGCCGCACCTAAGCCCTGCAAGGGGCAGTGAATATGAATCCAACTGTCTCAATAGACCGAGTTGCCAAAAAACAAAAAATAAGTGCTGTAACACATACACTTACGAAAAATTTTAACGGCATACCAAGCAGAACTGTAGATTTTTTTAAGAATAAATGTGTCATCCGTAGGTAAACATCGCCTGGAAAAATACACACTGGATCTGTTCCCCCTGGGAAGGGGAACATATGGGGTTCCAACTTTATCTGTAGCCTTTTATTTATTTTACAGAAGGAACCACAACAAATTGTTAACATCAGTTAACTTGCAATGGTGGGCTCAAGATATTCGTTATATTATCCTTGCACTTTTCTGAAATTTTTAACAGAAAACCAAAACAGTTAACAGACCACTGGTAACTTAATGTCCCCAACAACCAGAGAGGGAGAGGCCAGACTGCAGGCGGTAAGTGGGGAATGTAAGGTCCAGTGGAGTAGACAGCCCACATTCCTGAGCCATCTGCTGGGGCCTCCCTCTGGGGAAGAGTCAGAGACTCCTCACACTTCACTAATCCATCAAGACAACCCCACTGGGAGACATAAATAATTGACTGAGGGTGCCAGGCAAGTAAGGAGAGAAAGGAGGACTTGGATTTACAATTCTCTGGCTCCCAAGTCAGAAGGATTGAGAAAAGAATTTTTTCACATGAGGAGAACTCATCTAGTGGTAGGAAACCATTAGAGAGAGAAGATGAAGACACAGAACAGAGAAGGGCAGGCAGTAAGTAAGTCATGGAGCCAGGTTTTGGAGAAGATGGGAAAGAAAAAAAAGGCTCCATCAACAGCTTGGCTAAGTGAGGGGAAATGAGCCACAGTACTTACTGTAACTTCAGCATAATCTGTTGGCATGTGAATTTGTTTTCCATTTTCCTTGTTTGACTGACTGGCTACATCTTCACTTTTTTCATTTTTTTGACTCTTTAGCCAGAGTTCATAAAATTGCTCCATATCTTGTACTAAAGAAAAATGAAATACTTTCAGCAGCTACAACTAAACACCATTTAAATACATACAACTGTGTTCACGTTTTGTATCAGTCAGCATACATTTCAAAAGAAACTCAAGAGGGCTGAAGGAGACTGTTATATTAGACATGGAGAGATCGCCCGGTCCAAGCAGCAGGTAAACTCACATGCATAAGAACTAATTTCAGGACTGTTAGATGGCAAATGTTAGTTCTCAAGATTAATGAACGCCCCCCTGCATTTGCATAACACTTTGGGGTGTTTAAAACTCAGAAACCATTATAAATGGTATTGCCACAAAAGCCTCAGCACTGCCTCTGTCGCCCTGCATTCCACACTCAGTGTCAGAGCTAGAACCACACAAGGCTACTTACGTGGCTTGGGGGACTTGGAGCTGATATACTCCTCACTGCTTACTGAGAAAGATGAGAAACATGCTACTACTGGACCAAGATTCTGACCCTGATGGGAGTCCATCAGTCAAGCCACAGTCCCAGCGGGCAGACATGCTAGGCTGCAACTGACAAGACAACCATGACCAAGTCCTGGGCAGTGGCTGCCAGTTGCTTCCTATGGCAAGAATAGGTGTATTCTGCATTATTGCCAAGTGCTACAGCCGAGGTTTCTCAACCTCTGTGCAATTGACATTCTGGCTAGAGAATTCTTTGCTGGGGACATGCCCTATGCATTACAGGATGGTCAGCAGCATCCCTGGCCTCTACACACCAGATTCCAGTAGCAACTTCTGTCAATCATGACAATGAAAATGTCTCTATAGACATTGCCAAATGTCCCCAGGGAAGGGGAGGTGAGTGGCAAAACTTGTTCCCAGTTGAGAACCACTGTGCTAAAAACTCTGGTAATGAGAATCTGGTCAAAACTTAGCTTTGTTGTCTGCTCACGGTTTCTAACAATGTATCATCAGGCAAAGATTAGAGAGAAACTCCAACTCTTTCTTCCTTAAGACCAGTGGTGGCAGGAGTCATTGCAAGAGCCTGGTATGTAAGGGCATCTTCAGTACGGCAGGACTGCATGGCTTTACTTTGAACAAGACAGCTAGAGGGAATCCCCTCCACCCATCAGTGACTATTTATGTAGTTGAAACATGGCAGGCGACAGTCAAATCTGGTTGGTTCTTAAAATCCAGTCTGCGGTCAGTATACCTTTCATCAGTTTACTTAAGATTAAAGAATAATGATCCTTGTAGTAAAACATTTTATGGTCAAAAGTGAAAGGTTGTCTGCAGCTCCTCTCAAAGGCTCCCACAATAAACTTGGAATTTGACCAAGATAAACATTCTTTCCTTGGACCTCTGATTCTGAGCCTGTTTGATTAGTAATGGCTCCCTGAAGAAACCCCCAATTCTAACCTGGTTAATTCAGAGGGCAAACTATTTCCAATACGAGCAGATGATCTGATTTAAACAGTCAAGGAGTAGTGAATTTCCCCCCGAAGCCATTTTTTAGGAATACCTCTATTAAATTTAAGGATACAGACCTATATATTTATATCCAAATCTGACCTAACCAAACACAGATCAGATGCAGATCCTACCCCCCTGAGGCTGTGCCCACATTTCCCAGGCATCACCAACAGAGCTACTGACAAAACAGGGTGCAGCCATTTAGAATGCAAACTGCTTTCTGTGTTCACAGGAAGCCGGCATATTTATAGAGAGGAAAGGAACTTTCAGGCCAGCTAGCTCAAGGACACAGCTAAAAGATTAACTTACTCCCATTCTCCTTCATGTAAGTCCAAACTTCTCTTTCCTCAGGACTATGAGCAAAGGAACAGTTTCCAACATATTGACATTTTTTCCCAGAAGCAATGTGGTTGCACAGCTGTATTAAAAAAACATGAATATGATTAAAACAAAGTACACATAATAAAACTGCCTAATTTTTACATTTAAGCAAAATAAGCATTAATTATCCATGCTAATACTTAGTAATCAAATTATAAAGTAAGATTAATTTGACTCTATTCAAACTGACTATATGCCCTAAATATATGAGATGACATTGATATTAAGGTTTCCATCTCAAAATTTTTCAAAAGAAAATTTCCACAACAGAGTAAAGCATGGAACATTTTCTTACAAGCAAACGTCTATAAACTCACTTATTCAGAACATTTAATCTCATAATGAACATCTCTGGCTCTCTCAGTCTGACAGCTCCTGTGTCCCCTGCAGAACACTCCTGATTCCTCCACATCAGCACTCGAATGCAGTAAAGAAACTGCAGCCTACTCCAAAGGTTACTAAACAGTACCCAAAACATTTCAGAAATTTAACTTACTTATAATCAGTACTGGACGCTAACCTCGGCCAGAATTCACTACATATGCATTATCAGAAGACAGTTCTCACACTAGCCATACCATGGAGTTACACAGCTTTCAAATAATACCTCTTCAGGTTATTGGTATTTTTATTTAACAAAGTAAACACAGTGATACTGGTAGGAAAATAAAGTGATCGTGATCAGCAGAATGCAGACTTCCATAAGAATCATGACCCCGGAACCAAGAAAACCTCCATGACTGACAGTCCGTTCTTGAATACCATCAACCTACTTGTCCGTAAGAGGCAGAAATCCTAGTACAACTAATTATTAGCTTATCTTAGTTTGTGCTTCAACGGGAGCTGGCCCTATATTATTTAGCTTACATGACATTAAATGCTTAGCATCTGTCACGTTTTTCAGAGTTTTTGCTAAAGCTCGGACAGCCCTGTTAACACTGCACATTTCCTGCCTAGGACCAATGTCAGTGACCCCACCCTTAAAGTTTTCTGCATAAAGTCAGTAGTGCATAAAATAGTCATATTCTTTCCCCCAACAAACCCCAATAAGTATTTAGTCATATTACTAGGGAAACATTTACCATAGTCTTTTAAAGCTCAATGATAACGAGCAGGGAGAAGAGAAGGTAAAGGAGACAGCCGGGCACTGTGCTGGGTGTTTACATAACACCATCGCACGTAATTATTCTGATCTTGAAGATGACTGTCCGAGAAAACCACCTGAGTTGTCCTGGACTTTCCTACTCATGGGAGAGAGGGTCTGGAGAGCATCTAGAGGTAATTCAGTTTGCTTCAGATGAGCAAACTGAGGCTGAATAACTTGACCAGGGCCCTTCGGGCAGGCTTTGAAGCCACTGTCTTTGCACCTCACCACACTGTCTACATACATACACACACACAGCATAATTTCTTCTTTAAGAAAAAAGGTCCCTTAGTAATACCTAGTATGGCAGGGGAAAAAAAAGAGGAAATCAGCTACTGTAATGTCACACAGTAATACACCATGTTTGAGATTCAAGAATAACCAACACTCTAAGCAGCTGCCTCAGGAACTGGGTTGTTCCTAGTTGTCCTCATTTTAACAAAGTTCTTGATATACATATTATCTCCATCATCCTTTAAACCACAAGAAATCAGGGTTACAAATAAACCTCTTTCCCCCTCCTACATAACCCACTAAAAAAATCTGAGTCTAAAACCACTTGGATAAAACATAAACATACCACTGCCTTGCAAAGACTGTTACTCTTGCAAGTTTTATAAAACTGTAAACTACTGTAGGTGGTGAAAGATACATCTTCAACACTTTCCTGCAGTTCAGAGGGAGGTCTCATTTACAAGGGGACTCTTCGGTCCACCTGCCCTGCTTCTCTGGGCAAAAGGTTCCTTCCACATTTCCTCCATCTGGGGAGACAGCTTATACTACCTGTCAATGCTCCAAGTGTCCCTGTCTGCTA
Source organism: Callithrix jacchus (assembly GCF_049354715.1). NCBI lineage: Eukaryota > Metazoa > Chordata > Mammalia > Primates > Cebidae > Callithrix > Callithrix jacchus. Next base: position 17,332,128 of record NC_133513.1, on the reverse strand, counting down.
ACGCAAGTGTCAAGTACCTCTAGATGGTCTCCAGATCCTCTCTCTTGTAAAGAGGAAAGTCCAGGAAAACTCAAGTAGTTTGCGCAAACAGTCATCTGCAATATCAGGGAAGATGCTACAGTGTACCAAGATGGAATGTGGCACTGCTGAATGAAATACTATCTTAACTTTAAGTCGGACTAGTATTTTCCAGTTTTGAAGGGCATGTTCCTTCTAACATTGAACATTTTCCTTTGGGTTACTTTTAGAAAGTCTGATAAAGTTAGGTGTCGTATAGCTAAGTATCCCTTGATTCAGTGAAAGAGACAAGGAATGATAAAAACAAACTCATCAACAGCATTCATAATACTACTGAAAACCTTGGGTTTGGTATCAAACCAAAGGAATCACAATTAATAAAATTTGCTCCCTCCCCAAAGTAATTCATCTAAAAAATAAGTTAAATTGTCCCCATAACTTTTCCTCAGATCCACTATCTATTTACTTTTTCCAAGTAACTCATAAAATTCCATCAGTATGAAAACTGCTCTGGAACCATACATATACTAAAGGGGAAGGAAAACAGAGGAACCATTTAAATCACATTATTACTGATGAATATTATCTAAAGGCCTTGAGTTCCAATCTGAATTACTACTATTTTCTAATGATTTGAAATGCCTAATTAAAAAAAAAAGTGGCTTAAAAATTACGTATGTACATCAAACTGTAAAGGCATTTGTTTCTTTGTGGGGAGAGGACGGATGTTCATCCACTTCTTACGTTCAATAGACATCACTCTCATCGCACGCCGGTCTTTGGTCCACCTAAGAAAAATGGAGTTCAGAAAAAAACAAAGACACACAAGCAGAAGACATACACAACGGGAGAGGTACAAAGTTTGTACCCGAGGAAACGGAGAATTTTTTTTCTCAATGCTTCTAAAAGAAATGCCTTATGATTCTATATTTTCACTTTCTATTAACATTTACAAACATTCCCTACCAACTCTAAACAAAGAACTGATAAAATACAGGGAAAAAACCCACTACTTTTGAATTCTTATCTACTAGGTCCTAAAAATCTCTTCCCTTGTGTTTGTAAATACTCCTAAATTAGCTATTTTTCTCTCCTCTCTTCAAAGCTTTAAGCATTTTTCTGATGTGTATGATTTTATACCTATGAAACAGAAAATGACAAAATAGGCATTGTTTCCACACGCAATACTTACGAATGCCTTGCTTTTGCACTACAATATTTTCTGTTTTTGTCTGGTTCAATGACTTGACCGTTTCTCAGACACTGGGCACACACAAACTTGATCTTCATATTAAGAGATCCAGGCATTATTTGATTACCAAGTACCTTAAGCAATTAAGAGATTAGCTTTAATGTTTTTAACAGAAAACCAGTTTTCCGACAACAAAATGCCAAATCAACATGTATTTTTTTCACAACTGTATACAATTTTTCAGTTTTGTCTGGCTTGATGACTTGACCATTGTATCTGATAACTCAATCTCCAATTCTTCCCCTAAATGTAACAGAATATCATTAAAGCAGATTATATGATATGCCAAACATTATTTATTTATTTGAGATGGAGTCTTGCTCTGTTGCCAGGCTGGAGTGCAGTGGCACGATCTCAGCTCACTGCAACCTCCACCTCCTAGGTTCAAGCGATTCTCCTGCCTCAGCCTCCCGAGTAGCTGGGACTACAGGTGCACGCCACCACACCCGGCTAATTTTTGTATTTTTAGTAGAGATAGGGCTTCACCATGTTGGCCAGGATGGTCTCAATCTCTTGACCTCATGATCCGTCCACAAGGGCTTTCGAAAGTGCAGAGATTAGAGGCGTGAGCTACTGCACCTGGCCCCAAATTTGATGAAACTCATCTTTGATACTGATGACTAGAATTATTTCATTTGGATCGGGGGGTTTAGGGGAGAGCAATGGAAAAATGAGATATGCCAGGTGGAAAGCTAACTATAAACATAATCTACTCCTCTGCCTTACTCCAAGAATCCATAAAACCCAAAACCGTAAGTGTTTGGTCAATTAAACGAAATACGAAAACAGTGTCCTATGCTCTTGGCAGGCATTGTGGGATGCCTAATTTTTTTTATGATGATCAACTAAAATACAAAATTTTTTCACATAGGAATGACTCAACTGAATAAACATTAAGAAAATAACTGGACTGTGTTAAATATACCCAGCAAAAACCAACATCTATCAGGCAATTCCAGAAAGTACCAAATGCAGAAAGTGCACAAGAGGAAGATACCTGTGCTCCAGGTACATTTGCTTCCAAATTCTGCCAATATCGTTTAGATTCTTGAGCAATAGCATCATGTGATATACCTGGGGAATATACGATCCTTCCATTAAATTATATGTATAACAACAACAGCCCACCAATCTGGGTGCAGCCAGACTTGGACAACCATCAGCTTCCCAACTATTCTTACGCAGCCTAATCCATCATCAAAGATGAATACCACATCACTCTTTTTTGAAATGGAATATTCACAAATATGGCTCTCTGTGCCTTCTGAGGAATCTTTCCTCCCTACAAATGCATGTAACAACTCGGATCGGTAATTAATAACATGAGAACACACTCAAAAGAGGCAACTCTAAAAATCAAAAGTTTAAGGCTCAGGACAAAATCAATAGCTTTTCCACACCTGGTTGATGGAGAAGGGTGGGTCTCCAAATTCCCTTTTTTTTTTGAGACACTTTATCACTTAGGCTGAAGTGCAGTGGTGTGATCTCGGCTTATTGCAACCTCTGCCTCCCAGGTTCAAGTAATTCTCACACCTCAGCCTCCCCAGTAGCTGGGATTACAGGTGCACGCCACCACACTCAATTAATTTTGTATTTTTTGTATAGATGGGGTTTTGCCATATTGGCCAGGCTGGTCTGGAACTCCTAACCTCAAGGGACCAACCACCTCAGCTTCCCAAAGTAGTGTGATTACAGGCATGAGCCACCACACTAGGCCCAAATTACTGTTTCATCAAACTCTGACTGCTCTTGAGGAGACATACTTCTGAGTCACACACAAACCTACCTGTTTCATTTTGCATAATCCAGACTTTCAGCTCCACAAGACTATGGGCATAAAAGCACTCATCTTCCCTTAAACAGCCATACCGAACCTCATGTCGACATAAATCAAGCTGACACTGACCATGAAAAGAACGTATTTTGGAGTATTTTACTGTTGTCTCTCGCAAAATGTGGACAAGGCACCTAAGATGAAAACAGTGACATTTTAACACTGTTCTGTCATAGGTTTTTCAAATACACACACATACATACATACATACATACATACATACATACATACATACATAAAGTTCTACACTGGCAACACATTTTAAATTTTTATCAGAAAAAAAACAACAGGGCCAGGCACAGTGGCTCACACCTGTAATCTCAGCACTTTGGGAGGCTGAGGAGGGAGGATCACTTGAGACCAGCCTCGCCAACATAGTGAAACCCCGTCCCTACTAAAAATACAAAAATTAGCAGGTGCCTGTAATCCTAGCTACTCTGGAGGCTGAGGCAAGAGAATCCTTTGAACCCGGGAGGTGGAGGTTGCAGTGAGCTGAGATCATGCCACTGCACTTCAGCCTGGGCGACAGAGCAAGACTCTGTTTCCAAAAAAAAAAAAAAAAAAGCCAGGCATGCTGGTGGGCGCCTGTAATCCCAGCTACTCAAGAGGCTGAGGCAGGAGAATCACTTGAACCTGGAAGGTGGAGGTTGCAGCAATCCGAGATCAGGCCACTGCACTTCAGCCTGGGCAACAGAGCGAGACTCAGTCTCAAAAAAAAAACAAAACAAAAAGACCAATTCACTACATGCAATTGTTGAATTAATTGTGGGGGGTACTTATACTTTAAGCCATAAAATACCTAAATCCATACCATGAGAAGCTATACATCAATAATGCTTTTCTGTTTTACATAATATATTATTCACTTCCCAGCCAAATCTACCAAAAGACATTTTTAAATAGTCGTGATTGTTCTTCAAAACAACAACAAATGAGGAAAGGGCAATGCCTGGGCAGACACTACTACTAGTTTTTATATGGATCTAGAAAAAGAATCTATTTTGTCATTACAGAAATTAGAAACTATCAACATACTTATTGTCTTCAAACTCATGCTTTGTAACCGGGTGAGAACAAGCAGTAGAATTATCTTTATTTCTTTTACTTATCATTCTAGGCTTATGATCAAAACATTTCTGGAATAGAGAGAGAAAGATTATCAAAAAAGCATAATATAAAATATAAATTTTGTACACCCAGAATATTGTCCTAGTTTCAGTATCATTACAAAATTAAATCTCAATATGAAGTTTTAGTATTCTTTTTGGTAATGGTAGTAGCTATCATTTACTGAATGAATATTTTATCACATGGCAGGACAATACCTCTGGGCTTGTACATACAACTTTACAGTGGAAAAATATGTTTTGGAAGAACGTACCTCACATAGGAATATAAATTCTCCAAGATGTTCCTGGAGAAGTTTGAATACAGTAAGGTTAATCTTTCCATTGCCGCCAAAGAACGCCTCACGGCTGAAAGCCCCCTTCCGCTCCAGCGTCCATACATCTATTTCCTCTTGGCAATAAGCAAATGTGCAGTGGCCTGAATATCGACATTCCTCCTCAGCAGCAACATCTAGAAAGACAGCCAATGGAAAGACATTGAAAATATGGCAATTGGCCTGTACTCCCAGCTACTTGGGAGGCTGAGGTGGGAGGATCCTTTGAGCCCAGGAGTTTGAGGCTATGGTGAGTAATTATCTTGCCACACTACCCTCCAGCCTGGGCAACAGAGCAAGTCCCAGTCTCAAAACAAACCAAAAATGAAATGATAGTAATTGTTTCCTTAAAGCCAATGAATATTAGTAACATTTAGGGCATCATGTGAACTTGTAAAACAATTCGTGGACAGCCTCAAACAATGATACACATACTATTATCTGGGAATGGATGGTATCAACTCTTAAAAAAAAAAAATACCACAAGCCTTAATTGTTTTTATTACGGACCGTGAGAAAAGCCTTGATACTCTCATGGACTACACCTCAGTTGAAAAAGAAAATCATTCGAAGCTCATTCACATGAACTTGTTTGATCACATGAAATACCAAGTTCTCTCAAAAGCATCCTAACTACTTTTCAAAGCTTTAGCTCAGTGTTTTGATTCTGTTTAGAAAGAACTTAAGGTTGAAGACAGTATTCTGCTTAAACCCTGGTTATAGGCCAGGTGTAGTGGCTAATACCTGTAATACCAGCAGTTTGGGAAGCTGAGGCAGGCAGATCACCTGAGGTGAGGACTTCAAAACAAGCCTAACCAATGTGATAAAGCCCATCTCTACTGCAAAATACAAAAATCAGCTGGGCATGATGGCACATGCCTGTAATTCCAGCTATTCAGTAGCTGAGTAATGAAAAAATTGCTCGAAACTGGGAAGCAGAGGTTGCAGTGAGCTGAGATCATATCAGTGCACTCCAGCCTGAAAGATAGAGTTAGACTCTGTCGCAAAAAATTAAAAAATAAATAAATAAAGTAATATAAAACCTTGGCCACTGCAGTGGCTCACGCCTGTAATCCTAGCACTTTTGGAAGTCAAGGCGGGCAGGCGGTTCACTTGAGGCCAGGAATTTGAAACCAGCCTAGGCAACATAGCGAAACCCTTTCTCTACTAAAATACAAAAATTAGCCAGGCATATTGGCGCACGTCTGTATTCCCAGCTACTCAGGAGACTGAGGCAGGAGAATCACTTGAACCCAGAAGGCAGAGGTTGCAGTGAGCCAAGATTGTGCCACTGCACTCCAGCCTGGACAATGGAGTGAGACTCTGTCTCAAAAAAGAAAAAAAAAAGTTAAAAAGGACAGTAAAAACAATATAAAAAATATTAACATCTCCATCCAAGGAACTTGCTATTAGCTCTAAACATTTTTTATAACAGTCAATAATGTTCTAATAACATAATGCAATAAATTACATATTAATTAGACATTATAATAAATGTAGGAGGCACAGTCCTATACCACATACTGACATTTCAGTCAACTACAGACTGCATATATAATGGTGGTCCCATAAGATTAATACTGTGTTTTTACTGTACTTTTCCTATGTTCAGATACACAAATAGCATTGTGTTACAGTTGCCTACAGTATTCAGTACAATAACATGCTGTATAAGTCTGTAGTTGGGGAGCCACTGACTATGTCATGGACAGGCCAGGTGCGTCACAGGCTACACCATCCAGGTTTGTGTAAGTACTGTGTGATGTTCCCCTAATGCTGCATTTCTCAGAATGTGTCCCTGTCACTAAGTTATGCATGACTGTAGTTCATCACTTATGTAATGTATACCAATTAAGGAATGACAATATACCTTTACATATGTAATATGGTCCTTCATAATTTGTTTTTGTTGGTCTTGGACGTATTTTTTTCCATGATTTATCTTCAACATTCTTTATCCTACCAATTAAAATATCTTTCTTACATTTATGATCTATATTAGCATGGTAAGTGAAATCCATTAACTTGGGACCTGAAAAAGATGTAAAGAGGATTGCTCATATGCGCAAAAAATATTACAGGTAAATTTATAAGCAGACTTGAACAGATGAACATCAATTATTAAATTCCCACAGAAATCCCACTTCCACATCCCTAAAATGTACATAGGCTACTAAGGTGATTTTTGCCTTTTATGGTGTATCAGACAACACAATATTCTATTCAACACCATTCCTGCCAAAACAATACCCTTACTTAACTAGTAAGGAAATAATCTGGAGAGGAATTTCGATGGCTTATAAAAGTCAAGAACACTGTTAAACTAAGAAAGAAAATGAAGTTGACTCCAGATCAGAATAAACTGTGTTTATGTCACTTGATTTAAGAGTAAAGATATGAAACAAGATAACAAGTATTTAATTTCCATAGACACTGTATGGTATACTGGTCTTATAATGCTTTTTGCTAGTTCTTGCTCTATTTGAAAATAACCAACTTCTTAAGTATATACTGAGAACATAAGAAGTTTCATTAAAATTTCAAAAAGCTTCCAAAAATAGGTAAATATTCTATTCTACATGATTCCATAAATAAAATTACATCAAGTAAGAGCAGAGGCTTATCCTATTAGACTCCAAAGGCACTAAATCAGTAACTGCTACTTTTTTGGAAGAATTCAAAATAGGGACGGAAGAACCACAGTAACTGATGTTGTTCACATGTATTTACAAATTCCTAAGAACTTTCAAGGTTATGAGCAAGTAGTTTAATACTCTCTGCTTGTTAATTTGTTCTGACCTGATTTTACAAAACAGATCTGGCAAGCTTGTCTCAATTCATGGGTTCCTTCAAGGGGATGTCTTGGGGTCACTGATGAAGATGGTTTGGTAACTGCACTTCCAAAAAAGTTTCCAAAGTCATTTCTAGGCTGATTTGAAATTCCCAGGAAATTTTCAGAAGCAAACAAACTACCTGGTCCATTCATCTGCAAGAAAAATAAGAAGAAGAAAAAAAAAAACAGCCAACAAATATTGCATTATCACTGAAGAAAGGAACTGAATTCATCTGAAAAATAAAAGAGTCTTCATAAACTGAGGTCAGTACTACTCCATCCTTAATGCTCTTCTGTCTTAAAAACTGTCTCTTTCTACATTTTCCTCTCTTTGGGTTTCTAGGCATCCACCCCCCCCCAACTTTTTTGATCCTCCATATTATTCTTCTGCAAAAGTACACACACTTTACATGCTCTGATCTTATATTTCCTTGATTTGTTTATGCTATGCTAAAGCATCTTACACTGCCTGCAATACTGATTACTTTGCTATGACAAATCAAGTCTTAAACACAGAGCCGTTGTTACTAGACGTTCCAGAAGTCTTACTGTAACACAATTTCCTACAGCACACACAAAATTCAAGGGAGACTGTCATGTTCATTCAAATAACTCAGTTACTTAAGTAACTATTTTCAATTCAAGAGATGTATTTACAAAAGAGGAAGTGGCACTTACAAGTAAAAGGGAAGAATTACTGTTGTTAAGCGGTGTTCCCTCTCTAGAAGTTGAGGTGGACAGATCTAAAATAATAAAAAAACTTCAACAGACCTTTTCATTCTAATCATGTAATAAGAACATCAGGGCTTAGTAGCTTACTGGCTATGGCCTCCCACGCTATTCTCCCATCCCAGTGCCGAGAAACCTTCTTGCTCAATGTTGACACCCAAAGAAGGCTCTAGAGTCTGCTTTCCTCTAGAAACCAAGGGTACAAAGAAATTTAAATAAAAACCTAAATTCAGAGAAATAAGCTAAGGCAGGGCCCACCAAGTGGGACTGCTAAAAACACCAAGAAAATTCTTCATATTTAAAAATGGGAAAAGAGCCTTTCCTTTTGAAAATATGAGGCCAGGTGCAGTGGCTCACACCTATAATCCCAGCACTTTGGGAGGCCAAGGAGGGCAGATCACTTGAGGTCAGGAGTTTGAGATCAGCCTGCCCAACATGCTTAAACCCCATGTCTACTGAAAATACAAAAAAATTACCCAGGCATGGTGGCAGGTGCCTGTGATCCCAGCTACTCAGGAAGCTAAGGCAGGAGAATTGCTTGAACCCAGGAGGTGGAGGTTGCAGTGAGCCAAGATCTTGCCACTGCACTCCATCCTGGGCAACAGACTGAGACTCTGTCTCAAAAAAAAAAAAAAAAAAGAAGCAGGAACTGACCATAACATTAAAGTTTTCAATTACTTTCTCTTTTTTTTTTTTGAGACAGGGTCTCATCCTGTCACCCATGCTAGAGAGCAGTGGCGCGATCTTGGCTCACTGCCGCCTCAACCTCCTGGGCTCAAGGAATCCTCCCACCTCCACGTCCTGAGTAACTATCACAGGTGCACGCCACCACACCCAGTTAATTTTTATATTTTTCGTAGAGACAGGGTTTCACCACATTTCCCAGGCTTGATCTCAAACTCCTGAGCTCAAGTGATCCTCCTGCCTCCGCCTCCCAAAGTGCTGGGATTACAGGCGTGAGCCACTGCGCCCGGCCTACTTTCTTCTTCTTAGTCTACTGTTCAATTATTTTCTCTGCCATCTGTCTCCCATATATTTTCATTTCTTCAGTTGTAAATCTTTAAGTTAATTATGTAAGATTTTTGCCCTTTTAGCCATGTAACAATGCCTTCAAAAAAATATTTTTCTGGTGATTGTCTGAAGTATGTGTGTTAAACCTAGGATGACAGAAACAGGGGTCAGACCCCAAACTCAGCACAAGTGAAGTTAAAGCAGCAGCCACCGTTTACTGAGCTCCACAGATGAAACCTAAAATAGACACATCTAACTGCTATCATTCTAAACACTGATTAAATTAGTGTTTGTCTAGTTCAGAATTAAATAGCATAGCCTGTCTCTAACACCCTTTAAGATGAGATACACCTTTATGGGAGAATACATTAATAGTCATTTCACCCCAAAACAATAAACTCCCAGCTTAACAAACTATCCTACAGAAACACCAGTGCCACACACATTTCTCTTCTCATGCCTTTGTTCCTGGGTCTCCAGAATGGCACAGCTAAGTCGAGGTGAATTCAAAACTGAAGGCTTAGTCTTTATACTTTTAGCTACTGTGAAAATAATTCAAATGTCTACTACCTAGAATCAGTTAAATGATTACCAAATAAACATTTCATTTTTAGAAAATTAACTGCAATTGTTTACAATTTAGATTAGATTCTTACCTCGTTTTGATTCACTCATTGAAAATGAATTTAAAGAAGAACAAAAATCTTCTAAGGATGAAGTCAAAGATGGATACAATTCTGAGAAGGAGGGTGGAGGAGCATACCTCGCACCAATGGGTAAGGTTCCTAACAGAGATGCCGAAAAGGGCATGCTAGGAGAGACACTGGCTGTCTGAAGGGGTCCTCGGACTAACGATGATGGCTGCAGAAGAAAAAAGATGTGATTAAAATTCATGAAGCTGTCACAGGTTTGGCTGAACTAGTTTCAACAATGGCAAATAAAAGTATTACTACACTGGGCAATCATGTTACATAACAAAGTTTAGACTAGGCATGGTGGCTCATGCCACCTAGCACTTTGGGAGTCCAAGGCGGCAGACTACCTGACCTCGGGAGTTCAAGACCAGCCTGGGCAACACGGTGAAACCCTGTCTCTACTAAAATACAAAATATTAGCCAGGCATCGCGGTATGTGCCTGTAGTCCCAGCTACTCAGGAGGCTGAGGCAGGAGAATTGCATGAACTGGGGAGGCGGAGGTTGCAATGAGCCAAGATTGCACCATTGCACTCCAGCCTGGGCAACAGAGCAAGACTCTGTCTCCAAACAATCTAGCAACAACAACAACAACAACAACAACAACAATAAAACAAAGTTTAAATCAGAATCAAGATTCATTTAAAATAATTTTAGTTACAGAGCTTGTTTCTTTTCAAGAATAATTTTTAAAAACAATCGAGGTGGGATGTATAACTTTATTTTTTTTTTGAGATGGAGTCTCACTCTGTCACCCAGGTTGGAGTGCAGTGGCACAATCTTGGCTAACTGCAACCTCTGCCTCCGGAGTTCAAGCAATTCTCTTGCCTCAGCCTCCTGAGTAGCTGGGACTACAGGCACGCGCCACCAAGCCCGGCTAATTTTTGTATTTTTAGTAGGCATGGGGTTTTCACCATGTTGGTCAGGCTGGTCTCAAACTCCTGACCTCCAGGCCTCCACCACCTAGGCCTCCCAAAGTGCTGGGATTACAGGCATGAGCCACCGCACCCAGACAGATGTCTAACATTTTAATCCAAATGTTACATTCATGTTTCATCTGCAAAACTTCTTTATGCCTCCCTACCCTTACCTGACTATAAGGCTCATAAGAATCTCCATCACTAAAGAGGAATTGTGGGTATATGTGTGGTGCAGTGAGAGGTTAGGTGATCCAGAGAAGGGAGCTAGAGAAGCACATGAGGACTGGGACAACCTCTCTAGAGGTGTGACCTTACAACTGGACAAGAACACACAACTCTAACTTCCCCAGACCCCATGAAAGCTGCGACTCACTGAGAGCTTCCACGTACCTTACATTATGGTATCATATGCTATCTACTTGGTTCTTACAATAGCTCTCTCAGATAAATCCTACTGTGATCACAATCACACAGATGAGGAAAATGATGTACTACAGTGAAGTAACTTGCCCAATATCACAGAGCTGGTAAAAATCAAATCCAGCTCTGTCAACCTTTCACACATGGACATCATACATTTCACCAGCCCTGGAAACCAACTCAGAATTTCTCCCTCTCATCATCATCATACTACCACTGCTACTACTAATTTATCATGCTTTATGGCAGGGGACAGAAAAGTCTTTTTTGTTTCTGTTTTTCTGAGACAGAGTGCTGCTCTGTTGCCCATGCTAGAGTGCAGTGGCATGATCTTGGCTCACTGCAACCTCCACCTCCTAGGCTCGAGTGATTCTCCTGCCTCAGCCACCCAAGTAGCTGGGATTATAGATGTGTGCCACTACGTGCAGCTGATTTTTGTAATTTTTGGTAGAGGTAGGGTTTTGCCATGTTGGCCAGGCCGGTCTGGAACTCCTGGCCTCAAGTGATCCACCTGCTTCAGCCTCCCAAATTGCTGTGATTACAGGTGTGAGCCATTGCACCTGGCAAAAGAGTCTTTCTTTATTTCTTTTTTTTGATTTTTAAAATATATATTTTTTGAAAATATTTTGAAAGTAATTAAGATCCCTGATTGGAAGGGGGAAAAAAATCAACAATGAAATTTAGGAACAGAAATGGAAGAGCAGCTGCAGCATCTGGCCCCTTCCACCCGAGGGGCGTAGCCAGGAGATGCTCATTTTATGATCCCAAGTGCACGCTCTGCTCCGGTAGACACAGAATCACTTAATTACCAGGCTTCCAGTGGAAGGACCCTGCCCAAAGTATAAAGGGATAGATACTAAGTATTTTATGCTCGTTAGGCCCCATGGTCTCTGTTTCAAGGACTCAGCTATGCCGTTACAATGCAGAAGCAACCACAGACAGCACATAAAATGAATAGTCACATTTTCCAGTACAATTTTACTTAAGGACCCTGAAATTGGAATGTCCTATTTGTACTGATTGAGACAGGGTCTTGCTCAGTGAGCCCAGGGCTCACTGCAGCCTCAACCTCCTGGGCACAAGTGATCCTCCCCGCTCTGCCTTCCAAGTAGCTGGGACCACAGGCACGTACCACCGGCCCAGGCTGTTTCTAATTTTTGTAGAGATGGGGCCTTGCTATGGTTACCCAGACTAGTCTCATATAATTTTCACGTCAAAAAATATTGTTCTCTTTTTTTGTTCTTCTCCCAACCATTTAAGAATTGTAAAAAATATTCTTAGTTTGCAAGCCCTATAAAAACAGGTAGTAGGCCAGATTTAGCCTGTGGGCTATAGTGGGCTGAACGCTGTTTTCAAGTATGTGGTTACTAGACAATTATCTTTAAGAAGTCCTTAATCTATAAAACTCATGTTTTCTTAAATATCAAATGTCTATTTTTTATCAGAATGTTATATTTCCTCTTTGCATAATATGTGATCCCAATATGAACTGAAAAACAGTTGGCTAATTACTAGATAGCATTGTTTCTTTTTTATTTCAAAATGATCAAATTAACCAGTTCCATTAGAGAAGAACAAAAAAAAACTCTCAAGGGAAAAAAAAACAAAAAACAAATTTAGCCTATAAGCACTCTGAAAAAGTCTATCAAGTTATATTACAATTTAAAAAAAATTGACTGTCTTCGGAAAAAACTTGAGCAACATTGAAACTTACCATAACAGTTTCATTAGTTTCAGGTGCAGAATCAAGGAGGTCATCTAGTTCATCTCCAAGAACCATATCTCCATCATCTAGAAAAGCTTCCGGCATAGTGAAGGGCATCTTTCCTCCATTTGCCAGCACTGCAGAAGATGGCAGAGCACTCCCTTCCACTTGCAGTGGCAAAACAGAAGTTAAGGGCATCACGGGAACTGAGGCCAGCTCACTTCCAACTTCATGAGAAAAACTGGATGCAGGTAAAGAGACGACAGGAACTGCTTCTTGCCTTGGAGTTAATAAATCTGTGACACAGATGGAAATGTACTCAGTCACTTTCATTGTAATTACAACATAATAGCATTAATCCCCAATAATAGAGATATGAAGATGAAAATATGAAGGCAATTATAAAAATAATAAAATTGATGGTAAAGTATTTTCAAATAGACACAAGTCACTTGAGAAAACTTATCCTTCTTTCACAAAATGCCTGCGCCTCTTTTTGGGCACAGCTGCCAGACAGTGCAAGGCTACAGTGAGTGTCAGTGATTGCTTACTAACATCCAACACTTACCAGTCACTTGCTGGCACAACCAAAGGCACAAAGGGAGTGCTGGAAATCATTCACTTTAATATTATGTATTCATATGAATATAATCACACATCGATTTTATTTGACAACAATACATCACATACAAAGATATCAGGTACAAAGCTGGCACCATTCCAACTGTTAAGATGATATGTGAAAACATACCTGGCTCGATATCTTCCACAGAGTAGTTCAAAGCCTAGAAATTAAACCAAACACTGGGTCATAATACTTTCAGGATTCTAAACCATAAAACAATTGGTAAAACTCACCCTAGGCTGGGCGCAGTGGCTCACACCTGTAATCCCAGCACTTTGGGAGGCCAAGGAGGGTGGAGCACCAGGTCAGGAGTTCGAGACCAGCCTGGCCAACAAGGTGAAAGCCCGTCTCTACTAAAAATACAAAAATTAGCCAGGCACGCTGCCAGCGCCTGTAATCCCAGCTATTAAAAAGCTAAGGCAGGAGAATTGCTGGAACCAAGGAGGCGAAGGTTGCAGTGACTCAAGATCATGCCACTGCATTCCAGTCTGGGTGACAGAGCAACACTCTGTCTCCAAAAAAAAAAAAAGGAAAGAAAGAAAGAAAAAAACTCACCCTAAGAGAGCAATGCAGCTTTCCACAGAAATTTAACTCCCAATTAAGATCCAAGAAATGAATGGAACACGCAAACCTTCACACACGTGGTGTTAGATGAGGTGCTGCTCTAGCAGTGCTGCCACTTATTTCTTGTGGACCAGCAATTTCTCAAAGGCTGTTCAGCAGAATACCAGGCACTAATCTGGCCACCATTCACTGCCCAACTCACAATAGCTATTAGCATCCTAATAGTCCCAAGACAATTTACTTTAAAATTTTAAAAAAAAGAACAAACACAAAAACCTTTGTTATTTTATCACAAATGACTCCCCAAACTAGTATTTGGCCCTGAACCACTCTTCTGCACTGAAATCTAGCATCTAGTAACATCCTGTAAAGCGCTCTTCTGCAGCATTCAGGAAATGCTGGTTGCAGCTAAAATATATTACTTGAGTTGTAGGTTTTCTTTTGTAAAGTGACTGGAAGTAGCCAGAAGAGGTGGCTGATGCCTGTAACCCCAGAACTTCGGGAAGCCAAGGCAGGAGGAACATTTGAGCTCAGGAGATCGAGGCCAGCTTGAGTAACATGGTGAAACCCCATCTCAACAAAAAATACAAAAATTCACCAGGCATGGTGTTATGTGCCTGCAGTCCCAGCTACTCGGGTGGCTGAGGTGGGAGGATCACTTGAGCCCAGGAGATGGAGGTTACAGCTAGTCAAGATCATGCCACTGCACTCCAGCCTGGGCAACAGAGCAAAACCCTACCTCAAACAAATAAATAAATGTAATGGCAGGAAGCTACGGCCAATTACGTGTTTAAGAAATAAAAAGGTTCCAAAAATAAACACACATCAAAAATACCAAAAGCAGAATTGTTCCCATCGTTCCCTTTAAAAACAATTATAATTTTTACAGAAAAAAATAACTTTACCTTGGTAGCACCATCCCCAGGAACTGATTTTAATGAGAGCTGAAATAAATAAAGACACTAATTTAGAAACAGAACTGACTCCAAGTTACAAAACAAAATGAAAACACCTTATGGAGAGAACTCCAGCTTACCTCAGCTCTGACATATGCTTTTCTTATTTTAAATCCCAATTTCTGAGCTAGTTCTTGAGTTAGTTTTATTACATGCTCATCCTGAAAAAATAAGTATGTATAATTAATGAAGGGTTATATTTACTAACTGTGAAGAAGAATAGGCAAATCAGTGACCTTTCCTGCCAAGAGACCTGCTTCATTAGCAATTATACCCAACTGAAGCAGGCTGATGGATGCCTGGAAAATTTAACTCTTTGAATGCCATTTCTTATTATGTAAATGGTTATGATATAAACAAATAAACTATAAATTCCATACCTGAGGCACTGCTAAGGAGCACTTTGCTACAGCATCATAAGCCTTTCTGTATCTTCCTAAATCACTTAAAGCCTTAGATTTCCGATACAGGGCTTTGCAGTTACTGGCATTTAAACTGAGGACTATATTGCAGTCTTCCAAAACTTTATCATGGCAACCCTGGGGTGTAAGACCAAATAATAAAGTCAGCAATCAAACAATTTATTTTCTTGCACTAAGGCCTTCCTATAATGAAAACAAATTAATACCCCATCCTATTACCCTCCCTCTAAACTCCAAGTTAGCAGTATTACTTTTAATTTTTTTAATTATTTTAAGAAAATTTCAAATACACAAAAGTAGAAAGAATGTCATGAATACCCATGTACCCACCACCCAGGTCAGACAAATGCTAATATTTGGCCAGAACGTCCACAGAACTTCAAGAAATAAAGCTTTCCAGACCTAACTGATGTCCCCACGTGTCCCTCTCCTATTCTCTCCTCTATAGTTACCCTTTCCTGGAGTACATTAAGAGGTCAAACAGAAAGGTAACTCCCAAACAGCTAACTGATAAGGAATATATTACCGAAAACAAAATAATCAGTGAATGTTCTTTAACAAAAAGCTGGGTGACAACATGAATATTTTTCTTAAATTCATGGTCAAATTTTACTGAGTGCCCATAGTGAAAATTAAAAGCATTTCAGAAAGGACACGGTCGCTCATGGCTGTAGTTCCAGCACTTTGGGAGGCCAAGGTGGGTGGATCAACTGAGGTTAGGAGTTCAAAACCAGCCTGGACAACATGGTGAAACTAAAAATACAAAAATTAGCCAGGTGTGGTGGTGGGCCCCTGTAATCTCAGCTACTTGGGAGGCTAAAGCAGAAAAAATCACTCTAACCTGGGAGGCAGAGGATGCAGTGAGCTGAGACTGTGCCACTGTATTCCAGCCTGGGTGACAGAGTGAGACTCCATCTCAAAAATTAAAAAGAAAAACAGAAAACAAAAACACTTCGAAAGCTTTTTAAGCTTAAAAATGTAAACCCCTAGTGTTAATTCCTTTGAAGACCAATTACTACTTCTCGATAAAAAAAAAATACTTGTAAGAGGACTAACTGGACCTTGACTAAGACGTTAACTACAAACACGGATACCTGACAGACACTGATCTGTGAAGGCCTGTATCTTCCCAGGATGACTTTTTTATAAGCAGACACACCGTCAAAAGCCATATTCGGCCGGGTGCGGTGGCTCAAGCCTGTAATCCCAGCACTTTGGGAGGCCGAGGCGGGTGGATCATGAGGTCAAGAGATCGAGACCATCCTGGTCAACATGGTGAAGCCCCGTCTCTACTAAAAATACAAAAAATTAGCTGGGTATGGTGGCGCGTGCCTGTAATCCCAGCTACTCAGGAGGCTGAGGCAGGAGAATTGCCTGAACCCAGGAGGCGGAGGTTGCGGTGAGCCGAGATTACACCATTGCACTCCAGCCTGGGTAACAAGAGCGAAACTCCGTCTCAAAAAAAAAGCCATACTCAAATGGGAATTGTCAAGAACCAGTAACTAAGGAATAAATTATTTCTTAAAAAACTAACCTTTTGTCCAAAGCTAATTTTTAAAGCCTCAGGCCACTCTAAAAGCAGGTAATATGACTTTCTTAAAAACTTAAGAAACTGACTTTTATTAATGTACTAAGTCATCGAAAAAAAATTTTTCACTCTAGAAACATTTTAAAACTTACAACTCACCATATTAGAATAGCAGGCAATACGATTTATATATAGTTTTTCAATTATTTCTTTGGGGATTAAAATTTCTTCAGACTTTGCATAATCAGCTATATTCAAAGCTTCTGTGTATTGGCTTATCGAGTTGTTCCAATCACGTTCCCGATAAACGTCATTTCCTTCATTAAAAAGATTTCTCACGAGAGCATGCAAATATACCTAAAAAAAGAAAGTTACCACTTTAAACCTTTTATTAAACAAGATATGGTATAATTAAATTTTAATTTTTATACCCAAAACTTGAGAAGAAGCAATCTGATAGTACAGCAGCATTGCTCTAAGAAATTGTGAGATGCAGCCCAAGTCACTGCTATCTCAGCTAGAGATTCTACCTTGCTGGCTTTTTCAAGGGGAAATTCAGTTTCTCATTATTAAGAAAAATGTATCACAAGGTCTGTCAAGACCAGCCTGGCCAAGATGCTGAAACCCTGTCTCTACTAAAAATATAAAAATTAGCCAGGCGTCATGGTGTGTGCCTGTAATCCCAGCTACTCAGGAAGCTGAGGCAGGGAATTGCTTTAATCAGGAGGTGGAGATTGCAGTGAGCCAAGATCACGCCACTGCACTCCAGCCTGGGTGACAGAGCAAGACTCCATTTCAAAAAAAAGAAAAGAAAAGAAAAATGCAGCAAAAGTAGCTTATAAATATTTGTTCATATCTCCAATTCTGTGCCTACTAGAAAAACCAAGTGGAGGCCCCAAGCCAAAGAGAATGAATAGTTTAAGGCTTCTGAACAGTATTTCCAAATTGCCTTCCAAAAAGGCCATGATAAAAATGTTTCTAGTGCTTTACCTTACAGCACCCACACACACCAGGTAGGGTATGTGTACGTGTGTAAAATACCTACCAATTTCTAGGTGGAAAATGCTATCCTTTTGTGTTTTTTGGGTTTTTTGTTGTTAATGGTATCCTTTTGTATTTGCGTGTCTTTACCAGTGAAGTCGAGCTTTTCCACATTTTTATGGACCCCCTGTATTTTTTTTTTTTTTTTAATATCAAGTCTGTCTCTGTCACCCAGGTTGGAGTACAGTGTCACGATCTTTGCTCACTGCAACCTCTGCCTCCCAAATTCAAGAAATTCTCCTGCCTCAGCCTCCAGAGTAGCTGGGATTACAGGCACGCACCACCATACCCAGCTAATTTTTTGTATTTTTAGTAGAGGCGGGGTTTCACCATGTTAGCCAGGATAGTCTCAATCTCCTGACCTTGTGATCCGCCTGCCTCGGCCTCCCCAAGTGCTGGGATTACAGGTGTGAGCCACTGCGCTGGGCCGTGGTTCTTTTTCTGTCAACTGCTCAGGTCATTTACTGATTTCCCAGGAGGGGATGTTAAACTTTTTTCTTATCGAGTAAGTATACACATTCTTTTGGCATGTACAAAAATCGGTCATTTTCCTTCATGATTTCTAGCATGCTTTAGTTTAGTTCTGTTTTGTTTTTTGAGACAGAGTCTCACTCTGGCACCCAGACTGGAGTGCAGTGGCACGATCTTAGCTCACTGCAACTTCACCTCCTGGGTTCAGGGGATTCTTGTACCTCAGCCTTTCCAGCAGCTAGGATTACAGGTACCCACCACCACACTCAGCTAAAACAGCTGTTTCTAGTGGTTTACTTTCAACACCCACACATACTCGGTAGTGTGTGTACATATGTACACGTGTGTGTGTGTGTGTGTGTGTGTGTGTGTGTGTCTTTAGTAGAGACAAGGTTTTGCCATGTTTCCCAGGCTGGTCTGAAACTCTTGGCCTCAAGAGATCCACCCTCTTCAGCCTCCGAAAGTGCTGGGATTACAGGTGTGAGCCACCACACCCACCCATACTTGAGTATTTTAAAAGCTCCTTTTCATCACAAGATCACATAAATATTCAACTTGTTTTGCCTCATTTTATGAATTCCTGTCTAAGCTGATTAAATTATTTTTTAATTCTGGACAGATCAACTATTAACAATCAATGTGACTCGTGACGTGCCACTTAACATCTTTAGACCCCAGTTCCACAAGTGCAAAATGAAACAACTGTTACAGTTTATTTCTGGCTCTAATCCTTTTTTATTCTAAATCTGTTTGTAGAGAGGGAAGGAACAAGAGAGAAGAAAAGGGGAGGAGGAAGAGAAGCAGTGAGAAGGTGACATTTAGAAGCCTCAAAACCCTCAGAGAAAAAAACAAAACAAAATACGGGTGAACAAATAGTTAGCAGAGACAAGAGTCTCCACTCAAAGACCCAATGAACTGGGCTTTCTCCCTGCTCTTAACTAGCAGATCACTATTCTTTCCTCTCGGTATGCAGTCCCGCTTTGCTGCTGTCTCCTAACAGAAAAAGATGCTGCACACACTCTTTCTCAATAAATTCTGTCCCACATACTTTCATGACATGAGAGGTAAAAGCAATTTTCAAGGAGCTCAAAAGATAAATTAATTCAAAACTACACTAATAAAGGAAAGAAAATACAGGACAACTGTGCAAGTATGCCAAAAAAAAAAAAAAAAAAGTCCTATATATAAGGGGTTGGCAAACTTTTTCTGCAAATGCCCAGACAGTACATATTTTAGGCTCCATGAGCCATATGGTCTCTGTCAAAACTACCATATGTTGCAAAAGCAGCCACAGATAATACACAAACAAATGAGTGTGGCTATGTTCCAATAAAGCTTTATTTGAAATAAAAAAAAAGGACAGCAGGCCAGATTGTGCCCACGAGGCCATCATTTACCAACCCCTGCTACAGATTACAGTTCACAAGCCACTTGCAGAGCTTTCAAGCAGACCTTCCCAGAGTCATTACCGCATATTGCTCCTGTGTTCCTGGATATGACAGGGGCGACCTAAGAAGAAGAAACAAATTAACTGTAATTATCAAGCTCCTTATCAGGACTTGTTCAGCCAGAAGTCATTGTAAATCTGTGGTTCCATTAACTTGCCAGTGATTCAAGGCACATTTCAAAGACTTCCTCTTCCTTTAATACCATTATTCACAGATGACCACAGTTAAGAAAAAAAAAAAAACTAAACTATTACTTGGTATGTTTTAAGTACAACACTTTACTTTCAATCTACTTCTATTTTTAAAATCTCCAATTCTTCAAATGCCAAAAAAAGGTTAAAAATAGTACAGAACCACTAACAATATTTGATCCAATTTACTGCAGTATAGAGAGAATGTCTCCTTCCTAAGAAGGAACAAAGAGGCCCTTCTGCCCAGACATGTCCATCCAAACCACAGCTGTCTCATCACTGACATGCTTCAAGAAGTCCAGTTAAACACTGAACTTCTGAACAGACACGTCTGATCACAGAAGCCCTCTGTGCTGCCAGATGCTCATTTTCTGTCACTTTGGACTCAGCAGCACTGTTCTTATGAGAACAAATTCAAATTCCTCAGTCTACCATTTTGGGGGGGACTAACAATCATAGCCCTAAAAGCCAGCAACAGTTAAGACTTGCCTCTGAATGCAAGAATGCCCAAATGGCTGAAAGGAAAAATATGGCTAGAATACGGAGTTTCTAACCCAAATTAACTGGACCTATTAAACATGACTAAAGAGTTCTTATGCGCCACAAAACATACGTCCACATCAAAGAATTACAATATGGCAAGAACACAAGAACTCTGAAGCTCTTACTGTATGAACTGCAGTCCTTCCTTAATGTTCTGCTGCCTTTTTCTTCTCTCCTCGGACACACTGGACATGTTATCCCACACATCCACTTTCTAAATGAGCAATCTGGAAAGAAACAAGGCACAAAAGCACATAAGGTACCAGGGCCCCTGGACTCTAATCAAAACACCCATAAATCCACACCTTGTCACACAATGAGTTGTGGACACATCCATCTCTGACTTGACTCCAGGGTCCTGGACAGCTGGGGCCATACAGGAGTCATCTTCGTGGGTCCCCTGTGGTCCGGCACACCATAAGCATATGGTTTTTTACATGCTTTAAGGCTGAACAGCTATACAGACTTCATATACCCATGCTAAGCAGTCTCCAGGAAGAAGTCATGTCTCTCTTTCCTTTCCTCCTCCCTCCTTTGGCTTCAGGTTTTGTTTCTTCCCTGTCTACACGCATGCATAAGCTGTCCCTAGAACAGTTCCAGCCTTGTTTTGCTTCTGGAAGTTCTCCAGAAATAAAAGGTTTCACATCCGCTTGCCTCAGAAGGAGTCTGGCTTCCTTGTAAGCCAAGTCTGTAAACCTCATACATATTTTGTCACACAAATTTCCAAAATAATTATTGTTGATACAACAGATAAAATGATGATATAAATAAAGTTACTTCTATTGGAATTTTCTGGATATTAAAATGTTATCTTCAAAATAACACTTGCAAATGTCAACATGTATCATTCTTTTGGGCCCCACCTCCACTGATTACCGTTCACTGAGCAGTTCCCCAAGTTCAAGGAGAGCCACAGAGAAGAGATCTGTGATAAAACATCTTCTCCCAGTGGCCCAAACCAGAGTTTCTCAGGCTTGGCATTCTGGGCTAGCTAATTCCTTGTCTTGCAATTGCAGAATGTTAGCAGTATTTCTGCCTCTGCCCAATATGCCTGTAGCTCCTTATCCCAACCCCACTCACAATCAAAAATGTCTCCAGATATGGTGACATGTCACAGTGGGGAAAGCACAATCAGCCCCAGCTGAGAACAACTAAGACCTAAAGTTAAGACAACATCTTATCACATAAACCATGTATTTGGACCTAGGTGACAGGAAGGGAAATTCCACTCGTGTTTTAAGTACATTGCTGAAATTTTTTAGTTTCATTATTGCTTGCCATTTGCAGTTTTATGTTTAAATCTAATTTTTTCAAAGTATAAGCCTGAAACGGCGGCTGGAATGTCCCAAATGCCTTTCTTCTTTTAAACACCATCAGTTCTCACTATTTTTGTGCTCTAAAGTTGGTACTTTACTGAAGTGTTTACATGGGTAAGGATATGATGTAGCAGACCTGCTTCAAAATATTCCAGCAACAACAAAAAAGGGGAGGGTGGTGTGAGGTGGGGAGGAAAGAGGAGACCACTGCTAACCGGGGGAGGGGTCAGAGTACACGGGAATCTTCAATACTATGCTCTGTACTTTGTATACTTAAATAATAAGTTTAAGAAGTCCACCATTCTAGAGTAAAACAGCAGTTTCTGGAATGTGCTTTTAAAATGGTTTAGCCAAAAGGGGAGTAGCTGGGTAGAAACAAAACGAGAATGCCAAAAATAAGGATCACGGTTCCAGCTGGATGAGTGGGCATGGAAGCTCATTCCACACTTCTATCTACTTGGACATGTCAGTCCATGTCCTTAATAGAAGTGTTTTCTTTTTTTAAATTTATATTTGTATGTATAAAGTAATTTAAGGAAGCACTATTTATAAAAGAAAAAGATTTTAAAAATTAACTCAGGCCAGGCATGGTAGCTCAGACCTGTAATCTCAGTACTTTGGGAGGTCAAGGCAGGAGGATCACTTGAGCCTAGGAGTTCAAGACTAACCTGGGCAATATAGGGAGACTCCCATCTCAACAAAAAAATTTTAAAAGAGGACAGGCACTGTGGCTCATGCCTGTAATCCCAGCACTTTGGGAGGCCAAAGTGGATCACCTGACCAGCGTAGAGAAACTCCATCTCTAGTAAAAATACAAAATAAACTGGGTGTGGTTGCGCATGCCTGTAATCCCAGCTACTCGGGAGACTAAGACAGGACAATCACTTAAACCCTGGAGGAGGAGGTTGTGGTGAGCTGAGATCACACCATCACAATCCAGCCTGCGCAACAAGAGCAAAACTCCATATCAAAAAAAAAAAAAAAAAAAAGTTAAAAGAAAGCCTGGGCAACATGATAAAACCCCGCTTCAACAAAAAATAAAAAATACAGGCTGGGTACGGTGGCTCATGCCTGTAATCCCAGCACTTTGGGAGGCTGAAACATGTGGATCACCTGAGGTCAGAAGTTCAAGACCAGCCAGGCCAAGATGGTAAAACTGCGTCTCTATTAAAAATACAAAAAATTAGCCAGGGTTGGTGGCAGGGGCCTGTAATTCTAGCTACTCAAAAGGCTGAGGCAGGGCAATCACTTGAACCCAGGAGGCAGAGATTGCAGTGAGCCGAGATCATGCCATTGCACTACAGCCTGGCCAACAACAGTGAAACTCCGTGTCAAAACAAATAAAAAATACAAAGATTAGCCAGGCATGATGACATTTACCTACAGTACCAGCTACTCAGGAGGCTGAGGTGGGAGGATTGATTGAGCCTGTGAGGTGGAGGTTGCAGTGAGCTGTAGTCATGCCAGTGCACTCCAGCCTAGGTGACAGAGTGAGACACTGTCTCAAAAAAATAAAAATAAAAATAAAGCAGCTGGGTTTGGTGGTATGCACCTAGTCGCAGCTACTCAGGAGATGGAGGTAGGAGGATGGCTTGAACCCAGGAGGTCAAGGCTGTAGTGAGCCTACACCTTTGCACCACTGTACTCTAGCCTGGGTGACAGACTGAGACCCTGTCTTGAAAACAGTAATTTTTTAAAAAATTAACCCAATGTCTTATCAAAAAGGAAATGGCTGAATTCTAGGGAAAAAAAAAAAAAAAGATGAGGCACAAAGTGTCCATGATATGAGACTGGTTTGTTTTGTTCTGTTTTGAAGTGGCAGGCAGGTATATATATTCACATATGCTCTATAGACACAAATAGCTCCAGATGGAATCATGGGAGACTGCAGCAGTAACAGAAGACTGAGGGCTGGAACAGGGGTAGGACAATACTCTTCAATCTACACGTTCAAAATTGTATTTGGAGCCACATATATGAATTACCTCTGTACAAAAATTAAACAAATTTGTTAAAGTTTATGTATCCTCTGAGCCTTCTCTTGGAGAGATAAGTAAACAGGGCAATTTACTTGGTTCAAACTTAAGAGCTCAGAGGAACCCAGAGTAGTATTCAGGGAGCCAGAGCAGTCAGGCCAGAGGGAGGGAACAAAAGAAAAGGATGCCTGAAACCAGGACGATGGCCACACTATTCAGTGAATGATGGACCTTTCTCTCAGCCTCTGTCTAGCCACGATAGGGAATTAGTTGAGGTTGACTCAAAAAGTTAATCTGCTGACTAAGAATGGATGCCTGGGTAATGATAATCCACCAAGTTTATAGCCTTAGAGCTATTTCCCCAGAAAGTGTCAGAAAATCTTGAACCTTAATCTTGTACATAAAAGGTGTGCGGCCAAGAGCTGACACCACAAGTAAGTGATTAAAAGGAAATGGATGTAGACGTTTTTAATGCACAAAATACACCCTTTTATATGTTTAAAGATCTAGGATCATATCAGGCAATATTTAAAAATAATATGACAGAGTATTTCATGTTCAGTAGTTTTTAAAGTGTCCCCAAAAACTTTTATTTTAGAAGTTCTCAAATGCACAGTAAAGTTAAAAAAAAAAAATTTACAGTGAATATCATAGGCCAAACCTACAATTAATGTTTTGTGAGAACACCTCTGCCCATCTTTATCCACCTGCTCACCCTTCTGTTCATCCATAAGACCATCTTACTGTTTTTAATAAATTCCAAAGTGAGCTGCAGACAGCTAAACATCTCAGCACACACATCATTCGAGATCAGTATTTGTTTATAGTTTTGTTTTTTAAGGTAAAATGCACAAATCTTAATGTCAGTTTTGACAAACTCATGTGACCCAGAGCCCTATCAGGATACAGACCAGCACTTTGGAAGGCCAAGGCAGGAGGATCACGTGAGCCCAGGAGTTAGACCAGCCTAAGCAAGATGGAGAGACCCCATCTCTACAAAAATAAAATAAGTGCCTGTGGTCCGAGCTACTCAAGAGGCTAAGGCAAGAGGATCAATTAAGCCCAGAAGTTGGAGGCTTCGGTGAAGTGCTGATCACGCCACTACACTCCAACCTAGGCAACAGAATGAGATCTTGTCTCTTAAAAAAGAAAAGATATAGACCATTAACTGTCACCCCAGAAAGTTCCCTCAGGCCCCTTCACCAAACCACTACTCTAATTTTTTTCCCTCACCATTGATTAGTTTTACCTGTGAAATAACCACACACACACACACCACTTTGTGTTTTAGGTTTTTTGTTTTTTTTGAGATAAGGTCTTACTCTGTCATCCAGGCTGGAGTAGAGCGGTGCCATAACAGCTTATTGCAACATTGAACTTCTGTTCTCAAGCCATCCTCCCCAATCAGTTTCCTGAGTAGCTGGGACTACAGGTGTGCCAACATGCCTAGCATTTTTTTTTTTTTTTTTTGAGATGGAGTCTTGCTCTGTCACCCAGGCTGGAGTGCAGTGGCACGGATCTCGGATCACTGCAGCCTGCACCTCCCTGGTTCAAGCAATTCCGCTGCTTCAGCCTCCCAAGTAGCTGGAATTAACAGGTGCATGCCACCTCACTTGGCTATTTTTTTTGTATTTTTAGTAGAGATGGGGTTCTACCATGTTTGGCCAGACTGGTCTCAAACTTCTGACCTCAGGCAATTCTCCCACCTCAGCCTCCCAAAGTGCTAGGATTACAAGTGTGAGCCACCACGCCCAGCCCAGCTAATTGTTTTAATCCCTGCAGGATTAAAAAGCACAGGCATTATAGGTGTGAGCACTTGGATTACAGGTATAAGCACCCTTGTCCAGCCCCGTATTCCTTTTTTTAAATAAAGAAAAAGATATTTAAAAATGTACCATCTTATTTTTGGATCTTGTTAAAATCTGGCCTCAATTTTTACAAAGTAAACCCAACAGTCTCTTCTCTTACTCAACCTCAGCAGCACCCCCTCCTAGGAGCCCCTCCCTTCAACTTCCACCTAACAGCCCTGGCTAGGTGTGTCCCCACCTCACAGGCTACTGTCTTCTGCACACTGAGGCTCCATCTCCACAGACCTCTCACCTTGAGAGCCCTGAAGACTCACTCTTGAGATCTCCCCCAGCCATACTCTCCCCTAAAGGTCCTCCCGCCATGCCCAGATGTCAAATGCCCTCATGTAGGACCCCATGACAACTCTCCTGTCCATCCCCAGGCTGATCCTAGGCCTGTTTGACATTACCACTTGAATATCTCACAGACATCCCAAATTGTTTATTTTAATGTGACAGGGAAAAGGAATGTCTCCTTCCCATCCTATCACTCAGCTGCTCATTTGCCCTCCCTGAGGGCCACCAACTATTGTTATCAGTCTCTGAAAAGTCTGACAAAGACATTCTATAGAACAAGTCTGTATCTTGATTGTGGGAATGGTTATATGAATTTATGCATGGGATAAAACTGCATAGAACTACACACACACACACACACACACACACACACACACACACGTGCTGGTTAAAACCCATTGAGGCCCATAGTTTGGTTAACAGTGCTATACTGTCAATTTCCTGCAGTTATGTCACCACTGAAGGAAGCGGGGGTGAGGGGGTGAAGGGTTCATGGGACTCTATGTACTACTTTTGCAACTTCCTGTGAGTCTATGATTATTTCCAAATAAAAAGTTAAAAGTATTCTGTGCATGTGTTCTTTTTTATTCAAACTGGAGCTACCAGCAAGTTCTGCACCTCCTGTCTTCATGTAGTATCCAATCAGTGTGTTCTTTGTGAGTACACACTGCCTTCTGTGATACGGCTGTACCATAATTTCACCAGACCTCTGGTAATGCACGTTTTGGTTATTTCCATTCTTTAAAGGTCACCATGTACACAGGGCATTTCATATACATCTAAGCATCCCTTTAAAGAATTTTTATAAGATAGGCCAGCCATGGTGGTTCACACCTGTAATCCCAGCAGTTTGGGAGGCCAAGGTGGGCAGATCGATCATGGTAAAACCCCGTCTCTACTAAAAATAGAACAGTTAGCCAAGTGTGGTGGCACGTGCCTGTTACTCCAGCTACTCGAGAGGCTGAGGCAGGAGAATCACTTGAACCGGGAGGCAGAGGTGGCAGTGAGCAGAGATCGCATCACTGTACTCTACCTGGGCAACAGAACGAGACTCCATTAAAAAAAATTTTTTTCTATGGGATAAAGAGCATATGTATTTGTTTATTTCACCAGCTACTGCCATAATATACCAAACGATACGCCCACCAACAATGCACAGGAGTCCTGGTTCACCACTTCACCCAGGCATTATCAAATGTGTGAATCCTTGTTAACCAGGGAGGTAAGAAACAGTGTGGCAACGTGGTGAGGCTGTGTTTGTTTTAGCGTATCATTAGCAAGGCTGAGCATTCAGATTTAAGAATCATCTATACTTCTTTCTCCATGACTTGTTTGCTCATATCCTCTGCTCAGTTTTCTTCCAGGCTGAGATTTACTTACCTATGGAAGCTCTTTATATGTTGAGGAAAATAGTCCTTTCTGATGTTAGTGGCATTTTTTCCAATTTGATGTCAATCTTCTGACTAGTTATTTTTGACAGCAACGGGTTTTTTTTTTTTTTAATGGCTGAATTTATCAGTATTTTATTTTATGGCTTCTGGATTTTGACATACTCAGAAATATTTTCACTACTCTGATATTGCAAAATACTCACTCCTATATTTTCTTCTGGTATGTGGTTCATCTTGAAATATTTTTTAAACCTACCCCACCATTTTACCACAAAGAATGATGTAGGGGCTGAGCGCAGTGGCTCACTCTTCTAATCCCAGCACTTTGGGAGGCCAAGACAGGTGGATCACCTGAGGTCCGGAGTTCAAGAGCAGCCTAAGCAACATGATAAAATCCGTCTCTACTAAAAATACAAAAATTAGTTGGGCATGGTGGCACACACCTGTAATCCCAGCTATTTGGGAGGCTGAGGCGTGAGGATCACTTGAACCCGAGGGGCAGAGGTTGCAGTGAGCTGAGATCATGCCATTGTACTCCAGCTGGGTAACAGAGCAACATTCTGTCTCGAAAATAAATAGATCAATAAAATTAAAAATAAAAATAAAAACACAAATCAGCCCAGAGTGGTGGCTCCCACTTGTATGTAGTCTCAGCTACTCAGAGGCTAAAGGAAGAAGATCGCTTGAGCCCAGGCGTTCAAGGCTCAGCAACCTATAATCACACCACTGCACTCTAGCCTGGGGTACAGAGCAAAACTCTGTCTCTAAAATAAGTTTTTGTTTCTTTGTTTTTTTGAGATGGAGTCTTGCACTGTCACCTGGGCTGGAGTGCAGTGGCACGATCTCGGCTCACTTCAACCTCCGCCTCCTGGATTCAAGTGATTCTCCTGCCTCAGCCTCCCAAGTAGCTGGAATTACAAGCACCTGCCACCATACCCAGCTAATTTTTTTTGTATTTTTAGTAGAGACATGGTTTTCACTGTGTTGGCCAGGCTGGTCTCAAACTCCTGACCCTGTGATCTGCCCTCCTCAACCTCCCAAAGTGCTAGGATTACAGGCCTAAGCCACAGCACCAGGCCTAAAACAATTTTTTTTTTTTTGAGATGGAGTTTCACTCTTGTTACCCAGGCTGGAGTGCAATGGCGCGATCTCGGCTCACCGCAACCTCCGCCTCCTGGGTTCAGGCAATTCTCCTGCCTCAGCCTCCCGAGTAGCTGGGATTACAGGCACGCACCACTATGCCCAGCTAATTTTTTGTATTTTTAGTAGAGACGGGGTTTTACCTTGTTGACCAGGATGGTCTCGATCTCTTGACCTTGTGATCCACCCGCCTCGGCCTCCCAAAGTGCTGGGATTACAGGCTTGAGCCACCGCGCCTGGCCAACAATTTTTAAAACACACACACACACACACAGACACACACACACACACACCCCAGTTCTTGCACTCCTGCTTAAGACCCTTCAGCGGCTGCTCAGGATGCTGGAATGAAGCCTTGCCTCCGCACAGTGACCTAGCAGACCCCTGTCCCGGAGCTGTGCAGCCCCTCCCTCCCCCAGCTGCACACAGGAGACTCCGGTCACAGTGACCTTTTATGAGCTCCCAGAACAACGCAGGCATTCCATGATTCTAAGCCACTGTCTTTGTTGTTCCCTCTGCCCAAAATACACTTCCCAGCTCTCCACAGAGCTGGCTCCTTTTCATTCAGCAATCGGATTAAATGACACTGTTAGGGACCTTCCCTTGCCACCCTAAATTGCCACCACACCCCGTCTCATCCCTCTTATTCACTTCAGCAGGTACCTGGTACTTCTTAGCCTTCATTATAAGAACAATATCTGGGTCCAGGTCAGTAAATACTTGAATGAAAGAATGAAGTAAGCAGCCCAGTGTTAAGAGAATACCTCATACAAAGTTCAGAGGCCCAGGAGTTAGAAGCCGGTAAAACTGTTCACAAGAAGCAAGCGTAAAGAAGGAGGGTGGCCAACAGGAAATGGCTCCATGCAAAGAGAGCCTGCTCTGGTGAGACTTGGCCTTCAACCCTTTAGGGGAACAAGGTGGGAAGTGAATTAAAATAGTGGGAATTGTCTGGAAACAGCGATGGAAAAACACCTGAAACCAAAAGCAACTCCTCAAGGTATACAATGACGAGTTTCACCGATCACCTCTTCTCCTAAATAAAAAAAGACTTCCAGGGAAGAAGGCACTTTGTGCTTTTGTTTAGTCTTTGAGACAGTCTCGATCTGTGGCCCAGGCTGGAGTGCAGTGGCATAATCATAGCTCACTGCAGCCTCAACCTCCAGAGCTCAATCCTCCCACCTCAGCCCCCCAAGTAGCTGGGAGTACAAGCACATGCCATTATACCCGGCTAATCTGTACTTTTTGTAGAGACAGTGTCCCACTATATTGCCCAGGCTGGTCTCAAACTTCTGGGCTCAAGCAATCTGCCCACCTTAGCCTCCCAAAGCATTGAGATTACAGGCGTGACCCATGCCTGGCCCAAGGGAAGACACTTTGAACAGTTCATTTTAAAGCAAGAAATTCAATTAAATAGGAATTTCATTAAACTAATTGAACTCTTGCAAACTGGAATATTATTCTGGGATCAGCTGATTTAAAATTTGTTACTAATCTTGAAGGTAGGTAAGATCGAAGGGCATCCTGGATCTTCAGAATTCCTTTAGTATTTACTGAGTGCCTGGTAGGTTAAACTCATTATCCCAAAGTCTAGTTACAATGTTGGTACTAGACAAACACATCCACATCCATGAGCTTTTGACCTTACATGATAACTTTAGAAACTAGCTCTCATTAACAGAAGACATCAAGGTAAGGGAAATGTGACTGTAACATACTGAGACAGAAATAATAGCTGACATGAAGCGCTCTTACTGGATGTCAGGCACTGCTCTACATGCTTTTTATGTATTAAGTCATTTAATCCTCATGCTAACCTTAAGTGACAGGTACTATAAAGAAACTGAAATGCAGATAAGTGACGCAACCAGCCCAGGATTACAGCTAGGAAGTAGCACAGCTCGATTTCAAAGCCAGACAGCCTGGCTCCAAGCCCGAGAGCCTATCCACCTGGCTCTTCTGCACCTTATGTGCCAATGATGCCTGGAGGGGAGTGAGCACCTGTCTAGGGTGGCCCTGGGCTGGGATCTGAAAGACAAATATGGCTCTGATGAACAGGGCACTTTAAAGCCATTCAGAAGCAATGAAAGAAACACAGGCATGCATGTGCACACATGTACACAAAAAGATATGCTCAACAGATGTCATTTAATGCAATTCAGACAAAGCAGAGGGGTTTCACAGGAATGCAGTGGGCCAGGAGTCAGGACACCACTCCAGGGAAAATCTTCCAAGGGAATATGCCCCACATATAGAACAAAATATGTTTTAAAACAAATAATATTAAACAAACTTACGAGAAGTGCTAACACAGGACCAAAGCATCCCAGTGAATGCAGTACAGAGGTTGCCAGGCCCAGCATTTGTACTTATGCCTACATTTCAATTGAAAAATTATAGGCTGGGTACAGTGAGTCATGCCTATAATCCCAACACTTTGGGAGGCTGAGGTGGGAGGATTGCTTGAGCTCAGGAGTTTGAGACCAACCTGGCAACACAGGAAGACTCCATCTCTACAAAAAGTAAAAAAAAAAAAAAAAAAAGTAACAGTACACAGTGGTATACATGTGTAGTCCCAGCTATTCGGGAGACTGAGGCAGAAGGACTGCCTGAGCCCAAGAGTTTGAAGTTTCAGTGAACTATGACTATGCTACTATACTCCAGCCCGGATGACAGAGCAAGATCCTGACTTTAAAAAAACAACAACAATAAAAAAAAAAAAAAAAAACAACGGAGAGAGAGGGAAGGAAAAATGCTAATTTCGAATTTATATTCAATTCTATGCCCAGACTGAAGTCTCTCTGTGTAACATTAATAGCTTTAAAACAACGACAAAGTATCATTATTATCATCCTTGTTTGGCAATAGTGTATTAACTGGCTCTTGCAACACTTACAAAAACACGTGGGGCACAATGCAAGCCTTAGAAGGCTGCAAACCCAGGTGGTAAAACATTAAAGATTGTTGAAGCTCCTACCAGATACTTTATGAAACAGTTTCTCCCTTTTACCAAAAAGGAAAACTTCATCCTAGTGGGTCTGCCAAACAACAACAGGAAGGTAATGTTACATTTTGGCAGGAGTTCTCTCCCCGCCCCACCCCCCCCTCCACAGAACTATCCACTTTGAAACTGCTGTCAGATTTCAGATTCTGTAAGAATCTGGAAGGTCTGTGAAAAGCCTCCCTCGGCACCCAAGCCCTGCTAGGTTGTTTGCAGGAACATTTCATCTTACCTATGACAACACAACAGGAATATTTCATGCAAAATCTTCATGATAAATGATTTGTCTGGGGACACTTGTACCACCACGATATGCCCAAGACCGCCAGCCGACAAAGTCTTCCCAACCAAGTGTGTGCGGACACGTAACCCCAACACACTCTCACCTTCTTACCAAATGTTCCAGATTAATGTCCTACTCCAAGTTCAGCCCTTTTCATAAAACACAAAGCTTTCTGCTATTTGTGAAAAAGTAACCTCATTGCTTTACATAAATGAAAATCACCTCATTTAAAATGCCTTTCGTGACATGTAAATTAAAACATCACTAGCAGTACTTTTTAAACTTCTAGATTAATACTTTAATAAATTCTCCTTAAAAATTATCTAAAATTTCTTCTGGAGTTCCCAACATCTCATAATTTAAATAATTTTCATCAGAAATCTGGAGGAAAAATATTTTCACTTAAAAAAAAAAGTAACAAAACACTTCAAGACATTATCCAGAAGACAAAAAGTTTGCTCATGCCATACTGTCTCTAGAAAGCCCTTTCTAGGGTATCTGGCAACAGGATACAGACATCTTTTGTTTCTTTCTTCCTTTACTGAAATGCTCAAAACTTTCCAACAGTCATTCTCACCCTCCCTAGGGTTCAGTTTCTATAATTGATTCTCTTCCACTTATAATGACAATTTAACCCACCCCAATTGGCCGGTTTTAAAATCAGTCAAAATTAAGAATTGTGGAACAATGTGGCTGACAAAACCACCGCTGTTATTTGCAGAAACTGACAGAATCTAGGGAATGGAAAGAGGATGTCAGTCTGTGTAAAACCCCCAACCCAAAGTCACAGTAACATAAAGAAAGGTAGGAATTCTCCACTTCATTTGGATGGCAGAAAATCAATGGGCTCTTTGCAAAACACACACACACACAAATATTGATAATATTCAGCCTCAATAACTCATTGTAAGCAAAACCTCATACAAGTATTTGTAGCTGCCAGCATACAGCAGAGAACATTTTTCAACAGGGAAAACTCTGTCCATTAACTTGAATTATTCCGCAAATTAGGAGACCCCATTGTACTTCAGTTCAGTAGTTTGGCTCAGGATGAGAAGAGGCAGTGGATGCTTTGAGAGACTTAAGGGAAGGAGGCCACATGCCATGACAGAAGCAGGAAAGATAAGCAGATTGGCTCTCAGAGCCACCCCACTCGGATGCCCCAGCTGAGTGCTGTCCAGCCATATGTGTGATTTTATTTATTTATTTATTTATTTAGAGAGGGAGTTTCACTCTGTCGCCCAGGGTGAGCAGTACCATCTCTGCTCACTGCAACCTCTGTCCCCCCCCCCCCCCCCCCCCGTTCAAGTAATTCTCCTGCCTCAGCCTCTCCAGTAGCTGGAATTACAGGCATGCGCCACCACGCCCGGCTAACTTTTGCATTTTTATTTGAGACAGGGTTTCACCATGTTGGCCAGGCTGGTCTGGAACTCCTGTCCTCAGGTGATCCAGCTGCCTCGGCCTCCCAAAGTGCTGGGATTACAGGCGTGAGCCACCCCGCCCAGCCCATACATGTCATTTTAAATTTCCAAATAGCCACACTTAAAAAAAAAAAAAAGGAAAAATAAAAGCAGTGAGATTAACTGTTTTTTTCTTTGTTTTCAGACAGCGTCTCAGTCTATCACCCAGGCTGGAGCACAACGGCACATCTCCTGGACTCCAGGGATTCTCCCACCTCAGCCTCCCGAGTAGCGGATTCTCCCACCTTACCCTCCCGAGCAGCTAACTACAGGCATGCACCACCAGCCAGGTTAACTTTCTGTATTTTTTGTAGAGACAGGGGTCTCACCATATTGCCCAGGCTGGTCTTGAACTCCTGCACTCAAGCAAACCTCCTGCCTCAGCCTCCCAAACTTTTGGGACGACAGGCATGAGCCACTGCACCCCGCCAAGATTAATTTTAATGACAGATTATTTTCGTTAATCCAATTTGCCCCAAACATGGCAATCTCAACAAGTATTTGAGTATAAAAGACTACCAACGACATCTTTTATGTTCTTTCTCATCCTAAATATTTAAAATCAGATGTACGTTTCACAGCTGGGACCACAACTCAAACTCCACCCATTTCATGGGCTCCATCGTCCCACACGGCCGAGGGGGTCAGTGGCCACCGTACCGGCCACGGCACGTTCTTGGTGATTCACTACCGAACATGGGCACCTCCTTTTCATCCCTAGACAGGTGGGGACGGGAGAATATCCAACTCCCGGCAAACCCACCCAGTCCCAAGGCAGGCGCGACCTCTGAGACTCCCGCCCGGCCGCAGGCGGCCCCACCCCTGCGCTGCCCAGGCCTCACCGGAAGCCCAGCTAATGGGAACTGACAGGTCTGGGTCCTTCCAGGCGGCGCTCCCTCCTCCACGGACCCCGAGGCCTCGCCCCCGCCCGGCCCAGAGCTGCGCCCCGCGCGAAAAAATAAAAAAAGAAGGGGGGTGAAAAAAGAGATGAGCCCAAAATTAATGAGCCAAGCCCTCCGCCGGCAACCTCCCCGCCCCCAAACCCAAGACGATGAGTCGGGGTCCCCGCGATCACCAGGGCAGGCAAAAATAACAGCAAAAAAATTTTTTAGTGAAATAACCAGAAAGGAGACATTTTGCCGAGGGATGGCAGGCAGAAGTGGGTCACGTTATTCTCGGTGGGGGAAGGCGAAGGCGCGCCCACCCGCCCCTCCGCGCGCGCCGGTCGGGGCCCCGCTCCCATCAGGGTCCTCTCGGGTCCGCGGTCCCCCGATCGCCGCCCCTCCCCCGCCCCGCCGTCCGTTAACGGCCGCGCGCGAGCACGAGGCGGCGGCGGCGCGCGCGCGCGCGGACAGGAGCGCGGGGGCGCGCGCTTGCTTCATCCCCGGCGGCGCCCACCTACTCCTACCTGTGGGGACGACGCGCCGGCCGGCGGCGGAAGGCAGGCGGCGGCGAGCGGACGGCGGCGGCGGCGGCGGCTGCGGGGCCTGGCTGCTCGCTCGCAGCTCTCCCTCTGGTAGCGGCGGCGGCGGCGGCGGCGGCGGCTCGGCTGTGCTCGCGGCGGCGCCCTCTGGCGGCGGGAGGCCACGCTTGCCGCCCGGGAGACGCCGCCATTGGCTACACCGGAGCTACGGGCTGGGGGCAGTGGCGCCACGTCGGGCCGGGGGAGGGGACCCGGGCGCGCCGTTCAATCCGGAGCCCCGGCGTCGACGCGCGGCCCACCGGGTGAGCCAATGGGAAGGCGACGTTGCACACTGGACGCGCTCGGTCTGAAGACGGATTAACCAGCGCCTGGGTTTTCTGGGGCTTCAGCCGGCCGCGGCCTGAGCAGAAGCGCGGGGAGTTGGAGCAGCGTCCAGCGGGGAGAGGAGCTACAGTCGGCATCGGGAAGCTCACCCTGGAGCCTGCTTGGCTTGGCGAGTCTTCATCCAGGGCGCCCTGCTTGCGGAGAATAACTGCATCCTCAGAACAACCGTGATTGTTCCCATTCCTGCGATGAGGAACGGAGGCGCGGAGCCCAGCGGCAGCCGGGCAGCCGGAGACAGCCTCGTTCCAGTTCCATCTGCTGGCTCTTGCAGCACCTGGATCCCTGCCCTTCAGGCCCCAGCCCAAACGCCGCCTCGTCCACCTGCATTTTGCGGCCGGGAGCCGCGCTGCGGGCACGGCGTCTTGTAAAACGCCCAGCTCAGCAGTGGGTGCGGCACAGTGCCTGCGCCACAGGATGGAGGGCGAGATCTGGGCCGACAGGTGCCCACAGAAGACCGTTTTGGACCGTGAAGACCAAAGAAATTCAAGCAGGAAAAAGTGACAGAACGCCTCTTAGGAGGTGACAGCCATGCAGCCATGCGGGAAGTGGTCCCCAGGCAGTAAACAGTGCAAAGGCCCTGAGGCTGGACCTTGGTGTCTGGATAACAGGGAAGGCCTCCTTGGCTGATGTGTGCCAGAGGGTAGAGAGATCTGTGAGTCAGAGGGGCTGCCATGTGGAATTTGGAGTTTGGTGTGGATGGGGGTCATTCATTGA
This sequence comes from Callithrix jacchus, assembly GCF_049354715.1. Taxonomy (NCBI): domain Eukaryota; kingdom Metazoa; phylum Chordata; class Mammalia; order Primates; family Cebidae; genus Callithrix; species Callithrix jacchus. The sequence goes on along the minus strand of NC_133513.1, from coordinate 17,296,254 downwards.
GTCTGAATCGGGAGTTCCAAGGCCTGATTTATATTAAGTTCTCTCCAGCTACTGTGCAGAGAATGGGCTGTAAGAGGGACAAGAGAAGCGGGGACACTAGCTAAAGTGGCTCTTCCAGGGGTCTGGGTCATGTAGATTTACAAACCAGAGTATTAGCTCCGGCTGCCATGACAGAATACCCCAGACCAGGCAGCTTAGACAACAGAAATTTATTTTCTCTCTGTTTTTTTGTTTCTTTTGAGATGGAGTTTTGCTGTCGTTGCCCAGGCTGGAGTGCAATGGCGCGATCTCGGCTCACTGCCACCCCCGCCTCCTGGGTTCAAGCGATTCTCCTGCATCAGCCTCCCGAGTAGCTGGGATTACAGGCATGCACCACCACGCCCAACTAATTTTGTGTCTTTAGTAGAAAAGGGGTTTCTCCATGTTGGTCAAGCCAGTCTCAGACTCCTGAGCCACCGCGCCCAACCTTTCTCACCGTTTTAGAGGCTGGAAGTCTAAGGTCCCGGTACTGGCAGGGCTGGTTTCTGGTGAGGCCTCTTCCTGACATGCAAACAGCCGTCTTTTCACTGTGTCCTCATAGGCCTTTTCTCTGTGAGCAGGAATCCCTGATTTGTCTTCCTTTCTTTTAAAAGGACAACAGTTTTATCAGATTAGGGTGGGAACCCTGTGACTTGCAGTGAAGTCATTGGAAGTCACAGGGTGGGGCCTTAATCTCATAAAACTGTTGTCCTTTTAAGGACAATGACTGCCTAAAAGGCCCTATTCAAATAGTCATATTAGGAACCCTATGACCCTAATTACTTCCTAAAAGGCCCTATTCAAATAGTCATATTAGGGTTAGGGCTTCAACATACAGACTGTGTGGTAAGGGTGTGGGGATTGGGAAGTGTTTCAGTCCATAACACCAGGTAACTGCTGCAACAGAAATATTGAAGAACTGATGGGCTATGGTTTTAGGGAAGCTCCTCTAAGAAAAGGGTGGATTAGGCCTGTAATCCCAGCGCTTTGGGAGGCTGAGGCGAGTAGATCATGAGGTCAGGAGTTCGTGGCCAACATGGTAAAACTATGTTTCTATTAAATTATCCAGCTGTGGTGGTGGGTGCCTGTAATCTCAGCTACTGGGGAGGCCAAGGCAGGAGAATCGCTTGAACTTGGGAGGCAGAGGTTGTGGTGAGCCATGATCGCATCACTGGCACTTCAAGTTGGGTAACACACCAAGACTCCATCTCGAAAACAAGGGGTGGATTCTTCTCATGGCCAGAGAAGAACCCACCTCATCATTCAGGCCTCAGCTCCAACAGCCTCTCACGGAGAGGTCTTCCCTAACAGCCCATCTAAACATTGCTCAGTAACACATCGCCCTGTATGATCTTACAAGCAGTCATCGTGATCTTGTCTAGTCCTATTGCCAGAAGGCTCAGGAGGTCTCTGGATGCCTTTGAGACCCCAGCTCCAGCCAGTTTCCAGGTTCTTAACACAATGGAGAGAAAGAATTCAAGAATGAGTTAGAGGGAAGAAAACAGCAAGGTTTTTTTTTGTTTTGTTTTTGAGACAGGATCATCTCACTGTCACCAGGCTGGCATACAAAGGCAAAATCATGGCTGACTATAGTCTTGATCTCCCAGGCTCAGGTGATCCCCTCCACCTCAGCCTCCTGAGTAGCTGTGGCTGGGACAATTTTTTTTTTTTTTAGCAGGGTTTTGCCATGTTACCCAGGCTGGTCCCATGCTTCCGGGGTCAAGCAATCCCACCTCGGCCTCCCAGAGTGCTGGGATTGCAGATGTAAGACACTGCACCCAGCTGCAAACAGCTTTTATTGTGAAGTGAATATATACATTTAAGAGAGAAGTGCACCAGCCGTGGTGGCTCACGCCTGAAACCCTAGCACTTTGGGAGGCCAAGGTGGGCCGATCACAAGGTCAAGAGACCAAGACCATCCTGGCCAAGATGGTGAAATCCCACCTCTACTAAAAATACAAAAATTCGCTGGGCGATAGATAGCATGAGCTGTAGTCCCAGCCACGTGGGAGGCTGAGGCAGGAGAATCACTTGAACCCAGGAAGCAGAGGGTGCAGTGAGCCGAGGATCACGCCACTGCACTCCATCCTGACAACAGAGCAAGACTGTCTCAAAAACTTAAAAAAAAAAACAAAAACAGAAGTGCAGGCATGCCTGTGAGAATGAGTCTCTCACAACGGAGTTTGGTTTCTAACTTTATGGGTATTTTTTTTAAATCACAAGATGGAATTATCATTAGGCCTTCTGGAAAAGGAGGGAATTTCAGGGACCTCCACCCCAGTTACTACCCCTTTTCTTCCTTATTCGGGTTTGCCTGGAAGAAACATGGACCTGCCACCCTGGCCGAGTTTTGGCCATCCTCTCTCCCTTGGGTTTTCTGTTATCTTGTGGTTTCTTTGCCTAGTTCCTGTTTTAGGTGTTGTTTGGCTTTTTCCATCCCCCTTTGACCACCCAGTGCTGTTCCTGTCTCAGGCATTTGGGCTCTTGTTTGTGGTCTGCCTCCACCCCTACAGGAGAGCAGAGACCCTGTTACTTTTTTTTTTCAAGACGGAGTTTTGCTCCTGTTGCCCAGGCTGCAGTGCAATGGCGCAATCTCAACTCACTGCAACCTCTGCCTCCTGGGTTCAAGTGATTCCCCTGCCTCAGCCTCCTGGGTAGCTGGGATTACAGGTGTCCACCACCCTGCCCAGCTAATTTTTGTATTTTTAGTAGAGATGGGGTTTTGCTGTGTTGGTCAGGCTTATCTCAAACTTCTGGCTTCAAGTGATCCACCTGCCTTGGCTTCCCAAAGTGCCAGGATTACAGATATGAGTCACCCTGCCTTGCCCAACCCTGCTTCTTTTGTCCTATATTCTTAGCCCCTTGATAGTGCCTAGCGCCCCTTAAATACTTCTGGAGTGGACGACTTAAGTGAGCCTAAGGCTAAGATCTGATTAGAAGCTGAGTAGGAGATACTCTAATGCAGTGGTGCAGGTAGAAAAGAAAAAAGCCTGGCACGGTGGCTCACACCTGTAATCTCAGCACTTTGGCAGGCCCTTGTAATCCCAGCTATTTGGAAGGCTGAGGCAGGAGAATCACTTGAACCTGGGAGATGGAGCTTGCAGTAAGCCAAGATCATGCCACTGCACTCCAGCCTGGGCGACGAAGGGAGACTCCATCTCAAAAAAAAAAGAGAAAAAAACGGGCTCTTGTGATTGCTTTAGGTCCACCTGGATAATCTAAAATAATCTCATCTTGAGATCATAGCTTAATCACAACAGCAAACTCCCTTTTGCCAGGCAACAGGTTACTGTGGTTAGCATGTGGACATCTTTGGGGAGCCATTATTCTGCCTACCACAGACAGCAAAGTAAAGGATGTCTTTGTATGGGGGGCCTGCTTCTTGGGATCCCATCTCCACCCCTTGTTGAGGTAATGACACTACGTATTCCCCCACCCCTGGCAGCACTGGGCACTACTGTGCTAAGGAGAATAGACTGAGTCATTCCTCAGGCTTCCACTCAAGTGAGAGAAATTTTCAGTTTCTTCATTGGATATTACACTGATAAGTACACTGTTTCAGGATTTATCATATGCCCCATGCCTTTTGTGCAAGGCACCTGAGGCTACAAAGTTGGATAAGACAAGATTCCTGGTCTCAACCAGCCTATAGTCAGGTCAAGGGGACAGACTCTGTGCATCAGTGGTTCTAGGGGTGGCTAGGGTAGGCAGAGGAGTCTGTGGAGCCACCTAGGAGTGACCTCTTCATTATCTTTAGAAATATTTACAGAGCACTTGCTCTGTGCCAGATACTATTCTAGATGCATAGGATGTGTCAGTGTACAGAACCAAGATCATTATCCTCATGAAGTTTACATTCCAGAGAGTGAAACAGACAACAAACAATGTAAGTCAATCATAGAGTATGTTAGGAGATGCTAAAGAAAAAGTGGGGGTGGGCAGAAGCCAGGTACGGTGGCTCCACCTGTCATCCCAGCATTTTGGAAAGCTGAGGCAGAAGGATCGAATGAGGCCAAGAGTTCAAAACTACTTTGGGCACCATGGCGAGACAACGTCTCTACAAAAAAAAAAAAAAAAAAAAAAAAGGCATGTGCCGACTTCCTCTTTGTCCGGCTGGAACCACGGAGGGTGTTGAAGAGAACAAGAAGAAGAAGGTTCCTGCTGTGCCGGAAACCCTTAAGAAAAAGTGAAGGAATTTTGCAGAGCTGAAGATCAAGCGCCTGAGAAAGAAGTTTGCCCAAAAGATGCTTCAAAACGCAAGGAGGAAGCTTATTTATGAAAAAGCGAAGCATTATCACAAGGAATATAGGCAGATATACAGAACTGAAATTCGAATGGCGAGGATGGCAAGGAAAGCTGGCAACTTCTATGTACCTGCAGAAGCCAGACTGGCGTTTGTCATCAGGATCAGAGGTATTGATGGTGTGAGCCCAAAGGTCCGAAAGGTGTTGCAGCTTCTTCGCCTTCGTTAGATCTTCAATGGAACCTTTGTGAAGCTCAACAAGGCTTCAGTTAACATGCTGAGGATTGTAGAGCCATATATTGCATGGGGGTACCCAAATCTGAAGTCAGTAAATAAACTAATCTACAAACGTGGTTATGGCAAAATCAAAAAGAAGCGAATTGCTTTAACAGATAACACTCTGATTGCTCGATCTCTTGGAAAATATGGCATCTGCATGGAGGATCTGATTCATGAGATCTATACTGTTGGAAAACGCTTCAAAGAAGCAAATAACTTCCTGTGGCCCTTTATCTTCTCCACAGGGCGGAATGAAGAAAAAGACCACCCATTTTGTAGAAGGTGGAGATGCAGGCAACAGGGAGGACCAAATTAACAGGCTTATTAGAATGAACTAAGGTGTCTCTCGTGATTATTTTTCTAAGCTGGTCAGTTAATAAACAGTACCTGCTTTCAATTGAAAAAAAAAAAAAGGCAGGAGAAGGGGGAAGATGTAGAAGCAATCAGTACTTAAAAGATCTGTTATAGATGCTAGATTGAGAAGTAGACAGGGTGGTTATCAATGAATGCTGTGAAGAAAAGACACCAGAAAGGAGATGGTGACAGGCTATTCTGGGCACACTGCCTGTGGAGTAGCCCTCTGCAAGGAGCAGGTTTTTGTTTTTTTTGTGTGTGTTTCATTTTTTAGAAAAAATTGTAATTTTGACCAGGCACAGTAGCTCACCTATAATCCCAGCAGTTTGGGAGGCCAAGGCGGGCAGATCACCTGAGGTCAGGAGGTCAAGATCAACCTGGCCAACGTAGCAAAACTCTACTGAAAATACAAAAATTAGCCAGGCATGGTGGTGCATGCCTGTAATGTAATCCCGGCTACTCGGGAGGCTGAGACAGGAGAATCACTTGAACCTGGGAGGCAGAGGTTGCAGTGAGTTGAGATTGTACCCCTGTACTCCAGCCTCTGTCTCAAAAAATAATTTTTAATTAATTAAAGGAGATGGTGGGGAAGCCAGTCATACAAAAGGCTGATTCATTCCTGTAGGGGTCCAGCAGTGACCTAAGGAGTGGAGCCTGCACAGGCATCACTGGCACTCGGTAGACTGGTGACCACCCTGCCTACGCTAACTAAGGTAACGACTGCTTCCCAGCCCTCTCCCTTGTTGCCCTGTGGTCTGCAAATGCAGCTTTGCCAGAAATTCCAGGCATATTTCAAGATTAGCCAGAAATTGGGATTTTATTACAACAAATATCCCTATTTTGAAAAGCTAAGTAGAAAAAAACACTACAGTACACATAAGCCATGTCCATAGGCAGCATTGAGCCCATGAGCCACCCACTTGCACCCTCTGTCTTAAAAACTAAAGATATGGATAGGTCTTAGGACAGACCTTCTAGATTCATTGAAGGAAGTTATGAGCTAATCACCAGATATTGTAGCAAATGCCATAAAAAATACAAATGGGGCGGGCAAGTGCGGCAGGAATAAAAAACAATACAGATAGGGCTAAGTGGGAGGCCTTAGACCTGTAATCCCAGCACTCTGGGAGGCTGAGGTGGGTGATCACCTGAGGTGGTCGGGGGTTTGAGATCAGCCAGACCAATACGGAAAAACCTTGTCACTACTAAAAATACAAAATTAGCCGGGCATGGTGGTGCATTCCTGTACTCCCAGCTCCTCAGGAGGCTGAGGCAAGAGAATCTCTGGAACCCAGGATGCGGAGGTTGCTGTGAGCCAAGAACACACCATTGCACTCCAGCCTGGGCAACAAGAGCGAAACTCTGTCTCAAAAAGAAAAAAAGACAGGATCTCTCTCAGTTGCCCAGGCTGAAGTGCAATGGCGTGATCAGTTACAGCTCACTGCACCCTCAATCTCCTGGGCTTAAGCAGTGCTTCCACCTCAGACTCCTGAGTAGCTGGGACTGCAGGCTTGTACCACAGTCTTTTTTAATTTAAAAATAAAAAAAGAAAACAAGGGCTGCTCTTTCATTTGCTTTTGGTTTTACTTAAATTATATTAGCTTTCAAGTTCAGCCTTCTTGCCTTGAATCCTCCACGCCTCTGCATGTTGTACCTGTTCGCCGGTGTATTAGGAGTCAGTATATAGGATTATTTCAGGTTGCCTTCGTTTTCCCTTCAGCTGGTCACCAAATTAAGTGTCTCACTAAAATAACCCATCTCCTAGCACCCATCAAAAAAATTGGGAATTAATTCTCCTTGGCCTATGCGGTACCTGGATACCAGCTTCCACAGTGGCACTTCAGCATTATGTACAAAGTTATCTGAGATTCTCAGCACGAGCTGGCATGCACACATATCAAAAGTGTCTGGTTTTTAAAAATATATTCACTGGGCTGGTTGCGGTGGCTCATACCTGTAATCCCAGCACATTTGGAGGCCAAGGAAAGCAGATCACTGTGGTCAGGTATTTAAGACCAACCTGGCCAACATGATGAAACCCCATCTCTACTAAAAATACAAAAATTAGCCTGGCAGGGTAGTGGATGCCTGTAGTCCCAGCTACTTGGAGGCTGAGGCAGGAGAATTACTTGAATTCAGGAGGGGGATGTTCAGTGAGCCGAGATCGTGGCACTGCACTCCAGTCTGGGCAACAGAGCAAGACTCCATCTCAAAAAAAAAAAAAGTATATATATACGCACACACGGGCACACACAACTTAAGTTCCCCCCCAAAGGAAAAAGGTGTTTTATATTGTGATAAACATAGTGACTCATTTAAGCGCTCCCAAATAAGTACAAGGTGAACATTTAATATGTTATGAGTAGGTAGCACAACTGTGGAAAGAGAGGGGCTTTGGAGTCTGGGAAGCCTGCAGGAAAGTCCTCACTCCTTACCCATCTGGGTGGCCCTAGGCAAGTATCTTTCAGAGGCTTGAGTTCATCTTTAAATGTGGCTAATGATCCCCCTGGAACAGTGATGATTAAATAATATATATAAACCACCTGGCACAGAGACTGTTCAATAAATAGCAGATCCTTTTTTTTCCCCCTTGCCTAGACTAGAGCACATGGCACAATCACAGCTCACTGCAACCTCAGCCTCCTGGGGCTCAAGCAGCCTTCCCACCTCAGCCTTTCCAGGAGCGGTGACTACAGGTACCCACAACTCCATGCCCAGCTAATTTTGTATTTTTTGATAGAGACAGGGTTTTGCCATGTTGCCCAGGCTGGTCTCAAACTCCTGGGATTAAGCAATCTGCCCATCTTGGCCTCCTAAAGTTCTGGGATTATAGGTGTTAGCCACCACGCCCAGCCTAGGAGTTATTATACTTTCCACTATGAATGAAGTAATCTTTCCAGCAGTAATCTTTGGGATGGGAAGGGGTACTTGCACACATACACCTCATCCCCAGAGATTGCAAAGCATGCTCCCCAGACCCCCTGGGGGTGACTGCCTTGGAAGAAGATGTTCCTGAATGGGAGGATGGAGGGTCAAAGATCCCTTAGGTGCACTGAGGTGGAGAAATGGTCAGGAGTCTCTGCCTTAAAAATGAAGCTTGGCCGGTCTCGGTGGCTCACGCCTATTATCCCAGCACTTTAGGAGGCCGAGGCGGGTGGATCACGAAGTCAAGAGATCGAGACCCTCCTGGTCAACAAGGTGAAACGCTGTCTCTACTAAAAAATACAAGAATGAGCTGGGCATGGTGGTGTGCACCTGTAGTCCCAGCTACTCGGGAGGCTGAGGCAGGAGAATTGCTTGAACCCAGAAGGCGAAGGTTGCGGTGAGCCGAGATTGTGCCATTGCACTCCAGTCTGGGTAACAACAGCAAAACTCTGTCTCAAAATAAACAAATAAATAAACAAACAAATAAATAAAATTAAATTAAAATGAAGCTTAAGAGATACGCCCACAATCTGGGGGCCATTAGCACCATGTTACCTACTGAAATGAATTGACCACAGGACCAACCTCAAATAAGAACAAATAACAAAAACGACCTGTTTGCAAATATTACAGAACTGTACCAGAAAAGAAGTACCTTGCATTTTCCAGCACTCAAAATATGAAAGAAACATTTAGGAAAACATTTAGAAAAGAAACATTTAGTACTCAAAATGTGCTCAATCTTTGATAAATGGCCTCAGGACACTTTGACAGGCCACATGCATTGAATTTTGTCAGTACTCCTGGAAATCTTAATGTGCAGCCTGCAAAGTTTAATATTACGTTTCTGTTGAATAATCACTGTGAGACCGGGCACAGTGGCCCATGCCTGTAATCCCAGCACTTTGGGAGGGTGAGGTGGACAAATCACCTGCGTAAGGAATTCGAGACCAGCCTGGCCAACATGGTGAAATCCTGTCTCTAAAAATATAAAAGTAGCCGGGCATGGTGGCGCATTTCTTTAATTCCAGCTACTCTAGAGGCTGAGGCAGAATCGTTTGAACCTGGGAGGCAGCGGTTGCAGTGAGCCAAGACTGCAACACTACACTTTAGCCTGGGCAACAAGAGCGACACTCAGTCGCAAAAGAAAATTTAAGAAAAAAATGCTGTTTGAGGATCCCCAAACGTGGATTTGGGAAATGAACTATAGAATGGAAAGAAGCAAAAATACAGATTAAGGGAACCTGATACATTGGGGTGCAGGGTCTGAGACCTTTGTCTTTTTTTTTTTTTTTTTCCAGAGGGAGTCTTGCTTGCTCTGTTGCCAGGCTGGAATGCAGTGACACGATCTCTGCTCACTGAAACCTCTGCCTTCTGTGTTCAAGTGATTCTCCTGTGTCAGCCTCCCAAGTAACTGGGATTACAGGCGTATGCCACCATGCCCAGCTAATTTTTGTATTTTTAGTCGAGACGGGTTTCACCATCTTGGCCAGGAAGGTCTCCATCTCTCTTTTTTTTTTTTTTTTTTTTGAGACGGAGTTTCGCTCTTGTTACCCAGGAGTGCAATGGTGCGATCTCTGCTCACCTCAACCTCCACCTCCTGGGTTCAGGCAATTCTCCTGCCTCAGCCTCCTGAGTAGCTGGGATTACAGGCACGCGCCACCATGCCCAGCTAATTTTTTGTATTTTTAGTAGAGACGGGATTTCACCATGTTGACCAGGATGGTCTCAATCTCTTGACCTTGTGATCCACCTGCCTTGGCCTCCCAAAGTGCTGGGATTACAGGCTTGAGCCACCGGGCCCATCCCCGGTCCCAGTCTCCATCTCTTGACTTTGTGATCCGCCTGCCTCAGCCTCCCAAAGTGTGGGGATTACAGGCGTGAACCACTGTACCCAGCCGACCTTTGTCTTTAAATATGCGAAAATGTCAGGATATGCAAGTGATAACTTAAAACCTTAAAATCAGAAGACGACACCTCACTGACACCACAGATTAAAGGATGCTAATCACCTCAGAGGAAACTACTGTCAAGCCCCTTTAATTCAGCTAATCAACAATATTATGCCAACTTCTTTTTTTTTAACATGTTCAAGGATCATAAATTTTACTCAGACTTTTATATCATTTGGCAGGGAGCCAAGGCATATTCGGAAATTCGCGGAAACCATAAACATAAAAAAATACATAAGTCTTCCGTTAAGTAACCACACAAATATTTCCAAGAACACATCCAAAGCCATGTTCCCTCTGGGAAGCTGTTACAAAATGTACCTAGCAGGCCAGGAGTGGTGGCTCACGCCTGTGATCCCAGCACTTTGGGAGGTTGAGGCAGGTGGATCGCCTGAGGTCAGGAGTTCGAGACCAGCCTGGCCAACTTGGTGAAACCCCGTCTCTACTAAAATTATAAAATTAGCCGGAAGTGGTGGCACGTGTCTGTAATCCCAGCTACTTGTGAGGCCGAGGCAGGAGAATCTCTTGAACCTGGGAGGCAGAGGCTGCAGTGAGCCGAGATTTTGCCACTGCACTCCAGCCTGGGTGACAGAATGAGACTCCATCTCAAAAAAAAAAAAAAAAATGTACTTAGCCCAGACCTACCTCTGCTGTTCTAGATGGATTTATAGGAAAATTTTAAATCAACAGATTTCTAAGACATTTGCAAAAAAGGAATAAATGTGAATGTTAAATCAAAATCCTGGTAATCTGATAGTGCTATAAATGTGAACTATCACAAAAAAATAATTAAAAGGACATGCAAACAAAAAACCTCAGCCACCTCTGCTTCCTAACATCATTCATCCTTCAAGTATAATATTTAAGGTATGTGCCTTCACTACAAAAGGTATTTCTGGCTGGGGGCAGTGGCTCATGCCTGTAATCCTAGCAGTTTGGGAGGCTGAGGTGGGCATATCATCTGGGGTCAGGATGGCCACCTGGCCAACATGGTGAAACCCCATGTCTACTAAAAATACCAAAAAATTAGTTGGGTGTGGTGGCCGGTGCCTGTAATTCCAGCTACTCGGGAGGCTGAGACAGGAAAATCACTTGAACCTGGGAGGTGGAGGTTGCAGTGAGCTGAGATGGTGCCATTGCACTCCAGCCTGGGCGACAAGAGCGAGACTCCATCTCAAAAAGAAAACAAAAACAAAAGGTATTTCTGTGAGCGTGCACCACTGTAAGTGCATATGGGCAGAGAACTAAATATCCCAGCATGCACGTGTGTGTGTGTGCGCGCGCACGCGCGTTCCCTTTTGGAAGAAAAAGATACAACCAAAATGTTCATATATGTTTATTTCATATACATTCATTGTAGGATGGATTTAGAGCTGGTATATTTTTTTCCAAAATATATATAACTAGGTTTTCAGTAGTCTTGGGTTCAGGGTAGATTTCTTAGTGCTTCTCAGTTCAAATGTTAGTTTTTTCCACCTCTTCTGCAGAATCAGTGAAGTCTTTTTTCCCAGCTTGGATCAGGGAAAGGATTTAGAATCTGCTAATTTGGCTGGGAACAGTGGCTCATGCCTGTAATCCCAGCACTGTGGGAGGCTGAGGTGGGTGGATGACAAGGTCAGGAGTTCCAGACCAGCCTGACCAACATGGTGAAACCCCGTCTCTACCAAAAATTCAAAAATTTGCCAGGTGTAGTGGCACTCGTTTGTAATCCCAGCTACTCAGGAGGCTGACGCAGGAGAATTGCTTGAACCTGGGAGGTGGAGGTTACAATGAGCCAAGATCTCACCACTGCATCCTAGCTTGGGGAACACAGTGAGACTCCATCTCAAAAAATAATAAAATAAAATATGCTAATTTATCCACAGAACGTACGACAGTGGTTTGGCACCTTTTCTGCTAGGAGGGTGTCAAAATCTGGCAATGAAGTTGCTCTAACCAGATTCGAACTAGAATATTATAGGTCAGATCTTACAAGAAGCCCAAGTCTTAGTGATTCAAATACCCTTTGGGGGCCAGATCCCTTTCAAGCACTTCACTGGTATTTTCTTTCAAGGAGTTATGAGTGTATATGTCCAGAATTTTTTGGCTGGGCATAGTGGCTCATGCCTGTAATCCAAGTGCTTTGGGAGGCCCAGGCAGGTGGATCACCTGAGGTCAGGAGTTCGAGACCAACCTGGCCAACATGGTAAAACCCTATCTCTACTAAAAACACAAAAAAATCAGCTGGGCTTGGTGATGCAAGCCTGTAATCCCAGCTACCAGGGAGGCTGAGGCAGGAGAATCACTTGAACCCAGAAGGCAGAGGTTGCAGTGAGCTGAGATTGTACCACTGCACTGTAGCCTGGGCAACAGAGCAAGACTCCATCTCAAGAAAATGAAGAAAAAGAATTTTTTAGTTATAGGAGACTTTAAGTAGTGAGCCCCAATTAAACAAGATTAAGGGGAAGAAAGGAAATTTATGAGCTCCTAGAACTTAATTGTCCAGGGTCAGGTGTGGTGGCTCATGCCTGTAATCCCAGCACTTTGGGAGGCGAACAAGGGCAGATCATGTCAGGAGATCGACACCATCCAGGCCAACACGGTGAAACCCCATCTTTACTAAAAATACAAAAATTAGCTGGGTGTGGTGGTGTGTACCTATAGTCTCAGCTACTCGGGAGGCTGAGGCAGGAGAATCACTTGAACCCGGGAGGCAGAGGCTGCAGTGAGCCAAGATCATGCCGCTGCACTCCAGCCTGGCGACACAGTGAGACTGCATCTCAAAAAACAAACAAACAAACAAAAAACTTAATTGTCCAGGTAAGTCTGGTGTCAGTATCATCAGAAACTCAGGCATTCTGTCTCCATCTGTCACTTCCGCTTCCCATTCTCAGGCTGACCCTCCCCTTGGGGCAGTATAACTGCCAGTTCCAGGCTTCGGTGTTATTTTCTCAGCAACTCCCACAAAGCCTTGCTCTCACAAACATTTCCGTAAATACTTGGACCTGACTCACTGGCCAGAACTGGGTCACCCTGTTACCTGTGGACGGTGTCCAGGTTCTTGACATTTTGAATAAAGAATTGGACGAAACGCACAAACAAAGCAATGAAAAAAAGCACATATTTTTTGAAACGAAAGCACACACCATGGAGCGGGTAGCAGGTTAGAGGAAGTGGCTGAAGATTGCTAGTTACGCAATTTTCTAGGATTTAAATACCCTTCAGAGGTTTACCATTGGTTACTTGGGTATGCCCTATGTAAATGAAGAGGATGAAGTAAAGTTACAAAGTTACTTGGTAAACACCCTATGCAAATAAAGAGGATGTTTCCTGTCTAGCAGACATGAACTTACAAAGTTATTTACTTGGGCACAGAAAGTTGGGGTTTTGGCCAGCCCAAGTGGCTCACACCTATAATCCTAGTACTTCCCGAGGGCCAAGGTGGGCGGATCACGAGGTCAGGAGTTCAACTAGCCTGGCCAACATGGTGGAACCCCATCTCTACTAAAAATACAAAAATTACAGATGCCTGTAATCCAAGCTAATTGGGAGACTGAGGCAGGAGAGTTGCTTGAACCCAGCAGGTGGAGGTTGCAGTGAGCCAAGATCGGGCTACTGAACTGCATCTCAGACAAAAAAATGAAAGGTAGGGTTTTCCCCTTCTAGGAAGTTTTTTATTTTTATTATATATGTATTTATTTATTTTTTGAGACAGAGTCTCGCTTTGTTGCCCAGGATGGAGTGCAATGGCAGGATCTTGGCTGACCGCAACCTCTGCCTCCCAGATTCAAGTGATTCTCCTGCCTCCGCCTCCCAAGTAGCTGGGACTACAGGTGCCCACCAGCACACCCAGCTAGTTTTTATATTCTTACTAGAGATGGGGTTTCACCATGTTGGCCAGGCTGGTCTCGAACCCCTCACCTCAGGTGACCCACCCGCCTCAGCCTCCCAGACTGCTGGGATTACAGGTGTGAGCCACCGCGCTCTGCCTAGTTCTAGGAAGTTTTTAGGTTCCTTGCCTCCAGACCTCATTCTCCTGCCTCAACATGACAATCCTGAATCAATAATCAAAGCAAGGCGTGGCGGGTTATACAATTATATTGTAAACAATTATGTTAAGGCTGGGAACGGTGGCCCACGCCTGTAATCCCAACACTTTTGAGGCCGAGATGGGCGGTTCACTTGAGGTTAGGAGTTTGAGATCAGCCTAACCAACACAACAAAACCCTGTCTCTACTAAAAGTACAAAAATTAGCCAGATGTGGTGGTAAGTACCTGTAATCCCAGCTACTCGGGAGGCTGAGACAGGAGGATCCCTTGAACCTGGGGAGACGGAGGCTGCCGTGAGCCAAGATCACGCCACTGCACTCCAGCCCGGGGAACAGAATGAAACGGCGTTTCAAAAGGAAAAAAGAAAACATCACCAACAACAAAAATTTTATTATACAGTGATGACTTGGACCTAAATTACATACCCACCCTTGGAGCTAGGGAAAATGTCAATACTGCTTAAAAAAAAAAAAAAAAAACGGAAGGATAGCACCTCAAAGGAAGGGTTGTGGTACCTGAAGAAGGTTCTGAATGCACAGAACAGATTTCCAAAGCAGTGATTCTAGTAAGAGAAAATAACAAACCAGCATAGAGCCTCTCTTCTTCCAGTTCTCTACTTACCAAGCAATCAGATTTCCAAAGCAGTGATTCTAGTAAGAGAATATAACAAACCAGCACAGAGCCTCTCTTCTTCCAGTTCTCTACTTACCAAGCAGTCTCCTTCCCATTTCCGGCTTCAGTTGTCATCTGCACTGTTTTTTGTTTGTTTGTTTGTTTTGAGATGGAGTTTCTCTCTTGTTGTCCAGGCTGGAGTGCAATGGGGTGATCACGGCTCACTGCAACCTCTGCCTTCCCGGTTCAAGCGATTCTCCTGCCTCAGCCTCCCAAGTAGTTGGGATTACAGGCATGCACTACCACATCCGGCTAATTGTTTGTATTTTCGGTAGAGACCGGGTTTCTCCATGTTGGTCAGACTGGTCTTGAACTCATGACCTCAGATGATCTGCCCGCCTCGGCGGCAGTACTGGGATTACTCACAAAGTACTGGGATTACAGGCGTGAGCCACCACGCCCAGCTACCATTTTTTCATTCCTATATACAAATACTCTGTAAAAATGAAGAGTTTGCTAATGAGAAATAATCCAAAATACAGGAGGCCAGATGGTTGATGGAAGGTGGTAAGAAGCTGATTATGAACATGGTTCCTTGAGGCCAGGCACAGTGGCTCATGCCTGTAATCCCAGCACTTTGGGAGGCCAGGGAAGGTGGATCACTTGAGGCCAGGAGTTCGAGACCAGCTGGCCAATATGGTGAAACCCAATCTCTACCAAAAATACAAAAATTACCCAAATGTGGTGGCACACACCTGTAGTCTCAGCTACTTGGGAGGCTGAGGCAGGAGAATTGCTTGAATCCAGGAGGCAGAGATTGCAGTGAGCTGAGATCAGCCACTGCACTCCAGCCTGGCCAACAGAGCCAGACTCTAGCAGAAAGGAAAGAAAAGGAAAAAGAAAAGGAAAGTAGAAAAGGAAAGGAAAGAACATTGCTCCTTGAGGGCCACTGATCTGCACCGCCAAGACTGAGGGGAACTGAAAGGCGATCCTCAAAGATTTCCATGTGATGGCCAGGCGCAGAGGCTCACGCCTATAATCCCAGCACTTTGGGAGGCCCAGGCAGGCAGATCACCTGAGGTCAGAAGTTCGAGACCAGCCTGCCCAACATGATGAAAACCCCATCTCTACTAAAAATGCAAAAATTAGCCAGGCGTAGTGGCGAATCCCTGTTGTCCCAGCTACTCAGGAGGCTGAGATAGGAGAGTTGCTTGAACCCTGGAGGCAGAGGCTGCAGTGAGCCAATATCTTGCCAGTACACTCCAGTCTGGGTTACAGAGTGAGACCCCATCTGAAAAAAAATAGATCTTGGCTCACTGCAACCTCTGCCTCTCGGGTTCAAGCGATTCTCCTGCCTCAGCCTCCTGAGTAGATGAAATTACAGGAGCTGCCACCACGACTGGCTAATTTTTTTATTTTTAATAGAGACGGGGTTTCACCATGTTGGCCAGGCTGGTCTCGAACTCCTGACCTCAGGTGATCCACCCACCTAGGCCTCCCAAAGTGCTGGGATTACAGGCATCAACCACTGAATCCGGCTGAGCTTGTTAAAAATCTAATTCAAGGCCAGGTGGCTTAAGCCAGTAGTCCCAGCACTTTGGGAGGCCAAGGCAGGCAGATCACAAGGTCAGGAGTTCAAAACCAGCCAGGCCAACATAGTGAAACCCCGTCTCTATTAAACAATACAAAAATTAGCCGGGCATGGTGGTGGGCACCTGTAACCCTTAATCAGGAGGCTGAGGCAGGAGAATTGCTTGAACCTGGTGGGTGGAGTCTGCAGTGAGCCGAGATTGGGCTACTGCACTCCAGCCTGGGTGACAGAGTGAGACACTCTCAAAAAAAAAAAAAAAAAAAAAAAAAAAAAAAGCCAACTAATTCAGGACTGAGTAGACTGGGTGCAGTGGCTCATGACTGTAATCCCAGCACTTTGGGAGGCTGAGGTGGGTGGATCATCTAAGGTCAGGAGTTCAAGACTGGCCTGACCAACATGGTGAACTCTTGCCTGTACTACTAAAAACAAATCAGCTGGGCATGGTGGTGGGTGCCTGTAATCCCAGCTACTTGGGCAGCTGAGGCAGAAGAATCACGAACCTAGGAGGCGGAGATTGTACTGAGCCAAGATCACACCATTGCACCTGGGTGACCAGAGACACCATCACAAAAAAAAAAGAAGAAGAAGAAAGAAAAGAAAAAGGTAAAGAATCTGTCCAGTCGTGGTGGCTCACACCTGTAATCCTGCACTTTGAGAGGCTGAGGTGGGCAGATCACCTGAGGTCAGGAGTTCGAAACCAGCCTGGACATCATGATAAAACCCTGGCTCTACTAAAAATACAAAATTAGCCAGGCAAGGTGGCCCACACCTGTACTCCAACAGTGTAATCTCCAGCTTCTCAGGAGGCTGAGGCAGGAGAATCACTTGAACCCAGGAGGCAGGGGTTGCAGTGAGCCAAGATCAGGCCACTGCACTCCAGCCTGGGTGACAGTGAGATTCTGCGGTGGCTCACGCCTATAATCCCAGCACTTTGGGAGGCCGAGGCGGGTGGATCACGAGGTCAAGAGATCGAGACCATCCTGGTCAACATGGTGAAACCCCGTCTCTACTAAAAGTACAAAAATTAGCTGGTATGGTGGCACACACCTGTAGTCCCAGCTACTCGGGAGGCTGAGGGAGGAGAATTGCTTGAATCCAGGAGGCGGAGGTTGCGTTGAGCCGAGATCGAGTCATTGCACTCCAGCCTGGGTAACAAGAGCGAAACTCTGTCTCAAAAAATAAAAATAAAAGAAAAA
This sequence comes from Callithrix jacchus, assembly GCF_049354715.1. Taxonomy (NCBI): domain Eukaryota; kingdom Metazoa; phylum Chordata; class Mammalia; order Primates; family Cebidae; genus Callithrix; species Callithrix jacchus. The sequence goes on along the minus strand of NC_133513.1, from coordinate 17,279,055 downwards.
GAATCTAATTTGGTAGGTTTAGGTAAAGTCCTGAGGTTTCTCACTTCTTACAAATTCTGCTGCTCCAGGAACCACACTTTGAGAAGTGACATTCCTCTAGAGAATGTCTCATTTGCCACCTTTAAATGCTATTCCTTTTCTTATGGTTTCTGTATTTTCACCTATAAAAGAATAGATACACTTGGCATGGTGGCTCATGCCTATAATCCTAGCACTGTGGGAGGCTGAGGCGGGTGGATTGCTTGAGGTCAGCAGTTCAAGACCAGCCTGACCAACATGGTGAAACCTCGTCTCTATTAAAAATACAAAAATTAGCTGGGCGTGGTAGCGGTAACTGCCTGTAATCCCAGTTACTTGGGAGGCTGAAACAGGAGAATCACTTGAACCAGGATGGTGGAGGTTGCAGTGAGCCAAGATCACACCATTACACTCCAGCCTAGGCATCAAAGCAAGACTCCATCTCAAAATAAATAAATAAATAAATAAAATAAAGGATAAGGTATTGGGATTTTACAGTGCTTCCAATCAGAAAAACAGCAATGGTTAAAAATGGCAGTTTAAAAATAGCCATATCCAGCCAGGCGCATGGCTCACACCTGTAATCCCAGCACTTTGGGAGGCCGAGGCAGGTGGATCACCTTGAGATCAGGCATTCGAGAGCAGTTTAGCCATCATGACAAAACCCCATCTCCATTAAAAATACACAAATTGGCCGGGCGCGGTGGCTCACGCCTATAATCCCAGCACTTTGGGAGGCCGAGGCAGGTGGATCAGGAGGTCAAGAGATGGAGACCATCCTGGTCAACAAGGTGAAACCCCGTCTCTACTAAAAATACAAAAATTAGCTGTGCATGGTTGTGCGCGCCTGTAGTCCGAGCTACTACGGAGGCTGAGGCAGGAGAATTGCTTGAACCCAGGAGGCGGAGGTTGCAGTGAGCAGAGATCATGCCATTGCACTCCAGTCTGGGTAACAAGAGCGAAACTCCGTCTCAAAAAACAACAAAAACAAAACAAAAAATAGCCAGGTGTGATGGTGTACACTTGTAATCCCAGCTACTGGGGGCCTGAGGCAGGAGAATCACTTACACCTGGGAGGCAGAGGTTGCAGTGAGCCAAGATCGTGCCACTGCACTTCAGCCTGGGAAACAGAGCCAGACTCCAGCTTAAAAAAAAAAAATAAATAAAAATTGCCACGTCCTTTCTTCACGGGAACTCTTCTTGCTCTGGGGGCGTGGGGGACGGGGAGGCAGGGGTTGTGAGTTTCGGAGGGATGTAATAGACCACTAGTGCCATCTTGTGGTTAATTCTTATCATTACAACTACATTTTGAGGTCCCATTCAAATGTAATATTAGAAAAACGAACACCGAGTATTCTGTTTCATTTACGTAGTTTTGTGAAACTATTTAAAATGTGTTTAACTTTTTATTTTAAGATGATCATAGATTCATAGGAGGGTCCCAATAAATGTATAAGGAAGTTCCCTGGACGCTTCTCCCACCCTCCCCCAATGTTAATGTATTAAATATCAAAACCAAGAAAGTGACGTTGGTACACTCCATAGAGCTAATGCAGTCTTCACAGTTATACATGCTCTCCTTTGTGACAAAAGCATTTTTACATATCAAGGAACACGCATCAGGCCAACAAAAATCTCCTACTTCAGTGGTTAAATAATACTAAACTCAGTGCCCAACTACAAATTCTACCTTAGTTTTGTAGCAAAGTAAAATGAATCTCAGCATTCTTTAACTTACAGTTTTATTGAAACAAATCTTGTGGCCCAGATTGTGGTGCCATCATGGCTCACTGCAGCCTTGACCTCCCACCTCAGCCTCCTGGGTGGCTGGAAGTACAGGCACAGGACACAACACCCAACTCATTTTCTAATTTTCTTTTTTAATAGACATGGTCTCACTCTGTCGCCCAGGAGTCTGAAGTGTAGTGGCATGATCATGGCTCACTGCAATCTCCGCCTCTCGGGTTCTAGCAATTGTCTTGCTTCAGCCTCCTGAGTAGCTTTGACTACAGGCATGCCACACCCGGCTAAATCTTTTTTTGTGTTTTTAGTAGAGACAGGGTTTTGCCATTATTGGCCAGATTGGTCTCAAACTCCTGACTTCAGGTTATCTGCTGGCCTCGGCCTCCCAAAGTACCTCCCAGGCATGAGCCACCACACCTGGCTCCCAATTAATTTCTTGTATTTTTTTGTAGAAATAGGATTTTGGCATGGCCAGGTGGGTCTCGAACTCCTGACTCAAGTGATCCATCCACCTTGGCCTCCGAAAATGATGGGCTTACCAGTGCAAGCAACCACGTGTGAAGGCCTCCAGCTTTCTTCTTCTTCCTTTTTAAATTATTTTTTATTTATTTATTTAAATTTTTCTTTTTGACCCAGAAGATTTAGAATTAAAGCCTCCAGCTTTCTTCCCTTGCTCAGGATTGCACTGGATATCTGAGTTCATTTTTGGTTTCATACAAATTTTAGGATTTTTTTCTATCTCTATGAAAATGTCATTGGTATTTTGATAGGAATTGAATTGAATCTGTACATTACTTTGGATAGCATGATCACTGAGGGGAAAAACACATTGTTTTTTCTCTGCTCTAACACCACAACAATGAACACAGAAGACTTCTGTGATGACAGGTGTGGGGATTTCTCCCCACATACCAATCAATCAATCAATCAATCAATTCTGCATCAGACATCTAGGTGCCCTCCAACTCTTTTTTTTTTTTTGATGCGGAGTCTCTCTCTGTTGCCCAGGCTGGAGAGCAATGGCATAATCTTGGCTTACTGCAACCTCCACCTCCCAGGTTCAAGCTATTCTCCTGCCTCAGCCTCCTGTGTAGCTGGAATTACAGGTGCCTCCCACCATGCCTGGCTAATTTTTGTATTTTTAATAGAGACAGGGTTTCACCATGTTGGCCAGGATGGTCTTGAACTCCTGACCTCAGAGGATCTACCCTCCTTGGCCTCCCAAAGTTCTGGGATTACAGGCATGAGCCACCCAGCCTTTTTTTTTTTTTTTTTTTTGAGACAGAATCTTGCTGTGTCACCAGGCTCCAGGCTGGAGTGCAGTGGCGCAATCTCAGCTCACTGCAACCTCCGCCTCCTGGGTTCAAGCAGTTGTTCTCCTGCCTCAGCCTCCTGGGTAGCTGGGACTACAGGCTCATGACACCACGCCCAGCTAATTTTTTGTATTTTTAGCCGAGATGGGGTTTCACCATGTTGGCCAGGATGGTCTTGATCTCTTGACCTCATCTCTTGATCCACCCACCTCAAGCCTCCCAAAGTGCTGGGATTACAGGCTTGAGCCACGTGCCCGGCCTCTTTTTTTTTTTTAAATAATAAACAAGGTTTAGCTCTTTTGTCCAGGCTGGAGTGCAGTGGGACAATCTTAACCTCTCAGGCTCAAGCGATCCTCCCACCTCGGCCTTCTGAGTAGTTGGACCACAGGCATGTGCCATCATGCCTGGACAATTTTTGTATTTTTAGTAGGGACGAGGTTTCACCTTGTTGACCAGGCTGGTCTCAAACTCTTGAGCTCAAGTGATCCACACACCTCGGCTTCCCAAAGTGCTGGGATTGCAGGTGTGAGCCACTGTGCCCAGCCTATTTTGTATTTTTCAGAGACAGACTTTTGCCATATTACCCAGGCTAGTCTGGAACTCCTGAGCTCAAGCAATCTCCTGCCTTGGCCTCCCAAAGTGCTGGGATTACAGGCATGAGGCACCACGCCCAGCCTCAATTCTGATACTACCTACCGGGATGTAGGATCAGGCTGCACAAACTGAGGGCTCAGTCACACACAACAGCCCTCTCCCTTCCCACCAGTCACAAATCTCAGCCTCCAGAACTTCTGACTTGTTTCAAGTTGGGGTTCCACGTCCTTCTCTTTAGGTTCATTTAATTTGCTAGTGCAGCTTGCAGAATCCGGGGAAATATATTTACTGGTTTATTATGAAGGATGTTACCAGGCAGGAGATGGTGACTCACGCCTGTAATTCTAGCACTTTGGGAGGCCAAGGCAGGCAGATCACCTGAGGTCAGGAGTTCAAGACCAGCCTGGTCAACATGGCAAAACCCTGTCTCTACTAAAAATGTAAACGTTAAGTTGGGTGTGAAATTACACCACTTGCACTCCAGCCTGGGCTACAGAGTGAGACTCTGTCTAAAAAAAAAAAAGGATGTTACTGGCTCCCACTTTGGGAGACCAAAGCAGATGGATCACTTGAGGTCAGGAGTTCAAGACCAGCCTAGCCAACAATGTGAAACCCTGTCTCTACTAAAAATCCAAAAAGTAGCCAGACGTGGTGACGGCCACCTATAATCCCAGCACTTTGGGAGGCTGAGGCGGGCAGATCACTCAAGGTCAGGAGTTCGAGACCAGCCTGGCCAACATGGTGAAATACCGTCTACTAAAAATACAAAAATTAGCCAGGCATGGTGGCACACACCTGTAATCCGAGCTATTTAGGAGGTTGAGGCAGGGGAATCACTTGAACTCCGGAGGCGGAGGTTGCAGTGAGCCGAGATTGCGCCATTGCATTCCAGCCTGGGTGACACAGCGAGACTCCGGCTCACGAATAAATAATAATAAAGTGTTACCAAGGATACAGATGAAGAAATGCGTAGGGTGAAGTATGGGAAAGGGGCACACAGCTTCCGTGTCCTAGGTGAGCTACCCCCAGCCACCTCCACGTGTTCAGCTCTCCGGAAGCTCCCTGAACGCTGTCCTCTTAGGCACTGGATAGTTGTGATTATCAACCGCATAGAAATGTGACTGGACACAGAGGGCACAATCTGATACCAACAGACTGTGGAAAAACAGCAAGGCCTCAGACTCATAGTCTCTCTGCGCCCCATTCCTTCTTCTGTTGCGGGAATTGAGGGACAAGAGAGACCAATGGGTAGGAACAAAGTCGAGTAAAATGTTGGGCCGGGCGCGGCGGCTCCCACCTGTAATCCCAGCACTTTAGGAGGCCGAGGCAGGTGGATCACCTGAGGTCAGGAGTTCAAGACCAACCTGGCCAACATGGTGAAACCCCATCTCTTAAAAATAAAATAAAAATAAAAAAGCAACAGGCAGCCGGGCGCAGTGGCTCACACCTGTAATCCCAGCACTTTAGGAGGCCAAGGCGGGCAGATCACAATGTCAGGAGACTGGGGTCATCTGATCAACATAATGAAACCCCGTCTCTACTAAAAATACAAAAAATTAGCTGGGCATGGTGGCATGCACCTGTAGTCCCAGCTACTCGAGAGGCTGAGGCAGGAGAATCGCTTGAACCCAGGAGGCAGAGGTGGCAGTGAGCTGAGATTGCGCCATTGCACTCCAGCTTGGTGACAGACTGAAACTCCATCTCAAAAAAAAAAAAAAAAAAAAAAGAGTAGCATGTTTATACAGAGCAGGGACAGAAGAGGTCTTTACCCAGGGCAGGTGGCTGGGCAAAGCGATGGAGCAGTAGTAAGCAGTAGTACTCCAACTAGTATCATAAGGAAAATGGCTGAGAAAATTGCTGGACGGAGGATTTCTAGCCACATTTACTCTGATGATGTCCTAAGCTTCAGCCATGCATAGACTAGTCAGCTTCCGGAGTGACCAGAGCGGGCTGGTGCTGTCCTTGATGGCAACTCAGTCGCGCTGTAGCATTAGCCGGCTCAGATGGTCTGGGTCCAATTGGCTGGTCCACTTTTCTAGGGCTGCCGGCTTCAGCCAACTGTGGTGGATCCAAGACATGATTCCCACAACACTTCCGGGATAGATGGCAGAATCTCCTCTCAAGTAGGGGTATTGTGACCTGCAATCAAAGTAGGTCAGACAACATTCCTTCTTTCAATGTATGGAATGCAGCCCCTTCCGAAATGGGAGTATTGTGACCTACTATCAGACAAGGTCCGTCACATTATTTCTTTATAGCCAATTCCAAGACGCAAGGTGAGAGAAGATTCTTGCCTTGGGGTGGAAAAGGGCAGGAGAAAATCAGAGAGGTTGTTCCCTAAGGCCTGGTTCAGAAATCTTGGCTCACCGAAACCTCTGCATCCCAGGTTCAAGCAGTTATTGTGACTGCCCCTGCCCCCTGAGTAGCTGACACTTCAGATGCCCGCCACCATGCCTGGCTAGGTTTCGTATTTTCAGTAGCGATGGGGTTTCCCCACGTTGCTCATGCTGGTCTTGAACTCTTGGCCTCAAGTGATCCACCTACCTCGGCCTCCAAAATGTGGGGATTACAGACATGAACCACCACACCTGGCCTAGATGGAATTTTTTTTTTTTAAGACAGAGTCTCACTCTGTCCCCCAGGCTGGAGCACAGTGGCGTGATCTCAGCTCACTGCAACCTCTGCCTCCCGGCTCAAGTGATTCTCCTATTTCAGCCTCCCAAGTAGCTGGGATTACAGGCATGCGCCACCATACCCAGCAAATTTTTTATTTTTAGTAGAGATGTGGTTTCATCACGTTGGTCAGGCTGGTCTTGAACTCCTTATCTAAGGTGTTCGACCCTCCTCAGCCTCCCAAAGTGCTGGGATTACAGGCATGAGCCACCGTGCCCAGCAATGACATGGAGTTTTTTGTTGAATGGGAGGGGAGACAGTCTCACTTTGTCATCCAGGCCGAAATGCAATGGCACACTCTTGGCTCACTGCAACCTCTGCCTCCTGGGCTCAAGTGATTCTCTTGCTTGAGCCTCCAAAGCAGCTGGGACTATGGACATGTGCCACCATACCAGGCTAATTTTTGTATTTTGTGTACAGAGAGGGATTCACCACGTTTCCCAACTGTTTTCAAACTCCTGGGCTCAAGCAAACCATTCACCTTGGCCTCCCACACTGCTGGGATTTCAGGTGAGAGACACTCACCCGGCCAGATGGCACAAATTTGAGAGCCATCACCTGAAGGTCCTTCTGCACAGGGAATCTTATGCTTTAGGGAACAAGAACATTACAAAATCAGAAAAAGTTTCTTAAAAGCCAGATTTTATTTGTATTTAAAAACAATGCTCAGGAGAGTTAGTTCCAAAGAAGAAGATTCCAGGGTTTAATGTACAGCTACAGCGCGGTGCTGGCAATCACTGACTGAGCTGTGGACGGCTCTGTAGTTCCTGGGGGACTTCTTCTTCTTTGTGTCACTCCTAGTCTCAGCCTTGTGATTTGCTCCAAGTTCTCATCAACTCTAACTATGCACAGGGCTGTCAGCCCAGTAAGGACAATAAAAAAAGCACCTATGGCTATCATTGTTAATCCAGTAGAGAAAACCACAGAGTCAGAAGGGTCCTGTACAAGAACAATGATTCCCAGAATCACAGTCGATAACCCTAAGCAGGTGACAAGCAGACATTCAGAGCAAGACAAGCACCGGAACTCCTGTCTTCCGGGCAATCTCATCCATGGAGAAGTTTGGGCGCGTTGGTTCATGGTGAGGTTTTTGCTGCAGTGGTTAAGGGAAGAAAATGTCTATGAAAGCTCAAATAGAAACCTTTCTTCTTTGCTGTGAATCATATTTATTACTTAGCTTTTTCTTCCTTTTTTTTTTTTTTTTTTTTGAGACGGAGTCTTGCTCTGTCACCCAGGCTGGAGTGCAGTGACACGATCTTGGCTCACTGCAACCTCTGTCTCCCGGGATCAAGCAATTCTCCTGTCTCAGCCCCCTTACCAGCTGGGGTTATAGGCATGTGCCACCATGCCTAATTTTTTTTTTTTTTTTTTTTTTTTGTATTTTTAGTAGAGACAGGGTTTCACCATTTTGGTCAGGCTGGTCTTGAACTCCCGACCTCATGATCCTCCTGCTTCAGCCTCCCAAAGTGCTGGGATTACAAGCATGAGCCACCATGCCCAGCCTCTTTTTCTTTTTTTAAAAAATGAGACAGTCTTACTCCTGCCCAGGCTGGAGTGCAGTGGTGTAATCCTGGCTCACTGCAACCTCTGCCTCCCAGGTTCAAGGGATTCTCCTGCCTCAGCCCCCCCAAGTAGCTGGGATTACAGGTGCACACCACCACAGCTGACTCATGTTTGTATTTTTAGTAGACACAGGGCTTCACTATGTTGGCCAGGCTGGTCTCGAACTCCTGACCTCAAGTGAACTACTAGCCTTAGCCTCCCAAAATGCTGGGTTTACAGGCGCGAGCGACCACGCTGGGCCTACTTTGCCTTTTGTGTGAGCACTGCTCAGTACCAAGCTTGGATTTTCTAATCTTTTCAGGCAGATTCGTGGGAAGAAAAACACCAGCCGAGGTATATAGAGAAAAAGAGTTTATTTACAAAGAAAGGAAAAAAAAAGTTTATTTACAAGGATACCTAGAGACGCTCACAAACTTCAACACCGGCAATAAAGCAGCACGGGTTTTCACAAGTCCAAACCAAATCACCATCGAAGCTCAGTTCGGCTTCTGCTAAACAATCTTTTATACTTTTTAAAACAAAGAAGGGTCAAGTCAGGGCACTGTCCATGTCTTCATCATGTAACTAACATCCTTGAGGTGTTTACCAAAAACTGGATCAGGGAACTGGCCAGGTTCCCAGGTCCGGCTCTTCAGAGCCTTTTTTTGCATTGGGAAAATTCTGAGCTCGGAATACTCCCAATGATAAGGAAATGAAGACAACATAAAGTCTGTCCATGACTTGTAAACTTAATTAACTCCTTCTGTTCCATTACACCTTTTCAATCAGAACTCCCGTTACCCTAATACCCTGAAGGTAATTTAAAGGGCTGACTTTTAGGAAGGACTCAAATACCCCTCTGAGGAGACTCTTAAGAGGTCAGAGTTCTTAATGGCTTAAAATACATCTTTTGGCTGGGTGCAGTGGCTCACACGTGTAATCTCAACATTTTTGGTGGCCAAGGTGGGAGGACTGCTTGAGCTCAGTAGTTCAAGAGCAGCCTGGGCAACATAGCAAGACCCTGCCTCTACTAAAACTTTTGTTTTTTTGAGACGTAGTTATGCTCTTGTTACCCAGGCTGGAGTGCAATGGCGTAATCTTGGCTCACCGCAACCTCTGCCTCCTGGGCTCAGGCAATTCTCCTGCCTCAGCCTCCTGAGTAGCTGGGATTACAGGCACGTGCCACCGTGCCCAGCTAATTTTTTGTATTTTTAGTAGAGACGGGGTTTCACCATGTTGACCAAGATGATCTCGATCTCTTGACCTTGTGATCCACCTGCCTCGGCCTCCCAAAGTGCTGGGATTACAGGAGTGTACTAAAACTTTTAAGAAAATTAGCCAGGTGTGGTAGTGCATGCCTGTAGTCCCAAGTACTTGGGAAGCTGACGCAGGAGAATCACTAGAACCCAGGAGATGGAGGCTGCAGTGAGCCACTGTACTCCAGCCTAAGTGATAGGACAACACCCTATCTCAAATAAATATATTTTGAAAAGGAAATAAAAAGATACATCTTTACAGTGTGAAAGGAAAACAAAATGTCAGCCCCAAACCCATTATGCCTCTGGGGAAAGTTAAGCTTGGAAACGGAGTCACACAAAGCAAAACCAAACCTGCCTTTCCTTTTGTTTCTAAACTGATAGCTGTAAGATAGAAGGCCACATGTCTCACAGGGGGACTTTCTTACCCTGACAATCTAAATTAACAGCTTATCTTCAAAGGTGAGAGACAAGGAAGGATTATAAATTGCCCGCCCCCTACCCCGCCCCCCATGACCCACCCTGAAACTCATGCCTTTTTTTTTTTTTTTTTTTGAGTCTTGCTCTGTCGCCCAGGTTGGAGTGCAGGGGTGTGATTTCTGCTCACTGCAACTTCCGTCTCCTGGGTTCAAGCGATTCTCCTGCCTCACCCACCTCCCACGTGGCTGGGATTACAGGCACATGCCACTGCATCTGGCTCTAATTTTTGTCTTTTTAGTAGAGATAGGGTTTCACCATGTTGGTCAGGCTGGTCTCGAACTCCTGACCTCATGGTCCGCCCACCTTGGCCTCCCAAAGTGCTAGGATCACAGGCATGAGTCACCATGCCCAGCCAAATTAGCAGATTCTAAATCCTTTCACTGATCCAAGCTGGGAAAAAAGACCACCAATTCTGCAGAAGAAGTGGAAAAAAACTAACATTTGAACTGAGACGCACTAAGAGAGCATAAGCCACCACGCCTGGCCACATATGTGATTCTTGCGTTCATCTACAGGTCACGTGCAGAATGCCTGAGTTGAAGAGGAACACATGATTGACTGTTCTTCCTCTCCTTCCTTTCCACATGCAACATACAGTTTCAGTGATTACTCAAAGCCTCAGTACAATGTGACCATATCCCTCCCCACATTTTTTCTTTCCCACCTTTCACCTCCTGCCCACTTTTTCCCTTAAATAGCGAAGCCCTCTAAATCCTCTTTGGATAAAGTGCTGACTCCAGATCCTCCTGTGGCTTGTGTCTTTTTTTCCTGGGCATGTCCTCATCTTGGGCAAAATAAACCTCTAAAGTGATTGAGGCCTGAGACTTCTGGTTTGCAAGTGAAATTTCATAAAGCTGTCTCAGACATCCAAAAAGTCTACTTCTGAAAATGAATCCTTGCACTTGGGAGGCTGAGGCAGGTGGATCGCTTGAGCCCGGGAGTTCAAGACCAGCCTGGGCAACATAGCAAAACCCTGTCTCTAGAAAATAAAAAAATGTTTAAAAAGGCAAGGCACAGTGGCTCACGCCTGTAATCCCAGCACTTTGGGAGGCGGAGGTGGAAGGATCATGAGGTCAAGAGCTCAGGACCATCTTGGCCAACACAGTGAAACCCCATCTCTACTAAAATGCAAAAATTAGCTGGGCGTGGTGGCACATGCCTGTAGTCCCAGATACTAGGGAGGCTGAGGCAGGAGAATTGCTTGAAGCTGGGAGGCAGAGGTTCCAGTGAGCCAAGATTGTGCCACTGCACTCCAGCCTGGCACCTGGTGAAAGCAAGACTCTGTCTCAAAAATAAAAAATAAAATAAAATAAAAAATAGCCAGGCATTAGTGGCATGTGCCTGTAGTTCCCGATACTGTGGGAGCTGAGGCTTCAGTAAGCCTTAATTGTGCCACTGCACTAAAGCCTGGGTGACAGAGCAAGGCCCCATTCTCAATTATAAAAAAAGAAAATGACCGGGCGCAGTGGTTTATCCCTGTAATCCCAGCACTTTGGGAGGCCGAGGTGGGTGGATCACCTGAGGTTAGGAGTTCGAGACTAGCCTGACCAATATGAAGAAACCCCGTCTCTACTAAAAAAGCAAAATTAGCCAGGTGTGGTGCCACATGCCTGTAATCCCAGCTACTTGGGAGGCTGAGGTAGGTGAATTGCTGGAACTCAGGAGGTGGAGATTGTCGTGTGCCAAGATCATGCCATTGCACTCCAGCCTGGACAACAAGAGTGAAATGCCATCTCAGAAAAAAAAATTAAAAAAAAAAACAAAACAAAAAGAAAATGATGTACAAGGCCAAGGGTTCTTGAAGTAGGCTTAACTTCTTCCTGAAGCATCATTACTATTTGATGGTAAACCTGTTTTTTACGTTTTCTTTGAGACAGAGTTTGCACTGTCGCCAGGCTGGAGTGCAATCGCGCCATCTCGGCTTATTGCAACCTACACCTCCCGGGTTCAAGTGATTCTCCTACCACAGCCTCCCAAGTAGCAGGTGCACATCCAGCTAATTTTTGTATTTTTAGTAGAGATGGAATTTCACCACTTTGGCTAGGACAGTCCCGGTCGTCTGACCTTGTGATCCGCCCACGTCGCCTCCCAAAGGACTGGAATTACAAATATCAGCCATTGTACCTGGTGGTAATGGTAGTGCATGCCTGTAATCCCAGCTGCTTGGGAGGCTACAGCAGAAGATTGCTTGAACTTGGGAGGCAGAGGTTGCAGTGAGCCAAGATCTCACCACTGTACTCCGGCCTGGGTGACAGAGCAAGACCCTGTCTCTCTATATATATGTGATTCCCAAAAACTTTTTGTTTACATGGGTTATAGCTGTCCATGTCTATCAATGTACACATTAAAATGGAGAAAAATGAATATAGTGGCAGGCACCTGTAATCCCAGCCACTCAGGAGGCTGAGACAGGAGAATAGCTTTAGCCCGAGAGAGGCACAGGTTGCAGTAAGCCGAGACCATGCCATTGCACTTCAGCCTGGGTGACAGAGTGAGATTCCGTCTCAAAAAAAAAAAATTAGCCAGACATGGTGGCCCATACTTGTAGCTCAAGGTACTCAGAGGGCTTAAGGCAAGAAGATAATCTCTTTAACTCCAGAGGCAGAGGTTGTACTGAGATCACGTCACTGCACTCCAGCCTGGGCAACACAGCAAGATTCTATCTCAAAAAAAAAAAAAAAGAAAAGAAAAAAGCCCAAAAGAATCAAAACAGAAACAAGTGATGAAATTCAAGGTAAAAGATTAAGAACACCGGCCAGGCGTGGTGGCTCATGCCTGTAATCCCAGCACTTTGGGAGGCTAAGGCGGGCGGATCACCTGAGGTCAGGATTTTGAAACCAGCCTTACCAACAATGGAAAAAATCTGTCTCTACTAAAAACACAAAAATTAGCCAGGCCTGCTGGTGGTGCATGGTTGTAATCCCAGCTACTAGGGAGGCTGAGGCAGGAGAATCACTTGAACCTGGAAGGCAGAGGCTTCAGTGAGCTCATTTTGTGCCATTGGACTCCAGCCTGGGCAACAAGAATGAAACCCCGCCTCCAAAAATAAAAATAAAAAAATAAAAGATTAGACTGCGCTCGGTGGCTCATGCCTGTAATTCTAGCACTTTGGGAGGCCGAGGTGGGTGGATCACCTGAGGTCAGGAGTTCAAGACCAGCCTGGTCATCATGGTGAAACCCCATCTTTTAAAAAATTTTTAAAATTAAAATAAATAAAAAAAATAAAAGATTAAGAACATGGACTTGAAGAAGACTGGACAGTCACTTGAAGGAAATTTATTTTCTCTTCCGCCACCAAGGGGACCCAGTAGGTACAAAGTTTACCAAGGGAGAATCTTGGGTGGGGAGAGTAATTGCCAAATGCTCCTGTGGCTGCTCTTGCCTTGGGGACAGGAGTTCACTTGAGGTCACTGGTTACTAGAGAGCATCAGTTGTGGATTGCAGAACTCCATAGCCACCAGTGTAACTCAAGTCCCTGTCACGATTTTAACTGAGAAAGAGTCATGTGGCATTTTATCAACACATCAGAGCCCCTTCAAAAAAGGTTTGGCTTCTAATTAATCAGATTCATAGCCAACTTCCAAATCAATTGTGTTTTTCTGTGTGTGTGTGTTTCTGAGAGTTTTGCTCTTGTCGCTCAGGCTGGAGTGCAATGGCGCGATCTCTGCTCACTGCAACTTCTGACTCGTGAGTTTAAGCAATTTTACTGCTTCAACCTCCTGAGTAGCTGGGATTACAGGAGCGTGCCACCACACCTGACTAACTTTTCTATTTTTTTTGGTAGAGATAGGGTTTCATCACGTTGGTCAGGAGGCTGGTCTCGAACTCCTGACCTCGTGATCTGCCCACCTTGGCCTCCCAAAGTGCTGGGATTACAGGTGTGAGCCACTGTGCCTGGATCAATTGTTTTTCCTAATACACAGACAGAAGTCATTTACTGAGTGAAAACCTGAGCACATCTGCTATTCAATGATCTTTCCTGAAGAGATGAGTGCTTCATACTGCCCAACAAAGTATGAAGTCTCAGGGTTTTCCAGCAGTAAATGACTGCTGAAGGAAGGTTAAGCACAAAAAGACTTTAACGGCCAGGTGCAGTGGCTCATGCCTGTAATCCCAGCACTTGAGAGGCCAAGGCGGGCAGATCACCTGAGGTCAGGAGTTTGAGAACAGCCTGGCCGACATGGCAAAACGCTGTTTCTACTAAAAATACAAAAATTAGCTGGGCATGGTGGCACATGCCTGTAATCCCAGCTACTTGAAAGGCTGAGGCAGGAGAATCACTTGAACCTGGGAGGCAGAGGTTGCAGTGAGCCTAAATCGCACCACTGCACTCCAGCTTGGGCCAAACTCTGTCTCAAAAAAATGATACACTACTATAAAATCATGGAGACAACAGGAATGGAAAAGAAATTCAAATAGGAAGAAGTGGTAAAACATTGCTTGTCCAGGTTTTTTTTTTTTTTTTTGAGACAGTGTCTTACTCTGTCACCCAGACTGCAGTGCAGTGGTGCAATCTGGGCTCACTGCAACTTCTGCCTTCCAGGCTCAAGGAATCCTCCCACCTCAGCTTCCCAAGTAGCTCAGACTACAAGTGCCTGCCACCACCCCCGGCTAATTTTTTTAAATATGTTTTTGTAGAAACAGGGTTTCACCTGGTTGCCCAAGCTGGTCTCGAACCTCTGGTCTCAGGCAATCCTCCTGCCTCAGCCTCCTAAAGTGCTGGGATTACAGGTGTCAGCCACCACACCTGGTCCAGGTAGTTTCTTTAAGTGGGTGATCATGACCATCAACTCCCTTAGGGATTTAGAGTCTAACAGATGTATTTGAGAATCAAATAGTTTTAGTTTCAAAGATCGTTATTTACACAATTGCAAGTAATTATGTCTTTGCAACTGTATACGCTAAACATTTTAGGTGTCAGATTTAATACTAAGTGGAACAGAGTTGGTCACAAAACATTAGGGCATGTCAGAACAAAAAAAAAACAATGAAAACAATGACAAATGCTAGTGGCTTTGGCCTTTTAGGCTTGAACTCACTTTTAATGGTACCATTTTATTAATTTGGCATTTCATTTTTTTTTTAAGAGGCAGGGTTTCACCATGTTGGTCAGGCTGGTCTTGAACTCCTGACTTCAGGTGATCCACCCGCCTCGGCCACCCAAAGTGCTGGGATTACAGACCTGAGCCACTGCGCCCAGCCTCATATGATGTTTTAACTCTAAATTGCTGGTGAGTTTTGTAGCTGAATTTTCTTAGCATCTGTGGCAAACTATGGTGTTCGCCAATTTTTGGTGAACTAACAATTTTGTTTCTGATTCCCCAATGTCTAGCCATCCTTACATTCTTCAAATAAGCTCTCCTAAGCTGTTATTATCCTGGTTAAGCAGTACAAGATGTCTTACATTTATCTTAAGCAAGACTAGGTGATAGTTTTTTTTCTAAAGAAGAAAACCAGGTTTGAGTACTGAAAATATTACTTTCGCAAAATGACCTGGGAAGCTTTGAATTACAATGGCAATAACTCAAGATTTGTATGCACGATATTTCATTTTTCAAGACAGGATCTTGCCCTGTCACCTAGGCTGGAGTGCAATGGCATGGTCTCGGCTCACTGCAAACTCTGCCTCCCGGGCTCAAGCGATCCTCCTGCCTCAGCTTCCAGAGTGGCTAGGACTAAGCCACCTTACCCGGCTGCCCGGCTAATTTTTATATTTTTAGTAGAGACAGGGTTTGCCATGTTACCCAGGCTGGTCTGAGCTCCGGTGATCCACCCACATCAGCCTTCCAAAGTGGTAGGACTATACACGTGCACCTGGCCCACAATATTAAATCTCACTGCCTTTTTTCTTCCAGTTTTTAGGTTTTTGTCTCTTCATCCAGTTTTAGGAACTTATTGGTTCCCATTATGTAGACAAGAATGTTGATATAAAATGGGCATAATTCCCTTTGATTTTTTCTTTAGCTGATCTTTTCTGCCTGTGTTATTAAATGGCAAATGTTTTTTTTTTTTTTTCCCCTGCTTTGCAGGAACATATTCATCTGCCACCTTTTTCCAAGAACCAGTTTTTTAGGGCCAGGCACAGTAGCTTACACCTATAACCCCAGCACTTTGGGAGGCTAAGGTGGGAGGATCCCTCGAGGCCAAGAGTTTGAGATTAGCTTAGGCAACATAGTGAAACCCCTGTCTCTACTAAAAACTAAAAAATATTTTTAAAAGCCAGGCACAGTGGCTCATGCTTGTAGTGCTAACACTTGGCGAGGTCAAGGCAGGTAGATCACTTGAGGTGAAGAGTTCAAAACCAACCTGGCCAACATGATGAAACCCCGCCTACACTAAAATTACAAAAATCAGCCAAGCATGGTGGCATGCACCTATCATCCCAGCTACTCAGAAGGCAATGAACCAAGATTGTGCTACTATACTCCAACCTGGGCAACACAGACCCTGTCTTAAAAAAAAAAAAAGAAAAATCCAACCGTCTATTTTTTGACAGAAAAATAGTCAAAGGATATGAACAAGATACAAGCTCTCTGAAGAAATATGCATTGTAACTTAACACAGAAAAGATATGCAGCCCAACTAACAGTATTAATATATAAGACAGCCTTCTAGGTGACTTTCAAACACACTTAACAAAAAGCAAGCTACAAGTTTTATAAAAGAAATGATAGCTTCTCTCACCTGGTATAGCAGGCAGCTTTTTAGTTAAAATAAGGTCAGGAATAGTTTCCCCAAAACAGCCAGACGCCCTCTGTCAAGACAAGCTGTCCTCGGTTGAAAAGATAGTCAATGAGCTGCTGTGTTTCTCTTATACGGATTAGGCTCTTGATTGGATAATTAAAATAACCTGGATTCTCACGAGCAGAAGTTTTCGCACATCAAGTTCAATTTCTTTCCTTAATTAATCCAATAATGTGAATGCCTCTGTTCTATAAACGTTGAAGAAATTCACTTCTCACAAGGAGAGACTGGGGATAAATGCATATAGCAGTTCACATCAATGCTCCCATGTAAAAAAAATAAAAAGAAGAAGAAATAAGAGATCTGTTTTACCCTGGTTGGCTTTTAGTTGACCATTTCATTTTGTTCACCTGCAGAGAATTTGGGAACGACGTTACTACGAGGCAGTGAGGACGTTAAGAGAGGCAAGACGACTTCCAGCTACTGTCTCCCGCCTCGCACCGTTTCCCAGCCCTAACTCAGGAGAAGAATCACCTGGCCTCTTGGTCAAAACACAGCTTCCTAAGTCCCGCATATACTGTATAGTAGTTCCAGTTAAGCAGGTCTGCAGTGAGACCAGGAGTGTGCATTTTTCAGAAACACCACCCCTACAACCAGGGGACTTTAGACATTTTTGTCATGCTCTCAATGATAGACATTTCAGAGGGATGAGTCGAAGAAGGGCTGGCATTTGTTCACTACAAATCATACCATTGAAGGAATCTTGGAAAATATAGACCAGAAGGAAACAAAGGTAGAAAAATACTTAAGCATAGGAAAAAAATTGTTAAAAAAAAAATCAAGATGTTAACTATTAACTGTGGGCCAGGTGCAGTAGCTCACAGCTGTAATCCCAACACTTTGGGAGGCTGAAGTGGGTGGATAATGAGGTCAGGAGATTGAGAACATCCTGGCCAATATGATGAAACTCCTTCTCTACCAAAAATACAAAAATTAGCTGGGTGTGGTGGCCTGTGCCTGTAGTCCCACTTATTTGGGAGGCTGAGGCAGGAGAATCACTTGAACCCAGGAGGCAGAAGTAGCAGTGAGCCAAGATTGCGTCACTGCCTTCCAGCCTGGGTGACAGAGCGAGACTCGGTCTCAAAAAAAAATTAACTGTTCTTATGCTTAGGAAGTGGAACTATGTATGTTATTGTTATTTACAAATTTTATTGACAGACTAAGAGGTGCAGAGGACACTAAAAATATTTTCTGATACTATTCCCATTTTGGAGATAAAAAATAAGCCCTGGCCAGGCACAGTAGCTCATGCCTGTAATCCCAGCACTTTGGGAGGCTGAGGTGGGAGGATCACTAGAGGCGAGGAGTTTGAGATCAAACTGAGCAACATAATGAGGTACTCCATCTCTTAAAAAAAACTTTTTTTGATGGGTGTGGTGGCTCATGCCTATAATCCCAGCACTTTGGGAGGCCGAGGTGGGCAGAACACAAGATCAAGAGATCGAGACTGTCGTGGCCAACATGGTGGAACCCCGTCTCTACTAAAAAATACAAAAAAATAGCCAGGCATGGTGGTGGGTACCTGTAGTCCCAGCTACTTGGGAGGCCAAGGGAGGAGATTGCTTCAACCCAGGAGGTTGAGGTTGCAGTGAGCTGGGATTGCGCCAATCTGCTCCAGCCTGGTGACAGAGTGAGATTCCGTCTCAATAAAATTTTTTTTAATTAGCTGAACATGGTGCTCACTTGTAGTCCCAGCTATTCAGGAGACTGAGGTTGGAGGATTGCTTTAGCCCAGGAGGTCGAGGCTGCATCGAGCCATGATTGTGCCACTGCACTCTACCCTGGGCAAAAGAGTGAGAACCTGTCTTACCAGTAAAATTATTTATTTATTTATTTTGTTTATTTATTTTTTTAGAGACTGGGTTTCTCCATGTTGGTCAGGCTGGTCTCGAACTCCCGACCTCAGGTGATCCGTCCACCTTGGCTTCCCAAAGTGTTGGGATTACAGGCATAAGCCACCGCTCCTGACCTCAGGTGATCCGTCCACCTCGGCCTCCCAAAGTGTTGGGATTACAAGCATAAGCCACTGCGCCCAGCCACAGGCAAAAATTTTTTTTTTTTTTTGAGAGGGAGTTTCGCTCTTGTTACCAAGGCTGGAGTGCAATGGCATGATCTTGGCTCACCGCAACCTCTGCCTTCTGGGTTCAGGCAATTCTCCTGCCTCAGCCTCCTGAGTAGCTGGGATTACAGGCACGCGCCACCATGCCCTGCTAATTTTTTGTATTTTTAGTAGAGACGGGGTTTCACCATGTTGACCAGGATGGTCTTGATCTCTTGACCTTGTGATTCACCTGCCTCGGCCTCCCAAAGTGCTGGGATTACAGACGTGAGCCACCATGCCTGGCCCACAGGTAAAATTTTTAAGTGCAATTGTAGATTTTTTTTTTTTTGAGCTAGAGTCTCTGCCACCAGGCTGGAGTGCAGTGGCGCAATCTTGGCTCATAGCAACCTCCACCTCTTGGGTTCAAGTTATTCTCAGGCATCAGACTGTAATTCCAGCACTTTGGGAGGCCTAGGCAGGTGGATCACAAGGTCTAGAGTTCAAGACCAGGCTGTCCAAGATGGTGAAACCTCTTCTGTACTAAAAATATAAAACTAGCTTGGCATGGTGGCAAGCACCTGTAATCCCGCTACTCAGGAGGCTGAGACAAGAGAAACACTTGAACTCGGGAGGTGGAGATTGTAGTGAGCTGAGATGGCACCACTGTACTCCAGCCTGGGCAACAGAACAAGACTCTGTCTCAAAATAAAACAAAATAAAAATAAGGGCCGGGCACGGTGGCTCACACCTGTAATCCCAGCACTTTGGGAGGCCGAGGCGGGTGGATCAGGAGGTCAAGCGATTAAGACCATCCTGGTCAACATGGTGAAACCCCGTCTCTACTAAAAATAAAAAAAATTAGCTGGGCATGGTGGCATGTGCCTGTAGTCCCAGCTACTCAGGAGGCTGAGGGAGGAGAATTGCCTGAACCCAGGAGGCAGAGGTTGCGGTGAGCCGAAATTGTGCCATTGCACTCCAGCCTTGGTAACAAGAGTGAAACTCCGTCTCAAAAATAAAATAAATAAAAATAATAAATAAAATAATAAATAAAAAATATTGTATGTGAGATGTCCTACAAGCAAATAAATAAATAAATGCAAAGAATTTAAAAAATAAAAATAAATAAATTAAATTAAAATTAAAATTGAGATGGGTCTCACTATGTTGCTTACACAAATTCTTTCTAGAAAAGTGTGAGAGGCCAGGTGTGGTGGCTCACGCCTGTAATCCAAGCACTTTGGAGGCCAAGGTGGGCGGATCACCTGAGGTTGGGAGTTTAAGACCAGCCTGACCAACACGGTGAAACCCCATTTATTATACACACACACACACACACACACACACACACACAATAAATAAATAAATACAAAAGAAAAGTGTGAGAAACTTTTCGCTTGGTATTGGGAAACTGAATGGTTTATGATGAATGCTGGTTTTGTTCTTTCTTTCTTGTTTGCTTGCTTGCTTTTTTTACTATTTTTAAAAGACCAGGTCTTGCTATGTTGATCAGGCTGGTCTTGAACTCCTGGCCTGAAGTGATCCTCCCATCTCGGCCTTCCAAAGTGCTGGGATTTATAGGTGTGAGCCACTGCACTGGCCTTGTTGTTTCTGTTAACTTGTTTTTGGTCTCACTCTGTCACCCAGGTGGTGTGCAGCAGCATGGTCATGGCTCACCACACCCTCCACTGCCAGGGATGAAAGGATTCTCCCACCTCAGCTTCCCAAGTGGCTGGGACAACAGGTGGGCACCACCACACCCAGCCAATTTGTTTCCTGAGACAGGGTCTCACTCTGTCACCCAGGCTGGAGTGCAGTGGCACGATCTCCATTTACTGCAACCTCTGCCTCCCAGGTTCAAGAGATTCTCCTGCCTCAGCCTCTTGAGTAGCTGTGATTACAGATGCGCACCACCATGCCTGGCTAATTTTTGTATTTTTAGAAGAGACAGGGTTTCACCATATTAGTCGGGCTGATCTCGAACTCCTGACCTCAAGTGATCTGCCCGCCTTGGCCTCCCAAAGTGCTGGGAGTACAGCTGTGAGGCACTGTGCCTGCTCATCCAGTCCGTTTTTTAGTTATTTGTAGAGTCAAGGGCCTGCTGTGTTGCCCAGGCTGTTTCTCAAACTTTTGGGCTCAAGCCATCTTCCTGCTCCGATCTCCCAAAGGGCTGGGATTACAGGTGTAAGTGATCATGCCCAGCCCTCTACTAGCTCTTAAGAACTGCTTCAGTGGTCCTTGTTTTGCTGGGTACAGTCAGTTACATTTTCTTTCTTTCTTTTTTTTTGAGACAGAGTCTCGCTCTGCTGTCCGGGCCGGAGTTCAGTGGCGCAATCTCAGCTCACTACAACCTCTGCTTCCCAGATGCAAGCAATTCTCCTTCTTCAGCCTCCAGAATAGCTGAGACTACAGGCGTACACCACCAGGCCTGGCCAATTTTTGTGTTTTCAGTAGAGACAGGGTTTCACCATGTTGGCCAGGCTGGTCTCAAACTCCTGACCTCAGATGATCTGCCCACCTCCGCCTCCCTAAATGCTGGGATTATACACATCAGCCACCAGGTCCAGCCACTTTATTTCATTTCTGTTTCTAAGGTCCATTGCTCCATTCAGTAGAAAAGAGGTGGCTTGGAGAGGATTTGGCATCCTTCCTGTGATCTCCATCTCCACTTCCCCCAAAATGCACAACCTAAGTTTAAAAGTGTAGGAACTGACATCGAAAGAAGTTCCCAGGCCGGTGCAGTGGCTCACGCCTAAAATCCCAGCACTTGGAGAGGCTGAGGAGGGTGATCACCTGAGGTCAGGAGTTCTAGATAAGCCTGGCCAACATGGTGAAACTCTGTAAAAATACAAAAATTAGCCGAGCATGGTGGCATGTGCCTGTAGTCCCAGCTACTTGGGAGGCTGAGGCAGGAGAATCGCTTAGAAACCAGGGGGCAGAGGTTGCAGTGAGCTGAGATTGTGCCACTGCACTCCAGCCTGGGTAACAAGAGCAAGATTCTGTCTCAAAAAAAAAAAAAAAAAAAAAAAGAAAGAAAAAGAAAATGACCCAGCTGAGTAATATGTACAGGAGATACTAATCATTTTAGTGTTGGACATCATGTTATAATCTGGGAATAAATGGAACCACCTAAATAATTTGCCATTTTCTCTCTCCAGGACCGCTATGGAGAAATGATCCCCATATTCAGAATTTTATTCATGGTCTTTTATCAGATGCACTAATTTCCTTAGGATCCAAGGTTTGATGAAGGTTTCTCATGGCTCATAAAGTCCAAATTGCAAATCTCGGCATTTGAATATAAATACTAACTGTAGGCAAAACAAAAACAAAAACAAAGAACCTGTAGCAATTTCAGCTAAAAAATGTAGGGAGTGCAGAACTTTCAAATGTTTAACTAAATGGCAAGACTGCACAGAAAGTAGAGCAAGGGTTTCTGGCCAGGTGTTAGGAATAGCATGACACTGAGCAACTTCTTGGTGCCCTCATTTTAGTATTTCTCAAGGAGACTGAAATACGATGTGATCCTTTTTTTTTTTCTTTTGAGACAGAATCTCATTCTGTCACCCAGGCTGGGGTGCAGTGGTGTGATCTCAGCTTACAGTGGCCTCTGCCACCTAGGTTCAAATGATTCTCATGCCTCAGCCTCCTGAGTAGCTGAGATTACAGGTGCCCACTACCACGCTAATTTTTGTATTTTTTAATTGAGAAGAGGTTTTGCCATGTTGCCCAGGCTGGTTTAAAACTCCCGACCTCAGGTGATCCATCCAACTCGGCTTCCCAAATTGCTGGGATTACAGGCATGAGCCACCGTGCCCAGCCACAGTGTAATCTTCATTAAACACTTGGATTGACTTAAACACATTCATGGCATTTAAAAGATTCAATTTTAGGCTGAATGCACGCCTGTAATCCCAGCACTTTGGGAGGCTGAGGCAGGCAGATCACCTAAGGTTGTGAGTTCAAAACCAACCTGACCAACATGGAGAAACCCCATCTCTCTAAAAATATAAAATTAGCCAGGCATGGTGGTGGGCGCCTGTCATCCCAGCTACTTGGGAGGCAGAAGCAGGAGAATCGCTTGAACGTGGGAGGCAGAGGTTTCAGTGAGCTGAGATTTTGCTAATTGCACTCCAGCCTAGGCAGCAAGAGCAAAACTCTTGTCTCAAAATATATATATTGAATTTTAATTATTACCATTCCTAAAAAAACAAATTAACTAAAGCTCAGTTACTTCCTTCAGAAGAAAAATGTGACCCATTCAATTTCCCTGGTGAACAGGCTGGATTCCAGAAACCCAGTGCTAACAATCAAATATCAGCCTTATACTTGGCCCACAAGAGTATGATACACCATAGTAGAGATTTCTGGTCCTTCTCCTGGCCCCTGGGGAGACTACTATCAGCTTATAGCCCTATCACCTGGCTAGGAATGTGTGTGCAATACTTGTGAAGCCTTGGAAACCTGTACAGAACGTACACAGCTTATGATGATTCAGCTCAATGATTTTTCAACTTTATGAGGGTATAAAAGTGATACATATTCAGTAGAAACCGTACACACACAACCACTGTTTTTCACTTTCAGTACAGGGCTCATTAGTCAACATTTTATTATAAAATAGGCTTTATGTTAGATGATAATACCAGCATCTTGTTCAAGAAATTAAAGCCAGTTTCTTCAACAGAAAACATTATTAGAATGAAACTGGATGCAGGAACAGGAAGGTAAAGACCTGGGCCATATTCAACAACACTGAACTACAGGCCAAAGAATCACATCGTGTTGCAAAATCTTGAACTGGCTAGAGGACAGGATTACAAAAACCACACAGCTATTGCTGGAAAATTATGTCATGCAGAGAAGAGACTGACATGATTATGTATGTGGGTTTGTCCCAAACAAATCAGATCTTGGAGTAAGTGAAACAAGTCTATCTAACCAGCTACTCAGAGAACCTAGTTTCTATGGAAAACAAATCGATTAAGCTAAACTCCCACATTTTAAATGTATATTCATCTATAGAAGCCCGAAAGGACAGTGGCATTATAAATAATTTTATATTTTAGAGGCTTTCATAATTTGAAGAGTTAACCTTTCAAATTTGTGTTACTAAAATGCAAAAGCAGGCCCAGCATGGTGACTCATGCCTGTAATCCCAGCACTTTGGGAGGCTGAGGCAGCCACATCACAAGGTCAAGAGATCAAGACCGCCTTGGCCAACATGGTGAAAACCCATCTCTAATAAAATACAAAAAATTAGCAGGGCACGCTAGTGCGCACCTGTAGTCTCAGCTACTCAGGAGGCTGAGGCAGGGGAATCGCTTGAACACCAGGGAGGCAGAGGTTGCAGTGAGCCAAGATTGCGCCACTGCACTTGTCTGGTGACAGAGCAAGACTCAATCTCAAAAAAAAAAAAAAAAAAAAAAAAGGCAAAAGCTGGTTGGCATGGTGCCTCATGGCTGTAATCTGAGCATTTTGGGGAGGCTGAGGTGGGAGGGTCACTTGAGCCCAGGAGTTTGAGACCAGCCTGGGGAATATAGGCAAAACCTGTCTCTACAAAAGATATAAAAATTGGCCAGGTGTGATGGCATGCCCCGGTAGTTACAGCTACTTGGGAGGCTGAGGTGGGAGGATTGCCTAGAGCCTACAAAATTGAGACTGGAGCTGATGGCACTATTGCACTCCAGCCTGGGCAAGAGTAGGACCATCTCCCCCACTGCCCAGACTCCTCTAACTTGTGGGAGACCTACGTAACTGTTTTTTTTTTTTTTCCAGTTTTGCTCTGCTGCCCAGGCTGGAATGCAGTGGTGCAGTCTCAGCTCACTGCAACCTCCAACTCCTGGGTTCAACTGATTCTCCTGCTTCAGCCTCCCAAGTAGCTGGGATTACAGGTACCTGCCCCATGCCTAGCTAGTTTTTGTATTTTACCATGTTAGCCAGGCTGGTCTTGGAAATCCTGGCCTCAAATGATCTGCCTGCCTTGGCTGGGATTACAGAGGCAAGCCATCATGCCGAACATCGTTTTTTGGAAACGGGGCCAGGATTCTCTTTCTTGCCCAGAATGGAGTGCAGGGTCATAACCATGACTCACTACAGCCTTTACCACCTGGGGTTCAAGCAATCCTCCCATCTCATCCTCCCAAGTAGCTGGGACCACAGGCACATGCCACCACACCCAGCTAATTCTTGGTAGAGATGAGGTTTTCCATGTTGCCCAGGATGGTCTCAAACTCTGGGGGTCAAGCAATCCACCAGCCTCCCAAAGTGCTCAGAACACAGATGTGAGCCAGACACCCAGCACCCACATGATGCCCCACTTCAGCCTTTTGCATTCAAGCATATTCCTGCACTGCAGTCAATCTATAACTTACTATAGATGCATACCTATTCACATGCAGTGAAAGGATTAGTACCTAAAAGTTCACTGCCTCAGAATATACTTGACAATTGTGCAAACAATAATAGTCTACTCTTGACTGGACAGGGTGGCTCATGCCTGTAATCCCAGCACTTTGGGAGAGGGCACATCTCCTGAGGTCAAGTTCGAGACCAGCCTGACCAACACGGAAAAACCCCATCTCTACTAAAAACACAAAATTAGCTGGGAATGGAGGTGCATGCCTATAATCCCAGCTACTTGGGAGACTGAAGCAGGAGAATCATTTGAACCCAGGAGGCAGAGGTTGTGGTGAGCTGAGATTGCACCATTGAACTCCAGCCTGGGCAACAAGAGTGAAATTCTGCCTCCAAAAAAAAAAAGTCTACTCTCCCAAGTTTCCTTAGCGTTATCATACATAAGCAAATCTACATGTATGGACTGAGGAGTAACGTGGAAGAGGGGAAGGGAAGATAAATCATGTTCTTGCCTCCTGTAGGTATATTCAGTAGCTGTATAAATGACTCCATGTTAATTTCCCTTCCCATATGCATGCTCATGCAGTGACTCAAGCTTAGACCAACAAGCTCAGCATGAGGGCCAAGAAACTCGTGTTTCTCCTAAATTCAGCAGCTGATTCTTATCCATCAAGGCTCTCACTGGGCCACTTTGGGAATGAAGACAAAGGAGTGTGATGGAGTCCATGTGATGGTTGAGTAGATGAGGAAAAGGGTCACATCAGAGACCTCGAGTCAGACTCACATGATGCAGAAAGCCACCAGTATGTATACTCAGAAGCAAAGCAATGTTAAACTTTATTTTTTTTTTCTGAGACAAGTCTCACACTGTCACCCAGGCTGGAGCACAGTGGTGTGATCATGGCTCACTGCAGCCTTGACTTCTTGTGCTCACCTTGATCTTTACACCTCAGCCTCCTGAGTAGCACAGGTACATGCCACCATCTTTTTTCCTTTTGTAGAAATGGAATTTCACATATTGCCCAGGTTGGTCTGAAACTCCTGGGCTCAAATAATACTCCCACCTTGTCTTCCCAAAGTGCTGAACAACCATGGAGAAGCACTCTATATTTCTTCTATTATGTTAGCAAACACACAGAAGGACAATTTAAAAATAGATTACTATACCCAGGAACATAACGTCAGAATTACCTATGGAAGTTTTTAAAAAATCTTTAAGTCTAGGCCTGACACTAGGAGAAGGATGCCAATGGGGTCAGGACTTGAGTGTTTCTAATAAGCTCTGAGGTTCCCTTCTGGTTGAATCTGACTTTAGGTTGACAGGGGTACTTTGGTTTTTTTGGGCCGTTTTTTGGGGGTGTGGGAAGTTTTTCTTGCAGATTTACTAGGAGTGGTGAAGAACTTGGCCTCTGGCTTTTTAGGAGTCTGTCTCACATCTTTTTTCCCCAGCGAAGGATTTTTTTCCTTCACTGCCTCTTCTTTGATTTTTGGCTTCTTCTGTGGGCCTTTCCCTGGGGTCTCAGATTCTGCAGCTTTTGGGGTCTCAGATGCTGGCAAGGCCTTTCTTTTCTTCCCACGAGGTGTGCTGGGAATAGGGCTCTTTTTTGGAGACTTCTTTCCTGTGGCATGTTTTTGAATCTGGGAAGAAGAAAGTATAATATAGAAAAAGACCACAGAACCTGACACTAATTCTAGGAGTTACTGTTTTCATTAGTTAACACCCAAAAGGTATACACCTCAGCATGATGACAGAGATGAGCTGTATTCCACCATTAAGAATGAGAGAGGCTACAAACAACAGTACTTCCAAAAATAAAAAAATTAAAAAAAAAAAAAAAAAAGAAAAAAAGAATGAGGGAGGCTGGGTGCAGTGGTTCACACTTGTAATCCCAGCACTTTGGGAGGCCAAGGCAGGCGGATCACTTGAGGCCAGGAGTTCGAGACCAGCCTGGCCAACATAATAAAACCCTGTCTCTACTAAAAACACAAAAATTAGTCTACAGGTATACCACACAGAACGCGCCCGATCTCGTCTGATCTCAGAAGCTAAGCAGGGTCAGGCCTGGTTAGTACTTGGATGAGAGATCACCTAGGAATACCGGGTTCTGTAGGCTTAAAAAACAAAACAAAACAAAACAAAACAAAATTAGCCAGGCGTGGTGGTGGGCACCTGTAATCCCAGCTACTCAGGAGACTGAGTGAGGCAGGAGAATCACTTGAACCTGGGAGACAAAAGTTGCAGTCAGTGGAGATTGTGCCATTGCAGTTCAGCCTGGGCAACAAGAGCCAAACTCCTTCTCAAAAAAAAAAAAAAAAAAAAAAAAAAAGAATGAGGGATAGGTGTGGTGGCTCATGCCTGTAATCCCAGCTACTCAGGAGGCTGAGGCAGGAGATTTGCCTGAACCCAGGAAGTGGAGGTTGAGGTGAGCCGAGATCGCGCCATTGCATTCCAGCCTGGGTAACAAGAGCGAAACTCCATCTCAAAAAAAAAAAAAAAAAAAGAACACCCAGAGGTCTTCCTGGTTCTCAGAGGAAAAACACCTTTCCCTATAACCTATGTCTGATGGGAAGGACTTCTGGAGGCACCTGGGAGCAAACTCAGACTCTTCCAAATGTAGCTGTACATCCCTGGCACATGGTTTAGGGCAGGGGTTCCCAAATTTTCTGTGTAAAAGCCAACTGGGGGCAAGGCGTGGTGGCTTACCCCTGTAATCCCAGTACTCTGGGAGGCCAAATTACCTGAGGCCAGGAGTTCAGGACCAGCCTAGCCAACATGGCAAAACCCTGGCTCTACCAAAAACACAAACATAAGGTGGGTGTGGTGATGCACACTAGTAATCCCACCTACTCGGGTGGCTGAGGAAGAAGAACTGCTTGAACCAGGGAGGTGAAGGTTGCAGTGAGCTGAGATCATGCCACCTTCATCCTGGGTGACAGTGAGACTCCATCTTAACAACAACAACAACCAACCAGTTGGGGCCAGGTGCGGTGGCTCCCACTTGTAATCCCAGCATTTTGGGAGGCCAAGGTGAGAAGATTGCTAGAGCCTGGGAGTTTAAGACCAGCCTGGGCAATATAGCAAGACCCCATCTCAAAAAAAAAAAGACAGTAAATCATGAGATGATAACTACCTTCATAGTTGTTCCAGTATTTTTCAGCATTCACTGCTCAGCACAGTGCCTGCCTAAAAGTAGCCACTGAACCAATCCATTATGAATATTCAATATTAAAAACAATACCTCTACATTCTCCTTAGCTGGAGTCTTTCCTATTGGTACCAGCTGCGGAATTTCATCTTCGGAGTCATTTGCCACTTGAACTTGAGCTTTTCCTTTGCCACGCTTTTTCTTCCCATGTCCTGGGGTCTGCTCCTTCTTCAATTCAGGTTTCTCCACTGTAGCGTCACCACCTTCAGGTGTCACGGTGTCTTTACTAAGGACTGATGCAGCCTTGCTAGCCTGTTTCTTCTTTCTGATTTTGTTCCTCTCCTTTTGTTTTTCATGATTTCTTTCTCTTCGTTTTTTCCTTGCCTCCTGGCAAAACACATCATAAAAAGTTTTAGCAGGAACACTTCTATTGGTTAACAAATGGCATAGATTCACCACTTGCAGTTCTGATTATCCATAACTCCATGAATGGACCTTTATCTGTATAGAGAACAAACTCCCTTATCAGCACTGGAACCTCAACCACAGTTTTTGACTCACAGTCAAATATGAATTTTATGCAGTAAATTATACATTTGTATTTTTGAATCTGGCTATCTAAAGTATACAGTTTAGAGATTTTTCTGAAACACAGTACAGTTTAGAGAGTATAAAGAATAATCCGGCCGGGCATGGTGGCTCACGCCTATAATCCCAGCACTTTGGGAGGCCGAACTGGGTGGATCGCGAGGTCAAAAGATCGAGACCATCCTGGTTAACATGGTGAAACCCCGTCTCTACTAAAAATACAAAAAAACTAGCTGGGCATGGTTGCACACGCCTGTAGTCCCAGCTACTCAGGAGGCTGAGGCAGGAGCATTGCCTGAACCCAGGAGGTAGAAGTTGCAGTGAGCTGAGATTGTGCCATTGCACTCCAGCCTGGGCAATGAGAGAGAACCTCCATCTCCAAAAATATAATAATAATCGGGCTGGGTGCTGTGGTTCATGCCTGTAATTCCAGCACTGAGGTCAGGAGTTTGAGACCAGCCTGACCAACATGGAGAAACCCTGTCTCTACTAACAATACAAGATTAGCTGGTTATGGTGGCACATGCCTGTAATCCCAGCTACTTGGGAGGCTGAGGCAGGAGAATTGCTTGAACACCCACAGGCGGCAGTTGCGGCAAACTAAGATGGGGCCATTGCACTCCAGCCTAGGCAACAGGAGTGAAACTCCGTCTCAAAGTAAGAATAATCCAGCAGGGCGCGGTGGCCCACGCCTGTAATCCCAGCACTTTGGGAGGCCAATGTGGGTGGATCACAAGGTCAGGACTTTGAAACGAGCCTAGCCAACGTGGCAAAACCCCATCTCTACTAAAAATACAAAAAGTTAGCCGGGGATGGTGGCACGCTCCTATAATCCCAGATACTCTGGATGCTGAGGCAGGAGAATTGCTTGAACCTAGGAAGCAGAGGTTGCGGTGAGTGGAGATCATGCCACTGTACTCCAGCCTGGGCAACCAAGGAAGACTGTCAAAAAAAAAAAAGAAAAAGAAAAATCCTTGGCTGGATGCGGTGGCCCATGCCTGTAATCCCAGAACTTTGCGAGGCTGAGGCAGGAGGATCACTTGAGGTCAGAACTTTCAGACCAGCCTAGCCAACATGGTGAAACCGCATTAGTAAAAGCACAAAATCAGCTGGGCACGGTGATATGTGCCTATAGTCCCAACTATTCAGGAGGTGGACGCACAATCATTCGAACCTGGAAGGTGGAGGTTGTAGTGAGCTGAGATCATGCCACTGCACTCCAGTCCAGGAGACAGCAAAACTGTCTCAAAAACAAAATTACAACTTTGTTGGACACAATTAACATGGCTGAAGAGAGAAACCCTAGATCAGTCTAACAACTAGCAAAAAATTAAATTTTTTTTTTGGAGATAAAAAGTCTCACTCTGTTGCCCAGGCTGGAGTGTAGTGGCACCATCTAAGCTCACCGCAACCTCCGCCTCCCGGGTTCAAGCGATTATCCTGCCTCAAGTAACTGGGACTACAGGCACATGCCACCATGCCCAGCTAATTTTGTATTTTTAGCAGAGATGGAGTTTCATCACACAGGCCAGGATGGTCTCGATCTCTCGACCTCATGATCTGGCCTGCCTGGCCTCCCAAAGTGCTGGCATGAGCCACTGTGCTCAGCCAAAACTGATTTTTTTTTTTCCTTCCGAAAGCTTCTTTTGCTCGAGTATTAGTAATACTGAAAACCTACAAACCAACCTCAGGAGGTGTCAGTCAGCATACCCTCCCAAACCCCAATATGTGAACATTAGGTGAACTGGTGTGTTAAAATTATCCTAGTCACAGTCCCAGTGAATGTGGGTATATGCGTGTGTCCTGTGATGAAATTGTGTCTTTTCTTTCCTAGGGTTGGCTCTTGCCTGTCACCCTTTTCCCTGAGTTGTCAGGATTAAGCTCCAGGTACCTAAAACCCTGGATGGACTGGGTAATTATCTCTATTGCTTTTGTTACTGCCTCGAAAGTATAAATAGCTCACATTTATTTCAATGTTTAATATTGTTAAGTGTTTTGGTCTTTATTTAGAAGTAAGGTGATGTTTCTATGACTGGAAATATGTGATAGGAACTTAACTGAGGCCCTCTCAAAAGCCAGTTAACCCAGGCTGGGCACAGCCGCTGATGCCTGTAATCTCAGCACTTTGGGAGGCAGAGGCAGGTGGATCACTTGAGCCCAAGAGTTCAAGATCAGCTTGGGAAATATAGGAAGAACATGACTGTACAAAAAAATTAAAACATTAGGTGGGTGTGGTGGAGCATGCCTGTAGTCCCAGCTACTCGGGAGGTTGACACAGGATCACTTGAGCCCAGGAGGTCAAGGCTGCAGTGAGCCTTGATGGCGCCACTGTGCTCCAGCCTGAGGGACAGAGCCAGACCCTATCTCTCTAAAAAAACCAGCAAGCACGGGATCTAACAAAAATTTCAAAAACATCCAATTTATCAATAAATCTTAACGTGAATTACTGATACTAATATCAACTACCTCATATAAAGTGGGAACCATGAACATAAAAGGACAACCACCAGAAAACCAGAAAAAGATAACAGAAAAGTCGAGCAGGGATGACAGTCTACTTCCTTCTCCCAGGCACTGAGTTTACCGCCTTGATTATTCATCCTGTGAGTATTTTAAATTCTACTAACTTTTTTCTTCTTATTAAGCATAGATTTTTTGGTGGCTTCATCCCAATTGCTGACGAACGAGGAAAAGATGGGAAGAGCAGCCGATTTCTCAGTTTTCACAAACAGGAGTTTCACGCTCTCCCACTTCTGAAACAAAGGAAACAGTAACATCATCTATATATGCTTTGTTTCTTTTAAATGAACAATCAATGGATGCACCTGCAATACTGTACCTCTGGCAATTTTTCTGAAAGTCCTTTGGTGACAGCAACAATGTTTTCAATGATGTGCTCAATCTGCATTCCAACATGACCAACGCGTATAGCACTGAAATTTAATACAGTATTAGAAAAGATTTTTAAAAACCATTTTTTCAAAATCAGGCAGGCATATGAAAAATATAAATACATAATCCTCAAGTTCTTTTTTTTTTTTTTAAGGTAGATACATTAAGCCTGGGCAACATGGTAAAACCTTGTCTCTACCACACTAACAAATATTAACTGGGCATGATGGTACATGCCTATAATCCCAGTTATTAAGGAGGCTGAGGCAGAAAAGTCACCTGCGTCCAGGAGCTCAAGACTGCAGCGAGCCCAGATCTGCCTACTGCACTCCAGCCTGGGTAACAACAGAGCAAAACAGTCTGAAAAACAAAAAACAAACCATTAAAACCTTTAGGTTCTCTTTTATTTTTTTTTTTGAGAGGGAGTTTCGCTCTTGTTACCCAGGCTGGAGTGCAATGGCGCGATCCCAGCTCATCGCAACCTCTGCCTCCTGGGTTCAGGCAATTCTCCTGCCTCAGCCTCCTGAGTAGCTGGGATTACAGGCACACGCCACCGTGCCCAGCTAATTTTTTGTATTTTTAGTAGAGATGGGGTTTCACCATGTTGACCAGGATGGTCTCGATGTCTTGACCTCGTGATCTACCCACCTTGGCCTCCCAAAGTGCTGGGATTACAAGCTTGAGCCACCGCGCCCGGCCAAAACCTTTAGGTTCTCAATATACTTTATTTCATTTTGGAGACAGGGTTTTTTTCTGTCGCTCAGGCTGAAGTGCAGTGGCACAGTCAACATCCTGGGCTTAAGCAATCCTCCCACCTCAGCCTCTAGAGTAGCTAGGTCTACAGGACACCCAGGTGATTTTTGTATTTTTTGTAGGGATGGGTTCTCACTCATGAGCTCAAGTGATCCACCAGGCTAGTCTTGAACTCCTCGGCTCAAGTGATCCTCCTGCCTTGGCCTCCCAAAGTGCTGGGATTGCAGGCATAAGCCACCATGCCTGACCTAAATATATATTGTCATCTTTCATATTCTAGAAATTCCTTCTACCTTAAATAAAATGTCACATCATCAGGGGGTGATTTTTTTTTGAAATGGAGTCTTGCTCTGTCGCCAGGCTGAAGTGCAGTGGTGAGATCTCAGCCCACTGCAACCTCTGCCTCCTGGGTTCAAGCGAATCTCCTGCCTCAGTCTCCCTAGTACCTGAGATTACAGTCACAAGCCACCACACAGAGCTAATTTGTGTATTTTTAGTAGAGATGGGGTTTCATAATGTTGGCCACACTGGTCTTGAACACTTGACCTCAAATGATCCACCCACCGTGGCCTCCCAAAGTGCTGAGATTACAGGTGTGAGCCACTATGGCCAGCTGACGGAGTGATTAAAGAGCTAGTAGCACCTAAATGTGAGGCTAGGAGTACCAGGAGGCTGAGCCAGAAGAGTTTCTATCTTTATCTTAGACAACCGCAGGTCACTGAGTCCACCGTCAAGCTGTTCTGAGGAGACCTACCTCCAGGAGGGTCACCTGCTCTCTCTAGTTCTACTGCTCCACTCAAGAATAAATAGTTCTTGTCCCTGGTGGAATAGTGTCTTTTGGCTAAGAGCAAGACCATCCCTTCAGGTGAAGCAGAGTGCAGGCAAGAAGCCAAGTGGAAAGCCTGGAGGGCTCAGTGCTCAGCGCTGGTGCCAAAATGAAGTGAGCCAGAAGGGAGGCTCACTGTTGGCACAATGTCTGAATGAGGATGAGACCAGCTGTTGCTCCTCTCTCTCTGCAGCCAAAAACTAGGCAGTGCCCACTCCCTGAGCCTGTTACCACCTGCCTGCGAGCACACCTGGGTGTCCCAGATGGAAAGATGGTGATGAAGGAGGAAGGGGGAATAACAGAAGTGGAGGAGGAAAATAAATTATTATGCTGGGGAAAGGTAAGAGAGGAAATGAAAGAACGATTTTTTTCTCAGTTGTCTGCAACTTTCTTTAAGCTGTTGCTTTTGCCTTGGAAAATCCCCAGTGGCAGGAGACTGATGCTCCTTTACCTGCCTCCGGGGTACCATACCCTTCTCCCAGATACTCATGGGTCCCATAAACAAAGTCTGACCTTCTAGTCAACCACTTCTACGAGCCACTATTTTCACATCAGCCTTTAAGCAAAGGAGTAGGGGTCCAGGCCCAATGACCAATGCTTCTCGGCTACTTCATTACACCCGATTAAGGGCTTCCCAGCAGCAGGCAGAAGACACCAGAGACCACCTGTCCTGCCCACCCTGCACCCTTCTCTGCTCTACCTGAAGACACTACGCTGGGGTCAGGCCTGCCTAGTAAGCAGAGGCAAGAAGTCTCTGTGGTTCCATTTTCTGCTGTGTGTGACCATGTTTATGCATGATGGGCTCCTGGGTATCTCTGGGTGGAAGGGCAGTGCCCTAGAGCTCTGCCCTTCTGGCAGCTACCCAGCTCCACACCGCAGTCAGCAGGTGAACTACTTCATAAAACATATTTTCAATACATTTAAAACTTGCCCTACCTCTCCAAGATGGTATACGGCCAAGCATACAAAATTAACCCACTTCACAGCCTAATAAAATAGCCTAAGCCATATCCTCTGCTCACCCAAAGGTCGGAAGCAATCACTAACCTAAAACGCCTGTTCTAGTAAGAAAGGCTAGGTGTGGGGGCTTCGCCTAGCTCAGTATCCTGGGTAAGGTTAAATGAATGTGACAACACAGATAGCAAACAGACAGATGAACAGAATAAATGCTGAATTCACTTAATAGGAAATTAAACCAAGAATGAGGCGGATCTTCACTTTAAGGAGTAATACGGTGCTTTTAAAGGACAATCTGAGGCCAGGTATAGTGGCTCACACCTATAATCAACACTTTTGGAGACCAGGATGGGAGGACTGGTTTTGTCTAGGGGTTCAAGTCCAGAAGGGACAATGTAGTGAGACCCTGCCTCTACAAAACATTAAAAACTTAGGCAGGTATGGTGGCATGTGCCTGTAGTTCCAGTTACTCAGGAGGCTGAAGTGGGAGGACTGCTTGACCCAAGGAGTTGGAGGGTACAACTGCACCACTGAGTGCAATGGCAAATAAATAAAGCACAAGCTGAAAGCCCAAAACTACTCATGTTCTCTAAGCATTCATCTTACTCTCCTTGCTTTCCTTAGCATCTGGAGCTGTCCTGTCCAGTGCAGTGACCTTCAGCCACTAGCTATATTTGCCTACTTTAAAGTAATTACAAATTCAGTCCTTAACACAGTAGTCACATTACACTTGTTCAAAAGCTACATACAACTAGTGCCTACTGTGTGAGACAGCACAGATGCAGACCATTTCCATCACAGTGGAACATTCTATCAGACAGCATTGTTCTAGAACACAGCAAAGTTCAACAGATTACACTCATTTAAGGACAGTCTTGCTCTGTCTTTCAGGCTAGAGGGCAGTGACAAGACCAGGGCTCACTGCAGCCTTAACCTCCTGCCTCAGCCTGCTGTGTAGCTGAGACCACAGGGGTGCAACAGCACACTTGGCTAATGTTCTTGATTTTTTTGTAGAGAAGGGCGTCTATGTTGCCCAAACTGGTCTTCAATTCCTGGGCTCAAGTGATCCTCCTGCCTCAGCCTCCCAAAGTGCTGGGATTATAGGCATGAGCCACTGCACGTGGCCTGAGAATTGATCACTTCTAAGGAATAGATTTTAGTTTTAAAAAGGGATCTGGTACCATTAACAAAATCTTTTTAAAAAGTATATAAAATCATTGTCAAATACAAGGTTGAAGGAGGCACACATGAATGCCTTTTACCTACCTGCAAGAACCACTTTTAGAAATGTTTAAGACTGTTCCACCTATACAGTCATTGATCTCTCTTGATAAATTCTTGGACAGAAGGTTTACAGATACTGGAACTCTATAAAAAACACAGGCATTCAGAATACAATGCATACAACATACCTAGAAATTTCAAGCTGCTAAAGTCCATTTATTACTAAGAAACTTACTTCTTTCTTTGATAGAAATGTCTCCCAATGAGTGAGGGTAAGAGCCGCCTAATTCTGGCATCAGTAAGGAAGAAGTCAAAAGTGCTCAGAAGGCGGAGCTTGGCTTCAAAGGGTTTATATTCCTTCTTTAGAGTTTGGAAGGGGATAATCTAAGAAGCATAGAGAATAAAAACAAAAAGTTAGGAACGTAAACAAGAAGAAATACTTATGCAACAATTTATATTTGTATTTAAAAATGTCCCAGAGCCAAGCCAGGCGCGGTGGCTCAGGCCTATAATCCCAGCACTTTGGGAGGCCGAGGTGGGTGGATCATGAGGTCAAGAGATCGAGACCATCCTGGTCAACAAAGTGAAACCCTGTCTCTATAAAAATACAAAAATTAGCTGGGCATGGTGGTGCATGCTTGTAGTCCCAGGTACTCGGGAGGCTGAGGCAGAAGAATTGAGGCGGAGGTTGTGGTGAGCCAAGATCATGCCATTGCACTCCAGTCTGGGTAACAACAGTGAAACTCCATCTCAAAAAAAAAAAAAAAAAAAAAAAGTCCCAGAGCCATTCCTCTCATACTTTACTGAACATGTGAATGCCTAAAATGTGCTAGGCACTATGCTACATGCTGGGAACACTGAGATAAATAAGAAAGGACCCCAGCTAAAGAAACTTAGATCCAGGCCAGGTGTAGTGGTTCACGCCTGTAATGCCAGCACTTTGGGAAGCCAAGGTGAGATGATCACCTGGGATCAGGCATTCAAGACCAGACTAGCCAACATGGTGAAACCTCGTCTCTACAAAAATATAAAAATTAGCTTAGCATGATGACATGTGCCTGTAACCCCAGCTATTTGGGAGGCTGAAGAGGGAGAACTGCTTGAACCCGGGAGGTGGAAGATGCAGTGAGCTAAGATCGCACCATTCCACTCCAGCCTGGGAGACAGAGTAAAATTCCATCTCACACACACAAAAAAACTTAGATCCCTTACATCCAGAGAGTAAAAAAGGTAAGTACATCAACTACAAAACAGTGAATCAGAGAAAAACAAGATGCTCCAAAAGGAATGACATGAGCCACCCTTTTATAACTTGCAAGATATAAAAGCTACTGATGTACACACCACCACAAATTAAATTAAAGACAGAAAAGTAGAAGAAAAATACTAGGAAATATAGTAATGTATTTGTGACATAGTTTCAATTGAATTAAATCCTCTAAATAACTTGGAAATATTAACCAGGCTTCCTACCTGAGAAATGGTTTTAATTCCATGCTTGTTTAAAAGCTTTCTATAGAACTGTTCTGTCTTTTCAGGAGTTGAATTGGGTTCGTCCTTCGTAAATAAACAGATATCTTCTAAATCCGATCGAATACCATGAGGTAAGGGCCTACAAAATCCGTGAAAAGAAACTGAGGAAAGCATTATTACAGACACTGTGCATGTTTGTATTATACAGAATACACAATAAACTTAGTGTCATTTAAGTAACTTTAGTCATGCTAGAAGCAAATATTGTACCGAGACCAACATTTAAAAATACATCTCATGGCCAGGAGCAGTGGCACACGCCTGTAATCCCAGCACTTTAGGAGGCAAAGGTGGGTCTATCACCTGAAGTCAGGAGTTCGAGTTCAGCCTGAAAACATGGTGAAATTCCATCTCTACTAAAAATACAAAAAATTAGCTGGGAGTGGTGGCAGACACCTATAAAACCAGCTACTCGGGAGGCTGAGGCAGGAGAACTGCTTGAACCCAGGAGGCAGAGGTTGCAGTGAGCCCCAATCACACCACTGCATTCCAGCCTGGGCAACAAGAGCAAAATTCCATCTCAAATCAACAACAACAACAACAACAACAACAACAAAAAAACCACCTCACTTGTAATGGTAAGCAAATCACAAACGCACACAGGCCCAAACATCAATTAACACTTGGGATACAACAAGAATTAAAATAGCAAAGACATCCAAATTCCTGCACATATAATTATTATTAAACTAGCTTCATCAGGACAGGCCTGGTTCAGAATTTTACCTTCTGTAAAACTCTTAGCTCCATAATGATAATAACTTTTTCTTTTCTTTTTTTTTTTTTTTGAAACAGGGTTTTGCTTAGTTGCCAAGGCTGGAGTGCCGAGGTGTGATCATAGCTCACAAGAGCCTCCAGCACAGCTGAAACTACAGGCGTGTGCCAGCTGGGCACAGGCCCAGGTAATTTTTGTATTTTTCATAGAGATGGGGCTTTGCCAGGTAGTCTAAGCAGGTCTTAAATATGTGGGCTCA
Organism: Callithrix jacchus; assembly: GCF_049354715.1. Lineage (NCBI taxonomy): Eukaryota > Metazoa > Chordata > Mammalia > Primates > Cebidae > Callithrix > Callithrix jacchus. The sequence goes on along the minus strand of NC_133513.1, from coordinate 17,241,404 downwards.
AGCAATCCACCTCACTCAGCCTCCCAAAATGCTGAGATTATAGGTGTGAGCCACCACCTTCAGCCAACATAACTTTTTTTTGAGATGGAGTCTAGTTGTCACCCAGGTTGGAGTCTCTGCAACCTCTGCCTTCTGCGTTCAAGTAATTCTTGTGCCTCAGCCTCCCAAGCAGCTGGGATTACGGACACCTGCCATCATGCCGGGCTAATTTTTGCATTTTTAGTAAGACGGGATTTTGCCTTGTTGATCAGGCTAGTCTCGAAGTCCTGATCTCAAGTGATCCGCCGGCCTCAGCTTCCCAAAGTCCTGGGATTAGAGGTGTGAGCCACTGGGCCCAGCCCAAAACAATTTTTAAGAATTGAAGGCCAGGCATGGTGGCTTATGCCTGTAATCCCAGCACTTTGGGAGGGCGAGTTGGGTGGATCATAATATAGAGACTAGCCTTGCCCATATGGTGAAACTCCACCTCTACAAAAAAATATAAAAATTAGCCGGGCATGGAGGCATGTAGCTATACCGCATGAAGCTATGGTCGTAGCTACTCAGGAGGCTAAGTCAGGGGAATAGCTTGAACCCAGAAGGCAGAGGTTGCAGTGAGCTGATATTGCGCTACTGCACTCCAGCCTGGGTGACAGAGCAAGACTGTCTCAAAAAAAAAAGGAAAAAAAAAAGAAAGAAAATAAAGAACTGAAACAGTTAAAACAAGCCAGGCACAGTGACTCATGCCTGTAATCCCAACACTTTGGGAGACTGAGGCCAGAGGACTGTGTGAGCCCAAGGTCAAGACCAGCCTGGGCAACATCTCAGAAAGCTGAGGTGGGAGGATCACTTGAGTCAGGGAGGTTGAGGTTGCAGTAAACACAGATTTCACTACTGCACTCCAGCTGGGCAACAGCGCAAGACCCTGTGTCTTTAAAAAAGAGAGAAAAGAAGTGAAACCAAAAAACATGAAATAAACATAAACCAGGGGGACGAGCAAACATAATTATGCTACATCTTACAGAAAATAAAATACAAGAGTTTAACTAATTTCTTAGGCTTACAACCTATGTTCTGAAGAAGCATTTTATATAACCACCATGGATGTCTTTTTTTTTTTTTTTGAGACAGAGTTTCGCTCGTTACCCAGGCTGGAGTGCAATGGCGCGATCTCGGCTCACCGCAACCTCCGCCTCCTGGGTTCAGGCATTTCTCCTGCCTCAGCCTCCTGAGTAGCTGGGATTACAGGCACGCGCCACCATGGCCAGCTAATTTTTTTTTTTGTATTTTTAGTAGAGATGGGGTTTCACCATGTTGACCAGGATGGTCTCGATCTCTTGACCTCGTGATCCACCCGCCTCGGCCTCCCAAAGTGCTGGGATTACAGGCGTGAGCTACCGCGTCCGGCCTGTCTTTTTCATACAAAGGAGCCACTGCAGTTTTTTATTGTCTGTGAATAAAGGAGTAAATTGAGGCCTCAAGGAAATTTTGCTTGACATGGAAAGATAAAAAGATTCTTAAAAAAAAAAAGCTGTTTAACTTATTTCACCTTTATTCTTCCAAACACTAGGTCTTCTATTCAACAGACCTGATTAGGTTAGCTGTCAACCAAGCTCAGAAAACTGGTGAAATTTTGAGAAAATGTTAGCATATCTGAATTCCTACAATTCTTTTTTTACTCTCTTTTTTTTGTTTTTGAGACTGAATCTTGCTCTGTTGCCCAGGCTGGAGTGCAATGGAGCCATCTCTGCTCACTGCAACCTCCGTTTCCTGGGTTTAAGTGACTCTCCAGCCTCAGCCTCCTGGGTAGCTGGGATTAGAGGCACCTGCCATCATGTCTCACTAGTTTTTGTATTTTTGAAGAGACAGGCTTTCACCATGTTGGCCAGGCTTGTCTTGAATTCCTCAGGTAATCCACCTGCCTCAACCTCCCAAAGTGCTGGGATTACAGGCGTCCACCACCTCACCGATCCTCTACGGTTCTTTTAGATGTTGTTTTACTTCGTGTCTCGTTTTTATTAAAAATTTGCGAAGTTTCCATTAGAAAATACCATAGAATTGTTCGAATTACAAAGAATGAACAGGCAGATAAAAACAGCAAAGGGAGAAAACCACAACTTACAATCTGACCCTCAGTTCTTTACTTGGAATTTTCCATAATACCACCATTAAAAATACATTTTCACTCTCATTCAAAAGCAACCCATAATCGTTCTTCCTGGATTTGCAATGTGTCAAGAGAGCGTCCAATGCCTTTCTAACCTGCAAAGTGGAGAAGACAAATAAGTGAAATGTTCTCACAATAACTTACACGAATAAGTGAATGTTCTCAATCTAACAGCATTTGTCCCCTCCCACACTTTCTACTTTTTCCCTTCCAACTTCTATTTCAAGGGGTAACCTCCATAACCTTATCTATTAGGATCCTGCAATTTATATTCAGAGAATTCTAAGAATCCGTCAAACAAGTACCCACTTCCAGCACCATCTATGGCAGGGCGTCTCTTCTACTTAAGAGACTGGGCCAAACGGAAACATGCTCCTCCTGCCCTCGGTGATGAAAGCAGTAATCCCAGGAAAAGCACAAAGCGAATGCATTTAGCATTTATTATCTCTTCCTTTTTTTTTTTGAGGCGGAGTCTCACTGTTGTCGCTCGAGCTGGAGTGCAACGGCGAGATCCCGGCTCACTGCAACCTCTGCCTCCCGGGTTCCACCAATTCTCCTGCCTCAGCCTCCCAAGTAGCTGAGATTACAGATGCCCGCCACCACGCCCAGCTAATTCTGTATTTTTAGTAGAGGTGGGGTTTCACCATGTTGGCCAGGCTAGTCTCGAACTTTTCACACCACCCGCCTCACCTCCCGAAGTGCTGGGATTACAGGCGTGAGCCACCGCGCCCAGCCTACTGAGTACTTTCTTACCTTGTGCCAGACCCCTGGCCAAAATGCGGTACTCGCTTTGCCTCTTCCGATCCTGGATAGCGCGGACCGGAAGGGCCCATTTTAAATAACGGCTAACAGACCTGCAAAAGTAAACGACTCGGCCAAGGCCTAAGTATAGGGAAGCTAAGCCAGGTCGCCAGGTCGATCTCATTTAGCTCATCATCTAGTACATTTGCAACCCAATTCAAGGCCGCAGGACCGTGGGGAAGCAGGCGCCCACCCACGTATTTAAACGGGAGAGACAGCTGAGGCACACAGCCCGCCATCGACCTTACCAGAGCCCCGGGGGATTCTGTCGAGCACGCACTCGGGTCCTGGCACCCTGCGCCTCACGAGATGACCGCCACCCCGCTTCCAAGCCACCCTCCCCAGGAACCACTCACCTGCTCTTTGTCCAGCTGCTTCCGTGCTGTCGGGGCAGCTGGAGTCGAGGTGGAGGTTGCAGTCGCGGCCGAGTCCTCCATTTTGCTTTCACCTCGTGAAGGTGCGCGTGCGGAAACCCACTACATACGTCTGAGGCGCACGCGCGAGCGAAGCACAGACCCGGAAGCGAGGGGGCGGGAACGGAGGCCGTGTGCGTTATTTCCTGGGCGGTGCACGGTTCCGTTCTCAGGGGCTGTGGTGGCTGTCAAAGAGTCCCTTCATTGAGGCGGCGCCTCTCCTTCCGCTCTTCTCCCGCCGCTTTCTATAAGGTTTGAGGAGTAGTCTGGGTGTCCCCTTACTCTTACACGATAGAGATCAAGAAAGTTCCTTGAGGCGGGAGAACAGTCCCGTCAGGCGGCCCAGTGGTGTCCTCCGCAGCCATGGTCCCTACCTCTGGGAAGGCCGCGTGTGGCGCTGGAAGAGCGCTGAGTCCTGGCTCCACCTCCCACCTGCTGGTTGAGTTTAGGTGACTCCAATCCAGGCTGGTGGGGAATCCATGAAATATGAGGCACAGGAGTCACCCGGCGCGTCGTTAAGCGGCGTGAGGGACCGAAAGATGCGTCGGAGCCAGTCTCTTAAGGAGCTTCTGGTCTCGCAGAGTGGCGAGAGGTAAGATACTATACAAATAAGCGTGGTTGGCCCGGCGCTAGCTGGCGCCAGGAATCCCGGCGCGGTGGGAGGCCGAGGCAGAAGGATTCCAGGATTTGGAGACCAGCCTGTGCAATATACGAGACTCTGTCTCCAAAAAATAAAAAGATTAGCCTGCGTGGTGGTGCGCGCCTGTAGAACCAGCTACTTGGGAGGCAGAGGCTAGAGGATCGCTTGAGCCCAGGAATTCGAGACTCAGTGAGTTAAGGTCGCTCCACTGTACTCCAGCGTAGCCATTAGAACCAGACCTTGTAGCTAAACAAAGAAGTAAGAGTGGAGGCTGGATAACTGACAAATGGAATACCTTAGAACAGGGGAGTTCAATCTTTTGGCTTCCGTGGGCCACACTGGAAGAATTGTCTGGGGCCACACTTAAAATACATTAATACTAATGATAGCTGATGAGCTTTTAAAAAAAAAATCGCAAAAGAAAATCTCATGATGTTTGAGCAGTTTACGAATTTGCGTTGGACTGCATTCAAAGCCTGGCCTCCTGGGCTGTGTGTGGCCCTTGGGTCAGACAGGCTTGCCTTGTAATGTCTTCTTCCCACTCCACCCGCCTCCCCAGAGGTAACCACCCTTAAAGGTGTCTCCTGGAACCTTCCAGAGTTGTTCTAGGCATGTTTAGGAGATACTTCTCCATTCTCTTGTTGGATGGGTTTAATTAATGATTTTTTTTTTTTTTAGGAGGGAATCTTTCTCTGATACCCATGCTGGAGTGCAGTGGTTTGATTTTGGCTCACTGCAACCTCTGACTTTCGGGTTCAAGCAGTTCTGCCTCAGCCTCCCGAGTAGCTGGAACTATAGGCGTACACCACCACGCACGGCTACTTTTTTTTTTTTTTTCCTTTTTGTGGAGAACAGGGTCTCACTATATTGCCCAGACAAGTCTGGAATTCCTGGGCTCAATCTGTCCTCCCGCCTCTGCTTCTCTAAGAGCTGGGATTACAGGCGTGAGCCACCGCGCCTAGCCTACCCCCCACCCCGCACAGGGTTTCACTCTTGTTGCCTAGACTGGAGTGCAGTGGTGTGATCTCAGCCCACCGAAGCCTCCGCCTCCCAAGTTCAAGGATTCTCCTGCCTCACCCTCAGCCTTATCCTCAGGCATGCACCACCATGCCCAGCTAATTTTGTGTTTTTAGTATAGACGTGGTTTCTCCATGTTGGTCAGGCTGGTCTCGAACTGAAGACCTCAGTGATCCACCCGTCTCGGCCTCCCAAAATTTTGGGATTACAGGCATGAGCCACCATGCCCAGCCTACTGTATCTTACATACAGTTGCCTGTAGTATTAGTACAGTAATGTGTTGTACGGATTTGTAGTCCAGGAGCAATAGGCTTTATCACATAGCGTGGGTGTGTAGCAAGCCATACCATCTAGGCTTCTGTGAGTACGCTGATTCCCACAACTATGAGGTCACCCAAAGACACATTTCTCAGGATGTATTCTCATCATTAAGCAACCCATGACTATATTTTGAGTTTGAAGTTCCAATAGTACATCTAAGTGGATCTGGAATGTGGAAGAGAATATTCTTGAACTAAAAAAGAAATTAGACGTCATTTTCGTGGAGGTGATGATTAAAACTTTGTAAATAGGTGAGATTGCAAAAAGAAGTCTAGAGGAAGAATAGAGTTGTAAAGAAACCTTCAATAACAAACTAAGAGGAAACAGAGAAGTAGTTGAGGATATAAAAGAAAACCAATTTAGGAAGCTGAGGCAGTCAGCTTGCTTGAGCCAAGGAGTTCAAGACTGGCCTGGGCAACATTGTGAGATCCTGTCTCTACAAAAAAAATAGAAAAATTAGATGGGTGTGATGGTGTGTGCCTGTATCCCAGCTACCCATGATGTTGAAGCAGGAGGATCGCTTGAGCCCAGGGCATTGAGGCTACAGTGAGCCATAATTGTGCCACTGCATGCCAGCCTAGGTGACAGAGTGAGACCTCGTCTCAAAAAAGAAGAATGAAAACCAAGAGGGTGCCAGGTTACGGAAGCCATGAAGGAGTGGAGATATCTGAAGATATGTTAACACTGATAAACATTGAAGTTGAGAAGAATACATACTGGTAAAAGACCATATTGTCAGCACCACAAGACAGGGTAAAAAAAATTTAAAAATAAATAAATAGTCCAGGCACGGTGACTCACACCTGTAATCCCAGCATTTTGGGAGGCTGAGGAGGGAGGATTGCTTGAACCCAGGAGTTCCTGGGTCTGGATGACATAGCAAAATCTCATTTTTACAAAAACCAAAATAATTAATTTCAACATTCGAGTACCCAGGTCTCACTAATACCATGAATACTATTAAGTTGTTTCTCTTGGAAGGTACTAAGATACCTCTCTTCAAACTGCTTGAAATTCTTTTTTGTAGGTACATAAAGTTAATTTTTTTAAGGATTTGATAAATAATTCAACTAATTGCAAAGATTGAACATATTGCTGAATGGTAAACATAAAGTTTAAGAAACTTCATACTTAATAATGGAACTCAGATTATTTTATTTTATTTTGAGATGGAGTTTCACTCTTGTTGCCCAGGCTGGAGTACCATGGCGCGATCTCACTGCAACCTTCACCTCCTAGGTTCAAGTGATTCTCATGCCTCAGCCTCCTGAGCAGCTGGGATTATAGGCATGTGGATTATACCCAGCTTGGAACTCAGATTCTAGTTCAAAGTAAACATTTGTTGCAATCAACTAGTAACCCTAGGAAACTATTAGAAATCCTTTTTTATACAGCGCTGTCAAGTCAGAGTGGTTACAAATGGCAGCTAACGAAAGAAATGCCACATAGTCAGTCAGTGATGTCTGGATTATCCAAAAGCAGTTTAAGACTCAGCATATTCTTGGTACTGAATTCTGCTAAGTAATGTTAACCTAAACATAATGGAATCAAGAGGTGACACAATATTGCTGAAATGTAGAATGTGACATTTTAAGGAAGATAGGAAGAAAATGGTATTTTGGGTCAGAAAGATCAGTCTGAATCCCACATCCATGATGTACTAGTTGTTTAGCCTTGGACAAGGTAGCTAATCTCCCAAGCCTCAATGTCTTCATCTGTTAAATGAAGCTGATTCCCTAGAATTTAAGAGAATATATCTTCACAGTGTGTTCATCTGTTAAATGAAGCTGGCTCCCTAGGATTTCAGAGAATATATCTTTACAACGTCTGGCATGTTCCTGATAGCACAAGGTTGTCTTCTTTTTGCTTTTGCTAAAAATAATGTCATCATTATTAAATGGATTGGAAAAGAAATTGTGCATCTTAGGGCCCAAATGAGGGCAGGAGGCAGCTTACCTGCATTCAAGCGGAAAGAAATAGCCAGTCAGTAAAGAAATTAATATTTGGGCCAGGCTTGGTGGCTAACGCCTGTAATTCCAACACTTTGGGAGGCTGAGGCAGGTGGATCACAAGGTCAGGAGTTAAAGACCAGCCTGGCCAACATAGTAAAACCCCCATCTCTACTAAAAATACAAAAAAATTAACTGGGCATGGTGGTGCGTGCCTGTAGTCTCAGCTACGTGGGAGGCTAAGGCAGGAGAATCACTTGAACCTGCAAGATGGAGGTTGCAGTGAGCTGCACTGCACCACTGCACTCCAGCTTGGGCAACAGAGTTAGACTTCGTCTCAAAAAAAAAAGAAAAAGAAATTAATATTCGATTCTGATTTGGGGGTTTGGGGTGGAGGGCTGGGGAAGAAAGAGAACAATGAGATTGACAGAGAAAGAAATGTAAAGAGGTATTCAATAGAAAACCTATTAGGATTGCTATTTATTTTTAACTCTTTGTCCTCGTACAATCTATGTAGGTATCACAAGCACACCATTTAGCTCCTAAGTATCATAGTGTACACCAACCCTACTTAATACATAATTGAGAAACATTCTTAATCGAGCCAACATGTATTTAGAGGAATTATATTCCCCAAGGAATGGACTATTAAGGCCACTCTTAAAAGTGATTTCTACATTAAAAAAAAATAGATGAAATAACACAAGTTTAGTTCTCTTTTTCTGTTTGCTGAAAGAAATACCATTAGTCTCTTTTTATCATTGACGATAACCAGCTGACAACTTTCAGGACTGCGTTCTTTTAACCTCCTAGTTAAATGTTATGACAACTCAAAATCTCAAAGTGCATCTTTATTCAAATTAGGAAAGTTTTTTTTTTTAAGACGGGGTTTCACCATGTTGGTCAGGCTGGTTTTGAACTCCTGACCTCAGGTGATCCACCTGCCTTGGCCTCCAAAGTGCTTGGATTACAGGTGTAAGCCACCACGCCTAGCCTTTTTTTTTTTTTGGCACGGCATCTTGCTCTGTTGCCCAGACTGTAGTGTAGTGCTGCAATCTCCACTCACTGCAACCTTCACCTCCCTGGTTCAGGTGATTCTCCTGCCTCAGCCTCTCAAGTAGCTGGGATCACAGGCATGCACCACCATGCCCAGCTAATTTTTGTATTTTTAGTAGAGACAGGGTTTCACCATGCTAGCCAGGATGGTCTTGAACTCCTGACCTTGTGATTCGCCCGCCTCGGCCTCCCAAAGTGCTAGGATTACAGGCGTGAGCCACTGTGCCTGGCAGGGAAGTTTTACATAGCTACTGTACTATAAAGTATTATGGTAGGCCATCAATAAGGGATCTATAAAAGGACTTACAGAAGTTATTCATGCACAGAATTGAATAAATCTCCCAAAAAAGAAAAAGGATTTAGCCCTGAAGTTTAAAACAGTTATTTAGTAGAGGTGCAAGCCAGGTTAGTCAAAATACAAAATTAGCCAGGCGTAGTGGCGCATGCTTTGTCATCCCAGCCACTCCAGAGGCTGAGGGAGGAGAATCACTTGAACCTGGGAGGCGGAGGTTGCAGTGAGCCAAGGTCGTGCCACTGCACTCCAGCGTGGGATAGTGAGACTCAGTCTCAAAAACAAAAAAAAGAGGCCCCTCACAGGCAATACGGGGAAGACTGTCTTTAAGATTGGAAAGGGAGATAAGAAGGAAGCTCATGTTATTTCACCACCTGTTGGGATCACTACATCATCTGTTTATCTTTGGTAAGTCTTATAAAAGTAGATAAAGGAATAAGTGGTGAGACTTTTCTCTCTGGTTTTACTTCCTTGTATTAGATAAATTCAGAAGAAAGGTATTTGCATTTGCAACTAACCTGTCAAAGAATGCTAATTGGAAAGCAAAATCAAATCTCCCTTCAAGGATAGATCATTTAGAGAATATTCATGAAATGGAGTATTACTCATAAAAAAAAATGAGCTGCTGATATGCACAACATAATCTCTAAAATGTTATGTGCCAGGGATGACAGAATTGAGTTCAAGCTATGCGATTCCATTAATGTAGAGTTCAAAAACAGACAAAACTATTATAATAGATGGCATAACAGCAAATGCCTTGGCAAGAGGGGATTGGTTGGAAAGTAGCAGAAGAGAACTTTCTGGGGTGATGGAAATGTTCTGCATGTTGATGGGTGTTTACACAGTGTATACACTTGACAAACTCATTGTAAATTTAAGAGCTGTGATTTTCACTTTATGCAAATTGTACCTTAATAAAAAAATCCTCTCCTTTGTCATACAATATCTGTCTCCTGGAACGTCTTTACAAATTGTAGTTACTTCTAAGAATCTAAATCTTTGATGTTTCCTTTTTATTCTAAAACCCGATATATTTGCCAGTGAATTAATAAAGATAGTAAAGATAGTGATGTCATCTGCTTTTAAGTAACTTCTGTAGTATTACATATTTTCAGGGTACATGTGATCATTTGATACATTCATATAATGTGTACAGATCAAATCAGGGTTATTGGGATATCCATTGCCTATTTATCTCCATACTGAAAATGTTCAAATTATTTTCTTCTAATTATTTGGAAATGTGGAACTTGTGTATTTTATAAGCAAATACAAAGTAAAAGTGCTTTGGGAGTACTGTGCCTAGTTAAGTGGAATGAAATCCTCATTAAAAATTATAACTACAAGACACAAAACAAGTTAAATGTGGGTTTTTCCCCATTATGCCCTCTGAATTATTTTTACCAGTTATTACCACGAGCTTGACTCTTGACTAAGCTCAAACCAGAACAGAACTTTTAATGAAAATGCTTTAAACATGCCAACTCGTATTACTGTTTGTGTTTGGGGATGATCATCATTTGCATTGAAGGCAAATGTTAAGGGATCAAATGTGGGCAAGGGGATGTTAAAAAAAATGTGCAGCTAACATTAAATGTTACCCAGTGCACATAGAGGAAATTTTTGGCTTTTTTTTTTTTTTAGATGGGAGTCCTGCTTCCGTAATGCAGGCTGGAGTGCAGTGGCGCAATCTTGGCTCACTGCAACCTCTACCTCCCGAGTTCAAGCAATTCTTCCTCGGCTTTCTGAGTAGCTGGGATTACAGGCTGGCACCACCGTGCCTGGCTAAATTTAATATTTTTAGTAGAGATGGCATTTCTTCACGTTGGCCAGGCTAGTCTCAAAACTCCTGACTTCGTGATCCATCCGCCTCAGCCTCCCAAAGTGCTACGATTACAGGCATGAGCCACCGCACCCAGCGTGGCCTAATTTTTAACAGAAGGATCATATTCCAAATAATTCAAAAGTACATTCATCAGCTAGAGGAATTTTGTTCATTTGTTGTAGGCAGTCTCTTATTCCTAGGAGAAAACGTAGGAAAATATTTCTTTCAAGTAACGTGGGTGCACAAAGCTTTCAGAAACAATTTGAAGGAAAGAGTCACAGTAATAAGAAGTTTCACTTAAAAAGAGAGACAGCATCTCACTGTGTTGACCAGGCTAGAGTGCAGTGACAATTCACAGGCATTATTGTAGTCCACTGGTGCCTTGAACTCCTGGGTTCAGGTCATCTTCCCACCTCAGGAGTGGCTGGGACTACAGGTGTGTGCCACCACATCTGGCAAATTTCACTTTTAAGACCAACACACTGAATTAACTCTACAGAGGACAAATGCAATATAAGGAAACAAAAAAGGGATGTCATAACAGTACATGACTTTTATGGTTCTTTGTCAAAATGGCCATAAAGGCTTAAAACTTGTCACTAACAGGTAAATCAATCATTTTCCATGATGTTTTTCACATGGCCAAAGAGGCTAAACTTGTTTTTTAAGACTCTTAAGTTTGGAAAGCTTTAACATTGTTTTGTTGTTATTTGGTCTTTATTCTAGATTGAGATATCCAATTCTTCACTACAGATTTACATCATCCAAGGTATTGATGCGATTTTTCCGGGTTTATTTTTGAGCGGGGATGGAGTCTGGCTCTTGTTGCCCAAACCTGTAGTGCAGTGGCGTGATCTTGGCTCACTACAACTTTCGCCTCCCGGGTTCAAGCAATCCTCCTGCCTAAGCTTTTTGTGTAGCTGGGATTACAGGCATGCACCTCCACGGCCAACTAATTTTTATATTTTTAGTAGAGACGGGGTTTCACTCTGTTGGCCAGGTGGGTCTGGAACTTCTGACCTCAAGTGATCCACCCCTCTCAGCCTCTGAAAGTGCTGGGGTTACAGGTGTGAGCCACCGCACCCAGCCTGAACCCCTACTTTAATAGCAAGCGTGGTCCCAAGTTTTAAGCTATGATTGGTTTAAAACCAAATACCTAGAGGCTGACTGCCAAAACCTCAAAGTGATTTACCTAAAACAGTTCGAACAGGAACTTAGTGAGTACACAGGAATGAATTGCTGTCTTTCAGGTAACCACTGTGTATCTTACTTTTATCATTAATTTCTTCTTGCCCTTGCATACTGAGTAAAAAGGGCAGGCAGAAAGGAACAACCAGTATTAGCCTTTCTAAAGGAACACAGAAAGGAACAACCAGTATTTAGCCTTTCTAAAAATATACCAAAAAGTAAAGAACATCAATATAAAGAAGAATTTACATCAACGAATGGATAAAATAGCCAGTTAACATCAAATGGCAGTAACCCTAAATTTAAATTGACTAAATCCCCCAGTCAAAAGATACAGCCAAAACCTAATGGTATACTACATCCAGACCCATTTTATATGCAAAGATACACAAAGACTCAAAACAAAGGGTTGGAGAAAGATTTACCAACCAAATGGAGAGCAAAAATAAATAAATAAACAAAAAGCAGGAGTTGCAATTCTTGCATTTGATAAAATAGATTTCAAAGCAACAAAGATATAGTGGTAAAAGGATCAATGCAACAATAAGAGCTAACGATTCTAACACCCAGATACATAAGACCCATAAAGAGATTTAGACTCAACGAGACAGAAAATTAATAAGGATATCCAGAACTTGAACTCAGTTCCGGAACAAGTAAACTTAATATTTATAGAGCTCTCCACTTTAAATACACAAAATATACATTCTCCACTTTAAGTACACAAAATATTGATCGGCCATTATTAATAACCGTTTTTAGAATAAAGCAATATTCCTGTTCTCTCTTAATCTTTTTCTTCCTCTCCTTCTCTCCTTTTTTTCTTGCAAAAAAAAAAAGCATTCGCCACTTCAAAAGTAGTCACTCAGACCTTGAGAATTTGAGCAGAGCTTGTGACAAATATTTAGGGCTAGAGAGATGAAAATTCAGGTTTTACTTTTGGGACCTCAGCTGAATGGCCTTGCTATATACTAGGTCTGGGATCCCAAAAGTTCCAAAAGTCCAACTCCAGTCACTGGGTAAAAAGAAAGAGACCAGCATTTTATTGGTTTCCTGTGGCAGTTGTAACAAATTACCACAGATTTGATGTCTTAAAACAAAAGAAATTTATTTCCTCAAAGTTCTGGAGGCCAGAAGTTCAAAGTCAGCATCATTGGCCCAAAATAAAGATGGCATCAGGGCTGCACTGCCTCCAAAGGCTCCAGGGGAGTTATGCTCCCTGCGGTGGCTGCTGACGCTGGAAGTGACAGGGACCATCCTCTCTGTGAATACGTCACTCCAGTCTCCGAATCTGTAGTCACATTGCCTCTTCCTCTTGTGTGTGTCAAATCTCCTTCTACCTCCTTCTTACAAGGATATATGTCCTTGCATTTAGGGACTACCTAGATAATTCAGAATAATCTCCCCATCTCAACCTTCTTAGATCTTTAGCTTAATCACCTCCACAAACTCCTTTTTGTTGCTGCTGTTGTTGTTCTTTGCCATCCACAGGTTCCAGGAATTAGGATGTGGATATTCTGGGTGTGGGAGGGCAGTCATTATTCAGTTGAGCTGACCATACCTAACAAATTAAAGCCTAGCCTTGAATAAATGGAATCTATGATTAGATTGAGGTAATTTGCCTGTAGTCTAACTGCTAGACAAAAGGAAAAGTAAATTCTGTCCAGAGAAAAATAACATCATCCAGAGCCTTAAAATATACCTATAATTTTTCTTTTGCAATCTATGAAATGTCAATCAAAACTAACTAGACATTTTTAAATAAAAAAGATAAAAAGGGCAATATAAAAAAAAAGATAAAGCAGAGGAGAAAGTAAAGGAAACTTTGTCTTGTATGTTACAAAAAAAAAAGGGCAGGCACTATTTGGTCTCTTGATCTTTATTAAAAATCCTGAATATAGACGTTCATAGTTCTGACAATAATTTATGTTTTCCTCAACTCACTGTTGACAGAAAACCACATGCTGTAATCTAGTTATTTATTATTCAGCATCTCTAACTTCCTATAGGGTTGCTATTTTTGTTTCCTAAGGTAGTTGTTGTATACATTATACAAAATACTTGCATACCATATGCAAGCAGATGACATGCCTTTGAATCATTTAGGTGACAGAGCTTGTTACAGCCATCCAACAAACCTGTTGGCAGATGGTTCCAATACCTGATACAAAAATAAAAGGATTGTACAGAAAAGGGCACAACTTTGGCTTGTAACGACACAGGTAGTTCCAAAGAAACGACAAATCCTTCAAAAGGAAAGATGACAACTTTTATTGTTATTACAAAAGCAAATTTAATGTGTCATTTGAATAATTGCAAGAGCAGACTAAGGGCTTAATCCTCACACAGGCATCAAGTCAGGCACAGTAGGTAGCTACAAATCGTAAGAAAAAGATTTCTTTCCTACCTAGAGCACTCTTCCATGCTTTGGAATTAGGCTAAAACTCAGCAAACCTAATCAGTTCCCTTTAATCCTGTTTTTTTTTTTTTTTTTTTGAAAAAAATGAGATCTAGGTATAACCTGCTGTCTATCAAAAACTAATTACTAAATCCTGGCCTGGGAGATACCCACATTTCCTTTAGAATAAACAGAACAAGTAAGTGTGTACACTTGAGAGCCTGATGTGTGAGTCTTTAAAATGTAGACCTTGCAGGAGGCTCAGACCTCACTTTCACCTAATGCATGTGGAGGAAATGGCGGTGAGAACAATCACTTGAGGAGTGCCAAGAGCTCCAGCTCCAACACACGCACTCTTCCCCAGGCACTAGGAAAAGGAGGTAGCAAGGACTTGGGCTGACATTTGAAGCACTAAGCTAACATGTGCCTGGCAGAGGGGAGCCTCAGGAAGCACAAAACGTCATTCCACCTGTGCTGTCCACAAACCTGAGGTTTCCACGTCGTTTTAAAGAGCACAGTGGCAAATATGATAAGGCAGAAAACCATTTCAAGGATCACTTAAGGAATCCTGTTGTTTTCTGCCTAATCAGACATAGTGCCAATCTGCTTTTCCCTTACACTGGAGAACATAAAGGTTTTAATCTCCAGTCCCACACCTTCAGGCCCTTATAATAATCTTTAGTAAACAACTCGTCTAGCATTATTGTTTCAAGGAAGCATAGGATCAGAGGTATGTGAGAAGTGTATTTATTGAAGGGAAGATGCAGTAAGTTCTAGGATATTGAAAAGTCAAGAATATCCTAGAGCCAAAAACAATCAAAGGTTGAACCAAATAGAATCCACAGCTTTACTAATGGAAAATAAAAACACTTCCTACTGCATTTACTATGAAATCTAATCTAACCAACTGACTGCTCAGTTTAAAACTAGTTAAGTCTTTTGTGCATACGTGATTATACTTACTTAACAAGTTGCTGCCATGGCAAGATCTCTAAAGAAACAAAATCATGAATGTATTAGATGGCATCTGCTAGAATCACTGAAAAAGTCAGCTGGCAGAAATAAAAGCCTTATTATTTGGAGATAGATCATCATCCCCCAAGTCCACTGGTTGCTCTCTACCTTACATATGTTTGTGAGAGGATTAATGGCACAGTTTGTTCTGATAAGGTAGGCCAACAATGAATTTAACATTTAACCATCCTAAAATCAGAGCTACAGTGCTATAACCAGATTTTTCACAAAGAGTTTTAAGGTTGAAAGTTGCCTAATGTTAACAGCTGTAATAAAACTGCGTGTTTTCCCCTCGACTACCTTAAATCTCTACCCAAAGCAATATCTTCCATGAAGCAGCGGTCCATGAGGAAGTCCATGCCACTGAGGAAAGGCGCTAGAATGCTGTGGTGTAATAATCATCAAAGATCACGGAGTAATTACAGTCGTTACTAGGGTTCCTGAAGATCGCCAGGGTAGTTCAGCTGGATTTTTTCAGAGTTCATCTTGGGAGCAGTTTTCAACCATTGGTTCAACTTTTTTCTTGGGTTACAAAACCACTGGCTCCAAGTCTGACCCAAAATATTCGCAGCTCTTCAGCTGAGCGGATGCCGGCAACTATTCAACTACATCGCAGTTCAAAGCATGTTGTGAGAGCAGTAACCAGCAAATATGAGTTTTACCTCTTGTTACAGTGAACAACCTGCACTGTTGAAGTTTAGGAATTTTTGACAGTCAGCTATCACATACTTCAAAGATTTTCAACTCCAAACAAAAATACATGGGCTTAATTATTCAGTAACACTTTGCTATTTGTCACTTAAGCTCAAGACAATACACATTCAGTCCAATTCTGGTTTCATTTTACATAGATTTTCACTGATAAGTTACTTTTGCAAATTAAAAACAAGAAATGAGTGCTGTACTTCCCCCTCTCCTACAGTAAGAAACAAGGGTTTAATATGGCAATTACGTATTTCAGTATTTCTTAAATGCAGTTTATTAATTAAAAAAACTAAATAAATCTAGCATGAAAATTATATAAAGAACATCATTAATGTAAAAAGATGCAAAAAAAATTTAGTAGAGCTAGGTTAGAGAAAAAAATGCTTAGGTAATACTGTAAATATGCAGCCAACTATCCTATTTTTGCACTGTCGACCATATAAACACGTTTGCATTTGCAGAAGGCAGAAGACAGAAAAGGAATTTCTATTGCTCTATGAAGGTCCAACGTCTTCACATACTGCCAAGTTCAACTTAGACTTTTTATTTCCTTATCCAAATGAATAGCCAGTGTAACCAGGAGTTTGAAATGCATCAACTTTAAAAAGATGAGAATACTTTTCAAAGCCCCTAGAACTCATATTGCTGGTTAATTTTAGCATTGAAATTTCTTTTGAATAATCTAATCTTGCAAATGTGCAAGAATCCAGTGGAAGTTTTATAGTTACATTTTTATTTGTACTACCTGTTACTTTTTAGAGGTAGGCCCTTCACAGTTTATATCCAAGTTACTTAAGAGTCTTGGCAACATGCACATAATATTCTAACAGTGTAAATGTTTTAGTAGCAAACAACTGATTTTTTTAAAGTGTGTTCAATTTAGAAAGAGAACTCATCTCTGGAAGTGATTTCAGTGGCTCTTGAACTTTTGAATATTCATTAAAACTCAAGCAATTGCTAGTATTTGTTTTTATTAACATAGAATTACAAAAAGAATATTATGTTTTGATTAAAGCTCCTATATTTTCCAGAAAAATAAAAGCCCAGAGATTTGCAGACATAATAAAATTTATTTAAATTTCATAGCCATAATTATAGTTTTAAGAAGCTGTGGGACAATAACTTTGTTCATAAGACATTGCCTCATCCATGAAATGAATGGGAATTTTGTAGTTAAGAAAACAGTAGGCCAGGTGCAGTGCCTCAGACCTATCATCCCACCACTTTGAGAAGCCCAGGCAAGCAGATCACTTGAGATGAGGACTTGAGACAAGCCTGGCCAATACGGTGAAACCTTGTCTCAACTAAAAATACAAAAATTAGCTGGGCATGGTGGCAGGCTCCTGTAATCCCAGCTACTCAAGAGGCTAAGGAAGGAGAATTGCTTAAATCTGTGAAGCAGAGGTTGCAGTGAGCCATGATCGCACTACTGCATTCCAGCCTGCACAAGAGTGAGCCTCTGCCTCAAAAAAAAAAACAAAAAAAACAACTATTAGATTAAGTTTTATGTTTTGTGACTGGAAATACAGTTTGTCTAGGCTTTTCTTTTCTGAGGAGCAAAATTACAGAGAAGGGATTTGTTATTAAATATATATACAATTACAAAGTATCATATTTAGAGATAAATCACAATCTAAAAGAGGCCATCTTTGACAAATGGCAACACTCAACATCAAGGGGGTTTCTGCTAAACCCAAATTGCCTCCATTTCTCATTTATTCACATGAAAAATTTCTCTCTCATGATAATCACAGCAGAAAGTCATTCAGTCTAAAACCACCACAATGCTGCATTGTGGTTCATCAAAAACATGGTTAGCAAATGTCAGCTTTACACTTAAGAAAACTCAGTCAATTTCAAATTATTGAGATAAAACTTACACTGTGCTTGATTCTTCTTATCGCTTATAATTTTAGTCTGTGCAAATTCTGATGATTTTAAATATGTTCATTTAGTTGCTGGGTTGAGATTTAGCTTTAACCAGTAAGGATCATCTAATCTTTAAAGTTACTGACACAAAGAGTAAACCGGGTCACTTGTAGAACTGGCACTTGCAACTGATAGGGTTTTCAAACTAGAGGCATGCAGCTCTTATAAATACTAAAAGAATAATTTTTGCCTGGTCTCAAACATGCTTTATTTGTTGTAAATTCCACTGATGTAATGAGTTAATGGAATTTTCTCTAGGGATACAATTTCATTAAGCTTTAGTTATAAAACCTACAGTATGCTGTTCTATTTTAAAACAACTTACTGTGTTTAAGAAATCATGTTACAATATAAATTGGCAAAAAAAAAAAAAACAAAAAAACCTGAAAGACCTAGTAAAGCAGTATCACAGTTGGATAAAGGGGTTTAACGGCATGTATGCATTAACCATCAAAAGAAGGGGTCAAACTAATCCTTTCCTTTAATACAAACTTGAACACTGAATGCCTCATTTAAAGTGGTGGGTAGGGAAAGAGTTTAGAAAAGTCCAAGTAATAAAACGTATTCAATTACTTGGGAAAGTTAAAAAGCTAATGCAACAATGTTACATCCAGATAAAAAACACTATTCAAAAGCAATTCAAATACCGAAAAGGATTTCAAATTGAATATTTTATTAACATGGTAGTTGTCTTTGTAACATGTGCACACACACACGCACACTCAGAATGATCTGCCTGGGGGAAAAAATACTAAATATGCCTAAGGGGAAAATGAAAAATAAAAAAATTCTTGTAGGTTTTCATTATTGTAGGCAATTATGTCCACATCACTTACAAAGCTATTGCCAAATCTGACCAAGGAAGCAGAGTTTGAAGGGAGGGGGCTAGGGGCGAGAATCTTGGGAAAAATTCAATAGTGGCATAGCAGAGCTCTCAATATGAGAAAGCTGATATAATGTGGACTTTTGCTGTGAATTTTCTCTTTGCAAAATATGGGGAGAGGTTTATCAATGGGCAGAAAATAAGAGAAGGCGGTGTGAAGTAGGCTTTTGTAGTCAATCTTCCTCACAGTATTGTGCAGGATCACCAAGAAAATGCTTAGTCTTTCTCTGGAACCAGTTTCAGAACTTTTCCAATTGCAATTGTCTTACCTAGAAATGAAATTTAAAAAAAAAATCTTTCAATAGTGCATAGCAAGTCTATGTAAGATATTAAAGCTTATTATTTTAAATCACAAAAATATTTTTTACAATGTAAATTACTAATTAACTAGCCTTACTGCCAAATCCAAGATACTTCTATTTAGGTAGTCTTAATAAGTGGGTCTTAGCCAGGTGCAGTGGCTGACACCTGTAATCCCAGCACTTTGGGAGGTTGAGGTGGGCAGATCATCTGAGGTTGGGAGTACAAGACCAGCCTGACCAACATGGAGAAACCCCTGCCTCTACTAAAAATACAAAATTAGCCGGGTGTGGTGGCACATGCAGTGAACCAAGATTATACCATTGCACTCCAGCCTGGGCAATAAGAATGAAACTATGTCTCAAAAAAAAAAAAAAAAAACCTGGGTCTTATTTGAGGGAGCTGGTAAAGAGATAGTTCCCTATATCAAAAACATATCTTTCCCCACCCCTGACCCCGAGATGTAATCTTGCTTTGTAACCCAGCAGAAGTGCAATGTCGTGGTCTCAACTCACTGCAACCTCAGCCTCCTGGGTTCAAGCAATTCTCCTGCCTCAGCCTCCAAGTAGCTGGGATTACAGGCACCTAGCACCACACCCAGCTAATTTTTCTATTTTTAGTATAGATGGGGTTTCACCATGTTGGCCAGGCTGGTCTGGAACTCCTGACCTCAAGTGACCTGCCTGCCTTGGCCTCCCGAAGTGTTGGTATTACGGCATAAGCCACTGCACATGGCCCTCTTTTTTTTAATTTTTATTTTTAAGAAGACAGAGACTCACTCTGTAACCTAGGCTGAAGTGCAGTGGTGCAATTTTGGCTGACTGCAACCTCCTCCTTCCATGTTCAAGTGATTCTCCTGCCTCAGCCTCCCTAGTAGCTGCGATTACAGGTGCCTACCACCACACTCGGCTAATTTTTGTATTTTTAGTAGAGGTGGGGTTTCAACATGTTGGCCAGGCTGGTCTTGAACTCTTGGCCTCAGGTGATCCACCCACCTCGGCCTCTTGAAAGTGCTAGACCTGAGCCACCATGCCAGGCCAAAAACCTCTTTGGATTAAAAAAAAAAAAAAAAAGGGATTATCTGTATTTTTGGAATATCCACACAATGGAATTCTTTAGTGATAAAGGAATAAGTAACATGCCACATGGTTGAACCTCAAAAACATACTAAGTAAAATAAACTAGACATGAAAGACCACACATTTACAATTCTATTTATAGAGTATCTATAGAAGACAAACTGAAAAGTGGTGGTCTAGGGCTGGAGGTGAGAATAAGAGGTGGTTATCAACCGGTATAAGGTTTCTTTTTAGGTGTTCCAAATGTTCTAACATTAGTATATAGTGATAGTTGTACAATTCTCTAAACATACTAAAATTCATTGAATTGCATATTTAAAACAGGTCAATTTCATATTGTGGAAATTATATCTCAGCTGCTAAAAAAAAAAAAAAAAAAATCCCAAAACCTATCCTTAAGTAACTGAAAAGATACAGTAATTGCCACTGACTACAATACAGTGAAAACATCCTTCTGGTAGTACTCATGTGGACTGAAAGGGATACAAAATCCATTGGGTCTTGTGGAAAACCTAAAACCCAAGAAAACATTAATTCTAGGGTTAAGAATTCCTGCTACATTAATTGCTTTCTTCTGTCTTCCTGATTTTATCAGGTTCTGAATGGTGAACTAAAACTATCATTTTGTTTTGTTAATAGGATAAATCCAATAACCAATTTTATTATCAACAAGAAGAGTTCTGGAACTTTAAAGTAAAATAAACACTGTCTTTATACAATTTTCTCCAATATAAGGTTCAAGAACTGTATTAATCATGAAGGCTTAGCACAGTTCCAGACACTTTGTAGATAAACAGTAATTTTTGCTAAATGGAAGGAACATGTGAAATGACTATTCTGTATTTCAATGGAACTGTAAAGTTTTATGTAAATTTTTCTATAGTCTTAAAATGGTTTGAAATACTAACAACCCATAGGGAAATGTTTCATAACAACCATTTTGTTTTTATGCCACAGAATTTCATGACCCCAAGATGGGAATATTAGTTGTTCTCCGTCACTCAGAAGTAGGCAAAAATGGATGCACACAAAAGGTCACAAACATCAGACCTCTGAAAAATTAGGTGTTAAAAAAATCAATTTCTAGATCCCTTTTAATCTCTAGATATGTTACGAAGGATTCATCATAGAAATGTCTTACTTAGTAAACAAAATAGCCCTCCAAATCCACTACTCAGAAACCATCAAAATTAAGATTCTTCATGTAGAGCATTACTGGATTTGGCATTACTAGATTTGGCTAAGAGACATAGTCAATTCTGTTCATTCCTTCAACTCGTAAGACACTCATACAAATACAGAATGTGAATCCAAGTTTCCTATGAACCTGTTGCAGTGTGTACCGTACTGAAATGATGAAGATGACCAAAGCTAGGTATTCTGGATATACTACTAGATGTCAGTTTAAAAGCTCTTACCCTCATCTCTTAAGGTAAAACGACCCATCTGAGGGAAGTCTTTAAAGGTCTCAAGGCAGATGGTTCCTGCTGTCCTCAAGCGAGCAATGCATACTTGATCTTGTTTCACAAAACGGGGTCGGGTCTTACTTTTTTCTCCTGATTTTTTGTCTACCAAGCAGATTAAGGCCTAAACAAGAAAAGGGTATGAGAAAATTAGAATAATGCCAAATAAAAGGATCTTTAAGGACAGGTATAGATATAAAAGTATATCACTGTTGCTGATTAGAATCATCAAGATAAAACAGTAATAAAACCGAAATAAACCAATCAACTTAAAACAAACTCACTGTTATTTCGACTTCCTCAATACAGGTATGAATATGCAGCACCGCATTATAGCCTGGGCAGATGATGGATTTGTGCTCTATAATTACTATCTGTGAAACAAACACACACACACACACATTCTTATCTTTATCCTTAGGGTAAAAAAAAGAATTCATTGTTCTCAAGTGCCATATAGTGTCTCAAGAATTAGTGTTAACATGTCAGTTGAAGACCAACTTAAAATGATTTTTTGTTAGAGGTGATAGGTTTGTCTTACTAATTTTGTTCACAGGATGAGTCAGGCTGTCTGACCTCAAAGCATGAATTTCAATATCCTATACCCTATTTATCTTCTTGGCAAGTGCCTGGTCAACTTTAAAAACACAGCAGGCTGGCCAGCCACAGTGGCTCATACCTGTAATCTCAGCACTTTGGGGGACCAAGGCAGGGGGCCGGAAAATCACCTGAGGCCAGGAGTTCAAGACCAGCCTAGCCAACATGGTGAAAACCCCATCTCTACTAAAAATACAAAACAATCAGCCAGGCGTGGTGGGTGCCTGTAATCCCAGCTACTCAGGAGGCAGAGGCAGAGAATTGCTTGAATCCCAGAGGTGGAGGTTGCAGGTGAGCTGAGATCATGCCACTGAACAGAGGGAGACCCCATTCCAAAACAAAACAAAAGATAAGCAGGCCGACTTACTTCTCTCTGGGAAGCCTTTCCTTATATTCCCCAAGGAATTAAGCTAATCATCACTGCTCAGAAGGTATCTAGATGTAAACTTATCACATTTGTCAATATCTAAGTTCCAGTAAACAACCTTAAATCTGGCATCAAAATCAATTTGATTAGTTGTCATACCTTATAACAGAAACTAAAAAATTCTATTAACCACGCCATTCATTTACTCCGTCATTCTCCCAAGGGGGTTAGGTTAATAGCAGGGAAACCTGTGTGATTTCTTGTCTGTAAAGCTATGTGCTCTGAATGAGCACATAAACCATTACTTCCACAGTAACTGTGGTCTGGTCAAAGTAAATAATATTCTAAAATGTATCAAAAGATCAAACATAAAAAGGAACTTACCCAAAGAATACTCCTTATCCAGTAAGCACTTGTATCAGCTTGAAGGCCTTGTCTGTATAAGGTATCTATCATGTATGAGGTACCTATTTCCATTCCTTCTACACACTTAAGCTGGGTTTACTGGCATTTTACCAATAATCACCACAAAAGGCACTGACATACTAATTTCATTTAGACATTAAAACCCACTATGACAACAATAATTTGTTTACCTGGGCATCGAATGTGCGTCCAGAATGACAAAGATTATTAGGATCACAAAGTATAAATCCTGGAAGAATCTCCTCTTCTTCAATTCCTTTCAGTCTGATTTTGAGGTTTTCACCTGGGGCTACAGTATCAGTTTCTACATCATCAGAAAGTATTCCAAGAACTTCCACATTGTGCTTTAAAAGAAACCAAGATTGGAGGTTTTCTGACACATTTCACTGCATTACAGAACATAAAGTGATCTGAATGTCTGCTCAATGAAGAGTTACAAGTCATATTTTTCTGTGGTTGTTGATTAGGCAAAATATTTTTTTGACTGTAAACTCTTATTATATCTGTATGACATAAAATCTTAGCCTAGATATGATCAGTGAAAATCATATCCTAGAAGTAGAACTGCCAAGTAAAGTATTAACGTGTTTGCTGTTAAAAGAAAGTCATTAAGAGGGGGAAGAAAAAAAATATTAACATGTCACCTTTTAAATATCACATTCTAATCATTTCCAAATAGAACACTGTACACTACCATTTACCTTTTTCATTTTTCAAAACCAAAAACAATTTAATATTTGGATTTCAGCTTTATGAATATAATTTTTATTATGGAATTCAATGAAGGATTTAATAGACCTGTTTTCCATTACCTATCAATCTCCAAATATCAGAATTGTACACTACTTAAATGTTATCAGGAAAATTTGTGCTAAAAAAAGTTAATGAACTAAAGCTTTAAAAGTGTATCAGCTATTTAATGAACACATGATTTCCTTTTCATGTGATGAAGTGCTCTGCAATTAGATAGTGATGATGGCTACACAGCACTTTTTTTTTTGAGACAGAGTTTTGCTCTTGTTGCACAGGCTGGAGTGCAGAGGCGTGATCTCAGCTCACTGCAACCTCTGCCTCCTGGGTTCAAGTGATTCTCCTGCCTCAGCCTCCCAAGTAGCCTCCCAAGATTACAGGTGTCCGCCACCATGCCTGGCTACTTTTTGTATTTTGAGTAGAGACAAGGTTTCACCATGTTAGCCAGGCTGTCTTGAACTCCTAACCTCATGTGTTCCACCGGCCTTGGCCTCCCAAAGTGGTGGGATTACAGGTGTGAACCACTGCATCCAGCCTGCATAGCACTATTAATGCAGTAAATGTCACTGATGGTAAATTTCATGTGTATCCCCTCTCATGTCACTTGTTCTTTTCCTTCACCTTACTGCCAGAGGCAGCACAGGAAGTACTGAGGAGCAATGCTGGCATTAGAACTTTAGGCTTCCATAAACTTCTTTATTTTTGTATTAAAAAACTTTTTTTTCTTTAGAGACAGGGTCTTGCTGTGTCACTCAGGCTACAGTGGTGTGATCATAGCTCACTGCAGCCTCAAAACTCGGGCTCAAGCAATCCTCATGCCTCAACCTTCCAAACAGCTGGGCTAAAGGCATGTGCCACCACATCCAACTCAATGGATTATTTTATTATAAACAAGAGGTTAGGCTGGTACGGTGGCTCATGCCTGTAAACTGAGCACTTTGAGAGGCTGAGGCGGGTGAACCACCAGGTCAGGAGTTTGAGACCAGCCTGGCCAACGTGATGAAACCTGTCTCTACTCAAAATACAAATATTAGCTGGGTGTGGTGACGCATGCCTGTTGTCCCAGCTACCCCGGAGGCAGAGAGGTCACAGTGAGCTGACATGGTGAGACTGTCTCAGAAAAAAAAAAAAAAGAACTCAACATGACAATTATTTTCATTCAAATGTTAGCCTTCAAGTTGCAAAGATAATAGGAAAACGTAGGCTTTAAAATAGAAACATTTTAGAAGATACTATTTACTCTAATCTCCAATGCACAAGGCATCAAAAAGCCAGATAATACAATTTGTAAGGTGCCAATTATGTCTAAATATTACATTTGACAATGGATTCTTTTTCTAATTTACTCTGTCTGGGGTTAGCATAGTAAATAAATTCTTACTTAAATCAACAAAATCTGTCTGCAGGAACTGCTGATTCAAGTCTGAGGTCCTGCATAAACAACGTCTTTGGAGCTGTTAGAGAAGCCCTGCCTCCGAGTTTCTTAGGAACAGGGTACTGCAAATATCAGCAATTGAGCAGTCAAAAATAACATAGTGGAGGCCAGGCGTGGTGGCTCACACTTGTAATCCTAGCACTTTGGGAGGCCAAGATGGGAGAATTGCTTGAGGCCAGGAGTTAGAGACTCATTTGGTTAACAAAGTGAGACCCCCATCTCAATTTTTATTAAAAAAAAAAAAAAAAAAAATAGCCAGGCAGAGCGGTACATGCCTATAGTTCCAGCTACTTGGCAGGATCACTTGAAGTTCGAGGCTGTGAAAAGCTATGATTCTGCCACTGCACTCTGGCCTGGGTGATAGAACAAGACCCTATCTCTTAAAAAAAAAAAAATCAGTAAATAGACGGGAAACAGCATAACTTATTCTTACCTTGTTTGGCATCATCACAAGCTGCTGACCTTTACAAATAGATCCTGATTCCAGCTTTCCCAGGACCACAGTGCCCATATCCTGATGAAATGTAAAATAAAACCAAATTTCAGACTTACAGGTGCTGTATAACAGCTCAACAGCCCAAGATGAAATTCTACACTGTTTATTCGTAAGGGAAAATCATTTGCTTAAGGAGAAGGCTTAGGTTCATCTTAAATACAGTAAAAATACTCTGTAACAATTTGTGTCATAAGCATATGTATATCATATTAATAATTCAGTATGCCCACAATTTAAAAACAAAGTATAATGCATGGTAACAAAGTATGGTAAAGAAAACAGCAAAGAATTTTATGTTGGAAGATCGGAACTGTTTGCACACATTTACAGTCTCCTGATCTCTTGGACTGTTTCCTCACACATAAAATTGGAAAAAATACTTGCTAAAGAAATTTAGAATGAAGCTAATGAAAGAATGATGTATTTGAGAAGGACGAAAATATTACATAAATTGATACTGCAAAACTTAAAATATATTCAAGTTGGAAATCCAGTTAAAAACAAAGAAGTTAGTTTATGTTTGTTTGTTTCTTTTGAGATGGAGTGTCTCTCTGTCACCCAGGTTGGAGTGCACGGACACAGTCTTGGCTCACTATAACCTCTCCCTCCCAGGTTCAAGCGATTCTTCTACCTCAGCCTCCCAAGTAGCTGGGACTACAGGGGTGTACCACCACACCTGGCTACTCTTTGTATTTTTAGTAGAGATGGGGTTTCACCAAGTTGATAAGGCTGGTCTTGAACTCCTGACCTCATGATCCACCAGCCTCAGCCTCCCAAAGTGCTGAGATTACATGCATGAGCCAGCACCTGGTCAGAAGTTTATTTTTTTAAGACAAACATCCAGTGCTGGTGAGGCTGTGATAAAATTAACATTCATGCTAAGTTAGCACATTATTTTTGTGATGCTAATCACAATATCCATCAATTTTAATGAGAAAATCCTTTGATCCAGCAGTTACATCTATGGTTTACCATTGAGATATGATCCCTGGCTCATCGGGAAACAGCTAAAATAAACTAAACTTGTTGAATAAATTATTGTCTATCTTTACCACTTATATGTAGCCATTAAGAAAAAGATATCAATGCTATGTTGTTAATGAAGTTTTCAGGTCAGGCGTGGTAACTCATGCCTGTAATCCCAGCACTTTGGAAGGCAGAGGTGGGCAGATCACCTGAGGTCAGGGGTTCGAGACCAGCCTGGCCAACATAGTGAAACCCTGTCTAGACTAAAAATACAGGGAAAAAAAAAAAAAATTAGCCAGATGCGGTGGCACATTCCTGCAGTCCCAACTACTTGGGAAGCTGAGGCTGAAGAATTGCTTGAACCTGGGAGGCGAAGGTTGCAGTGAGCCAAGACTGTGCCTCTGCACTCCAGCCTGGGTAACAGAGCAAGACTCCATCTCAAAAAATAATGAAATAAAGTTTTCATAATTAGAAACATATACACAACAATAATTTCACCTCCCAGGAAACCCAATTTCTTTAATAATATTTTGGGTACCTTGGGGAGAGATAGCATGGGGAGAAATGCCAGATATAGGTGATAGGAGGCAGGCAGCAAGTCACACTGCCATGTGTGTGCCTATGCAACAAACTTGCATGTTCTTCACATGTATCCCAAAACCTAAAATGCAATAAAAAAAAAAAAAGGCTTGCTGGCAAGGTTGGCCCTTGGCTGGCTTCTGGGAAGTTGGATTTTGGGGGTGTTTATACTACCCTAACTGATAAGAGTGGCTCACTGTGCCTAAACTGTGCAAACATTGTGGTTTAGGCTGAATGTCTGCTTTCCTTCTGAGAGTCTGGAATCTTGGTACATGCTAGGCAGAGGTGCTTAAGTGACCAGCCCCCCAATATAGACCTTTCACAGTGAGTCTCTAATGAATTTCCCTGGCAGAAAACACTTCACACATGTCACAATCCCATGCTGGAAGAAAGTACATCCTGTGACTCTACTGGGAGGACTCTGGAAAATCTGCACCTGATTTCCTCTGGACTTTTCCCTTTGATGATTTTTCTTTGTACCCCTTTGCTGTAATAAATCATAGCCGTGGGTATGATTAAAATAATAATAATAATAATATTTTGGGTACCTTGTACTTATCCACAATTGGCAGCCTGATTGGTCCATCAACTGATCTACTGAAGTTTGGCAAATTATCCAGATACGGAATAAACGGTAATCCACTGAGAATATAACAACAATATCCATTAAACAAAAGTCAACATAAATATCAAAATGTAAAGTTACATAGTCATAACTTTAAACAGGTTATAACAATATTTTCATTCTACTCATGTATTCTTTCTATTCAACCAATTTCTTATCCATTTCATCTTACTTATTCCACAGAAAACTAAAATTACAAAACTGCTCAGTATAAGGCTTCCTCATAAACTTATTAAAATTTAGGAAAACATTCCACAGCAAATAGCCCACATGTAATAAATTGACTATACTCTATTTAATTTTTATGCACTTTGCCAGCTATGCAACCAAGATTCCATAAAATAATTTCCCCTTTAAACATATAGTATTGGCTGGGTGCAGTGGCTCACGCCTGTAATCCCACTACTTTGGGAGGCCAAAAGGCCAGGTGCATCTCTTGAGTCCAGGAGTTCAAGACCAGCCTAGGCAACATGGTGAAACCCCATCTCTACTAAAAATATAAAAATCAGCCAGGTGTGGTGGCATGCACCTGTACTCCCTGCAACTTGGGAGGCTAAGGTAGGAGGATCTCTTGAACCCAGGAGGCAGAGGTTGCAGTGAACCGAGATCATGCTACTGCACTCAAGCCTGGGCAACAGAGTCAAAGCCTGTTTCAAAAAAAAACAAAAAAACCCAAAGAGTCCAGCAATAAACTGTTAGATTTATGATTGTCTGATTTTCAATGAGGGTGCCAATTCAATTCAATGGTAAAAGAATAGTCTTTTCAACAAATTGTGCTTAAGCAATATGCAAAAACAAAATGAACCTAGACATAGACTTTACAAAAATTAAATCAAAATACACACCTTAATGTAAAAAGCTTCAAAAATAAAACCTTTTGTGCTTCAAAGGACACCATCAAGAAGTGAAATATGGCAACCCATAAAGTGGGAGAAAATAACTCCTATAATCATACTCTTCCTGATAAGGGACTTGTAGTCAGTATTAAAAAGAACTCTTATGGCTCAATAACAAAATGATAACCCAGTTTAAAAATGGGCAAAGATCTTGGTTTTTTCTTTTTCCTTTCTTTTATTTTTTTAACTTCCTGTCGATTTGTAAGATCTTGGTATTTTTAAAGCTAAGGTTACAGTTAATAAATATATTTTTTAATACATCTTTTTTATTTAAAAAATTTATTTTTTTTTTTAGAGACAGGGTTTCACCATATTGATCAGGGTGGTCTTGATCTCTTGACCTGGTGATCCACCCGCCTAAGCCTCCCAAAGTGCTGGGATTACAGGTGTGAGCCACTGGGTCCGGCTATAGTTTCTTAAATTACTTATAAAGACATATGCTCAATAACCTATGTTAACATGTTATTCAGCATATGTCTTTATAAGTAATTTAAGTAATAACATCCTTTTATAAAAAAGGGAAAAAAAGGTTACTCACATGTACCAAGGACAGAAATCTGACTGCTCTTTGAGATTTGCTCCGGTAAGTCCTGAGCAGGGCATGAAGTGAATGTCCTTTTTGGGATTGAAGCCAACTTTTTTCAAAAATGGCACTAGTTTCTCTTTACATTCTTCATATCTATGAATATTTATAAATAATTCAATTATAATGTAAACAAAGAATTCTAGTTTCCTAAGTAAACAGATTAAGGTTTAGAAAAACCCTAGAGAAAAAGGGGTACAATAACAAAACCATCCTAATTCCACTAACATAAAATAACAGACATCTATGCTCACCTCTCATTGCTCCAATTTACCGTTGGATCATCCATCTTATTAATTAGCACAATTAAGTGTTTTACACCTGCTGTCTTTGCCAACATTGCATGTTCTCTTGTCTGTCCTCCTTTTTCAAATCCAGTTTCAAACTCTCCCTTCCTGGCTGAGATTACCTAATGGCAAGAAAGGAAATAATTTACTCCTACACCTTCAGGCATACCCTTATGGCAGGAAAATATCTTTCCTTTCACTTACATCACAAGTTTTTTTTGTTTGCAAGAACATAGAAGCAAATTAGTTATGACGTACCTGCTTTTGAATGTCACAAATCAAACAATGTCTAGATGCTTCCAATCCCCGACATTCCCAAAATCTAGTATACCTGCATATTTTAAAATTCCAACATTTGCTTTCTAGCCATTGTAACTACAAAGGAAAAAAATTTGTGATCTAGTGCCAGTACATTGTGAAAATCAGAGAGTGACTGATGACCTTATGAAACAGATGGTTTCCTATTCATTTTTTACACATGGTGCCTAACAGTGGGCTTGGCATTTAATGGACACTAAGTTCTGACATGGTAATAGATAAGAACAAAGGAGAGAAAAGGTGAAACATATTTTCCGAAGTAAATCAAATTCTGAAGATTTCTGGAACGGATTAGTATGATGAAAACTGTGACCGTGTACATAAATTTACTTCACTGCAACCTGAATTTCAGCTTTTAGAAGATAAAATTTTAAAAAGATAAATTCAAATTTAAAGATATAAGCAGGGCTGCTAACAAATATACAGATGGATTAGAAATGTCTTTCTTACCAGCACAGCCAAATCAGCTTGAGAGGCACCACCAATCATATTTGGGACAAAACTCTTGTGGCCAGGGGCATCTAGAATTGTGAAATGCTTCTTTTCGGTTTCAAAATAGGCACGACCCACTTCTACTGTTTTACCCTTGTCTCGTTC
Source organism: Callithrix jacchus (assembly GCF_049354715.1). Classification (NCBI taxonomy): domain Eukaryota; kingdom Metazoa; phylum Chordata; class Mammalia; order Primates; family Cebidae; genus Callithrix; species Callithrix jacchus. The sequence goes on along the minus strand of NC_133513.1, from coordinate 17,211,060 downwards.
TTCTTGATTTGTGTCTAAGGCCCAAGACAAGTACCTGAAATAATTTCAAAAATAAGAATAATATTCCAAAGAACATCAGAGTTTTTAGGATATTCTTCATCATTAAAGATATAATTGATGACATCCAGCTTTATGTCCACGACACAACATCTAAATCATGAACCGGATTGGTGAAATGAAAATTGAAAGAACAGGGCTGGGTGTGGTGGCTCATGCCTGTAATCCCAGCACGTTGGGAGGCAGAGGCAGACAGATCACCTGAAGTCAGGAGTTCGAGACAAGCCTGGCTACCATGGCGAAACCCCGTCTCTATTGAAAATACAAAAATTATCTGGGCATAGGGTGCACGCCTGTAGTCACAGCTACTTGGGAAGCTGAGGCAGAAGAATCATGTGAACCTGGGAGGTAAAGGTTGCAGTTTAGCCGAGATCATGCCACTGCACTCCAACCTGGGTGACAGAGCAAGAATTTCTCAGAAAAAAAAAAAAAAAATTGAAAGAATAAAACGGGTATTACTTTGATTCAAACCCTTAGAACTTTTAAACAGTCAATTATACAGTCTAGAACATTATTTATAAGTTCAACATACACAGAAAGATTAAATACTGATGCCATTGTAACTACAAAGGAAAAAAATCTGTGATCTAGTGCCAGTACACTGTGAAAATCACAGAATGACTGAAGACCTTATGAAACATGGTTTCCTATTCATTTTTTACACATGGTGCCTAACACTGTGTGTTAAGTGATAATGAACTCCCTTATTACTTCATTTTTATAATGGTTGTCTTGAGACAGAGTCTTGCTCTGTCACCCGGGCAGAAATATAGTGGTATGATCTTGGCTAACTGCAACCTCTGCCTCCTGGGTTCAAGTGATTCTCCTGCCTCAGCCTCCTGAGTAGCTTCAGTATTACAGGTGCCCACCACCACGTCTGGCTAATTTTTGTAGTTTTAGTAAAGACAGGGTTTCACCACGTTGGCCAGGGTGGTCTCAAACACCTGACCTCAGGTGATCTGCCTGCCTCAGCCTCCCAACGTGCTAGGATTACAGGCGTGAATTATCGCATCTGGCCCAATACAACTTTTTAATAAAAAATGGCTGTCCTCAGTTATTTTTCAAAAGTCAAAGCCACTAATCCACCATGTGGGAGTAATGGATACCTGCTAAGCATTGCTTCAGTACTACAATGCCAAGCAAAAATTTATATAAATTCAAACCATCCATAATCGTAGGCATTAATTTAGATTACCTCATCATCTGTATTTTATAGCATGAACTCAATTTTTATAATAACAAAATTGACTAGGATTTTCCCCTTATTAAAAAAGTTGACTCTCTCACCATTCAAAAGCAACCACTGTCAACAATTCCATTCCATTCTGTTTCCAGCCTTTATTTACATATGGTCATATCTTAAGAACAGTGATATTTTCTGCTTTTCCAACTGCCACCACAATGCAAGTTCTATTCATGGTTACTATAATTGTGTAAATGTCAGTTTTTAGTGGTTGCAGAATGACCCAGTTAAATGTATGGTTTATAATACTGTTAAGTCTATTACCAGATGTATGGATCATTTCCAAATTTCTCTGTGTAAGGTATTAAGTCATTAGGAACTGATCTACTGTGTATTATGAAGAGAGGGGAAATTTCCTTTGTTATACCATTTTAGACTTCAACAATTTATATTTTAATAGGCTACAGAAGCACTAAGTAGGCATCGTTTCCTTAAAAGTAATTTATTAGTGTCATCAAAGTGTACTATACCAAGTTTCTCTGTTTTTCTCTTTAGCTTCTCTTTCATACTTTTCAAGTGTCCTTTTGTCAACCATTCCAGTCAAATACCTGAAAACATTTAAAGAATAAAATAAGTAAACAATTAGAAATTACTCAGCGGAATGAGAAAAATGTTAAAATCGTTGAGGGGACAGCATCTTGCTCTGTTGCCCAGGCTGGAACGCAGTGGTGTGATAGCTCACTGCAACCTCTGCCTCCTGGGTTCAAGCAGTTCTCCTGTCTCAGCCTCCCAAGTAGCTGGGATTAACCATACCTGGCTAATTTTTTATATTTTTAGAAGACAGGGTTTCACCATGTTGGCCAGGATGGTCTCCAACTCCTGACCTCAAATGATCTGCCTGCCTCTGCCTCCAAAGTGCTGGGATTACAGGTATGAGAGCCACCACACCTGGCCAGAGAATAAAGTAAAGGTACCACTGGTGGATGCTAAAATTATGGAAAGTTTAAGTGAAAAAAAAAAGGGTATTTACGGTCTGAAATTATCAGATAAAGTGTACAGGTGTGGTGGCTCATGCCCATAATCCCAGCACTGTGGGAGGATCCCTTGCAGCCTCCCACCTAGTGCAACACAGTGAGACCACCTCTACAAAAATATTAAAAAATTAGCCAGGTGTGGTGATGCATGCCTGTAGTCCTAGCTACTCAGGAGGCTGAGGTTTACAGTAAGCTATGATTCCACCATGCACTCTAGCTTGTGTTTAAGAGCAAAACCCTGTCTCTTTTTAAAAAAAAAAAAAAAAAAAGCAGGCCAGGTATGGTGGCTCATGCTTGTAATCTCAGCGCTTTGGGAAGCTGAGCGGGGAGGACTGCCTGAGTGCAAGAGGTGGAGGCTGCAGTGAGCCATGATTACACAATTGCTCTCCAGCCTCGACAAAAGAGACCCTTTCTCAAAAATAAATAACTAAATTAATAAAATAAAGGTAAAAACAGCCGTATACTGGACAATCTTGACAGATCACACCTTAACCAAGTAATCATGACTAATTTCACCAGTAATAAGGAAGTTTTGATGAATAAAAATGGTTATAAGATGTTAACATCAGGGCAGGATGAATGAAGGGAACTTCCTGTACTGTTTTACAACCATTCCATAAATCTAAAATTATTTCAGAATAAGGAAATTTTGTTTTTTTTTTAGGTAAATATAAGATGGGCATGGTGGTGCATGCGTGTATTCCTATTACTTGGGAGGCTGAGGTAGGAGGATTGGTTGAGCACTGGAGTTTTAAGCTATAGTGTGCTACGATCCTCCTATAAATAGCCACTGCCCACCAGCCTGGGCAACACAGCAAGACCCTGTTTCTTAAAATAAATATAGTTTTATTTTTATATTTTATAGAAATAAGGGTCTCACTATGTTGTCCAGGCTGTTCTCGAAGCCCAGACTCAAGGCTTCCGCCTTGGCAGTGGTATGAGCCACCATGCCCAGCCAAGTAAATTTAAAAATAAAATTAGGCCAGGTGCAGTGGCTCACACCTGTAACCCCAACACTTTGGGAGGCTGAGGCAAGTGGATCATGAGATCAGAAGATGAAGACCATCCTAGCTAATACAGTGAAACCCCCAACCCGTCTGTACTTAAAATACAAAACGTGGCTGGGCGTGGTGGCTCATGCCTATAATCCCAGCACTTTGGGAGGCGGAGGCAGGTAGATCATGAGGTCAAGAGATCGAGACCATCCTGGTCAACAAGGTGAAACCCCGTCTCTACTAAAAATACAAAAATTAGCTGGGCATGGTGGTGCACGCCTGTAGTCCCAGCTACTCGGGAGGCTGAGGCAGGAGAATTGCTTGAACCCAGAAGGCAAAGGTTGCAGTGAGCCGAGATCGCGCCACTGCACTCCAGTCTGGGTAACAACAGCGAAACTCCGCCTCAAAAAAAAAAAAAAAAAAGTTAGTCGGGCCTAGTGACAGGCACCTGTAAATCCAACTACTCGGGAAGCTAAGGCAGCAGAATCATTTGAACCAGGGAGGCAGCAGTTTTAGTGAGCTGAGATCACGCCACTGCACTCCAGCCTGGGTGACAGAGCAAAACTCCATCTCACACACAAAAAAATAGGAGTAAATGTAAATACAGGTACCAGAGAAAAGAAAAAAAATTGCAACAATGTTGTCTAGGCAATGAAGTCTTATTAATATTACTTGTCAAAATGAGATCATAGTTTTAAAATAGTTCTTTAGTAATGCATACTTCCCTTGACTCAATCCAAATCAAAGCCCTCCTTTCCCTATAGCTTTCATCTGTGTTTTTCATGTAAACATCCATAGTGCATTGCACCTAAGCATTTGCATGTGGAAACCCTGTGTGATGCCACCAAAAATTACAGCCCATCACCAAAAAATATACACTGTCCTGAATTATAACATCTAATGGCTTTGACACTTCAATCACAGAGCCCTGGTGAAGGACCTTTGTTTAACAGCCTGTCTTAGCATGTCTGTTGTGGAAATGTTCAGAAGTAACTGGAAATATTACCAATGATGATTAGTCAGGTGTGGTTAATCACACCTGTATCCCAGCACTTTGGGAGGCAGTGGTGGGCAGATCACTTGACCCAAGAAGTCAAGACCAGCTTAGGCAACCTGACAAAACCTTACCTCTATAAAAAGTAAAAAAATTAATCAATTAACCAGGCCTGATTGCATGTACCTGTAATCCCACCTACTTGGGAGGCTGAAGTGGAAGGATTGCTTGGGCCCAGGAAGTCAAGGCTGCAGTCAAAATCATGCCACTGCACTCCAGCCTTGGTGACAGAATGAAACCCTATATACCGCCCCCCCAAAAAAAATTATTTAGGCAAGATGATGGCATGCCCTGTAGGCCCTATGATTACACAGTTTGAAGAAATGGGTCTAATTTAGAGAAGCAATTAAAAATTCAGGATTCTTTAATTATCAAAATTTGTTAATACTAAAATGCTTTACTAGAGGCCAGCCACGGTAATTTCATACCTAGAAAATTTATATATGATCAAAAAATTATCTTAGCATGTTAACTGGTCTATATGTCTTTCATTAAATCCATGAATATTTAAGGAGCTGATGAACGAGGAAAAAACATTTCCCCCATTCACCAGATTCAAGAGATGGCTTTTGTTATTCCCATGTATGTTATATTCAAAGCAGACTAAGATTTCCCATAATCTAGGGTTCCAAGGGTTCTATGTTCATTTTTTATTTTTTAAAAATGTAAAAAGCTTTCAGAAACACATTTAACAGTAGTAATAATCACATTACAAAAACTATTTTTTTTTTTTAATTAAAGTAGAGACAGTCTCACTGTGTTGCTCAGGATGGTCTCAAACTTAAACCTCAAATCAAGTGATCCTCCCACCTTAGCCTCAAAATGCTGGCATTATAGGTGTGTTCCACCCCACCAGGCCAAAAATCACTTCTTAACATCAGTATTACCTACCAGTAATTTTATTATTAATTTTTCTTGGGGGGACCCTTTTTATCTCCTTTGTGTGACTGTATGACTATTTATAATGCCTAAAATTCAATCACACTAACTCTGTTATTTAACAAAAAATACAGACTTACATTATTTGTCCTCCAATAGTTGACTTGCCAGCATCTAAAAGTAGGATAAACATGCAAACCAGAGGTTAAAAACAAAAACCAATGGCTACATATGCAAACAACAGTGACCTTTAACATAATTCAATTTTCCAAATGAATTTGGGGCATAAATCCTAGTTACCCTTCTCCTTTTGAAAATGAGGCTCAAGGATGGACACAGTGGCTCACGCCTGTAATCCCAGCACTTTGGTAGGCTAAGTGAGGTGGGCAGATCACCTGAGGTCAGGAGTTCGAGACTAGCCTGACCAACATGGTGAAACCCCCCATCTCTAGTAAAAAATACAAAAATTAGCTGGGTGTGATGGTGGGCGCCTATAATCCCAGCTACTTGGAAAGCTGAGGCAGGAAAATTGCACGAACCCAGGGAGGTTGCAGTGAGCTGAGATCACACCATTACACTCAGCCTGGGCCACAAGAGAGAAAAGAAAGAAAAAAGAAAATGAGGCTCAATAATGACTTAGAAATACTTACTGATAAAGGAAATAATTTTTTAACAGATTACCCTGAAAGCACAGGGTCAACAGAATATAAATTCCCCAAGAGGAGTTTCAGAGAGCAAAAGCAGCTGAAGAGCTGTGAACTACATTTAGGAGCTTTTCTTTTCACTTACGGCAAATAGGGTATGTGCTCCTTTACAGTTTTTTTCTATCTTTTTTTTTTTTCCTCACAATGGAGTCTT